>NC_087375.1:10515408-11257908 GCF_031761385.1 Necator americanus
CTTCTCTTTTGTACATTTCAGGTTCAATTCTTCTGCGAGAGCAGAGCTTATGAATGACTGGTCGGCTCCTGTGTCGAAGAGGATCTCCACTTCTTTCCAGTCATCACGCGCTTCATCCCGTACCCGCGCTACTCCTGTCAGTAACAATACCTTATTGTCCAGGGCGTCTACCGTACTATTCTGAAGGATAGATGTATCTTGCGGTGAGTGCTGCGCAGTATCCGTTATGTCCGGGTAGGTCGCGCTGCTGTCGGTAGTCTGCACTGGTTGTGCCGTCGCTACCGCAGTTTTCACATGTCGTTTCGTATTCCGAGGTACATTGGGTACCGGCGGTCTGTTCTGTGGAGTATTAGTGTTTGTCCTTGCCCTTGGTGGGGTTTGGTCTGTGGTCTCTCCCAAGTTGTGCCTCTGGGGGCAGAGGGTATGATGATGCTTCATCCCCGTGCAATACCTGCATCCTTTACTTGTGCAGTCTTTCACAAAGTGGCCTTCTTTCCCACAGTTGAGGCATCTCCTATGTTGTTGCATATAAGTACGTCGCTGGTGGATGCTTGGAATCCTTGTGCAATCAGCTGATTTGTGTTGCGTTGATCCGCAAAACATACATGCATTCGGGTCAGGCTTTGTCGTCGCATTCTTCATGAGGAATTTCTTCGATCTGTTGTTGTTATGAGAATCTCTGCTGCGATCATCACACTTGTTGGGAATGCTATCGATCATTTCACTGATCTGTTCTTGTGTGGTTATCAGATCGTCCAGCTCAGAGAGCACATCCCGCATAATCCAATCGGTTTCTTTCTTATTTTGCAAGAGGCAGCGTTCCAGAACTTGACGCTGCAATGTGTAAGAAAACTTGGAGAGAAGCTTCTTTGTAGGATACGAGCCATTCAGTGTTATTCCCAACTCTTCCAACTGAGTTACTATGGGAAGAATTTGTTCGAGAAGGCGACGTTGAGCGTAGATAGATTTGTTGTCTGCCTTCGTCATTTCAAGGCGCGATTGTAAGTCCGCGATGAGCTTAGATTCGTCCCCATACTTGTCCCTCAAAAGTTGAATGGCGTGCGTATAGTTGGCTTCGGTTATTGGATATCGTTTAATCAGTTCTCGGGGTTCTCCTCGCAAAGCGGTTAATAAATAGTTAAACTTCTGTAGATTGGTGAGTGGTTGTCTGTCGACGTTGGATTCGAAAAGTGTCCAAAAGTTGGTGTATTCCTGAAGCTTTCCCGTAAATATGGGTATGGGTATTGGCGGAAGTTTTGGTCTCATCATCTCTGTCCATCCTCTCTCGTCATTTTCCTCCCGGTCCCCAATGTTTTTTGCGTCGAGTTCAATCGCCATCAGACGAGCGCGCTCAATCAACGAAAGCGATGAGTCAATGTAGTCGTTCGCCTGCTTGTCTTGTTCTTCGGGTAGTTCATCGATCTCGTCCAGCGCTGCCGTGAAAGCATTCAAGGCATCTGCCGCTAGCTTTGCCGTGGCGTCGAGTTCAAACAGCGATGCTTTGATGCGTGGAGGAGATGTTGCGTCATCGCTACTAGCTTGCGCGGCGGTGTGAGCAGAATCGATTCTCTCGATTACCCGAGACAAATTATTGCAGTATCGTGTCAGTAAGGCCTTTTTTGTTCTTAGTGATGCTGGACCAACCATTTTTCACCAACTGAGAAGACCAAACCGGGCATGCGTATCGCACAAAACAAAAAAAATCTTCAATGAAGATGAACTGAGAAGAAAATAGCTCTGATACGGTACGGATGAGGCTAATGCTACTTTTGTTTCAGGCAGAATCTTGTGCCTTTTCTAGGTCCAGAAAATCGGGAGAATAGAGAGCGCTGTTTGTCTGGCGTCGCCCAAAATGGAGAACGCGAAATTATTTCAAAGGCGCAAAAAAAAAAAAAAACGGGGATTCCCGGAAAGAGAAGAGTGCAATCCAAGTGTGAAAGGAAAAAATGCGGACTGCAGCTGTTCGTTGAAAGTCCTGGCACTACAGCGTAAGAGGTGAGAAGGGAGGAAAGTGATGGCCTGTTTGTTCCTAGCCAAATCCGTGGGGTGTTAAAATTCCAAAATGTGTGAATGATTGGAAAAATCAGCGTTTTTTTTTTTTTTTTTGCGTCGTCCAAAGGGGAAAGCGAGGTTTTGCTCCAAAAGTGAAGGAAGAAGGATTGTGTGAAGTAGTGTGAGAGCGATCCAAAACGTAAAATCCACAACAAGAAGCGACAAAATCCGAACTTTCGTTAGCCGAAAATCCCTATCGTACCTGTGTCCGTGCGTCCGAGATCGAAATAGCCATGCACCATAAAGTAGCGGTTAAGCTCGTGCCTTGTGCCACGCGGTTACGAAAACGACACTCAACCACCCAACGCAATCAACCATTCATTACCTCAAACTTGGGTAATTAAACCTCATAAAAATCAACCAAAAAATGTACAAGAGAGAAAAGAACAAAAATGGAATTATTATATAAAAAAAAGACAATGAAACAAAGAAGCCTCACTGGAGGCTTAAGAAGGTCTGCAGGGCGGGTGCGCAGCACTGTTTTTTAGATGAGAGAGGAGATAAGCTGCGCACCCGTCCTGCTCACATACCATCGCGCGGCGAGCAATCGCGATGATCCGCGATACCCAAGATCTAAAAAAGTGGAAATTAACAATAATTTTCTTCTTTCTTTTTTCTTTTCTTTTTTTTTAATGTTTTTCTAAAGAACTGAGGTGGAAGTGCTCCACGGATTTAGTCTTCCTTTGAATGCAGAGAATGGGAATGAAAACGCGTCCTGCAAAAACCTTTTGCTGTTTAACAATATCTATGTCCCCCTTCTTGAAGCCTCTGCACAATGAAGTGGATTTATGTTTTCTTCTCGCACCAACGAGGTTTTGATGAAATATTGTTGGTGGGCTGGCGTGATGATGCCTTTCGTGACAATCTGTAAAAACGTGTAAAAAACGTGTAAAACGTAGTTCACCAGCCCCACTTGTGGAGAAACTGGCCATTCTTTCAGAACTTTCCATTTTTGGGCCCAACCCATATTGCACCATGTTGTAGTTGTAGAACATTCTCAAAGCTTCTCCACAGTGGGTGTATATAGCCGGGGGCTTGCTTAACTTTAATGTCAATCACGCAAAAGTAACTTCGATCTTTCATCTTCTGTGAATGGCGTGGCGTCATTGGAGCAACGGCAGCAGCCCGCAACATCAAAAGCAGATTGGGCGAGGGCGCCACTACCATCAGGACTCTCAAGCGCCGGTTTGTTCGGTTCGGAAGCGGAGACACGGTCGGGACGCCCTCACACTGTCGAAGTCTCCGCCATTCTCGACGCTGTCAAAGAGGATCGGGAGACCAACACCCGCAGTCTTGCGAGGAAATTCGGGTGTACCCATTCAACAGTCGTCAGTCGCGTCCAGGCCCTTGGTTGCAGAAAAGTGCTGGCCCGATGGATCCTTCACAAATTTACGGATGGTGCCCGGTTTACTCGGGTATCCATCTATCAATCTCTCCTTCTTCGCCCGGCATCGAAAAGAGTTTCTCAAAAATCTTATTACTGAAGATGCGAGTTGGGTCCCACGACTCTAACGCGCAACGCGCATTGTGGAGACCGAGGAGAAGACCCGCCGACTCAAGCCGAATCAGACCTCCACTCCTAGAAGTGTCTCTTTTGTTGGTTCTGGGATTTGAGGGGAATGCTGTGTTTTATGAGCTGCTCTCACAAGGCCACATCGTCACCGGTCCCATATACGCTAGTCAGCTTCAGATGTTAGCATCGGCGGTTCGAGAAAAACGAAAAGAGACGAGCTTCGGTGCACCTCCTCCACGATAACGCTGGGCCCCATGTAGCTAAGGAGACCCATGAAAAATTGGAAAGGTTAGGCTGGGACACGGTGCCCCATCCTACCTATTCTCCCGATCTTGCCTCCTCGACTTCTGGGAGAAAAGGATCGCTGGCCCTCCCATCAGGCGAGACACTGTTGTAGTTAATCATGGTGATTATATTATTGATTAATTTCTACTGTAAGGTGAGTAAAAAATTCCAGCCTCATATTTATCTATTTTCCTGGGGTGGCAGACATGTCGAACAGGTATGCCCTACTTTTTTTCAAGGTTTAGGGCATCTACCCTGTTTACTTGCTCCTTCTCTTACATTTTGCCGTGGGCTCTTTATTGCGGCAAAAGAGCCGAGAGGTCAACCGCTCAATGAAAGTCACGCCTCTTTGCAACCATAAGCAAGTTTGTTTTAATCGATTGGTGATCTCCCGATCAATCTACTCCAACTGTAGCTGCACGAATGAGACGTTGTACCTAGAAAATCATGCTCAGTCATTCTCGAAAACAAAACAAAAAAAGCCATGGAAATGATTTCCATGTGGCGATCATGAGTAAAACTAAGAGTGAATCGATCAGCGGCAGTTGATCTAAAGCAGTTGAACCAACAGGCTATAAGTTGCAAGCGCCCGTGTCTTTCACTGAGCAGTTTACCTCTTGGCTGCTCTGCTGCAATAAGTAGGCAACGATAAAATGTGGTGTAGAAAATAAGGAAAACAGTGACCAAGAATTGCCTTACATCTTGAGAGAAATAGAGCTATCTGTTCAAGATGCCACGCTCCCGAATTTTTTCTGGATCTACTAACCTCCTCTGTAAAGAATGGCGCAAAAACTTCCGTGAAAGGTTTTTCCGTGAATTGACTTTTCTCTTCTGGTGTGAAGTTTAGGGAAAGAGCTTCCAGTGTTGCTACAGCACGCAGAATCTGAAATCAGTGTTTGTACGTATAGTAGTTATTTAAAAAATAAAATATGTTTATAGTAGTTATCTAAAAAATAACTACTATACTAACACTAAAATACGTTGTTTTGTTTTCTACAAATTACGAATTATTTGATTCAAACACATATCACTTTAAATTCACCTCTACTATGGTTCCCAGAGAAACATTCTCAAACATGTGTACAGGTTTTGTATTGTCGAAGTGCTCCATGATCAAATATCCCTTGAGAGGATTATTTTTCGAGAATTTCCTGGCGTAATAAAGCTGAAATCGGCTTTCCCAATTATAATTGAAATTAATTAATTACACTGCCTATTTTTCTGGAAATTGTATATTGAAGTATATCAAATATGTTATTGTTCGAAGATATCCTACAAAACTGGAGATTTTAAGAAGAAAAACCTCTTCATTTCTATTAGGTTTATTAAAATTGGAGTGAAAAAATGCTTCTGCACTCCATTTTCTACACTCCGTAACTATTGGAGGAAGCGAACTGTTGTTTTCGGTTATTGGGACAAGCACCATTGAGGTAGAGCCTTATTTAAATAATAATAGCTCTGGAAGTTCCTGTCAGGGGTGGGCCGTGGAGCAGCTTTAGACGATCTTCTCAAAAACCATTTCTTTTTACAAGTACCTTCAATTGCTTGTACTACAATATAAGTAACGAAATATGAAATTTCTGGTTTTTTTTCAGCCACGTTATAGATAAAAATAAAGACTTTTAATATAATACTCTGGAGGAGGGTGAAAAAGAGTAAGCAAGTAAGTGTATGTATTTCGTGGGCTTTTATAGCTTTTAATGCATTCTACAAATTACAAATTATTTGATTCAAGCACAGGGTCAAATAATTTGTCATTTGTAGAATGACGTTAAAATCAATGGTTTTCTCAGAAGAATCAAGTAATCAAGGATTTTTTGCATCATTGTCATTGTCCAATTCCAACTTACAAACAAACGTGTTTGTCCTTCGCCGATTTCCTGGAAGTTGCAGAAGATTGTGTCTGAAAACAAACCTTTGGGCAAGGAATTTCTCCCAGAGGAAGTTTCTTCAGGTGGTCGTATACGGTTACTTCTGCATTATGAACCTAAAAGATTTCTTTCTCGGTCTAAGGAGGTAATCAAAATTTGCAACAGCGTGTTTCTGATGGGATTTTATTGGATTCGAAGTTTTTTCGACTCTCTTTGTAATCAATTTTTCTAATTATATTTCCATAAACCATTCATTAAACGTTACCCGCTTCTGAACGTCTTCCCAGGAGTCCTTGAATTCAGATGAATCGAAAAAGTTCTCTACGTCCGCTCCTTCTGGTAGTTCTGAGGTGAATTTCTGCATTGCGAGTTGACATGCAATCTAAATTTTTGAAGCAACCATTCATTTTAGTAAAAAAAGGCAAAGAAATTGGCATTAGCTGTTCAAAAAATCAATAAGAGACGTAGGATGACCTTGACAACGAATTTTTCAGGAAGTTCCTTATCTTTTTGCTGCCAATCTGGTTTAATAAGTCCAATTCTTGACATGTAACCCTAAAACAACACATCTTTCATAAAATTAATTTCAATATTCTTCAAGCGCTCGATGGTATAAATTCTTCCACGCTGAAAATAACAATAATTTTAATATATGCAACAATGATTAGCAAATAAACACTAAAAATGATGGAAATGAGTTATATGAAAATGAAAATAAATAATAACAATAAAATGATGATGATGAATGCGTAAATAAATAACAGTATAACAATTTATAATAATAATATGCTAAGCTTACGTTGCCTTCTCCAATATTCGTTGCACTTTTATTGGGACCAAAGAAAGCATCAGTTCCTAATTCCCTTTGCATATCTTCTTCGATGTCTTTCCACGTGACATGAGTCTCAAGCAGTCCATTGGATGGTGTGTACAGGTTCATAACAATCCTAGGAGTTGAGTTCAGTGATTACTGTAAGTATACTACATCAGGTGATCCAGGGTAGGCAGAGAACAGTCTCGTGACTCGATCAAAATGTAAAAATGATCCGATTAGTGAACCGATCCCCTTCAATCGTCAATTACTGATGAATACATTTTTGATTGGCGTCAAAGTAGATTTAGTTCGGTTATATCGAATTTTTCCATTTTCTCGAACTTCAGTACTAGTCACCATGTTATCTGAAGTGTTAACTACTCATAAAATATGGTTGATTTTTATCTTTTCTGCTATTTATTTTCTTAACGGCAGCATTCCACGAATCTGACGTGAAGTGAGAATTCGCAGGAAAAGTTAGAAATGGGGTTGTAGATTGCGCGATCAGAGGTGGTTCCACTCACCTCTCCTTGATCGTCTCACGCTACGGTTCCCTCAGCTGCTTGTTCAATGGTTTTACCTGAATAGGCAGTCAAGGAGACTTCAGTGGCTTTCGACCGCTCGCACTTGGATGCGGCGCGTCTGCAAGTGCGGGACGTTGCAACTGAAATGGTTCTCAAAAAGACGTCTCCTACGCCGTTTTTTTTACGATGATTAGAGAGAGAAGAGCGGAACCACTACGGATCCCGCCATCTACAACCAAATCTCTAGCTTTTACCATGGATTCACTAATCGCGTCAGATTTGTGGTATTATGCGTTTAAAGCGAATTCACTCCAGGTCATCGATTACCCCAACCACCTTGCGGAAAAATGACGAATTCATGTTCATGACAAGAATTAACGACTGCGAAATTTTGCGCTTTCAATGAAAAGTCGGTGAATTTTAGAAGGTATTTGTATATTTTAGGCCTTTTAAAATAAGACTGTGAGAAGTTCGGAGTATGCGAAATTTGCTATGTTTGTGAAAACTGCTTATTGTTCAGGAAATCTGAGCAAAAGGATGTGTCTTACAGCAGATTGTCGGTTTTAAACGGACAAAATTTAGAGTCGTTCAAGATCCTGAATATTTCAGGAAAACATCCAATATTCAAGGATACTAAAGTGACATCCATTTGGAAGGAACTAAGGAAATCAAATCATTTGATGTGTACTTTCCAAGCATGAATAGAGACAATGGTAAGGTGAGGATAGTGAACAGAACCGCCCTCAACTCTTATCAGCAATCGGACTGAACAATAAATCAGTAATTTTCCTTCACGCTTGTCAAAAGACGTATCAACAGAAAAGAAACACAAAAAATCGATGAGAGAACCGAATGAATGGAACAGAAGTCATGGAGAAATACTTTTTGTTAGAAAACTATTTTTTGTTCCTTCTAGAATATTGAAAAATGAGATTTCAATGGTAAAATTATATAATAAGTATACGATAGACGACTGGTTAAAGCAAAAAAAAAGGTCAAAGTGGTTCAGTGAGAAGCAGAACTTAAAGCTAAGCTAATGTCAGTCTACATTATAACAACACGAGTTTGTCACCAGAATTATTAATAATTAAATTATTGTATTACCAGAATTTTTTTCCAGTTGCAGAATATCAAGAAGAATTCCATCTACATGTTTGCATGTGATTCACCACATGTTTTCTTCATTATAGTGAGGGTTTAGGGAACCCAGTCTTTACTGATGTTAATTGTGGTCTTACGGTGAATGATATGGTTCTGCAAAACAAGAAAATATCGAACTTTTATTTTCAACTTTTTTCTTTGTTGACTAAACGAGAGAATTCTGCAGTTTGTGCGTTCCACTGGTTCGAAGTTCCAGAACGAAGCATGTGATTACAAAAACATATACAAAAAAACAGCCTCAGTGATGACCTTCCCTTGAGGTCATCACTGAGGCGATGTTCAGAGCCTTTCCTCTTAATTATGTAGTTCGAAAAGTAGAATTTCCTAGAATTTTTATGGTGAGAAAAATGAGGTTTGAAGATTGATGATGTAGCACACACTCAGTTTCACGTTCCTCAAGCCCTATCGATAGCAAAGTTGCCAAAATATTGACTCGGATCAAAGGCATCACCCCACGAATCTGAGGTGGTGCAGATTTCAGGTGGAGCATTCTTATAAAGAATAGTGGATTGTGGAGATGAGGGTGATTCCATCCATCTCTTCCTAATTGCCGTAAAAAATGGCACAAGGCTGGCGCGCTCCAGTCGAACTCCCTGTAGAAAATAGTGCGCCAGAACGCCCGAAGCCGTATCTTCCGGGCCGTTTTTTACGGGAATTAGGAAGAAATGGACGAAATCACCCTTCTCTCCATAATCTACGATCCCGTATACGAATACTCCACCCGAAATCCGTACAACGAATTCGTGGGGTGATGCCTTTAAACAGTGTATCAATTGTATGCCTACCTCATAAGAAACAAATCCGAGAAAAAATGTAGATAAGGTCACCACTGGTTAAGTTATCAGGACAAGAATATAGATCAGCTATTGCCCGCGTAAATTATTCAAATATCCCACTATTTATTCAAATCCCGTCAATCGGAGCGATGTTATTGCATGATCAATAAAATACTAAAAAAAAAGAATTGACCCGAGTCACCAACATTTCAAAGGTGTGTCTTTTTGAGTAGGACTTTCGGCTAAGAGAGCTTTGTATCCATTCTCATATTCACTCCTTTTTATGAATTCTCGTAACGCTTCAAGCCTGTCTTTTTTCGTCTTTGTGTCTATGAAGAATTCAGTTTCATTACTTCATCACAGTTCCTTCCACATCTTCAATAATTTGTCCTCTTTCGTGAATTAATTCTTTTATTAATTTCAGATGGAGTAAATTCGTTGTGGTCTTTTCTGTTGTGAAGGATTTCCTTTCTGGTCTCTCCTTGGAAATTGCTGGTGTCTATTCAATTGTGACCATCTTTTGTGAACTGTCATAAAAGCAGCAAGCTTTCGCCCATGGGGGGATGTTAGCCGAGATGACCGCGCAACCGTCACGCGTTCCATAAACGTCTCAGGGAACATTCGCGTCATCAGTGAGCATGCATTGTTACGCGACTTTATTTTACTTATTTTTTAGCTCGACTTTAATTTTGCTCAACTTGAACTCTTTCATAAGTGTCAACTTTTCCTTTCTTTTTTGATTCAAATTAGGATATTGAATATTTGAATATTTGCTGTTAATAGCCCAATAGCAATCAATATCATTTTGAGGAAAATGTAGGGGGGGGGGGGCGGGTGGGGGAGGACACTCAGTGACGCCCTTATTTCTCAAGGTAAATAATTAAATCAATCGGGCACTAAGGCCTAAGCATTGGTCTTAGAGTATCTTTGACAGCTTAAGTTACTAAGAGAAAAAAGTAAGAGCGTCGAGAAATAAGGGCCCCACTCAGTGCCCTCCACTACATTTTCCCCAAAATAATATTGACTGATATTAGGCTATTGAATAGCAAGTGTTCAATATCGTAATGTCGATCAAACAAAAAAGGAAAATTTGACACTGATGAAAGAGTTCAAAACAAACAAAATTAAAGTCGAGCGAAAAAATAAGTAAAAGAAAGTCGCATCACTGCGAGAACCGAGGCTCACTCTTCTATCTGCGAGCTCCCCGAAAGGAACGATGAGACTCAGAGAAGGATTCACAACACCCTGGAACCAAGTAAACTCTCAACGGAGAGGCTGGCGGGAAAATCTGTATTCTTTCTTACTTCCAATTTTATTTTTTTCGTAATGTCCTATGTACCGTCCGTGTCGACTCAATCGTATTCTATCGTTTTTTTTTGTAAAGCCTCAGTTTGGTGCTTAATTACCCGATATTCAAATAAATGTTGAATCATCGAAGAAATTTTTTACTCAATTAAATTAGAGGACCAGGTTCTGAAATACCTGGTCCTTCCAGATATATGACATTTGGTGCAAACAAATTGTGAGAAAAGTGAAGTCGTAGTTGAATGTTCTTAATGTAGGCTTGTCCTAAACATTTTGGTACTTCAGTCATATGTATACTAGAGAGTTTTAGACGGAAATGGCACATTTCAAGTTGATTTTGATACTGTACTTCCCAGTTAGAAAGGACTTAACACAAAATTTCACCAGGGAACTGATAAGGTTACCATCTCTAATGTTTCTTCCTGAAGAATACGTGACTTTTAAATACACAACTTTGCAGTTTTTCATTATTTACCCGAATTTTTGAGCAGCCGTCAGCGAAGTGTGCTAAATGTTTCAATCCAGAAACTTGGTACTTTTTTCTGTCTCACTCTTCCCTAAAATGCGACATTTGAATCAACAAACTGTCGAATGTCAAACGAATTCATACAGAGTTGAGAGGTGGATTTCAGGAAGCCAACGTGAGGAAAAACTCCTCTTGTTTTCAATAAAGCCTGGTTTCCGTGGTTTTCACGGAACATTCCCATATTTGAAGCAGTCAGTTTTACTAGCGACGAAATTATCCATTAAATGATATCCAACTCATTTGGATCTGTGAAGTTCGAGATAATAACTTCATTTGTATAAGTCAGAAAAGCGGAAAGGACCTGTATGTGTACGTTTTATTTTCCGCTTGCTCTTATATGTTTATATTTACGTTGACTTAGTTTTTTTCAACTTCACGTTTCGCTCGTGGAGGTCCAGTAGGTCATCCAGGAGGCATTCGATCTTTTCTTTTGCGATGTCCAAAAACTGAAATATGTCCATAAGGTTTTCATGTAGTTTTTGTGCACATTTTCACGTTCGTACCTTCTCTTTTTCAGAATCCCTACATTGCGATTCGAACAGAGTTCCAACAAAAGGCACTATCATAAACGCAAATAATGGGAACGCTCGTCGATAAGACTCTTTGAGCTGAAGATAAGCTAGCTTTTGTTTAACGTAAACTTACTTCTTTGCTGATATATAGAGGTACCTGTTCAAGTGTGTAAGGCATCTTTTTGTCCCCAATCCTCTCTTTTAAGAATTCATAAAATTCCTCGGCAAGTTCCTCCCAGTGTTCTCGTCGGTCTTTCCCACTTAAACAGGAAGCGAACAAACGTGCGAGGTCGGTCGCTGCGCAACCCATATGGCTAGCCTGAGACCAAATGAAATATTAACTTATGCTTCGATTGAGACAAGAACGTGGATGGATCTAGGACCCTTCAGTTCCACGTACAAGCTCTCGTCTTACTACACATATGTAACCACCACAGAAGAACTACATAGCTTACAGAATGATATACCAAATTCGTAGGTGTACTTTGCCTGATTATTTTGGCTCTAGAAAATTTACAGAAGGAAATCTTTTTTCTTGGTACTTCATCCAAACGTCTTCCCTTTCCTACATGACCGTCCTCCTGAAGATGGAGTTCCATTTCATATTCAAATATGAAATTTCTGCATGCTTTGAGCAGCTACTACTTTCTGGTGAACGAGCGTAAAATGTTGTTTAAAACTTCGTTTTTTTTTCTTTTTCAGCACCCTATGTGTGTTGATTCCATCTGCTGCAACACATGTATTGCTACCTTTGTTCAATAAAGTTACCTTATATAGAAAGCACAGGATAAGTTATCGTTGAAAGCAGTGCAACAACAGGAAAAACTTACTGAACTTGGTGGAATTGTAAACTTAACAAAAAGTGAACTTTTGATGGATGAATTCCCAGCACATTCAGTTATTGTTCCAACCGTCCTCTGAGGATTTCATTTAACAAAAATCTTCTAAATCGAAAACAGAGCAGTGCACTCTGTTTTAAAATAGAATAACTTAATGTAGATGTTGACTTAGTTTAGTCTGAAAGCATTAATTTGGTTCGGAAATATTGCACCGAAACTTTTTTCGATCAAGATTTCAGAAGGCGTGTTTTTTATTCTCAAGCACCGTGACCAGTCAAGTCTACGCTTCTCAAAAAAAAAAGAGAAAAAAAAACTTCTGCAAAAACAGGCAAATGTATTGTTTCTGAAAGAAAAGAAAATTGGCCGTGTTGCTCTAATTCACGACAGTGCCCGAGCTCACGTGGTAGAGCTTACTCGCCAGAGAATTGCCGACCTGGTTGTTGAAGTTCCACCATACCCTGCTTATTCTCCCTACAGGGACTAAACAGTACCTACGAGAGAAAAACTTATGATCAGAAAGACCTGGGAAACGAAATTCCCGTCAACCGCTAGAGTTCTGGACTTCTGGAATTGATAGTCTAATGAAGCGCGGTCATACGTAGTGGATCATGATTATCTTAATTTTGTGGATTGATACCCGTGAACAATAAAGTTATAAATGTTTGAAAACAGTGAAATTTGGTGTAAGAGCAACCTAGTGCATAAGACCTCCCTATAATCTAATGTGCTTTGAAGCTTTCTATAGATCCTCTCTGGGGAACCTGTCGATCTCCTTCACGTTCGTGTAAAAGGCGAGAAATCGGTTCTATACCTGAAAGTCTATCACTGCAGCCACGTTCAGGTCCTTTCCACTTTCCCTCCAGAGAATATTCATTGACCACATGTCTCCATGACACAGCACTCGTTCCATTCCTGAAAATGAATGCGAAATGTTAAAGGAAGAGGAGTAAAATACAGATCTTGTAATTTCATCGATTATTTCCTTACCGATATTAGTAAACGAAGTGAACGGTAGATGATCTTCCCAATCATAACACATGTCCAGCGCGATTTTGCGTAAGAACAAAATAAGTATGTAGTATTTTATGCCGGTGTTTTCTTGAGTTAGACGTCGTCTTTCCTTTCTTAACTTTCTCTTGGCCTTCTTTCTGGATGGTCTTCCATTGTGCTGTATGGAAAACCAGATTGCTGTCTGGACCAGATTTATTATTGGTTTCGACTAGTTCATTGTAGTCAGTGTTCTAAAAGTGACTCTTCACTTGTTATCTGCGAGAAATTCGTGTCCTATCTGTGGCCTACACTTCGCTTAAAGCCATCAGTCCACGAGTGTGAGATTTTACGGATTTCAGGTGGAGTATTCGTATACGTGATCGTAGATTATGGAGAGGTGGGTGATTCCGTCCACTTTTTTTGCTAATTGGCGTAAAAAACTTCCCGGAAGATGCGGCGTGTGCACACTACTGGCGCGCTCCAATCGAACTCCTTGTAGGAAATAGGGCGCCGGAACGCTCGAAGCCGTATCTTCCGAGCTTTTTTTTAAGGCAATTAGGAAGAGATGGACGGAATCACCCCCCTCTCCTTAATCTACAATCCCCTATACGAATACTCCACCTAAAATCCGTACCACCTCAGAGTCGTGGGGTGATGCCTTTAACAATATATGGTGTATAAAATCGGTTCAAGTGCGCTTTTTTCATGTATAACTCACTTCTTAATGGTTAAGCTGGAGGCTTTGAGGGTTTTTCTAATTGGATTTTCCGTCTTTTATGCCAAGGTATAACATTTTACAGTGTATAACACTTTCCAATTGGTGCTGGTAGACGATTTTGTGCTGTGAACGATTGACTGATCGCTCTGACTGAATAGGTGGTCGCTACAATTCGGCGACCCCTAAGCGATCGATAAGCGCTCCTTTACTCATTTACGTACTACGAAGTCAGTATTTCTCCCAGTAATGTGTAACTCGTTACAGTCCATTCCCTCGTACTACATTTCCGCACAGTAACCTACAACCTTCTGCTAAGAATGTAACCTGCAGTACTGTGCATTTTTATCGTAGATTTTTTAAATTGTAAGTTTCTGACCAACCTAATATTGATCCTTCTATAATTTCTCCTATTTTACGTGCCACTCAAAACTTACCCTACTTTCTATATGTTTGACAGTTAACAGTAACAGTAACAGTGTTTCAGTACCCATCTCATCAGGTAGTTGATCCATTGCAGATAGATCCATCAAATCCGGTATGATCTCTTGTAGTTTGTCAACTTTTTCCGCAAATGTTCCGTCTTCGAAATCTCGAAACATCTTCATGAAGCTTTCTGTTACCTAGAAATGATTCATTTAATACAATTTCTCTGAATTCTTTTTTTTGTTTAAGAAACAAAGGTTTTTACGGAAAACGCCTAAAGAATTGTTGCATAAGGCGTTGGAAACGCAGCTTTACTTTAACGAAAAGGTGTATCCTACGATTTTCCATGGAAAATTGTTGTCCTCATGGGAATTTTCACGAGGAGGTTAGAATAAAGTGTGTTTTCAACAAGCTTTTAATTATTTTCCCAAATTCTTGAGTATTTTCTTGGATTTTCGAGTAAAAATACAGCTACCAGGATTCTTGAGTCCACTAACCTCATCTGTATAGAAATGCGCGAACATTTCTGTGAAAGGAGTTGTTGTGAAACGATTCTTCTCTTCCGGTGTAAAATTAAGTGAAAGAGCTTGCAGAGAAGCTACTGCACGGAGGATCTGAAATCCGTACTATAAGATATAACATATGTCCAAGAATAGATTTTATGCTAAAGTGGATTTTCCAAATAAGTTCAACTCAGTAACCTCACAAATGACTTCAAGTCTACCTGCTTTATAGCCTTCAGAGGAACATTCTCGAAGAGATGCACTGGTTTTGTGTTGTCTAAGTACTCCATGCCCAGATATCCTTTGAGAGGATTATTTTCCGAGAATTTTCTGGCAAAGTAAAACTGAAATCAATCTTCCTTATTGCACATGTAGACACGTCCGGACGAAGTTTCCCAGAAGGAGTAGATAAATTAAATATTCTTTCGTTAGTACCAGTTCAACAAGGGAGATCACATTATATTTTACATTTATTTACATTTTTCATCTCTACTTAAGAACTCACAACGCACCTCTCCGCACGGAATTTCTCCCTTCGGAAGTTTTTTCAAGTAGTCGTATATGGTTACTTCTGCATTGTGAAGCTGAAAAACTAGATAGAAGATTTATTTACTAGGAATAGAGAGGTAGAAGAAAATTTTCATGGCTTTTGTGACGAATTTTTTAGGACCTCTCGGTGACTTCCACCTACTTACAATACCAGCTCTAGGGGTTATAGAGGTTCCAAAAAGTTTTGCTTAAAATTCTTATACCCACAATTTTTGAACGATTTTGTGAAATCGAAAAAACCTCTATTTTTATTTGGCAAGCTGCACAGCTTCCATCCATACATACGCAAGTACGCGACAAAATGTGGAAGGCTCGGAAGCCCGAAACATTCTAAGCAAGGACCGCAACAAAGCTGTAGTGAGACTAAGGGAAAGACTGAAGAATTTTCTGGATACGATGTGAAAGAATGGGGGAGGGGTGGACGTGGGTGAACTTGCAGGTATTAGAGCAAATAAAGTGAAAAATTGGAACTTTTCTGCTCATTGTTATGAGTACATAAGGCGTATGCAAAACTTTACTGAAGCCCAGAATTCCTATTTTCATTAGGGATGTCCTTGATATTACTATAATCATAGTATTATTACCCTCTTCTGAACGTTCTCCCATGTAATCGCGAACTTCGATGAACCGAAACAATCCTCAACGTTTGTTCCTTCTGTTAGTTCTGCTGTGAATTTCTTCATCGCAAGTTGACATACAATCTAAATTTTGAAAGGAACCATTAGTGATTAATGAAGACAACGGAAGAAGAAGAAGTTGACTTTAAACTAAACTTGACGACGAATCTTTCAGGGAGTTCCCTGTCTTTTTGTTGCCAGTCTGGTTCAATAAGGACAATTCTTGACAGATAACCCTAAAAACAATGGATTGATTTCCTCTATGAAATTAATTTCCACCTTCTTTAAAGGCATCACCTCACGAATCTGAGGTGGTGCGGATTTCAGGTGAAGTATTCGTGTACGGGATCGTAGATTATGGAGAGGAAGGTGATTCCGTCCATTTCTTCCTAATTGCCGTAAAAAAAACGGCCAGGAAGATGCGGTGCGTGCACAAGACTGGCGCGCTCCAATCGAACTCCTTGTGGAAAATAGTGCGCCAGAACGCCCGAGGCCGTATCCTCCAAGCCGTTTTTACGGCAATTAGGAAGGAATGGACGGGACCACAATTCTCTCCATTACCTACGATCCCGTATACGAATACTCCACCTGAAATCTGTACCACCTCAAATTCGTGGTATGCTTCCTTTAAGCACTCGACGGTATAAATTATTTTATACTAATAATAATAATTTTAATACACTACAACAGTGATAAATAAAAAATGCTAAAAATCATGAAAAGGAATGATATGGAAATAAAAATAAGTAATAGAAATAAAACGATAGTTGTGAATACATAAATAAATCATAGTATAGCAATTTATGATAATTTTATGATAAGCTTACGTTGCCCTCTCCTATGTTCGTTGCACTTTTACAGGGACCAAAGAATGCTTCAGTTTCGAATGCCCGTTGCATATCTTCTTCAACATCTTTCCATGTGACATGGGTTTCAAACAGTCCATTGGATGGTGTGTATAGGTTCATAGGAATCCTAGAGGTTGAATTGTCATTACTGTTAAATATACTACACGGAGGGATGTAGGGTAGGCAGAGAACTACCTCATTCACATGCCTATAATTAAATTTGTTAACTAGAACAAGCGTTGAACAGTGAAACGTAAGAATATTTTGATTTCAAGAAGTTTTTAACATTTGATTATTGAGAAAATCCTTTTGTTTGATCAGAATTCCCTTGGTTGACGGGAAAATGACGGACCAGGACGGAGATAGTTCAATGAGAGAAACGGTGTGAAGGTTAGGGAACTATGAGGTCAGAATTTTATCCTGCTTCCAAAATCTGTTGCAAAATTATTGATATACAATAAAAACGTGTAACTACAAAAAAAAAAATTGGGAAATTTCCAACTATATAGGAGAATTGCGTTCAGGTAATGTTGCACCACATTGCACAACAGCGATAGCGCGTCCATTCGATTACGATTACGATTAGTTGTCAGGCAGCCGTGAACGGGAGAGCACAGTTCAGTGTTATCATAGTTCACGTGTGTATGTGTGTGTGTGTGTGCACCCTAAACAATTACTCTCGCTACATTTGGGTAAAGTGAAGTTGGGAGGGGATTAACGAGCGGGGACACTCTACACTGCTCTGATTGAACTGTACTTTTGAGGGCAGGAACCATTCTTAAACGCAGAATACTGCGAATCTGACATGGTGAAGGAATCAGCGGGAAAATCTAGAGTTAAGGTTGTAGATTCCGGGATCTGGGGTGGTTCCACTCATCTCTCCTTGATCATCGTAAAAAACGGCGTAGAAGACGACGATTTTTACGATGATCAGGGAGAAGATTTCAGTTTCCTTGTGGACGCACCATATCCAAATGTGATCGGCCAAAGATCACTCTCACCAGACTTCTCACCAACTTATTCAAGTAAAAGCAATGTATAGGTGCTAAGGGGACCGGAACATGTGCATAGAGGGACGTTCTAACTTAACTCGTAATAACCAAAGTGGTTCCCACGCCGATTCTTATGACGATCAGGGAAAGATGAGTGGAACCACCTTTGATCTCGCAGTCTGCAACCCAATTTCCAGCTATTCCCGCGGATTCCCTCACTACGTCAGATTCGCAGTATGCTGCTTCTAATTGACAAATACCCCTCGTATTTGATAAATGTTTGAAGTGATAGTCCATCAATCGACAGGTTATCACTGGAAAAGAACAGCCACGCTAGTCGGGGCCCTAAAACCTGAACATTAGTCCTCGAGAACCCATGACATGTAGCTTGAGGCTACTAAGGGAAAAAAGGAAGGTAGAGATGGAACTAGTAATGCTTTAACTTCACCAAACCATCCAAATAGGCTTACTGGAAATCAGTAGCTAAGTCATATAGTGTATTACTTTTAACGAAACGGGAAATGGTCTGAGAGATGGTTTCTTCACAATCCGTGTTTGACAGATAAGAACGACTGCGCTGTGCTCCTGAGACGATTTTTCGCGCTCCAAATGCGGTTCGTAGCATAGTTCAATCAGAGCAGTGTTGAGCGTCTCTCTCCCAAACACATTTTATCTGTTATAATTTAAATTTAGTAGCACTTTAGCGTTATAATGATGGTTTGATGAGGTTTCGATGCTGTTTCTAGTGTTCCAGTGTTATCTAGAATCCGAATTCAGCTTGGGAGTTTGTTCGTGCAAAATATAGATCTCTTGGACAAAAGAAAAAGAATAGTACATTAGTTTAAAAAAATCATTTGTGGATGTATTGCTACCTTCTTACTGTAACCTTCAAACGCTTCATGTCTTGCAAAAATTATTTCCTTACAGAACAAGGTTCTGATATGGACTTTCGCAACATCTTTATTGTTTGTAAACTGTGCTATGATCGATAAACCACAGAAGAAAAACAATAATTAATGGCAACCATGGACACATTAAAAATGCTTTTGTTTTTTTTTTTTTGAAAAAGAACTTTAAACAAAACCCTTTCGCCATCATCTCTCCGTTAATTGAGGATTCGCACGGCAGTTCAACACTCCGGAACGGCAAAAGGAGGCCAGTAGGTGGATACCTGTCCTCCCTGTCTCCGTCACTTTGCCGTACTGTGCTACCTACACTAAACACTCAAATAATGTTGTTATATTAAAAATGAATACTGTGCTAGGCGATAAGCTCGTCTAGAACAAATCCCAACCAGCTTCTGACAAACGAACAACATCCTAGCCAACTTCTGAACATCGGGAATCGCAACGACGAAGGAAATCAGATTAGGTGACTTACTGTAGCGATGCAGTTGTGTACTACGACAATGGCCAACGATGCAACGAAACGAACATTTTAACAGTTTTCAATGGTATGTTTCTCCTTTTTCCGTTAAGATGCTTTTTCTGAGTTCAGCTATGACAACTAACCCAAATGCTTAGTATCTAATTTGAGATGAGGCTGGTTTCGTTCGTATTTTTCCCATCACGAGCAGAATCGCTTTGTTTTTTTACTTAGATAATTGGTTGTAGAATTTCGGTGTAAAACTGTTTGGAACCCCGAAATCCGTGTTTCCTTTTCTTTGGAGCAACATATGAGTGGGGAAAGTGGTCGAAACTTTTCCCTTCTATAAAGGTTCTCATTGACATTGACATTATCATTGGTGGCATGACTCAACACTGCTTTTGCGAAGATGCGTTCGTTATCGGTTTAGAAGAGGGGAGTAAAGATCATGGTGAAAAGAAAAAAAAACGTTACGTGGTACGAAAAAATCCCGCTGACTTTTTTCTGTAAAAAAGCGAACTTATTTATATACTATGAAGATATGCTTTAGACAAGGAGTATTTTATAAGTTTAGTCTAGTTTTCGGCTCACATGCGTCACTTTTTTCTTCACCCGATAACTGTGATATCGCGGACGGTCCAAGTTTCTGCCTCAAGAGCAATTTCAGTGGAAATTTCTCTTTTCTTTCTCATAGAAATGATATGTTTTTGTGAGTCTGGAAAGTTCCAGTTATTTCTTTGGTGTATGATCTTTTTTTTATTATTAGCATTATCAGTTGAGCGAATCAGCAAAATCTAAGTGCTATTTTTGCGCAGGGTTAGTTGTTTTGGGAATGATTTCCTAAGAACGTTAGTGAGTCACTAAATTTTGTCCGCCCTATATGTTACTGCGATAGCGCCGCCTATCTTTATTGTGCATTATTGTGCAATCGTGTCATTGTTTACACCCTTTTTCTCGCTCAACGTTTCATTCACGTTCCCTACTTATTGTGCCTTTTTCACTTCACTGAACTAGCTTTTCTTTCATCTTAAAACGATCACTGTTTTTACATATCTTATGGTCCGTCGTGATTCACTCGTTTTTTTTTTAGTCGCAAATGAATCAAATTCACTATTTTATTTCTCATTCCATTCTGTATAGTCTGTATTCAACTTGAAAGCTGGTTTTTTTTTCTCGATTGAAACACCTTTGGTTGAGTGACATGTAGGCTTCCTGTCCTCGTTTAAAGTGGGATAATGTGACAGATAACCGCACATATAACTGACATACACGGTCGATAAGCGCTTCATTGCAGTGCTGGTATTATTGTTCGATTTTATTCATTTTTACAAATGTACTCTTTCAACAGTTAGGCTTTTTATCTTTTATGCACTCGTAATGCTAATGAAATTTTGCTTCTTAATAAAGTTTCAGCATTGTTTTGCAATGATCACGCATTCCTTATCTACCTCTCCACTTCTTTTAGTGCAATTAAATCATGCAGTTTTGTAGTGGTTTTTCGAACAGAGGACCATGACTGTTATTGGTTAATACTTTAGAAGATTTAAGTAATTTGCATCGATTTTCTGTCTACTTTTGTCTGCTCATCTCAATGCTTCTATTCTCCTGATAGGAATGATATCAACGGAATTGTGCCAGTTTATAATTCATAGCTTAGTTTATAGAATTAGTTGGATTTCTTCTTCAATTACTTGCATTCTTCCGTTCCTTGGATTTTAAATTGTGTTTCAATGAAAGCTAGTTTTTTGTTCCGCCATTGCGCGAATTGTGCAATATTCTTATTCTATTCTTTCTGCAATATTCTTCTAATTTTATGCTTGTATTTAGATGGATCGAATAGAAGGAGAAAGCTCTAATATAAAGAAACAAGAGACCCCAACCAAATCGCCCAAGAAAAAGTCGCAGCCGGCGCCAGCGAGTATGAATGGCCAAGTTGTCAATGCAAAGAAAACCGCCGAAGGTTTGGCTGGACTTTACGGTGAGTTTTCATAAATGTTTATCAGAAATTACCTTATTTTGCCTTTCACATTGGCTTCAGACGCACTTTTCATGTAATATTTGTATAATACTTCAGATTCCTAAATAGTAATAATATATAATATTCTTAATAAATAATAATAATACCTAATCCAAAACTAGTGGAAAAGTCTATTATGAATTTTGAATATAAATTCACTCTAGTTCCAGTTGCAATCTTTTCAAAAACTGTTTGCAGTAGCAATATGTTACGTAAATTGTGAATTCGGGTTTTACCAATTTTTTATAGCGACTTATCAGTCAGCTTATTCCAATTTCCTATTTTTGAGATTCCGAAGAAGACGAAGCCAATGTCAAAGACGGTGGGCTCGATGCATTATTTCTTGTGAGAAATAAACCAGAAGAGGTATGTTCATACTCCAAGTTGGATTTTTTCTAGGAACCAGAATGAGACTGCATTTTGAAGTTAATTTATTATTCAGATTGAACAGTACGTTATACATCTCCGCAAGATGTTATTAGAAGGTGAAGGCGAAACGGTCATTGAAATTGGTGTTCCTATAGAGCTTGAAGGGAAAGGTTTGTTAGACTTCGTGATTAAAAACGTTGCTCCGGAAAGTTTTTGTTCGCTTTTTTTTTAAATTTTCGTCAAATGTTTTCTTTAGCATCTGGTATCCCAACCAAAGATTTGGAGATAGCTGTTGATAACCATGTGAAAGCTCTCGCAACTATTCCAGCCGTCGGTATGTCTATCATATATGCTTGTGATGAATGTTTCCAACTGTTCAGTTCTGTCATGTCCATTGTTTTACACTTTTTGCTTCGCCTATGCAGAAGTCGTTCCAACTTTTTTTTTTGCAATTTTCTTATGTTATTACTACTCGATCCTCAGAATCCTAATTTTCTAGGAACTAAAATAGAGAGAAGAACAACTGGCAACAAGTCCACTGAAGTATGGCTTGTAAGAGATCCTCCAAAAGGCGAAGATTTTATTGAGGTTCGAAATGGACACATCCTTCAAATGTCTTTGCTATTGATTCAATTAAAAATCTCTGGTCAGGTGCGAGTGGCTGTTGTGGGAAATGTAGATGCAGGAAAATCCACCTTACTAGGAGTGTTAACCCATAGCGCCCTTGACGATGGAAGAGGGCTCGCGAGAACAAAGTTATTCAGGTAGGCACATCTTATTTCTACTTACAGTTCGTCACAATTCAAATCCATTCTTAGGCATAAACATGAGTTCGAGTCGGGTCGAACATCATCTGTAGGTAACGATATTCTCGGCTTCGATGTCCATGGCGAAGTGGTTAATAAACCAGATCCACACAATAATAACCTTGACTGGGTGCAGATTAGCAGAGATTGCAGTAAGGTTCGAAAAAAGCTGTTCCTACTATCAGCTCATAGTTTCATATCATGCTTTTCCAGTTGATAACCTTCATAGACTTAGCTGGACATGAGAAATATCTGAAGACTACCATATTCGGAATGACGGGACATATGCCCGATTATACGATGCTTATGGTTAGTTAATTTTCCACTTCTGTTATTGCTTCCTATTCATAATGCAGTGTATCAAATCTCTTTTTATTTATGTACAGGTTGGTGCAAATATGGGGATTATTGGTACGACGAAAGAACACTTGTCACTGGCTCTCTCACTGTCAGTCCCAGTGTTTATCGTGGTGAGTATTTTCTCCAAAGAATTTGTTTGTCTTTCACCTCAGATTTGATCTATTATCCCTGAAAATTTGATTTATACTGCGGTATATTTGGTCTATTGATGACCATATATCTTTGTTTGTTCTTGTTTTTTCGTTCCTTCGAACGTTTGAATTAACTCCATTCTTCTAGATCTTTGATAAAGTTTGGCATGAATTCTAGGTAACGAAAATAGATATGTGCCCACCTCAAATCCTTGAGGAAACCATGAAGAATATCGGGAGACTCGTGAAGAGTGAGGATGTACTTTTCGAGCTGTTTTTTCTAAGTTAAAACCATTGTTTAGGTGCAGGTGCACGAAAACTTCCTGTGATGGTACGGAATACTAATGATGTAATTCATGCTGCCGTCAATTTTCCTAGTAAACGGTAATCTTTTTTTCAATTTTGCACCTACGATTCACTTCTTCTATGGTAAACTATTGCTTCATAGCTAGAAATTTCAGCCAAACTAACTTAACTATTTATGTGACTAAAGCGTCCCTATATTTCAGTTTTTATCATTAGTTCTTCATTTTATTGTTCTACTTATCCGGTAGCTGTTTCTAGAGTATGTCCTATCTTCCAAGTATCCAACGTGGAAGGAACAAATCTTGATCTTCTGAGACAGTTCCTGAATATTGTTCCATTGAGACGAACACTTTGCGAGAATGATCCTGCTCACTTTCAGGTCGGAACATACTTTATAACGTTGCTCTGTCATCATAGATTTAGTCAAGACAGGTAGTTTCTTTTCAGATTGATGACGTCTATTGGGTAGAAGGCGTTGGCACAGTTGTATCCGGTACAGTGCTCTCTGGAACTATTAAAGTCAACGACACACTGTTGCTAGGTCCCAATTCTGTGGGAGAATTCGTTCCCTTGCCCGTGAAGTCAATCCATCGGAAGCGTATGCCAGTGTCAAGTGTACGATGTGGACAGACAGCTTCATTTGCTTTGAGGTTGGTCATACGCGCCCATAGGAAAGTGAAGGGGGTAATTTCGCAAACCGTTTAAAAGTGAAGGAGGTCCTTTCTCCAACCGTTCAAAAGTGAAGGAGGTCAGAGCATCGGCTCCGACTATCGCATCTATGTATGCGCCACTTGGAGATATGTACTTCGTTGCTTCAAACTTTGCCGACTGAATTACACTCTTCACGCATTTGTAGTAATGATTTTCCGACGAACTTTAGTCCTTCACATTTAAGTGATATTTTGGCATCATGGAAAAAGTGTAACTGAGGTCAGAGGTTTCAATTATTCAGGAAGGTCACCAAACGTGATGTCAGGAAAGGGATGGTTATGTTGGACCCACGGATGAATCCTGTGTCCAGCATGATGTTTGAAGCTGAAGTATGCAGTTTTAACATATCTCTATTTACCTTCTAATGTCTTTTCCCACTTTTTTTTTGTGGGTCCAAAGAAGAGTTTGAAATTTCGATTGCTGCAGCTGTATACTGCAATCACGCTTTGTATTTTACCTTTTGTTCTAAATTCCGTTCTACTTTTATGCTTTTTTAGTCCTCCTTTCAACATCCAAATATTTCCAGATACTGATTCTGCACCACCCTACGACGATAAAACCCAACTATCAAGCTATGCTTCATATTGGATCAATTCGACAGACTGCAACTCTAGTCAGCATGACTAAGGTCAGATTTCATTACTTCAGTCACTAATATGCACATAAGGTTATGCTGCTTACTGTGCACACAATCATAAATTCTATAAAAAGGAGCCGAAACCTCCTCAGGTGAAGGGCCTGGCTCAAGGGGTGCAGCTCAAGTAATGAGGATCTTTCCCAAACCGCAAGAGTGTGGGGGTGAGGGGTGGGGGTCCTTTCGCCAACCGTCCAAAAGTGAAGGAGCTCTTTTTGCCAACTGTGCAGAAGTGAAGATGGTCAGAACAATAGCTCCTACTATTGCATGTATGTGCCCAATAATTGTGTTTTTTTTTAATTTTATATATGTTTCGCAGCTAAATGACTAGAAATGAAAGCCTATTCAATGAAAGGTAATCTATCATCATTTTTGCAAATAACTAGTGATTTTTTTCACTATTCCATCTTTGCCAAGGGTGCCTTGACGTTCCTACTTTCTTCTTCCTCATGCTGCTTCTGTAAAACCCATTATATGGTATAGAGGAAGATTGATGAGCACTGGAGAACGTGTTATGACGTATTCGTTATCATAAATCATACGACATTTGTTCAGAGATTTGGTACCTTTAAAATGGGGTTTGATGAGGCTACTTCGTTTGAAACATCCCTGGAGTCAAAGACTAGAACTTTCAGGAAGTATTACGAACTGGAGATCGCGATCGGGTAATGTTCAGGTTCATACGTTTGCCGGAGTACATTCGACCAGGTAAACGCATTGAAAGAAGTAAACCTCTTGCTCATTTGCTTTATATGACTTATATTCCAGGAACTAGGATGGTATTCCGCGAAGGAAGAACGAAAGCGGTAGGAACGGTGATAAATGTTATTCCACAAGCGACACTAGCTCAGCAAAGAGCGAAGCTTAAGGACAAGACGAACAGAACATGTGAGTGTTTACCCTATTCCGAGCCTCTATGGTGATAGTGGAGAAATAACTGTACCACTAACTTGATAATGGATAGTCATAATTCCTGACATTTCATCAATTAATTGATCATACGTGTATTATTCGTGTAGCGAAGAAGTCTAGAAGCCTCATTTTCAGTAGAGGAAGCTTTTTTCATTTGTTATTTTTGCTAGCATTGCTTTAAAAAGAGCTTTTTTTCATTTTGTCTTTTTTTGGTTACATTTTGCTTCCATCATCGGCGCTTGCCTAATCGCATACAAGCGATAGTAGGTAGCGATAGTAGAGTCGAAAATCACTTTTAGTTCTTACTCTTTACACTTTGTGTCTGTTTTTCTTTTTATGATAATTTATTTCATGTGTTACAGTTATTAAACGCGGGCCGAAACCTCCCAATGGAAAGCCGAAAGTGGAAGCAAAGGAATGAAGTTATCGGCGTGTTCCTGTTATTATAGTTAGTTTATGAATAGAGTGCGGAATTAAAATAGTCTGAGGAAAGACCATGTGTGTTTTTGCTGGTCACTTTGACCGCCGTCACCGTCGCACTTGGGGTTTTGTCCTTAGAGCAATCTTTATCACTTCTGTTTGCCGGGTTTGCTAAGATATTTGTGGAGTAGATCTCTATGAAAACGTATTTTTAATTCATTGTTGAGCTGTACATCTACATCATCTGGAGTAGTCATCATTTCTTAGGTGGATTAAGCTGAATAATCTTAGATTCATTTACTGATACGACGTGAAAGAAGTGGTATTGGCACGTGCGCAGTTCTCCTGCTCAGTAGACTCCCAAGTCTTCAGAGCATAGGAAAGGTGTCAATCGAAACGTGAAATACTATAGTATGGAGTTGACATACAACGTATCCGATGACCTAGTCGCCTTTTGTTTTCGGTAGTTTTTGGTCTTTGTCTGGGTAAACAAGTTCTTATCGCTTTCTCGGGAGACTAGGAAAAGAATTGTTCATGTAAATTACTTGTTCTAGCAAGTGCTAAATGACGAATGAGGTCTTCGACTTTACCAAACGTATTGTGTCCCTATAAAATGTTGTAACGAGGGATAATGGTCTCTTGACTTGATTGATTTTCAATTTTTTTCCAAGCTTATTGTCATCTGTATATTTTTTTCGTTTTCTAAGAAATCTAGTGACATCAGCATCGTACTCCTCTTTTTTTTGCGTACATTGTATAGTTTTCTTAAAACTGCTGTTCTTTTTTGTTCCCTATGTTCAAGTATATAGTGCTCTTGGTTATATCTGTTCATCTTTTTAAATTTTCGCTTCTGATGTATAATATCTTAGTGCAGGTTCGAAACCAACGATATTTATTACATGGAAAGGGTAGTCATTATGTAAGCACATAACTTCTGCTGTTGCAATCTTGTATATTTCTTCTAGTTATTTTGTCTCCGTCGTAGTCTATCAGTACAGCTTTTGAATCCCAACGGTTACGTCTCCTTTTCATTTTTTGTATTAGACAGCACACAATTGTGAGTAGTTCAGATATCGTTAGGTTGTTATGGATTATTCGTACTGCCGTGTTATGCATGCAGTCGGGGACGTTTTCTCTTATAAACCCAGTCGGTTTTTTATTTTGTATGATTTCCGGACTTTTCCTTGACGTTTCAACTTATATTGGTATTGCAGTCGTTAAATGCCCCCATAGCAAGATCCGATAACAAGAATAAACTGCAAAAGTGAACCTCGTGTAATTTATTGTTGTTTGAGGTATAAAGCCTTAAATGGTGATCATAGAAGTGAGCTTATTTGCCTTAGCTGAGGTTGCATTCAAGGCTTTTTAAGCTTAATTTTATCATAAAAAAAACAACGCAGAAACGACTGTCGTTCGCTCAACAATCAACAACATCAATATATCTGGAGGACGCAGACTCCTGATTCTTCAAGAAAACCCTGCAACGGTTGTTATCATGGTAGGATGGGGCTGCAGAAGTCATTTAAGCTGCCGAAACGGAAAAGGTCTAGGAGGACGATCATTACATACAACGCACGTGCGCTGGCATCGGAAGCGGCCATTGAGGGTATGATTATGCAGGCCAGAAAGATTATGTACGACGTCAAGGAACTGACTAAGACGAGACGGAGCCACCAAGTAAACGCCGTACATGGAACTGGAGGAGAACCGTTTTTAAGAATATGCTACAGTAGAGGAGTTGATGTCCTTGTTGACACAAGTATAGAACTCTCTCGAACAACACGACCCGAATTAGTCGTCGTGACTCATCTTCTTCGCTCACATCCAAAATCAATCTACAAGGATTTGAAGCTTTCTATATGGGCATAGGAAAGTTCTACAGAAACGGCAGGGCCTTCTACAAGATCATTGTAAGTGAGTTCAACGCCAAAGTTGGCTTCAGAAGAACTCAGGAACTTTACGTCGATATTCAATGAAACGATATGGAGGGAAGGCTTTCCGAGTTTACCTTAACGAAAGAAATCATCCTTGTAAAGTCGCAATTTCAGGTTCATGATGATCGTGATTTCACCATCAGTTGTCATGGGCGGGTGCGGCAGAGTCGGTAATAAGTTCCGCTGTGACTGCGCAATCGATCGTTGGTTCGAAATCGTCCTAGTCCAAACGCTTTCATCCATACAGGGTTGATAAAATGGTACCAGAATTGTCTGGGAGAATGGAAACACTGACGTACACATTGGCTAGCTCCTACAAATTATTGTAGGGCTGTACACGCGTTCATAAACCTCAAACAGTTCTGAATTAAAAACGAATGCGCATCCCCATAGGAATTGATCAAAATCGCGCACCTCTTCCTTCATCCTTTATCATCGTTAGTAAAAGATTTTACTTGAGGGATTTCGCTGTCGCACAAATGTCCTAACGTTGTACATCAGACCACCAATCCCATGTAGAATTAATTCGTGGAAAATTTCTCATCACAGAGAAGGAGGAAAAGCAACCTAGTTTTGAGGGCAACATCGACGAGGAATGCGATCGGCTCGTTGAACCCTCATCACTGCACGAGGAAAGTTGTGTGTTTTAAAACAACCAAGAGACGCCTATTTTCAAAAACTCTTGGGCAGATACGCCAGCGTGGAGCCGCACTAGTCGCTAACAAGCAAGAACTCACGTCTAAGCTTTCCAGGCTAAGCAAAGAAGCGATAAAGAGAATACAAAGGGAGAAGTGCAGTCGGAACTTCGCCAATCGTAGAACGAAAGCGGCTACTCTCAACCAAAACGGAACAACCATAGCATTGAAGAAAGGAGTGGGGGAAATCCTTCACGACTTCTAATCTGATTTCTTTGACAGCCATGTCCACCTGCTTTCCTATCCAGGAGATCTGAAGTTGGGTATGCCATTCTAACTATCGCCCAATCTGCTTACTATCTGTCATTATACACCCTTTACAATACAACAGCACAGGAAAAATATGAATGATGCAGGAGAGCTATGCGAGCAGGAAAGTTTTCGAATGGGATTCAACACGACTGACCACAATCACCTTGCTCGAAACTCATCAAGGTATCGCTAAGGTACAAGATCGCGTTGCGTCTAACCTTCATCGATGTAAGGAAAGTGTTCGACTCAGTTGGAGTGATATGGAAGTTTGTGGAGCCTTTGGACAAGCAAGCCGTTCTTACCCAGTACATGAAGTTACTTCAAGCTTAGTAGCTAAATATAACTTCACGAAATCTCGCTAAAAATACTTACGCCCTTTTCGAGAACGTAATGCGAAAGCTTGAATGGGACGACATGGGGGTGAAGTTTCATGGTCAACAGCTACACCATCTGCGCTTTGCTGACGACATCGTTCTGACAACATCTAACACCAGCCAAACGGAACGAAAATTTGACGAAATAGGTGGAAACATCAGTCTTGGGCTGACTCTGTCAAAGAAGGCGTCTTTCGAGTATGTTCGAGTCCCATTTGTGTCCACTGGAACGAACATACTCGAAAGATCAGAAAGATCTGCTATGTTTGTCTTGGCAGGGAAATGAACATGGAGAACGACCTTACCTCCGAGTTGCACACAAGGGAACGAATAACCTGGGGAACGCATAAGAGCAGGGATGAGCGAGGATGTAGTGAAGAAAAACAGGAAAACCTGGATCCGTGCTCCCTTTTTAGTACCACCTTCTTGCTTTGATCAATACAACAGAAACTTCGCTAGCAGAAAAAAATGGGGTCAGCATCATTGAAACAAGAATCAAAATTTGAATCAAGATCGAGATCATTATATATATATATATATATATATATATATATATATATATATATATATAATCAGTTATTCCGTGCTACTTCGTATTTCTTGCATTGTTTTCATGGGACAGATCGCGCCACGAAATGTTTTTGTTCTCTATGAACTAACAATTTCTTTCAGAGGAGATTTTTATGAACGATGTTTTGTTTTATGTTTTTGCAAAATACGATCGATTACCGTATATAAACAAACGCTAAAACGATGTAGTTCGCAGTGTGTCGATGCTATTGCGGCTGACTACATCGTAACATCTTTTTCAGCTTTCTTCAACTTCAACAATATGAATGTTTCTTCAAAAGTACTTCCCCCCTTTCACTTAAGAGATCCCCAAGTTTACGATGTCCTCAGTGAAAACTTTCACTTATCATAAGGAAATGTTAATCAGTTGCACAGTATCGATCGATCTCCTTACGTTGATTTTTTGTGCTGTCTCCGTTGAGAATTTCGCTTAGATCTTTCAAATTTCTCAATTTCATCGCGTCAATTTGTTCACGATTTTTGAATTATAATAGAAAAAAATGAGCAGTTCTACATTGCTGTTTTAGCAGTAAAGCCCATAGATAATATTTAAAAGAAAACTCGTAAAACTTACTTCTAGTCACCTGTCCGCCAGTGATATGTAACGACATTTCTTTGAAAATGAGTTTCGTTCGCAGAGAATATGAATTTTTAGAGATGTGAAAGAGGAATGAGAATATCAGCTGTTTTTTTTGACTAATTAGCTCTACTGTATGCAATAAGTATATAGTTCGAAAAGTCTATTGCGAACTTTTGCATTTTTCATGCAAATGAATAATTTTCAACTGCAGTGAAGGCCGTCAAGATATAAAACTCTTCAGCATGATAGAAAAAGAAAAAGTAGAGTAGTATAGTAACTTGTGGATGGACGTGACTGGCAGATCCTAACATCGCTGTACATTATTACTTATATTCGAATCACAGTTAGCAATCTTTATGTATCAAAAGAAAATAACTACTTGAAAAGTCTATTTTTATTTTTACATAGAGAAAATGAAATGAAAGAAAGTAGAATCTCACAAATTTTACACAGTCCTTCACTAAAAGGTACAGTTCTTAACATTCCAATGAATTCATATTCACTTTCTGATGCGATGATTGTGAGAAGTGCCGTCTAGCGGTATGAGGTTGCTTTACAGTCGTGTTCTGAAAATTGGAGTAAGGGAAACAATGAACCTCTTTTTTTATACAAGGCGCCTATCTTAACTCTTGCTAATCCATTACCAACTTATGAAACCCGTCAGCGGTTTAAATACCTACATTTACAAATGAGACTCAAAACGTGCATAACCTCGGTGGTAACAAAATAACATGACTTTTCAGCAGGAGGGATAATACTAAAGACATAGTCAAAATAGTCAAAATATTCTTTTTTGACACATAGATAAATTTATGCTATGTTTCTAATAATCAGTATGTTTTACTGCCTCTTTTGTCGCTAAAAGCAAATTCCAATTCTAGTTGTGGATTTTTGACTACGTTGTGCTACATTTTGGTGTTGCTTCTCCTTATTGTCTTCCCTTACATTGAGGACGGGTGCAGCGCAGTCGGTAAGAGGCTCCGCTGGCTGCACGATCGATCGGAAGTTCGAAACCGCCCTAGTGCTCTCCAAGCCTTTCATCCATCTGGGGTCGATAAATTGGTACTTGGTTTATCTGGGAAGATTAAAAAACACTGACACATCGGCTGGCCCTCGCAAGTAACTGTACGGGCCAGTTACACGTTCGTGAACCTCAAGCGATTCTGAATTGAAGCGAATGTGGTGGCGTATCTCAATCGGATTGGTTAATGCCAGAAATTTTATCTTTTATCCTTTATAGTCTGCTACATTTTGATGGAATCAAAATCAGAAATTGACTGTCATTGAAACTACCCAGAGTGGAGAATAAGTTGCTATATAACGTTAATACTGAGAACATGCCATCCAGAGGTTACAAGTAATTTTCTTCAATTTTTTTCTTTATTTGGATTTGTTTTCCTTGCTTATTTTCAGGCTTCACTGGTGTTTTTTTAGCTCTGGTATATCAATCAACGATTTTTATTGCGTAGTCCAAGCGAGCGAGGTGAATCCTGCACGAAACTCAGAACTCGGCAACATTTTTGAGTTCTTCAATGAATAGCTGTATTATTAGTGGCTTGATTTTGCTTTCGCTCTTCTAAAAATTTATTCTTGGTTTGTTTTATGAATACCTCATGGTTTGTTGATTTTTCGTCAGCTTAACGTTAATAAGATTGATGTGTTTTTGATTTTTTCTGTCAGATATATGTGTCAGTAGTGTCAAGGATCATGTTGTTGGACGACGACAGGAACAAAAATCATGAGATGGAGCTAATCTGATGCAAAAAGTCCAGTTTGGAATAAGTTATCAAAATTCTACATTGAAGTCAGTAGGGATGACTATAGAAATGTTCTTATTTCAACCGTTTTCGAACTAGATTTTTGGGCCGATCAGTCTTAAAATCACTCGGTGACGCAAAGAAACCTAACAGTTTTCAGAGAGGACCCACCTTTTTTGCGCTGTCTTCCTCAGAGAGCTGGCTAGCCTGTCTCATTGTGTATCTACCACAGCTATCTGTCAAATTTTTCTCCTCTGACATTCGCCCACCTACTTATTTGCTCTTTCAAGCAATACATCTTTGGTTAGCTCGTTATTTTCTCGATAAACTATAGTAGTAGCGTGTAGAAATATTATGTATTTATTGATTTCTCGTTATATGTAATACGGCTAATGCTGATCAGGTGCTGATTGATCACCGGTTAGCTGAGACATAGCTCCGCCCCCTATCGGATCGCTTCTTCCTCAATCCCTGGTGCGTTGCTCTCCGCACTCTCACTCCACTCATACCTGGATCTCTCGCACACATTCACGTCGGTTATCCTTTGAAAAGATGGTGGTGAGTTTTAAAGATCGACTATCGCCAATTCTACATACTTTTATTTATATTTTTTATTTGCTGTCAGGTTATAAATTAATATCCACCAAAAAAAAAACAAATATTTTTTAGACGTTTTAAATGGTTCCATGGGGAATGCCTGAACCTGAAAACTCTTAAGTTTGCACTAATTTTTACATAATATTAACTGTATGTTTTCCTAAATATACATCACCACATTGCAGAAGCGCAGAGCTATGTGTGAGCCTGTTTAAAGCAAATGATGTCCACCGCGTTTTGTTTTACGAATGTCGAAAATGTCGAAAAATTTTTATGACGTTGTTTCTTAAGTGTTCATTTTTAGCCGGGTCGTCGCTTGCTAACAGTTGTGACATATTACTCCCATGTAATAAAAAAATGTCTTCTGTAATTTGCTTAAAGCTACTGCATTTCAAAGAAGTAACGCTGTAAGCGAAACCAAGTATTCTGATGTACCCAAACATTCTTTCTTGGTTTCTTAAAAATTATTAGGATAATTAGTTAGCCAATGAAAATTTTGAGTTTTAGCTGTTTCCTTCCTAATTAACGACTTTACTGTTTTGTACCGAAAGTCTTCACATTTTTTCTTATTTTTTCTTATTTTCTTTCTTATTTTTGTTCTTATTTAAGTGAGCATTTTTATCTAGCGGAAATATGCACGAATCCAATGGTACCAATGATTTGATCAGCGACAAAAACACCTAGCCACTTTTCTTTTTTTATAATTTAATTTATAATTTTTTATACTTGTTTTATAAATATATTATGTATTTTTGTTTTTTATATTATATATTTTTTATAATTTTATAACTAATTTTTTTTATAATAGCTTATTTCTCCGTTCTACATGCCATATGCTCTATCAATTAGCTTATCTCGACTCTAGTAATAAAACAAAAAAAAAAAAAACGAAGTGTAATATGGCAAAAAGCAGCGATTATTACAGTTTATTTTCTTCTTTTCTGCATTCTTCAAAGTCTTGGAATTAAAGATCCATCTCATTAATAAGCCTTCCTTTCACTTTTGAAGCTTTTTTTTACTTTGCTGCAATGTAGTTATTTTGAAATTTTTTTTACTCGGATCACAATATAACATTCCTGCATATTTGATAACGTGACTGCGAAAGGAAGTTTTTTTTTTTGGGGCGCGTACCTGAATCATAGCAGCTCCTCACATCTTCCTCTGCCCCGAGATCCTGGATACCGAAATTCTCTACTGAAGAGAGATTGCTTACATATTATCAGCTTTAACAGTAATGGAGCCACGAAACTTTAAATTTTCGTTTTACGTTGCCGGCTTCTAAAAGGTTTCAACCTTGGATCCGTGAAACTTTAATTTCTGCAAAAACTACTTGAAATCTGCCACGTATGTATCTTATTTCCTTGATCTTTTCAGTGATGCGTGAGATTTAATTTCTGCTCATAGTAAAGTACAGAAAATAGAATTTTATTGATACTAAAATGCATCGAATAAAATCACATGATCGCATTCTAGCGAATTAATGTCCCTTATTCCTGGAAATATCTGTTGCCGATAACACAGTTCGGAAGAGGATCCTTGTCTTGAAGTACTTGAGTCTTTTTGCTTGTCGGCCACTTCAAAAGTAATACCACTCATAAAGTCCGTTCGGAAGAACAATTTCGATTTCAATAAATTGAGATCACAGGATTGTTATGCTTGCAAATCTACATGTTGACGAACATGTGGGATTTTAGGATTTTTACGAATATTCATTACGATTTTTTGAGATTTTTTTCAAAGCTGTTGATGTATTTCATTACTGTGTGGTATGTTCAGTCTCAATCAAGAAATATTTGCTTAGAAAAATTTTATTATATGCTCCAGACTCTCTCAGCTCCCCTCCCAGTTTTTGCTAGGTGTGTTGAAATTAGTCGTACACGTTCTAAAGAAAGGGTTTTGAATTGTTCTTTCGACCGTTAAGAATGAATATTTCCAGAAATTTCCTCTTGAACAAAAAGAAACACCATGTGGTATAAGGTATATCTGTGCATATAAACATGGTAGATAGAGATGACTGTAGTCCAGTGGGACCGACTGATTCAGAACTATCTGAAACTTCATAATCATTAGATGTTTCCACTTAGGATTCTTCCCAGTAATTCAGACCAGAATGAATGCCATATCCAGTTCGATTTGATAAAAGGTGAGTTGCTTTTTTTTCTGCATTAGCAAATATCAGTGGAAATCCTCATTACTTTTTAGGTAATTATCCACGACATTGCTCTTGCAATGTCCATAATTGATTCCAGCACATAGGGTGGAATGTGATGTGAGTACTAGCAACTTCCTGTACTTCATTCAATCAAATTTATTCTGGAAAAGTGGTTTCTGGATAAGGAATAATGGAGAACGATAACGATGCAATCTTTTGGAGGCCTTTGAGGGACCTCGCCCACGATATGAAGGCCCATTTTGAGGATAAATTGTGAAACTCCTCACAAATTAGAAAAAAAAATGATGTGATCATAGACTTTTGATGATATTGTTACATAAAATTACGAAGTATAAATGAATAATGATGTTGAAATTAAGTAAAGAAAATGCTCAATATTATTTTTTAAAGAACGACTATATATTACATTAGTTACACTGTTTTTAAACACCTCAGTAGGCAAGACGGAAAAAAATGGTGTCGATAATTTCGTGCTATCTTCCGTTATGTTCCTTGCTAATGTTTTATATTTTCAAAATTCAAAAATGAAGTACGATTATTTATTTTCAATAAAATTTTATGTAAATAAATTGTGAGTTGTTGAGTTGCTAAGTCGAGCATGCACTCGTCTAAGCGATCTGGTCCTGCATTTCCGGGGGTTTACACTTTTTTCAAAAAAGACGTTACATTTCGAGAAATTTCTTCCGTTAGAACGTTTTTTTTTCTACAAGGAGTTTGAATGTACTGTCTTTGTGGGTTCTGCGCTATGTTCATTCTTAAAGGTATCACCCCACGAATCTGAGGTGGTGCAGATTTCAGGTGGAGTATTCGTATACGGGATGGGAGACTACGGAGAGGAAGGTAATTCCGTCCATTTCCTGCTAATTGCCGTAAAAAACGGCCCGGAAGATGCGGCGCCGCACAAGACTGGCGCGCTCCAATCGTACCTCTTGTACAAAATGGTGCGCCAAAACGAATGAAGCCGTATCTTCCGGGCCGTTTTTTACGGCAATTAGGAAGAAATGGACGGAATCACCCCCCTCTCCATATTCTCCCATCCTGTAAAAGAAAACTCCACCTGAAATCTGCACCACCTCAGACTCGTGGGGTGATGCCTTTAAACTGAACGTGTGAGGAGACAAATATCATAAGATCTGTAGTCGTAAAGGATGTTCAGTTTTCTTTCTTGCTTTCTTTCTTTCTTTTTTATTTTCCACCTTCACATTCTGTTAGAAAAAATGTCATCACTTGCTGAGTTCTATGAGAATTCAAAAATTCTCATAAGGAAATGACCTAACAGAAAAATTTCTGCTAAAATTCGCTCAGCTGTCGTTTCTTTTTTTCGCCATAATTCTTCGAATACACCTGAGCGCAATGTGACGCTTCGGCTGAGTCACTTAGGTCGGAAAGATGAAAAGTTAAACAGTGCCGCGCGTCCGGCTGCCACTTTTTTCTTCTTATCCGTGTTTTGTGGAACACTAAGCTGAAAATTAAGCGATGAGGATCACTTCACGTTGTTTAGTACGTATAAAAAGATTTATTTTTTAGATACAATGCCAACTATTCTATAGAAATTTTAAATCAACACTGTAGCAGTTGTGTAAAATTTGAACTTTATCTTGTGACCTCAGAAGCTGGTGTGTATCCACAATTTGCTATTTTCGTAAGCATCCTTTTTTTCATTACGGACAACTGTTTCGTTCACATTTACATGGTCATGTGGTCATGTGTCATCAACTCATCTATCCGACGGAACTGAGGATCTATTTTATAACTGAGAAATCATTTCGTATGCTTCTTTTTTAGTTTCAGACAACGTTGATAGCGATACGGGGCTGTGGAAGCTTTATAGGCTGTGGGCTACCAATACATTGCTTACAAGATTGAAGGCAGCGTATCACGAAATTGACGTAGTACGGAAACCTCAGGGAGGCTGTGCTGTTCGGGTTGTAGATTAAGATTGTAGATTAAGGACAACTTTTCCTGATCATCGTTAAAAAAACGGCGTGGAAGATGGCGGTTTTTCCTACAAAATCACTTGCAACACTTGCTCGTGCACGCACTGCGTCCACGAGCAAGCGGTGGAAGGGTAATGAAGCCTTCTTATCGGCCTATTCAACGGAAACCAATGAATAGGCTGCAGGGGGGTCCGGAGTGCGTACTAGAGAGGGTGTTCTAGCGTGCCTCGTAGGAACAAATGCCATTCCCACAGACGCTTTTTTTAACGACAATTAGGGAAAGATGAACGGACCATGCTCGTATCCGTAGTCTGCAACGCGAACTGTACGGTTTTGTTGGTGTTTCCGTACTAGGTCGATTTTGTGATACGCTGCCTTTAAAAGAATAAAGTGCAGGACGTGGATCAAACCCCATGGAGTTGCGTCAGCTAGTTCGACTTCACTTCAGAATTTGTTTGAGGTTTACGAACGCTCTCGAACCGAAGTGATCGTGCAGTCTGAAGCGAACGTCTTACCGATTTCGTTGCATCCTCCTGCGCCCTCGTAAGATTAGGATGGAATTCTTATTTCTGATGGCTATTGCTAGATGGCTGGCTGGGTGCGATTGTTTGTGATGTTCACAGCATCAGTTTTTATAACACTAGTAAAAAGCCCACGGCAAAGGAACCTGACATGAACTAGAGTAACGCTGTCCTACTGTATCAAGTAAGAAGGAGGCTTTGTTTGAACTCTCTATGTACATTCACTGTCGCATTGCTACGGTGAAAAAGTAAATAGCTAATGAAGTAAGAAAAACTCATGGGTTATATCTGACGTCTCTGACAGGATCAATAGTTTTATCTTAATTCTTTAGTTTCTTCATTGGTTTATTGTTAAAGTGTTTGCTGTTTGAATAAGATATGAAGGAGAGAAAGGGGAAAATTGGAGTCGAACTGCGCGAAGATGCCTGCATGTAACCAAACATAATCGTTTTGGACATTCTTTTGGATATTTTGAGTATTCGTAAACGATGGAAAAACCTGAGAAATTTTTGTCTCTTTTTTTTTGTGACCTTGGATGTACGAGAAAGACATTTATCACTGCACCAGGGTACTCTGAGCTGTCTTGAAATGCCTGGAGAATGATGACCCTAACGTTTTTCTTCGAACCTCACATGTATCACAGGAATCCTTTTTATTGCAATTTTACAATGCCGGAAAGAGTAGTTGCAGCTTGTTCCTGACATATTTTACTGAAAGAATATGAAATAAAATTAATTTCTCAAGATGTTCAGCACGAAGGATCAGAAGGTTCTCTTCACGAGAAGTCATAAAATAATGCATTTCTTAAGCAGGATTTACTGTTGAAAATGGTTCTCTTAAAAAATATATAATAAATAAAATATATAATAAAAATATATAAAATAAAATATATAATAATATAAAAAATGTGTGTAAATAAAATATATAATAACATGAAAAATATATAATAATATAAAAATAAAAATTATTGCAAACTTAAATCCGATGAGTTTTCCTGTTTTTGGTGAATTTTTGTCTGAGCTCACATGGTCTCTAGACTATTTTTGTGTCGGCTAACATGACTTTATGAGGTGAGTGGTAGCCATTTTGCACATAGAAAATTTTAATTCCACCTTGATATTTAATGAAGTTTTTGAAGTCCTCGGATCCTACTCTAAATGCTACGAACAAAGATTTTGAGGCAAAGTGAGAGACTGTGAGTGAATCCGTAAAATTGCTTAGGGGATATCAATTCATTATAATTTATGAAGAATTTAAATACCTAGAATTTGCATTCAATTGAAGTCCTTTACAAGAGTTTTTTTTCCTGCTCAAACGCTTTTTTCATTTGTTGGAGAATGAGCGGGCAGGGTTACGCTCTCAAATCTATCTGATGGGATGAGGATCTCAGCTGCCATGGATGAGCTTGAATCCGAACACAGCTCTTGGATTACCTTCTATGAAAGTGATCGGTATACGTCTCTTTGCGCACTCATTAGTTGTTAAGATTCTTCGATTTCTTTTTTTATTTAAGTTAAAAAAGTACTTTCTAAAATTTTTCATAGCTGGGTGCGGTGGATACGGTGTACAACATTTCATTTCTAAAAGGACAAATTAAAGAGCGAAATGTGGGCACTGAACGACAATTGACTCGAGTCTAAAATAAACGTTTACTTTGAAATATTCGAATAAAAAGGACTAAAAGTAGGAATAGACTAAAACTAATAAACCCTGTAAAGAGAACTTTCCCTCTCATTAGCGCTATCAATTTTTCCTTCGCAGCAACGCTGCTAATCTATCTCTCACTTCTATTTCGTCTTTCTGGATGCAACAAAAGAAAAGAGACAGATAAAATCCTTTGCAATGTAGGATGACGTAAGCTGTGTTTAGCTATTCACAACCGTTCAAAATCGTTTCGTTTCCATGTGGATGAACTCCATAAGTTTTTTCTTTGGTTCCATGGCAAAGTTAAAATGTTTTTTTTCCAGAGCTTCATTCGTATTTACCATCACACTCCGAGACTTTCCAAGACTTGTTGTGGACTTCCTTTAGTTTTTTTTTGCTTTGTTTTTTGCTTTTAAATAGCCCAAAAAAGAGAAACTCATAACAGCGGTGATCATCCTCATGAGTCCGCATGCCTCTGCATCCGAAATTTTCATGCAATTAATCATGACACCGGATTGATGGTGGCTATGTCATCTATATTGTTCTCAGTCATTAGAAAAAAAAGCTCTGTCAACGATGTGACTTCCTAAATTGAATTTAAGTTTCACATGCATGCGGTGAGACATAAATATGCATTTTTCTGCCAAAATTTTAAGTTATTTTTATTTTTTTATTTTATCTAAAAATCACTGGCGTATCAGTCCTCTCGGGATGCGCCAACGCGTTTTACTGCAATTCGTAATCGTTGAGGTTTTGGAACGCGTGAAGGGCCTATGCAGTGACTTACGGGGGCCAGCCGGTGATCAAGTCAGTGTTTTTATCCTTCCAGACACATCTGGTACCAATTTATCGACTTCGGAATGATGAAAGGCTTGGTTTGCACTAGGGCGGTTTCGAACCATTCGAAACACTGTGTGGCTACAGCGGACCTCTAATTGACTGCGCTACACCCGCCATATTAATTCTAGTAAATAACAAAACAAATAAATAAACATAAATTACTAAATTGAAGCGACACGTTTGAGTTGACACGTCTCTAAATAAAACAATGGGAAAACAAATCAATTTTGAACACTTTCGTTCTAATAGATTTTTTTTCTCCTCATTTCCTACAAAAGCCACTATTATTTTTGAAATTTAATCAATAACTTCTTACAAAGGATTTGTGTTGTTACACAAGCAAAATTTTTCGTGCTATGAAAAAAGTGTGCATCTTAAAATAATTATTCTAACGGATAATCTTCTGTCAGTTCTTTTCATACTCATGAATCTCCTTTTCCGTTTTTTTTTCAACCACAACCGTCATTGTCCACACACACACACATACACATATCAGTGTGTGATGCCCTGCGGTATCAACAACGCCAGTTGTTGCATGGTGGAATTTCATCGACATGAGCATATCGTTGTGCCAGAGATTGATTGTACCGCAGAGTTCGTTTGCAGAAGCTTGGCACCGGATCACGCGGTGTTCGCATACCAATCGTAACTTGGAGGGGGCGAAGGTGAGGCCGAGAGGAGGTTGCAGAGTTCCTTCGAACTGTGAATCTGGAATTTGTCCTCTTACGCTGGTGACGAACGTAAATTCAGAATTATTTTATTCCAAATTCTGACTGCGCTCGACTCATTTACATCAAATATTCTTTGCAAAGCAAAAGAAATCTTAACCTAGTTACTAAACGGAAACTATCTTGCATTTTTCTATTTAAAAATAACGGGAAAAGAGCTTTGGACACGTGCTTTCTTATTTATTATCTATTTATTATTAAAATTTATTATTGTTTATTATTTCATTAGCATGTACTTCATTATAAAATAATGACAGACAAATAGGAGATTAAGAAGGGTGACACTCTTTCCCTTCGAGAAAATTCGAGAACTTTTTCGATCATTTTGTTTTTGAAAGTTTATTGCTATGTAAACTGTAGATGACATATTTTTTGATGTTCATTCATCAGAATTTTCTGGGAAATTTAGTTTCATTTTTCTTTTCAAACAAGGGAACAGCAACTAAAAAGGTACCATGTGGATGGAGTCAAGACAATGGACCTAAGAGGCTTTGGGTGGCGCCTTTAATATGCTTTTCATGCCTTGTTCACTGCTTTTCGCTGATGTTATACGTCTCGTTTCCAAACCAAAGTGAGGAATTAACTCTTCTGATGGGGATCTAAAGAGATTATGGCCCAAAACACAACAGTTCATGTCTTATTATCCGATCCGATGACGCGTCAGAGTTCCTCCGTCGCTATGAGTGTTTTCCGAGGAATTTCTAATTGGTTATGCTATAATTTACTAACTTATGTTTTGAAGAGTTTAAAAGTTTCTAATGATCCTACTTATCCAATGTTCATATGAACCGATTATCTATGAAATTGCCTGGATATGCTATCCAATTCCACTCTATTGATTCGTGAATAATTCACTGATTATTTAAAACTATTTCAAGAAAATAGCAATAATTATTAACCACTGTATGTTAATTTCTCAATGATTAAATTACTAGCTATAGTTTTATGTGACCTTATTTCTAAGTAGAATATTTTTTTGTATATTCCAAAATGTTCTTTTTCCTGGTTTTATTTTCTTCCATGTTTTCTTTCCGTTGTTTCAGAGAGTTAAATTTGCGAAAGAACAATATGATGTTATGAAGAAGTTTGAAACTCAACATCATCCGGATATTTGGAAATGGATTATGGACAAGGCAAGTCTTGAAGGGATCTTTTTCACTCAGCACTGGGATTTATTAAGGACACAATTATTTGCTGCAGTTATTTGAATTTACAGGAAACATCTTGATACTCATCTTATCTACATTCATGTTTTTGGAGCACTTAATGAGTTTGTATTGATTTTCATTGTGAATTCTTCAAAATTTACATTTCAGGTGGGCAGAAGTGAAAATTTGGATATTTTGGATGTATCTGAAGAGGCATGCGTTTTTGCCATATCACTAGCGGAAAAACATTCGAACAACAAGTAAGTGATTTAATTGGAGAGTTGAAGGAATCTTTGAGTGGCGGCGCTTCACATATATCCATGAAGTGCACCACGTCAACTAACCAAATCCATGACAATCCATATATCGGGTTGTCGGAGGGTTATTGGCCCTAACTCAGCAGTTTCTGAGCCAACCTTTATATCCGAACAATACAAAGCACATCATTTCTCAGGCAAATATTAAATACCGGAATATTTAGAACCGTTTTTTTGGAATTTCAAATCAAAAATTTTTTATTCATTAACCAGGAGATTAAATGATATATTCACACCAAATACACTCAATAACACTTTCCCATCTAGCGGTAAGGGACAAAACCCCACATTCTTAGAATTCGAGGATCTTGGAGTCTGGGAAAGACGATAAAGAGGTCATTTTGAAATTGTTTGAGGAATGGTACTTCTTGCACATTAAAAAGATAGACAGGTGGACAAAAAAGATGATAGTCAGTTGGACTAATGTCAGGACTATATAGTGGATGATGTAAAACTTTCCAGCCCAAGTGAGCAATTTTCAAATTCTTTTTTTCTAACAGACGTTGAAACGCGCCGTTTTGTTGCCGGGCAGGTGACGAAGCCATTGATCGAGATTTCTTCTCTCGCCGAGTTCCAGTAGCCGTTTGCTCACCGTCAACTCACCATTCTCGAAGTGCTTTGCCAGTTCAGCACAAATTTGGTACGGTCCACCCTCGACCAGTCCAACTAGGACCTCTTCTTCTATGGCAGTTGACGACATTCCCCGAATCATGCTGTTAAGATCCTCGTTGCCTTCTCGAAACCTCTTGAGCTATCGATGAGCATCCCGTGTGGTGACAGTGACCTCGGGAAACCAAATATCACTTCGATCGACGGATTCTGTAGCCTTTGGCCTGACTTTGAAGTCATACAGTAAGCACATGCGAAGTTGTACACTGGACCGAAGATTCTAAGTAAAAATTCAAAAAATACAAAAGAGAAATAGAACACCAATAAATACAATAATAAGCAAAATATTAAGCAATCATAGCAAAAAAGCAAAAAAAAAACTTCAAAATTAAAAAAAAACAGCAAACAAAAACTTTAAAACCCAAAAAAGACACTAAACGTAGTTCCGCTACCTAATAGATGCCAATATTGTCTGGGAGGATAAAAACACTAACTATATGCATCGGTTAGCCCATAAAAATCCTACTTTTCCCGCTTCTTGCTTCCAATAAACATTTGCGATTCTGGAATGAGTTCGAATGTGTTGGCGTATCCCGAGGGGATTGATCAACGGCAGCCACTTTCTCCTTTTTTCTCTTGTACATATTCTCAAATATTAGAGTTTTTTCGTCATATTGTTCAGAAATTTTTCTTAAATTGAAAAACATTTACTTTGGACGTTATGTTTGTCATGCTAAGTTCCGACACATTACAAAATCCAGATATACTATTTTTAGTAGATTATTATCATTCACGTCCTTAAATATGTATTGCTTTTATACTAATTTTTTCTCCTAATTTCTCCTATTTCAGACTTACCATCGCCGCTAGAGGTGATAAGCCGAATTTCGATCTGCCCTCTAATGTAACCTATAAACAAGTGGATTTTCATAAGAATTTCACAGATATTGAAGACGTAAGTGACGGTGATTATCGTTAACCACTTTTAATATCTTACTGCTCCATTATTGTGTGAAAAGTAGGCCTTGCACAAATTTGCTGTAATTTTTTAAGCTTTTTTTTTGTCCCACAAATCAAGACTATCATCTTCATCTTTAGTTACCACATTACAAGAAAATCTGAATTAAAAATACGCGATGCTATTCATCTCACTGAAAAATTGGATGGTGCTTACAGATATTTTCCTACTTCTTCTGCTTGTTTTTTGTGCATTTCTTCAAGGATAAGATGTGATGCAAACACTGCTTGAATAACATGTGCTGGATTATTTATGTCGAAAACCAGCACAATGTTTGATTGCTCGTGTCTTGGATGACATTTCATGTAGCTACGACTCCGATATGTTGTAATTTTTTTGTGGGTAGAAGGGAGGAGAGGAACAGTTGGGGATGTTCATCCACACGTGGAGCAAGCACCCTTGAAGTCAGATCCTTAGAAAAGTCAAATAAGATAAATCCATGAAAAAGTTATCTTATTCAAGAAAAAACAACAAATGAAGTCCATGAGGTTATTAGGTTGTTTCCTCAAAGAAATAATTTTCCTACTACTTTTCGACTATCTTCCCTGGAGCTCTCAGCTGTATTTCTACGGGTTATATGAGATCTGGATAATCGAGAAAATGAGTCTCGTGAGGATCCATTTTTGCTGATCATCCAGATCTAAACTGTAGTTTTTTTATTGTAAAATTTTCATCTAGTTTTATGCGTAGGTCCATGTAATTCTACGTGTATTTGGTAATAGTAACTTTAATTATAAGAAACAGCACAGTTTGCAGTACTAACTACAAAAGCTGCTCTCCGAGGACCGTAGGCACATCTTCAGCTAAGCATTCCAGGAAACCCTACAGGAAATATGATTATTATTAGTGTTAGCGAAATGCTGTTTTTTTTTCCAGAAGTAAACCACAAGATCCATTTCAAAAAGTTCACGTTTATATGCAAGACGTGTAAGATAGCATTTTATTCTTTCAAGTAGAAGAAAAATGTTATGTGCTCAAAATAGGGGCTATCTTCTCTGAAAATCCGAAGTCGTTGCCTCTTTTCTTATCAAAAGTTAGTAGAGTCTGAAATTGATTATCCCGAAAATATGAGGCCCATTGTGCGTACGAAGGTGTGAATCTACCTAACGCCTTTCCAGGAATAATTGCTCTCCGTTTCAGTCACCGTGAATGACGAAAATGAAAGAAAAATCCATTGTTAGCGCAAGTGTAGTGGCATACGTTTAAATTTCAACCTTTCCACTAATTGTGATAACTTTTCGCAAGGGATTTCACTAAATTATGAGCAGCTTCCTGAATTATCATGGACGATTCCTTCAAAAACACCTTGTCGCTTGGTTTAGCACAGTCCTAGGGCGATGTATGTACGCACATGTACGTTCCTTACGTTATGTACCTTACCTCACAAATGGCGATTTGACAGCCATCATCTTTCTTTAGCGAATTTTTCTCACTTATTTCATAGTTTGGAAAGAAAAAATCCTCTAATACAGATGCAACTTGTACTGTACTAATCGGAGAGTCTTTCGTTCTTTTTTTCGATTAGTAACAGCTAAAACCTCCTAATTTGATTCAAAATTTGTTGGGATAGGTCTCGCTTAATTTTTCTTGTGGTGACTGTGAATGAATGCAACGAAATGATTACTTGTTTGTGTAAGCCGAACTATTCCATGGAACTTCTCTTACGAATTTCACACTTTCATTCGTGTACGTCACATTTTTGTTCTCTGAAATACTATACGAGTTTCAAGAGTTTGCGACAAGGACCTCTTGGTCTTTCCGAAGATCAACAAGGGTCAACATTGTAGAAATGTTTGCAGTAGTTTTCCTTGAATGAAAAATGAGGAATTCTGGGGATCAGCTGATCCAAACAACCAAATAATCGCCGTCTGTTTTAGATTGGGATGTTTGACTTCATTATTTTAAACGAGATGACCCACGAATTACCAGATATGGCAGCATTTTTCAAAAAATTAAAGGTTCTTTTAAAAGGTGACCGCGAGCTTATAACTCTTTGCACTTTTTATTTTACACTACTTCAAACGCATTCGTTTTTTTTTTCTTCAAGAAAATGCACCGATCGTTGTTATATCCCGACCGAAGAATCCGCCACTTCCTGTGCCGGAGTGTTGTTTGATGTTGTGGAGAAAACTGGCTCCAACAAGGGAAGAGGTGCAGGCAGCGGTTAAAGCTGTGAGTTTAAGAGAATTTCACATTCACTTTCTCAAGTTTAGTTCAATGAAAATGTTCAATGTTTAATGGAAAAGAGATGTTCCTCCCTCTTTTTGGCTTCCAACGGAAACTACGAGCGTTAATTTTTGTTCTTTGTTGTTGTTGAGCAAAGATTATTGATAGTAAATAGGTAACGAAAGGAAAAAAAAAAAAAAAAAAAAAGGTAAAAAAAAAAAAAGAATTTTTTTAAAAGTAAAATTAAAAAAAAAGAAAATAATTAAAAAAAATTTTTTAAGGTAAATTTTTTTTTTTTTTTTTGTCAAAGCTGGAAAGTAAGAACATTTGAATATATCCTCTAAATATCCAGAACAAGGCATCATCCCCTAGGATATTACACCCGGAAACAAAAACCAAAAAAAATCGTTGTGCTACTTAGTAGCCGCGTTGCCGTGATGTTAGGGACGGGAAAAAGATGACTCCGTAGATAAAGGTCTTGATACAGACCGTCGTTGGCACGGTAAGACTCTTCTTTCTATTCATTTTTTGACCTTTTGCATTTAACCAAAACGCTTCTAAAGTTTGCGAGCTATAATTTCGGGTTCGTACGATAGAATTGTGACAGCTACGCAGAAAGGAACGTTTTTATGACTTATTTTTGTTTCATCCCCTTTGTTGTTGTTGAGCAAAGATTATCGATAGTAAATAGGTAACGAAAGGAAATGACAACATAAATAAATAGGTAAAATGACAAAAGGACATTTATGAAGGTCCTTAGTAAAATCGAAATGCTCCTCATTGGTACGAACAAAAATATGTGACTGAACTCCATACGCATATCCAGCTCGCCTTTAGTTTAGAAAAAGTATATAAGCCTAAAAAATCTTCGAATATCAAACAAATATCTGCATCTTCAACCTGTTAGCTTTCTTCCTAATTTCAGGCTGAACTCACCTCAACGATGTTCTCTGCTGCCGTACCTGTCTCGATTGACCGATTTGATTGGGAGAAAATTCTGTACTCAGGTAAACTATAGATCTTGATCCTAGATACAGCTTTTATCCCATTGCAACTTTCTATCTTTGATGCCTACAAACTCCTGATGTTCTTTTTTCGAAAAGAATCATGAGGAAAAGATCGGACTTTAGTGATTTTTTGTTTTTTTTTTCTCCTCCTCATTTTCCTATAAATCGAGAAGGATGAGGGAAATATAGAAAGGAGAAATTAGCGGCAGAAATTTCTCATTTTGATAGAATTGTTGCACCATAATCAAAAAAGAAAACATACTGCAAACTGTGTGGAATATTAAAGCGGGTTAGGAACAAATCATGGTAGGTACTTCGGCCATAGCGAACTTTGGTTTTTTATGGATAAGCAAAAGCATGCTCGGGACTCCTTTGTTCTACCTTTTCCTATGATCAGTTTTTTGCAATGCGTCTCTAAGAGGACACTTAGAATGACAAAGACATAAATCCAGGCTGTAATAGACCTCGCTTATATCTGCAAGCGATGAAGACATCGTTATATTTGATTTTTATTGGCTATCCAGAGGCAGATTACGAGTGTGAGTGTATTCACGCTCGTAATTCCTCCTAATCGTTCTAGGGAACATCGTGGAAAACAACCTTTCTGACGAAACGAATTTTTCTACGAGAAACCTTATAATGCGCCAGAGACTCCTGGGGTCACAGAAAAAAGCGTTACGAGGAGCCCCGTAGGAAAATTCGGACCTGAAGATCATTTTCCGCTGCGTTTTTCAGGGTGATTCGGGTGAATTGAGTATGACTGAATCTCATACTCGTAATCTACACTCTTGTCTCTATTGTTTCGCGGAGACATAGGTGCGATGGGGAGGAGCCGGACCCTCTTAAGGTGATGGGGGTCTAGCTCATGTGGTGCAGCTCAAGTGGAGAGGGTCCCTCCGCCAACCGTCCGAAAGAGAAGAGAGTCGGAGTACCGGCTCCGAGTACTGTATATATGCGTTGAGAGATCCCAACATTTACTATTTTATGGTGAAGTGCCTTCAATAAGGCTGGTCTTCAATTGTTGTTCGGGCTCTAATTATACTATACTATCTAATTATACTTATTACTTCTAATTTCAACAATTCGTCATTCTGCAGTCTGCGGCCAGTTTTACATTCTTTATTTATGGAGCCACTGAGCTGCAGAGTCATGTGTCAGCCTTTCAGAATTAACAATGTACTGCTGAAAGTCAATACAATGGTTAATACATTTGTTAATAAATTTCCAGGTTGTTTTCCTGCAGTAAAGAACACACCAAAATGCGCAGAAAAGGAGATTAGAGATTACTGCAACAACATATCTGGCAAAGTGGCATTCGAGGAAAAACTGAACATTTTCCTTCTCAGAAATCCATCATAATGACTCGATCTGTTAATATTTTTCAGTGCCAAAACGCAGAAGAATTGTGTGATTTATTTTTTAGTGTCATTCTCACATGTATAGAATATTTATTATGTACTTTAATGCATAACGCACTACTGTTCTTCATACATTGGATTTTTTTTTCTCCTATTTATTTTCTCTAAGATTTGTGTTCTTTCAATAGAAAAATGATGATCATTCGAATAAAGAAAAATGTGCTCGAAAATGTTGAGAGGAAGTGAGTTCTGGCAGGCTATTTTCGACTTTAAAGGAAAACGCAAAGTAAGTGAAATACAATTTTTGCAAAAGATCCAAAATTATACGAATAACAAAATCGAAAACGGTCGTATGACACTGAAAAATATATCCAGGAACCACACACACTTATGTGTCGCTTATCGCTTATGTTCTGCTGACTATTAATAAAGTAAATTTCGCTTTTTTATATGACATATATAGAGGATGAAAAGTGATAGTGATATATAGAGGATTGACCACGTATGTAGATTGTGTGAAGATGCAGAATTAGATAAGATATAAAGTAAAAAATAGATAATAATAGATAGATAAAAGTAAAGTAAGATATAGATCGGAAACATGTGTCAGTTCAGCAAAACTACGTGAAATATTGCTGCTGAAAGTGAGGTAGAAATGTCTGAGTTATAGTGTCTAGAGAAATCTCTAGCATTCAGAACCTTTCCTGTGTTCTAAAAACACCGAAGAAAATAGCGCTAGACATATATGTGTCTATACTGACAATTAAATTTTGTATTGCCTCCGATGAACTATCGCTTAGACAACATGGACAGGAGTAATATTAGTCTAAACGTAAAATATGGAATTTGTGCTCCAGAAAAGAGTTGAAACTGGCCCTTACGCCTTACGAAATCACTATCACTAGAACCCCTTTTTGTTTTCATAAAGATAACGTTAAGAGAGGCATCTTTTTTCCGTGGAAGGGACTGAATGCTACTCTTATCACTGGCTAGAATGTGTTTTCTCGTTTGATGACCAGGAAGCTATCAAGATAATCACCAGCTCCTTAGGGACTTCAGCGGATAGCAGCCTTGGCGTGTAAGACGGTGAGCCTGAAGACCTTGATCCGGCAATGGTGCAGATGTGCGGAGTCTGTCGGTGATATTGTGCGTCACGGTAGATCGAGAAGCTGAAAGGCATCACCCCACGAATCTGAGGTGGTGCGGATCTCAGGCGGAAAGTTCTTATAGAGTAGATTATGGAGAGAAGGGTGATTTCTTCCATCTCTTCCTAATTGCTGTAAAACATGGCCCGGAAGATGTGGCGCGTGCACAAGGCTGGCGCGCTCCTGTCGGACTCGTCGCAGAAAATAACGCCCGAAGCCGTATCTTCCGGGCTATTTTTTACGGCAACTAGGAAGAAATAGACGGAATCATCCTTCTCTCCATAATCTACGACTCCGTGTAGGGATAACCGACCTGAAAACCAATTCGTGCCAATTCTGGGCAACATCATGAAATATGGGTCCTTCGTGTACACCATCTACGCTTATACAATATATATGACAAGAACATTACCAATGAAATTTTGAAAACCTTTTTGGATCAAAAAACGGAAATGAATCAAGAATATCAAATGATAGAATGACAGTGTTTGTCTTTAATCTTTCCCCTTGGGATGCACCAACGCACTCACATCAATTCAGAATCGTTTTAGATTCACGAACACATGCCAAGCCTATACAATGACTTGCGGAGGCTAACCGATGTGTCAGATGTTCAGTGTTTTTACATCATTAGCCCATAATAATAATAATTATCATTAGTACAAAATTGTCCCCCTTAATTAATGTCACCGGTCTATTACTAGTCTTTAATATTGTCCGGTCCACAGTATTAAAGACTACTAATAAACCGAAATGTAAAGTAGTAATATAAGTATGATGGATCGCTCAACACTGCACCAACAGCTCATTCATTTTTTTTTAAATGTGAGTTTGAGGCATAAAAGAAAAGAAAGACAACACGTGATGAGCGAATTATTGTTTGAGTACTTGAGGTATGGTCTTTTTCATGTACCATATAATTCGCAACCGTACACATTACCTTAGTTATGCAAATGCACTATATACCTCACATTTACGAGTCGACTCTTATAGCTGGGTCAATGCAGCACAAAGCACGGCGCACTTGCGTAAGCGGCTACGCTCCAAGTGGGGCGGAGGCGCCTAGCGGTTAGGATCGAGGACCCTTGATGCCACCATCCATCGTTGCCATTCGCGATGGTCCCACTTCGATACCAATCGCCGTCCCAATCGCACCGCTTCCAGCGGAGCCGCTTAAAGACATCACCCCACGGATCTGAGGTGGTACGGATTTCAGGTGGAGTATTCGTATACGGGATCGTAGATTATGGAGAGAAGGGTGATTCCGCCCATTTCTTCCTAATTGCCGTAAAAAACGGCCCGGAAGATACGGCTTCGGGCTTCCCGGCGCGTTACTTTCTACAATGAGTTCGATTGGAGCGCGCCAGCCTTGTGCTCGCGCCGCATCTTCCAAGCCGTTTTTTTACGGCAATTAGGAAGAAACGGACGGAATCACCCTCTTTCCATAGTCTAGTATCCCGTATACAAATATTCCACTTGAAATCCGTACCACCTCAGATTGGTGGGGTGATGCCTCTGAGGAACTTCACGACGCTTCATGTTGTTTTGGCCAAATTATATGTACAATTACATTTGTACGACCTTCCTTTCCAAAATCATCATGGTCACTGATGAATTCTAAACTCATTGCACTAATCTCCATAATGAAGTAGAAGTTCAGTATCCGTTCCAGCGCTACCTCAAATGGATTTCAATTATCCTCAGCAAGAGTACAGTAGAAAAAGTGCAGGACTACTAACTGTTAGTTTTTTTTTTGTTGTGGTTTGTGTGGTGGGGGGGGTGGTGGTGTTTTTGTGGGGTGGTGGGGGGTGGTGTGGTTGTGTGGTGGGGGTTGTGTGGGGGGTGGTTGGTGGTGGGTTTTTGGGTTGGGTTGGGGGGTGTGGTTTGTTTGTTTGTTGTTTTGTTTGGTGGTGTGTGTTTTTTGGGTGTTGGGTTGGTTTGGTGGGGGTGGTGGTGTTTTGGGGTTGGTTGGGTGTTGGGGGGGTTGTTTGTTTTTATTGTTGTGTGTGTTGTTGTGTTGGGTTTGTTGGGTGTGGTTGGTGGTTGGTTGGGGGTTTGTGGGGTGGGGTTGTGTTTGTGTTGTGGGGGTTTGGTGGTGTGTTGTGGGGTGTGTGGTTGTGTTGTTGGGTGTTTTGGGTTGTGTGTTTTGGTTGTTTTGTGTTTGTTGTGGTTTTTTGGGGTTGGTGGTTTTGGGTGTTGTTTGTGTTGTTTTTTGTTGTTTGTGGTGGTTTGTGTGGTTGTGGTTGGTGTGGTTGTGTGTGTTGTGGTGGTGGTGTTGTTGGGGGGTGGTGGGGGGTTGGTTTGGGGGGGGGTGGGGTGGGGGGTTGGGGTGGTGGTTGTGGGTGGTGGGGGGGGGTGGGGTCAATGTACAGTGAAAAAGGGTGAGGAACTCCGTTGCCCCTTGATAATCAGCTCAACAAACTCATTTCCAGAAATGCAATGCTACAAACGGGTTGCCCCTTAATAATCAGCTCAACAAACTCATTTCCAGAAATGCAATGCTACAAACGTAGCCGAAAATAGTAGGATTATTTTGAGGAAGTACTTCACTGATGAAGAAGTCCGATGTGATGGAACGAGACCGCAAAGCAAGCACTGATGCACAGAAATCCTGTTGCGAAGGACTGTCTGATACAAACATCCGCCGGAATTCTGCATTTACGTACGACTGACGCCTCTTATTTGACGTCTGCAACGTGCACTTTGAATTTTTACTTCTTATGTGGAGTTTTTGTTGATATTGTTTATTTCAATGTTCATACATTTATTTGTTGTAGTTAGTAATCTATTGAACATTTTAAACATATGTCATATTGCATTAGATATTTTTGCTGGAGACCAATTCTATCTTTTGCTAAGGGACAACGTACAATTCTACTACATGGTTATTTTACTTTTTCTGAGATTTTTGGCAGTTATTTTCTATCCTCCTTACTTCCTTACTACCTTAACTAATGGCACTGTTTCTGCTAAGGTTTAATTGCGTCATAGAACTATGAACCAATGTTTATGGTTAAACGTAGCTTTGATGTTCACTATTCTGTTACATCATATTCACTTTTTTGGTCGACGATCACGAAATCTGTAGACACGATTCTCGGTGACCCATTGATCCGCTAGCAATACTGTGATCGATCCATAATAGATCATATTCATCCAAAATGCGAACCACCAACATTTCGCGAACACTCCATCACCAATTGCTTCCGCAATTTGACGATTCGTCTCCTGTGTTCCATAAGTAGCATTCATATAGACATATCTACTGAAATAAATGATCCACGCTATGCAACAGCGGAAGTCTAGCACGTCTTCCCATTCGTTAGATAATGGACGTGGATAGCTCCATTCTGTGATTCTTTTCCAACCATAAGATTCGAGTTCATAGTCTGTACCGCATATCTGGCAGTTCGTATTATGTGTGATTTCAACCCATTTTTCTAAGCATGAGGAGTGAGTTTTTGCAACTGTACCCTTGCAGTTACATGGACATATCAGCTTTGAGTGTTCCTGACTGTCATCCAGGCAGATTCGACAGAGAGCCTTTCCATCCGTGGACGTTTTGCTTCCACCAGCTGTTGACTGCTTCTTCACACTTCTTGCAGTCGGTGTAGCGAATGCCGAGTCTGTTGTGACCGGATCCACTGGGAGGTTCTTGGGGGAGTTCGAGACCGGTGAGCTCAGCATGTCAAGTGAAGCTTACCACGGTTGGAGAGATGTTTTGAAAATATATCAAAATATCAAATTGTTTCTTACCAATCTTATCCGGCACGTCAACAATGACTTCTTTTTCTCTAGAACTCGAAATAAATAACCTTTTGACAGAATTCTTTTTTGTCAACACAACTTGAAATAAGAAAACAGGAGTAATTTTTGAACCCCTTGAAATCAACAATGTATGTGTCAACAATATACAGCCTAATGGGAACATCTTATTTCGTCCTATCTGGTAACCTATATCTGTGCAGTTACGGCATTGAAACGTCTGGAAGCAATTGATTTATTCATGAGAAATCCTGCAATTCTTTCAGTGATTTAGGATGATCGCTCTTACGGTTTGAACCTGCGATTCCGTTATCGTTTTGACATCTGACTCCTTGTTAATAATAGCGTTTCGGTCCTTTTTTCAGGGGTCCGGTTTCCTTTATACCGGGCAGCTTCATTGATTTTAAAACCAGTTTCCCGTCGTTTGAAATCGATCGCAGATTGTGGAACATTACTGCTTTTCCTTCCAAAACATTTCCCATTCTTCTCACTTCGATTGCTTTTTCATCGGTTTAGAAATCAGTCTAACAGTTTTGTTTTTACGTGCTATTTGGTGGTGATGTATCACTGGTAACGGTTTACATCATTATTCCCCGACTTTTCAAGTCTTTTCTCGATAGACAGCTTCCTAGCCCTCATATTCCCGCTTCTTTTTGTTATTTGCATCCACGTTATGATTTTCATAGTTATTTTTTTCCTTGAAAATAGCTTAAGAAGCGCTGAGTGATTTCATACTATTTGTGGATACGCAGCTACACTCTTTAAGCAGGGTCAGACATCGGCCCCTACTTCCTATTGCTAAACGGTATCATCCCTATTTTTAGCCGGAACTTCGTTGAAGATGGCGTTTCGGCTCGTCTTGGATTGTCTACAACAACAGGTTTCGAGACGAATATGTAGCACTATAGTTAGGAGAACGTACTGTAACGAAAAAACCTTTAAATCTCTTCTCGCTGACACTCGTGTTGTTAGTCCATTTGCGGACCCTTCGAGAAGCGTAGGTTTTTGATTGAAAAACATTTGAATTCAGTTTTCTCTTTTCTTCTTGCTATTTCTTTCACACCTGTATTTTGGTCAATGCTTAATCCATTCTGGATTCAGACTGTGGTCCCAGCGGTCACAAATGGTGCCAAATATTTTTCTGTTGCACAAGAGCAACCTAACAAAGATCATGAAAGTGCTGAAAAACGGAAGGATCTAGCACGGCCTTCTGTTTCGAAATCCGAACCAGTGGTAGAAAAGGGAAAAGAAGAGGTTGGTTACGATTTTATTTATTACCAGCTACGTAGAACTCACTTTCAACTTTGTTCGCTTTTCCTTCTATTCATTTCTTTTTGATATCATGCTCATCATCATAAATCTTCTTTTTCGTTGTTTGGTGAACTGGTGAACTTCAGTTTAGGTGCCAATTACGACTCTTCAATTTTATTTTGCTCTTGAACACTATGAATATTTAAAGTCAAGTTAGGCCTTTTAGGAGAGTGTTCACAAATTTTTTAGGTGTCAATATAAGATGCGAATTTGCATTTTGCTAGTTTTGAATTGGGATAATAATCTGATAATGATGATATTTAATTGCTACGGGGTCTAGATATATCTTTTGTGAGAAGTTGTCCTCATTTTCATGATTTCCGTTTTTTATCAGAGGATATATCTACTACTTGATTCAAATACCGGCCGTAGTTCATGTTTTTTTGTCAACTAACGAGTGTCCCTAATGCTAAAGAAAAAGACAGAACGTGAAGTCTTCGTTTAGCCAAAGAAATCAACAAAGCCAGATGAAGCAGGAAGACTATCGGCTATTGAAGAATTGAATTTACTAAAGGAGACTTTGTCGAAGGCCGAACAGCAGTCCGAATCTGGTGGATCAAAAGGAGCTGATGACGAGGTTAGAAGGAAACATATTAATTTCTTAAATCAAAATTCACTCGACTTTGAATTTTGCTTGAGTGCGAGCCGCTATGATATATTTAGTGTCTTCTTATTCTGAATGGGTGAATCTCGTTCTAAACCAATATGTTTTTTTATTACACATCTTCGTAGTTCAAAGAATCATTTTTAGCATACATTTGACGAGGAGGCAGAGAAGGAAAGGCGACGTAAGCGGTTAGAGCGTAACACGCGTATTGGTGGAGCTATACTGTTCGGAAGTAGCATTGCTGGTCTAGTTACCTTCTGTTTGTACTATGGTAAGCTTTCATGATAGTTAATATTATTTTTCTAGAACATCATTTAGGTAAATGTTGTTGTTCTCCTTTTCATGCGCAAACTTCCAGGCCGGAGTAAACGTGATGAAGCGGGGAATATTGTTCCAGACGAATTTTCTGGGTCATATCTTGCGCCTTTCTATCGCATCGCAAATAGCTTTAAACTTTGGAGAGATGTGAGTCTTAGCTCAATACTTAAACTAATTCTTCTTACTTCTTCTACCTACCATTTAAGCTTGTTTTATGTTTTGTTTGAAGAGGGAGTGCATAGTTTTTTGAATCAATTTCCATCACCTTTACTATTGCTATTATTTTTCAGTTTGTGGTTGAGCCAGCTAGAGAACAATTGCTTCCCGATCCCCTGCCTCATCCATACATTCAACCAAAATATACTTTAGTCATAGAAATGAAGAATGTTCTGGTTCATCCAGATTGGACATACAAAACTGGGTATCGGTAAGTATTCAGCTGTTCTTTTTTCTCCGGATTCTATTGATTAGAATCTTCTTTCCCTTTTGAACATTTCTCACTGTTCAAAATGAGTTTTGTTAAGATTTGCTAAACGACCAGCTTTGGAATACTTCCTTGATGTTGTCGGCTATCCTAATTTTGAGGTTGGACTTCACGAGCTTGCATGGCTCACATATTTGAAATGCTTCGAGTCCATATGCCTTCTTTAGGTTGTAATTTACACAAGCGAGGCCATGATGACGGCCCATCCTGTCGTTGACTCCTTTGACCCCAAACAACGTATAATGTACAGGTTATACAGGGATTGTACTAAGTACATGCACGGACAACATGTCAAGGTACATTTTTTGCAATATCTTTTCCTCTTTTTCTCTTTTCTTGAAGCAAGCTAGATTCTCAAAAAGAAAAGAAAGGAAAAATAGTGCAGCGTGATTGTTACTTTAAATTGTTGTTCATCAAAGTTTTCTGTGAAGTGCTCTAATATATAAGTCACGGACTTTTTCACACCATCACTTCCATTGGTACCACAGCTTTTACTGTTATTTGAAGGTTCATATTACTCAAGAGTGGAGGTTTGAACTTTTTTCCCCGCTTTATTTCAAAATGATTGTTTCAGGATTTATCAAAACTGAATCGTGACCTCTCTAAAGTTATTTTCATTGATGTGGATGCTAAGGCGGGTCAGTTAAATCCAGAAAACATTCTACTTGTGCCAGAATGGAAGGGTAACATGGACGACACTTCGCTCGTCGACCTTGCCGAACTGCTCAAGAGTAAGTTATATTCCAACTTTTCAAAACCGGGTTTCTCCACTAGATTTTCTTATTGTTTCTGTTTTTTATAATACACCTTTGTGGTACAACTAAATGCACTATCAGCTTTTGAAATTGCGCTTCTCGAAGGTCAACTACGTTGATACTACGTATTAAATGCAGTTACCACATGACGAAATATTTTGGTTTTCTAATGTATTGATTGGTAGTGAATAATCACTCAAGGTACTGCTCAAGGTCTATTCTGAAATAGTTCATCTAAGCGTTTCCTTCTTAGTTTTTATCATCATGGTGATTGCAAGATGGACAATCTATTGAAATTTAACCGAAATATATAGCGGTATATACAGTCCTTCAAATCGTGTCCATTCCGTAAGCCGTGTCTTCTGAAGTCTATTATTGCTAGTAGTAGAGTTGTCTGTTTGTGGAAGTTAAGGATCCCTTCAGTCAAATTTATTGATGTAGTTTCTTCCAATACTTCATACTTTCTCCCATTTTCAGCGATTCACTTATCTGATGTAGAAGATGTACGACCAACGCTTCAGTATTATTCTCAGTTCCCTGATCCAGCAAAAGAATTCCGGCGGAGAGCGATCTATCTAGCAGAACAGGTTTGATATTCGCGTTGTAAACAATCGTTGTATGGAATCCCATGAGTTTGATACTGTTTCCAAGTTATGCATGTAGAAGAATGAATTGTAAGGAGAATCTAAGGGTGCCGATCATTTTGTTGCAATCAGTAGTCTGAGCGAAATTCTTGTCGATTTCTTCATTTTAGGAGGAACAGATGAAACACCAAAGAGAAGAAAGTAGTCATTCGTTATTGAAGAAGTACTCCGGACGCCTATTCGGGTATAGGCGACACGCACCGACCTAAACCGATTAGAGCCAGGAAAATCCTACTAAATTCGTATCATTATCTAGTCTTAGTCACAAATGCATTGTCTCGGTGCCTAAAATTCTACCATACACCCTTTGTTATGTCATGGAGGGATGAATCGAGTGTCGTTTTGTCTTTCTTCGAAGAACTGAGTCTTCTCCCGAGCCACAGTTAAGATTCCGTCATATCTTGAGGAATTGTTCAGGTTGTTTCGCAGCAAATATTCAGGGAAATGTGGTATACAGTTTGCTGTTGGGTTTTGTAGATTTTCAATATAAATTCACGAAAACAACTTTGGAACTGTCGGGAGGTGAAAGTTATTTTTTGGTAATTTATAACATTGTAAGAATTCTATGAAGTCTTCAGCAACAGTTTGAGAGAGCGTAGTGCTCTCAGTGAATATTCAGCTACATGCCCCTGGATATATTGCTCGGCGCAACACTTCCATTTATCTCCGTCACCCTTGTGCCCATTCAGCCAGCGAATTTGTTAGGTGTTAGGTGTTTCCCATTTGTTAGACGTCGGATCGTATCCTGACCTGATTATTCTCTCATTTCGTTATGTTTCATTGCTCACTCACTCTCACTACTCGCTTGTTCCGTTGAAGCTTTCCATTTCATATGCCTTTGTTAGACCATGTATGGAATGTCATCCGAATTTGCATTGCCTAATTATGTCGTATGACAAATGCAATCGCAACCAGCCTTTTGTTAACGATGATCAATTGCTGCTGCTACTGATGGTGTCATCGTTAGAGTTTATTAGTAGTCAACACTAGAGAATACAATAAAGCGTGGACTATACCACTGCTACCCTCTGATGAAACATCTATAGTCCGATTCCTTGGTCTTTTCAAGTTTTTGTTTGTATTGATTGTTATAGCTTAGTTGTTCCGTAGTTGTTTTCTTTTAAATCCCTTCTTTTCGCGTGTTTGTTGTTGAAACTTTTGCAAATTTCTTGAATAGACGTGTAATTGGAATAGGTAATTGTTATTGTTGATGTACTCATAAAACTTATCACATCAGGAAGAAAATGTGATTCATGGTTCCAAAGTTGTGAATTTGGTTCAATGATACTTTTTCAGAGTATTTTATTTAAGTAACTGCTCGCTTGAAATGAGGCCAAAGTCGGGAGTAATCTGGCAAACCACGTTCACTGAAGAATTCAAGATTTGTGATTTGAAAACTTTTGAAAAGGGTTTCTTGTTAGGTGCGTTGTGCTTTTATTTCCTCCCCGAAGCATGGCTGGGAAGGAGCGCATTGGTAGAATGGTCATTCTGTTGTAGAGATACAGTTGTATGCATAGACTTTTGCCAATGAATTACCCATCGGCAAAAGTCTGTTTGGAAGTAACATTCTTATTCTGAACTAAAAGAAAACTTTATTGGTATAAGCACATAGGAACTTGTGGTGGATATCACTCAACGTCTCAAATACTTTTCGAATATGTCACTGCTATGGAGAAACACACATTTTTTATAGTGTATCTGGTTCTCTTAGGATCCCTGCTGCAATGCTAAGGAGATTTGTATTTTTTTCATTTGAGAGACTTGAACATCCGCTACATATCCAAAACCATCAATCTTCCCTGCGAATTTTCAAAGCGTTGGTTTTTTTTTAAAAATATTCTCTGCCACATGACAAATTTTTGAGCCAGTTCGGCGTCATGGTTGTCCAGTTTCACGAAAGTGTCAGCAAATAAATCATCTAAGCTGTCATATGTCTTTCGTGCAACTGCTGACAATTCATAACGGGTCGCTGAAGACGGTAACGATATTAGTGGGAAAAAGAGCACACATGCACATCCAAGCATGGAATTATTCTATGCTGTGCCATGAAGGCCTTTCCTTCTTGTTTCGGCTTGTTTTGTTTTGCTTCCTCTCAACACTCTCTGCGACAGTGAGGAGAAGTGTTGGATGGTAACAACAGAACAGAGCCACAGTACTTTCAGAATAAGTATAGTAAAGCGCCTATACATATATTTTTTACCTCCGCTCACCTTCATACAATTTTAGTGGATGCGACAGAAAATATGTTTATAAGAGAGTGCAGAATTGTACTTTCGCCCTAAGTTTAGTTGCGAAGGTTCGTATCTATCATCGCTTGCTTGATTCAAGAACATTAATAAGCATTATAACATAATATAACATTAATTGTATGGAAGAATATTTTAGAATTCTTTCAAGATTACATTAGATACAGAAGAATATTATAATTTGTCTAATTCATTCGGCATCTTAGCAAAATATTCTATAGACTGACAGTTCATGCATTTATAAGTTCATTTGTCTGTGGAAATTATTTATTTCCATTTATTTCATTTTTTTGGGTACTTTTAGGTTTAATTCACATACATTTATAGGTTGTTCGAAAAGTTATTGCCGTTTATCTTCGTACATTTCTTGCAACTATAAGCTGTTAGATATTCATGTACTTTTAAAATTCACTTAGAGGAATGTTTTCTGGAGCGCTCTCCGACATACGTAATGTCTATAGTTGCTTGATTTTCAATGCAGCCATCATTCTAGAAATGATCCATCAAAATATCGAATACATGATTTTTTGTTCTATGGTAACGCAGCTGAATCATATCGCATTAAAGAGGCGTCATTAGTGAAGGGTGATGCCAGAATTAGTTTTGGAATAGTTCTTAGGAGATGAAGAAAACGAAAGGTGATCAACAGTGGTTGACAACGATGAGTTGGAGGAGTAGTCGAAGATCCATACATAGCCATTTGAGAACTTATTACTTTGGAGTTGTGATGTTTTGGCTCTGACATCTATAAAGCACAATGGTTGACCACCATAATTTTGGTCTGTCCTTTTGAATACTCATTTTGTGGGAGAGGGGAAATCAAGACTCGCGAGAAGTGCAAAATTAGGAGCCAAAGTTCTTTTGCTCAAGCCTAGGCCGAATGTTTCAAGTAGGGAATCCATTCTTTGCTTAGGTGATTGTATGAGCTATTGATGAAATTGAAAAACTTTTCTGAAATCAAGCCGTTGTAGCTTTGTCTTTAAAATAAATTCTGTCCTTTGTTAAAACGGCAGCATCTTTATGAGTAACCCTACATTCAGTAACTTTGTCGTAATTTTGAAGCAGTTTTTTTTTTTCACGGCCCATAAGAAGAGATAGTAATAACTTGGAGATATCAAAAGAGATTTTTTTTCCAGTGACCTGTCTTGCGTATTGTAGAGAAAGAACAAAGTCTATGACAAGGAAGTATTCGATACAATTTTCTCCCAAATAAGAAAGTTATGTATAGAAAATAAACGTTCTTAGTACGAGAAATTTTGTGAATATGTATGATGTAATGCAGTGAACTGCATGATTTTTTCTTCTCTTAAGTTGATTTTCGAGAGTATCTCAAGCATTAATCGGTCAGACTTCCATACTGAACCTTCGTTCAAGGATCGCTACTGCGCGAACTAACCCAAGCCCAGTTTTTCCTCTCGTTAAATATTTGCTCTATGAACTCTGTGTACGTCAACCACTAGAAGTAATTTTTCACACGAATGGGATCGAAAGTAGAGCTAGTGACATTACTACAAAATGAAATTCATGTTGCAATCCAATGGCAAGAAAAGAACCGATTCAGATCAATAGAACGTACATAATCCGTTTCCACCATCGTACATTCACTATTGACAAATCGATTCGATTTTTTGAAATAGTCATGCGACAACAGTGCAATAGAACAGAATAGATATACTAAAAGTAGAACCATAGAAGAAGCTTGATTTCATGGAAATTTAAGAATGAACTGTAAGATGTAGTTTCCTCTGCCACAGAATGACTATCTGGAACTATGCTGCGTTGCATTTAGAAAGTCGTACACCCGAGCACTCATGTGGACATTTGGACGCTTTTGACTTCCAAACTGCTGAAAGCTTCGGATATAACGAATGAGAAACACTACATATTTTTATGTAATCTGCTGTCGAAACCTCCGCACTTCGTTGCGGTTTTGTCACAACGGGGTCCTTGACGTCCTCGTAATTTTTAAATTGTAATTTTTTTTTGGCACGAATTAATCTTAGGAGCAGCTCTCAGCGTTGAAGCGCCAATTTGACGTCATTTCAATCTTGAGAGTCGCAGTAAAAAAAAAGAAAACATTCTGATTGCTAGTTTAGTCTTACTTCTGTTAATGGATTCTGTTTGTAAGTCTTCAGTTGCAACATATCCAGGATTATCCGAAGTCTATTGTGGTAGTGAGATTTCGATTAGTGATTATGTAATGCGTCCCATTCGTTATACTCCAAGCTTTCAACGTATGGCTATTTTTTGTTTGTGAAATGCGGTTGCCCAGGTAGCGTTTAGCAACAGAGAACGATTAAAACTGGCAAGACTTCGTGAAATTACAGTACAGTTGCGGCGCTCCCAACATACATTGGTCATTCAATAGGTGTCACAGCCGGGTGCCGTTTCTGTGTGCGCCGAGACCGGCGATTGTGCATCCACTTCGACATCGCTACGCGTATTTGCCTGGTGGCATACGGATTATTAAATGCGAATAGGCGCTTAATCTATGCTGATTGTTTGCCGCTGGACTGGGATCGTTGGTCGCAAAAATGGTGAGTGTTGTTCTTTTTTTCGCAGTGTCTAATCGACATTGTTTTGACATGATTTATTCTCGTCTGTCATTGGTCATTGGTGATGCTTGAAGCTGTTTTCGGTTTGTTTCATTCTTTGTTTGGATATATGCAAGCAGCTACTTTGTCCGTTTTTGGTTTGTTCCTTCATCTAATAGTTGCCTACAAATAGATAGTTGTATTTATTTATTCTCGTCTCTTTTATTCGCGACCATTTCTATATATTCTTGCGTCTTCGTCTTTTAGGCAAGTAAACGTGAATTTGTTTAGAATGAACCTAAACTTACGCTTTAGCGTGACTATTGTTTCTATTTTCTATTTCACGCTAAAGTGAATTAGCTGTTGAGTATCCCGATATGTAATTTTGGTCGTGTTTCTCTTTTATTTTTTTTCGTAATACTCTCTTCGTGTTTCTAAAGGGGTAAGTTTCAAATGAGTAGGATTTCACCTTATTTGTGAAATCGGCATGTAGATGTGCGTCGCACTGACAGTGTGATCGATTGACTATGTATGCACGTAGTGAATCAGATGGATTCTCTTTTTTTATAGTTCTTTTTTCTTCGCTCTGAAACAATCCTATCTCAAAAATAGCAGTATAAGTAGAGTCCAGTAGAATATTTGGGACATACCTCTGAGCTTTTCTGCCCCAACATCTCCTTTTTTCCTAAAGTTATCGTTATTGATAACATCTTTTTTTTTATTCGATTTCTCCACTAACGTTTTCTTCTGTGAAAAACGTCTATCTTTTTTTTTTGTTGATCTTTTAGTTTTGTTACCTGTTTCTAACGTCGTTATCAGGGTGTCATTATTGTCCATGACATAACGGCCTACGTCTGAACAAAAAAAAAAATCAGACCTAAGCATTGGCGACATTCTTCCGGGTCAATGGTTCAGGAGGTTCAGTTTAGTCGAGAAGTAGTAGTAGGATTCCGATTTTAAGTTGATTAACGGATTATAGCTTACTTTCCAGCAAACGGTGCGGCCATTAACGCTGGAAACTTGTCCTGGTTGAACCAGCTTCTGTCTTCTTACCCAGTCTTTCAAAAAATCCTAGATCTAGTAGTCACCAGTGTTCCCTACTTCAACTAGTAATTCTGGATCTTCAATTACAGGGAATTTCAAAAGGATAGGCGGATCCAACGTACGCTATTAATCGTTGAAATCATTTTTTGACTCGCCGAAACATTTCATTGGCATGATTTTGTGGTAATTGGCAAGATGAGAAAGATTCAATGGCATTTATGGAATCCTCTTTAAAAAGGCGATTTATCTTTATAGAAGTGTTTGAGTAGAGGTTCTACTTCAAGGGTGTTGTGGCAAAAAACGGGTGTATGAATGGGAGGGCTTCGATGCGGTCACCTTTTCGTCCAGTTTCCACTAGTCGTGATTGTCTCGAGATATTCATGATAAAACGTATGTTAACAGCTCTTTCATGAGATTTCAGGAATGGGAATTCCTATGGAAAATCTACAGTTTCTTGCTGCGGTGTGAATTTGAGCGGATTCTTATGATTAAAGGCATCACCCCACGAATCTGGGGTGGTACGGATTTCAGGCGGGTAGTGCCTTTACGGGGTCGTAGATTAGGGGAAGAGGGAGACTCCGTTAATCTCTCCATGTATCAGTGTAAACGGACGACCCCGGAACGCTGTTTCTTATGACGTCCTCCATTGCAGCACGCCACCCTTGCGCCCCGCCCCTCTGCGATTCGTCCGAATTTTTTTTTCGACGAATCGCAGGAGGGGCAACGGTTGCGCACTGTAACAGAAGCCGTCGTAAGAAACAGCGTTGCGAGGTCGTCCGTATACACTGATACATCGGGAGATGAACGGAATAACCCTCTTCCCCCAGTCTACGACCCCATGTAGACATTACCCGCCTGAAATCCGTACCACCCCAGATTCCTAGGGTGACGCCTTTAACAGGTCCAATAAGAAGCGCAAACTTCTTGTTATGAGATGCTTTTACTCCGTGCTCGGACCTAGATCTGGTTCATCCATACTAAGGTTGCAATTATTTCCGTTTAGAAGTCTTTCTCTAGTCTCTGCACTTTCTTCCCTTACTCTTTTACCTCTACCACAATTTTCGACTTCTAATATTTCACATGTTTGCAGAAACTATTTATATTTGGGGTTTGCACAATATTAATTTACTTGATGATTTGTGAGACTTCAACTTCAGTTGAGAACGAAGAATTTAGTATATTAGAACAATACATACTGTTTAACTTGAGAGTAATGCCCAAAAACTAGTAAATACAAATGCTGATCACACATCTTTGTTTGATATTTTCAATATGGAACTTTGTTAAATTTGCGTTTTATGTTACAAACATAAAGTATGAAGCTAGTACTTAAAAGGCGGAGAAGGCGTAAAAATGTTATGTATTTTTTTATATTACGTATTTTTTACTTTTATATATATTTTTTAATTTTATTTTATAAAAAATGGTTTTTGGAGGTTTTTTCTGCGTCTGATGATTAATCATGTCTGATCTATTGCGAGTAAACGTTTAACTGTAAATGAATCACCTTAATGGACAATATGATGGTGCCGGAAATGCTAATTGCTTGCAAAGTTGTATGTCGGCAGTTGTAATTACACTTTCACATTCACTCGTTTAACTTCTCGACCGCACTGCGATCTTGGAAGGTTGATCTTTTGTTGGCAAACTTACCATCTTGCATTATTTCTGTGCAGTTTCACGAATTTTAATAACTTCTTTATTCACACAGTTTTCTTCATAGACTTGAGAAGAAACCAGTAGATCATCCTCAACATTCACTGTTTTCATTTGGACTACCAAATTTAGCAATAATTTGTGGAATTTCTGTTTGTTTTCTACCATTTCTTCATTGTCCATAATTCATAGTAAAATTTATAGAAGAATTTCGTTATTTCAATGTTGTCTTTTCGTCGTTTATCAATAGTATAACAGTCAATCTATAACAGCGGAAGCAATCTATTGAAATAGTTCCCATAAGACTTTATTGCTTGCTAGCTGCGTTAACACTCTGGCTGGCACTTACTATCGTTCGTCCTTCGCAAGAATTGCTGCTGGTTTTCAGGGTTATAGCTTGATATCTCTGTGTTTGATCGTTTTCTTTCCCTTTTGAGTGACCTTTTGCGTTCAGTGAATCGTCCTTTCCGTTTGGATTGAAATTCTTGGAGATTAAAGGTGCATTATATCGTGCGCAGCAGAGCCTTGTCAAAAATTCGACTCTTAAAGTAGAGGAGTGGAAGAAAAAGTGAGAAAGAAAAGTGGATAGAGAACAAAATGTGAATGTTTGCAAAAGTATCCTATTTTGAGTGGAGCATCGGGAGAAGTTAGATTTTATGAATAAATTGATAAGTTATTTAGGAAATGTCTAGGTGATTCTACTAACGGAGATGAGATAGGTCGCTGTCGATGTGAATAGAACGGTGAGAAAAGAATATGTGGGTTGCTGTTGTGAAGATGGAGTTTCCGATTGAGAATCAAAGTGAAAAGTTGAAGGGCCTCCATATTTTTTTTTCGAAGATGATCTGGTTTGCTTACCTAGGCTGCTTCGTTTTTTTTTCATACAATTTCGTCTATGCAATTTTATTGGTGTAATTCTTGCTTTCGAATTCGATTGAACATGATATTAGACATAATCATATGGGTTTGCAGTGATTGATGTTCAACAATAGAACATTTTTATATGTTCAAGGTGTTTATGGGTATATCTAAAGACGACACACGCATAGGAGCGATAGGGAGGAGCCGGACTCTCCTCAGGTGAAGGGGGTCTAGCTCATGTGGTGCACCGCAAGTGATGAGGATCCCTTCGCCAACCGTAAAAAAGTTTAAGGGGGTCGGAGTACCGGCTCCGAGTATCGCATTTATGGACACAGCGAATATGCGGATAGCCGCGTTAGACCGCGACGTTCAAGTGAGAAAGTAGAATATAAGAAAAATTAGGTACTAAGGCAGAGTTCCCTTCAGGACTAAGTTAATTTTAACATTCGAGAGATATTTGAGCACTCAGTTTAGTACCTTTTTACGGCGATTTTTGAAAATTTCATTCATAGAAGCTGTTTTACTATTCTTCTATCTACTCTCTATCGTTCATTTTTGAGAATTTCACTCATTATGTTGAAAATTATGCTGAATTAAAGGTTCTGTGTCAAATCGGAATTATATTACAGCTTATGTTATTGGTCCTGTGAGGTATTTATCTTTGGAGGAAGAAATTAGTACTATAATTTCTGGAATGCTCCGTTGATGAGGAACAACACTCTTCAGTTAATCTGTTCCATTTCAACCGTTTGCGATAGCCAGACGTGACGGCTGTAATGCATATGTATTGTCGCAGCTGCACCGATCCCTTGCACCACCCCATAGTGGCGGAGGCGTTTGTGTGTGCGAGAGAATCAAGAGCGAGCCAAGTTCTGTTTGCACAACGTTCGCTGAAAGTCAGGTTTCTTTGCTGGTTTACTTTTTCTCTATGATTAAATTTCGTCACGATTGTTGACTGGTCGAGGCTGGACAGAGTACGCGGACATCTGGTGCAAGTTCTGTTATCGGCCACCTTTTTCTCCATGTTCTCATGTTACGTAGATGTTGTTCTCTAAGAAAGGAGTATATGTGCGCCTGTTAAGTTATCCATCTGTCGTCACTGTCACACTATACACTGCAACAATCCCTTAACTATAACACGGACTTTTTTGTTGTTCTGGCCTTCTGATATCGTTTACGTCTCAACTCCTTCCTTGGCAGTGCCGATTCTTTCGGATTTCTCATTATTCACTCAAAATTGTGGCTGATTACTTCCATAGTTATCAGCTGTGGGTTTTCTATCATTGTTTTATTCGTAATAGTTGTTATTTATGGATGTTTTCATTAAAAAAAACCCTAGAATTAACTCACAAAATGAGTCTAAGTACTCTGATAAGCCTGTTTATCTGGTCTTATTTAGCCTGAACATGTTTAGGAATCTTCTTATGGCGTTATTAAAAGGAAAGTTTTTGACGAAGAGATAATCTCGCTGCGAAATAGAGCTATCTGGAGGAATTGGCTGTTAGTAGGGAACTAAAAAAGGAACAGAGTAAACTCTGAAAAATTGAACCCGGTTGAGGTCATAGATATCGCAACGGGTATCTTCGAATCTATGTGAAACTCTCCCTTAAGGAGTTTTCACGAAAAAAATCAGAATAATTTGAAAGGACGACTGGTCAATTCAGCAATGGTTTGACGTATTTTCGCGCACTGATTGGTCCTGGTTTTGTTGCTATTCTATATGTTGCGGTCCAATCTAACGTAAATCTTAAGTCTACCATTAATAATCCGTTTTTGTTCTCGAGACCAGTTGATTTTTTTCCACAAGGAAAAGGAGTTTTCTTAATCCCCGTAACGTTCCAACTTCATCTGTATCGTTCCACTCGTTGTTCAGGTGGATTAGCGATCCACTCTGTCATCTTAATCCGTTAGTAAGGTGAAATAGTGCATCTTAGGACAATAAAGAAAGTGTTGAGAAGTTAAGACAATTGACGGGAAATCTGTCTAAAAACTGGTAGAGGAGTGGAAATACACTAAGTATCGAGTACGTCAAGTTTTTAACGAAAACGAGCGTCACAATTCGCTTTATGTTTCTGAAGTTAAAACTAACGTTTGCAGTAACTTCCAGTGTTCATTTCTATTGGCTTACTCTTCTTTGGGTTTTTACAGGTAATGGGGTACGAAATCGTTAACTCTTAGGTAGATCAGAGGAAATTACGCAAAATACAACAGTTTGCACCCGTTTAAGTAGTGCATTTCAGTTTACGCGTTATTCTTCTGTTGATTATGTGCGTGTAGAAAGTTGCTTCGTCGGGCAAACTGATCAATGTGGTTGCTACCAATCCGTCTACGGATTTGTAGTCGTTGTGTCGTTTCATCTTTTCGTTGTGGTACTTCCAAACCACGTTTCGATTCCTGTTTACCACTGGAAAGGACATACCGTCAAATATTTTCTCAAAATTTGATTTTGACGAGTTCTTTCATAACGCTCTCTGTTATCGACTTTCATATAATAGATTCAACGTGTAAGGTCAGTCTAAGAGCATGTTGTGTCATTAACTTCTTTTATATTAGTCAACACATGGTGTGGGTTGAAATCCTGAATATGAAATCGTGAAAATAGCGGTATATTGTTGCACTCGGATGTTTTGATATTGAGATAAGCTCAGGGGGATTTTCCGTAAAATATTGGCCCTGACCGTGTGTGCTCGATCTATGGGATAAAATCCGGTTTTTTGTTTGCCTAATTTTCGTGGGCAGGTTTTTTGTTTGCTGGAACAAGTTATGGATAGTTGCATAATACTGGTCATAGCAACTAGAACTTCTGGTTGTCGACTCTTCAGCGTTATTTAAGAAGTTTGGATAAGAAGATGTTGAGATAAAAAGTGAACACTTCATGAGCGACGACTTGATGATTTATTGCCTGGGACTCTTGAGAGCTGGAATCTTAGCGTAGTTTTTCTAAAGAAAAGGATTCAGGAGAGTGGCGAAATTTGATAGCTCACACCTATCCAGATTGGGATATTTAGCGGTTTCGTTTCAGAGAGACTTTTCTTCTGGAAATGTTTTGATTTCTTAGGCTTTGACAACAGTAAAGTAACTAAGTACGTTAGGTATGTCGCTGTTACTTCTAAGTGATTCGAAGTATTCCAGGAATAATATCTCGTTTGAAAAATTCTACATTCAGTGTGTATCTGTTTTTCTCCCCCAGTGACATGATTCTGTGTGAGGATATTATCAGTGTTTATTCAGATAAACACTGATAATATCCTCACATGTATGTATTATGGGGACGTTTTTACTAGGCCTGTAGAAAGGTAACTTCTGATGGGGCGGATATTCTTGAATTGAGAGGCCTTTCAAGCATGAAATCATAAGTTTTTCCATCTCTGTCGTTTCTTTCCCTATGTCGAGAATTATGGAAATTTAATCTATTCGTAGGCCTCGAAGCCTTATGTGTTTTTTTTCCATACTTTCTCCTTCGAAATTTTACGGTCACCTTAATTTCTCATGTATAAGACTTAGTCTTCAACACGGTTGAAATTATGATCATTTCTTCATAAGTTAGCAGAGATAAAGTTTTTAAAAAACCATAAATATGGACATAGGAACAGATCTTTAATCAAAAATTTATGTCGACGGAAAATTCTGTCATTTTCACATCCAAAACTTAAAAATCTTCCTGTTGAGATCAGACAGCCTTATACACGGGAAATTATACAAATTATAGCAAAGAGCATAATTTCCGTAATTGTAAGTAACGGAAAAGTCTTCTCGTTCCTCTGCAGCGTCTGCGATAATTTATAGAAGGAAGGATAATGGGAAAAATCTAGTCAGAGGGCACTCAATCGCGCTATTTTCTGGATTTTCTATCTTCTTTTTTCTTATATAGTACCTGTAGCCCACATGCCGTAGATCCTTCAAGACTAATGCTTAGGTCTCAGGCCTGCGAATGTTTTAAGTATTTACTTCCACAATTAAGAGCGCTACTGAATCTTCCCGACTACGCTTTGCACAGGATTATGAGGATCAGAGATGGAGAAGATAAGATTTAGAATTGGTCTTATTTTAGTATGTTATTCAAAATATCGCAGCGCTTGCACTCTCACTAACACGTTTTTACTACAAAAATAATTTTCGCCTCGTTCCTTCTTGTTTTTTTTTTTTTTTTTTTTGATGAGAGGCTCACGTTCTTTAGGGTTTGTCTCATCTCGGTGTTCGTTTCGAAAGTTCTGTTGACTAAGTTCTGTTGAAAGACTACTTATGTCAGCGATGTTTATTTATCGGATATTTGTTAACGGTTCTCCTGCAAACTATTTTTTTTTCTGCTGAAAATCAGGGACAAATTCCGAAACGTGTTTCTCATTGGAATATTTTCATTTCCGTTGCGAATAGAGGAACATGGACAGATGCTTGTTGTCATCCAGCGATCACGTGGTGACGTCTAGACGTCCAGCCAATGATTTGATCTTAAAATTCGTGCAATTAATGTCTTTCGATTATTTTCCAAATACTTTTCCTTCATTGTAGCAGGTAATCGTGGCGAAAGAGCTAATCGTTATATGAAAATAGGTGAAATTGATGTTTACTTCCGTCTGGATATTATCTTACCATGTAAACAACGCTCAGTTTTTGCTTCGATTGTTTATTACGCTTATTTTCATCGAAACAGCATCCACCTTTTGAGGAGCTATGGCTATGACTTCGTTTTCATATTTCATGTTCAAAAATCATCTAAAATGTTGACTTTACTTGAATTTTGTCTTTTACATTTGGACATTCACTTCACGCTGCATTATTTTGGACTAGTTCTACGGATTTGTTTTCAAACAATATCTTGAATATCATGTTGTCCTGGATGTACTCGCTAAGCATATGTGGTGCAGAGGATGGAATTTTGTCGAGAAATTCGGCTGTAACCCTCTTGCCGATAAACAAAACATCGGAACTCGATTTGCTAACGAGATTCCCACGAATTTATGAGGTCTGCTGGGCTCTAAACAAAAAGTCATTTGCTCGTAGAATGGCTATTTGTTTAGATCTTACCCACCCAATTTCCGTCACGAGAAAATTAATCAGTGGATGAAATACATGGCGGGTTTCCTTCGTCAGTTTTTGCTTTGCTGTTCAGCGTTGGTGGTCGAAACCGTCACTTTGTACTCCTAAACTACAATGAAATAAGAACAAAGATTTATAGTAGTTCAAATCGAGCTCCAATAAAATTCCTGTTACTCGTACAATTACTCTTTTCGGTATTAGTACAATTGTTGAAGGGGTTTCAAATTTTTAATGTGAGACAGACTTGAAAAAGATTTTTTTCCTCTTCTTTCTTTTCAGATGAAAAGAACTTGTGGTCAGGAAATGTAAAAGTTAAGTGAAATTAGTAGGTAAAAACGACTTGCAATTTTTTTATTTGTTAATTCTTTCTGTTTATTCATTTTTTTTCTCGCGAAGGAGGCACATGGAATTCATTTTAAGACATTTTGGTCGAGAATTAATATAGTTCGATGTTTGATGCTATTAGGGTTCAAGAGCACATCGTCTCATCTCCGCAAAGGACGTCCCGCCTCTGCCATGATGTCACTTGATATTCTCGAATGAATTCTGTTTCTGTCTGCACCTTTGTGTTTTTAATTTCGTCCCTTCTGCTCTTTTGTGGCAGCTAATTCGAAGCTCTTATGAATATAAATAACCAGCTACTATTTTTAATATAAATAGCTACTATTTTTGCGGGGTGTTACAAAGTGGGGAAGAAGCTTTGAATAGATGGATTTTTGCCGAAGAGAAAAACATGCGAGGAGCTTATGTTTGAAGGAGAAAGAAATAAATAAGGTTATCAAAAGTGAAAAAAATTCTTAAGTTTAAGAAATTATATGATCAAAATGTGTAGAACTATTTAGCAAGGGTTGAGGAGTTTGAACTATTCCCTTCACTTATTCTGTTTTTTTTTTCTTTAGGAATCTAAACGAATTTTCGTTGATCCTTGTTAAGGAGAAATCTTTCTCTTCGATTGTTTTCTCAGCAAGGATTAATGAAGAGTTGAAAGGGATAGACTTCAGCTAGGGAAATTAGGATTTATTTTCTTTGAATGTTATCTTATCGTGCTAATTACGCTGTAATTATTGCTAATCTTCGATCACGGTCTAGTTTTGCTTGTGGTTTTCTCTAAATCCTACCTACGCTCGATACGTTTGACGTCGTTGAGCCGCTTTTATAGAAGAGATTTTGCTGACCAACGAAGCATTTTCGGTGAAATGACCGAAAATGCTTCGTTGGTCAGCAGAATCGCTTCAAACCGAACAACCGCCAATTGAAACTAATTCTCTCAGACGTGGGACTTCACTAATCGCTTCTAAACGACAGTGGCTCCTGTCTCAGTCTACTACAGTAGTTAAGGATTCGTTCATCTTCGAAGGAATTATATTCGAGTCATCTGATTAATATCTTGTGCATCGTTGCATAAATGCTGGACTGCACCTGCTCGTATAAAGACTATTATCTTCTTGTATTTAAATCTATTGTAGCTTTTACCATGAACAAAAAAAAAAACTTCTTGTTTTTCTCGGTTTCTTTCTCTTTTTCTTTTTCTTTTCTTTCTTCTCTCTATCTCGTTCTTCATTTCTCCTCATATTTTCTACATTTTCTGACTTTTGCTTTTTTTTTGTAATCATGCTTACTTCATTACACAGAGATTATTATCTCAAATTTCTGAATTGTTTCCAAACCTGAGATTTTCTCTTCGATTATGTTAAATGTCATAGTAGTTTTTTTTTTGGCTTTCTCACCGATTTCAAACATCTCCGGATCGTGCGGAATTCATTATTTTTGTGGATTTTTGCTATTCAGGAATAAATTGAGGAAAAAAAACACTGTTGAGGAATATAATTGAATGATGAATTTCTCTTTCGTTGCTTTTCTGGTGACTTCTATAATAGCGCCTTATGATTAGTGTTTTTTTTGCTTTGTTTACTTTAATTTTGTTTACTTAAACGTGTAAAGATGGGACATCCAACAGGGTCAGATTATTATCCCGTATTGTGTGCTACTTAATACCGGGGATCTTCTTCACATTTATTTACGATCTCTTGTAAAAGTTCATTGAATTATTCGTTAATCTACGCATCTCTGCAACTTTGCTGAGGATTCATCTGTGGAAATTGAATTGGATGGGTAGCGGTGGCTGTTTGGAAATTAAGATTTTCTTCTTTTCTGGCTTATTACTGCTATCCTCAGATGTTTCTCAATGTCTCCCAGAAAGTGCTGCATCCGTGGAACTCGGTTGTGGGTTCGGCTGTGAAAATTGAGAGGGGCGGTCACTGCTGGCTTTTCGAAGTGCGACGGAAGCCGCATTCGGTTGGAACAGCTGATGACTGCACTTCTGTGTGGAAATGACAACTTTCTTGTTTTCTTGCTCTTATTACAGCTCTCCTATGCTCGCATGCTTCTGTTTTTCAATGTCCAAAGAAAAAGTTGGTTGGTGAAGTTCGAGTACAGCTAATTTAGTTAAGATCTCGAATTCCTAACAATTAGTGCAGAATGTCCTAAATGTTTTTTTTTTTCGGTCAGCCGACTTTGTATTTTTGTCGTTGCATTGGGGTTGGGGTGGACGACGTGGGTGTTGTGGGACAGCTTTGTCGAGAATGACTGTGTGTGGAAATTTCTCTCACATGAAATTCATATTCAGCACAGCTCCCCAATCTGTACGCATCTAATATGTAGAATAGTTTCCCAGCGTTTCCTGATTTTTATGGTGAGCCATTTTATTAGATTCTCCTTTTTATTGTTATTAGTATTATCTTAGTTTTATTCAGTGAAATGATTGATGGCGTCAATTATTTGTTCATTTGATGAGAAAATTTTCCTTTGATTCACTTTCTTCTCACATCTCTGTACTTGTTTTGAGTGAGAAAATCTGGTATGTGAGTGTAGGAGCCAGCTGTCAAGTGATTTTCTAAAAGAAATTGTCAGAATTGATCGAAGGTTTCTATAAAAGCGAAAAAAATGCTCATAAATTTTTATGTCAAATTTTTCGTCTGGGATTTCAAGTGGATAAAATGCACTAAGTTGATTGATTCCTTTGAAATGCGCATACAAATCCTTTTAAGCAGTTATTTAATAAGAAATTTATCATATTTCTCTAATCAGGTCTCCAGATACTGTATTTGTTGGATGATGTTCTACTTATCTGTTTTAATGCTGAACATTTCCTGCATCAGATCTATTTATATTATCTACCTCATGATAATACATTTTCGTATAAATCCAGTAAAACTACCGATGAACACATTTTTATTGGTTTTTGCACCGAAACTGGTACTACTTTGGCGAACTGAATTAGTCAACTATACTTTGCGAAGATAAATTACTCAGAAAGTTGATTTTTTCAGCGTCCTTGAACCTTGTTTGCTGATAAATGCCAAGAATGAATTTACATGTAGGAAAAAATCTCTTATAATTCATGACTATTTTGAAGAAGATTGGTTTTTCCGCAAATATTTCACAAATAATTGTTGCCCTGGATACATTCGGGAAAATAAGCGTTCTCGCTAAGCTATCCTTTTTCACATTTATGGTAATTTTATAATGATTAGCGCTTACTTTTTGCTGTCAACGCAATTGAGGAGAATCATTGGTCGAGTGAGTGTCCTGAGCGAAGTCCTAATTTCACTGTCTCTTTTTGATTGACGCGTTCGAAAGAACTTTCTCTTTCTTTCTCCGTCGGTCTTCTCACTAATAGACTAACGTTCATTGTTAAGGCACCGAGACGAGACGGACGGGATCCTATATTTACAAACCACATGTGTTATTCTACCTGTGGTACATTGACCTCTCCTTCTATGTTTCACAAAATTCTTCTATTTTTTCCATGTTTTTGTTGATATGCAAACTCTTAATATTGGATGTAAAAGTGATGCATATGTTTGTTGAAATCAACCTTAAGATGTTTTAACTCGCTTCGAATTTACCATTTTTGTTTGAGTCATCAGCTTACAATCTTTTGCAATCAGTACATTTTCTTTCTATTGAGAGAAATTCCGGCAGATTCAAATTTCATAAAATCTGAGCAGGTAGTAGTCGAAATTCAAGCTGCCAAAATCGATATGCTCTTGAGACGCATTTCTTGCAGTACTCTGTGTTAAAAAGCGTTTCTCGCCAGGAATTTCCCAAGGAACCAGTAAAATGAAAATAAAATAAATTGTAAAATGGTCCAGTTAAAGAGGTGAATAAGGCAGATCCTCGCAGACAGTTTCCGTTCTCCTGCAATTTTGGTTGTGCGAGTCAAACGTTTCTATTTTTGATATTTTTTGGTCCGCTCATAATAACGTTGCAGTTTCCGATCTAATTTTTCCATTATGACCCTCTATTTTGATGGCCTGTTTGTTTACGAAAAAGTGAAGTGATGATTTCGGCGTCTGTCTTTTTTTGGCTTCGCTCGGTTTGTGTACTCTAGTCGAACGTTTTCGCCGCTTCAATTTGTGTCAAGTTGAGCAGAATGGTCTTAAAACGGTCAACGCAACTTTTTTGAATATAAGTTTGAGGTGTACTTTTGAGAAGATCGTTTCCGATTACTACCATTTCTATCTCGTGAGCATCTCCAGAACTACGACGGCCGTCAAAAACCACAAAAGGACGACAATGGCCCTCTCTAGCTTTGAGAGCTTTCGGGAATTCCATTGTCAGCGTGCTCTTGTTAACGGCTTCCTCCTCACTTCCTTACTCCTCAAAATATGATTAACTGCATCCGATTCACTGTCGCCGAATCTAATACTTGGCGTACATCTCGCTCATCCTGTTTTGGTGTTATCTTCGAGAAGTTAAAAAGAAGAAGTTTAAAAAAGCTAGAGAAGCGAAACTGGTAATGGGTTAGAGAAGGTAAATGGGTTGAATGGGAAGGGAATTATCCCCTTTTAAAAAGGAGTAGTGAATTATTAATTAATAATTATTATTTGGGGGCGGGTGTGGCACAGTCGGTTAGAGGTCCGTTGTAGCCACACGGTCGAGGGTTCGCAACCGTCTCGGGTCGATAAGTTGGTACCAGACTTGTCTGGGAGGATAAAAACACTGAATTGATCATCGGCTGACCCCTGCAAGTCATTGTATGGGCCAACACACGTTCCAAAACCTCAACGGTTACGAATTCCAGTAAAACGCGTTGGCGCATCCCAAGCGGATTGATACGCCAGTGACTTTATCCTTTTTTTATCCTTTTAATTATTATTTAGTTGGTTTCAAAATGACATACAATTTTATATAAAAGTATAGAATCATTGTAGAACATCTATATACAAGAATCAGCCATTAGAAACCTTTTTTTCCTCTTACAGTTACCTATTAGTTTGTACTGTTCTGATACCGAATTAGATGAGCTATTGAATTAAGTGGTTTGTTTACATGAAGCGAATCATGAATTTTTTTCAAAAATACAGCTCTTGGGAGTACTTTCAGACATTAATCCCGTTTCTATGCGAAAAACTCCAGCAGCGGCTCACCTTTACATCGTCTTGTGATCATAAGATCTTTCGGAATATAAACTCGATTTTTTTTTCCGCTAAAGTTTTTCTACTTCTTCTACTAAAGTATGTATGCAAATGACAGCGAATGACTGCAAATGACTTCTGAAAGCAAGTGAATTATTGATGAATTTCCACGTTAACTTCATTTTATTTGAGTAATAATGTCCTTGGTTCCGTCTTAAATAGTGATCTCCGACACACGTGCACCGTCGAGACCTTTCCACTCAAAGAGTCGTGCGTGAATTTTAATAGACATTTTCAGAGCATAATCGTTATTATTGATTCCGCACAGCGAAAATGAAAGTAGGAATATTCTACGAATGTTACTTACAGGTTTTATTGTTTTGTTTGTAACGTTACAAAGATTTGCGGGACAAAATTGTACTTCAGAGGGGAAGGGAGCCTCGTAACTATTGTTGCACAATTCGAAATTTTGTATTCACTGAAGGAATTCCTTGTAAGCATTGAGAAATTTCTGTGTTAAGTAAACAGAATTGTAGCTCTCACTTAGAAATGGACTTTTTACCTATGAATAATATTTTGGTTAGGAAAAATGTTCTTTAAAATATGCAAACACGTATGACTCTCATCGTGAGCGTTGGAACAGTTACGGAATATTATGGAATATAATTTATGTATTTCTGGTGTGGATAGGGGTTATGGTGAGAGGTTCTGCTGTAACTGCTCGATCGATGGTTTGAAACTGTTCTAGCGCCTACCAAGCCTTCAATTGGTATTCTGGATCGTCAGATAGCACTAGACTTGTGTGGGAGGATAAAACAGTGATGTGATGCTTCTGCTGTGCCCTGTCGCTAGTCATTACAGTGGCCAAACATACGTTTATAAACTTCACACGATCCTGAATAAAAGTCGGGCATCTGTGTGTGGATCAGAAGCGGATTGGGCAGCACAACACCATTTATCCTTCATCCTTTAATTTATGGACATCATGACCGTCCATGGAGCGGGTGTAGTGTAGCGATTAGAGGTTCCGCTTCCTGCTCGATTGATCGGAAGTTCGAATCCGCCCTAATGCCAACCAAGCTTTTCATCCCTCCGGGGTCGATAAATTGGTACCAGATTTGCCTGGGAGGATAAAAAACACTGACTTGACACATCGGCTAGCCCCAGCAAGTCATTGTATTGGCCAGTTACATGTTCGTGAACCTCAAACGATTTTGAATTGAAGTGAACGTGGGGGCGCATCCCAAGCGGATTGATTAACGCCAGAAACGTTATCCTTTATCCTTTGTGACCGTCCAAGCCTTATTTGAACAGCCGTGACTGATGTCACGAATTGTTCCATTTGATGACGTGTTCTATGTGTGACATAGGCTGTAGATTATTTCCAAACATTTCCAGTTTCCTTCCAAGTATGTTAGTTTTATACCTATGGATCGGGATGCGTCTCCTCAAAGTTGTTCAAAGTTCTTAGAAGTCTTTTTTTCCTTTCTTGAACGAAAAATTCTTGTTGACCCTCGTAGATTTTTACTAAAGGCAGCTTGGGACGAAATTGACGCCTTGTGCAAACCTGATGGAAAACAAGTGAGTTCGAGTGTAGATCACGAATATGAGCGTGGCTCCACTCAACTTCGCTCATCATCCTAAAAAAAGACACTTGTTCCGAGGTACGTGAAAACGCGCCACCCTTGCGCACGCACCGCGTCCACGAGCGAGCGGTCGAAGATCGATGAGGTCTCCTCACTAGCCTATGTGATTAAAACCAATGATTAGGTTGCTGAAAGGACTGGAGCGTATAAAAAGGGACGCTTCTTAACGTACCGCCTAGGAAAAAACTGTTTCTCGCCGTTTTTTAGGACGATTAGAGGGAGCTGAGTGGGGCCGCCCTCGTACTCGTAATCTACACCCGAACTCTATTTTTTCTAGCAGGTTTCTACAGTTTCGTGATACGTTTTCTTTGACAAAACTTTACCAGACTCAACAAGAATTTTTCGTAGTTATCGCAGCGACTGTCCTTCTCATTTCTTTCAGAACCAGATCTTCCTGAGCCATGAAGGACGTTGTTTTCTCTCTTTATTTATTTATTTTTTTCCTTGTAATGTTTTCTGTTTGGCGTCAACGTTTCGCTGGTTGAAAAAGCTTTTGAAAAACATCTGTCTATTTCCTAAGAATTAATCATTGCTTTCTCAATGAGAGCTGCCTATGAAGAATGAGTTTTTGTTTGTGAAGTTTTGATTTTTCATTGCTCATGACTTTCACATTAACTTTCAGTCTTCAAAGGTTGGACTGCGTTGTGCTCTCAAATTTAATCCTCCGCCTTTTTTTGTTGTTGAAAACTTTGGAAATAGCTGGGCTGCATGTTGGATTGATTTCTCCTCAGAATTCAGGACAACTATAATGAAATTCCGTGGATTCAGTTTGTCGTTGCCGACTTGTTTTCGGTCATTTTTAACATTTTGCGATTTTCCTGCTAGTTTAAGGTTTCAAGAGTTGCAAATAAGTTGTTTATTGTGTACTAGATTTTCGGTGGAATTGCGTTTCTCTTCCTAGAGTTCGATTATAGAAAGGAGCCGTATGGTTTGCCGCTGATCCATGTTGTTGTGTACTATGCTTATGTTTACTATGTTTTGTATTTTTTAGAACAACATGTTTCTCTTCATTGATTTCGTTCCTTATTTATCTTTGTTTTATTTCACAAAGTAATTTTTGCTATGGAGTGTTAGTGTTGCATTGAAATGCCGACTCTGACGTAATCCATGACTACTACCGAATTGTGTGTGGGCATTGTTTCTATCATTCCCAACGCCTCCGCACGAAAAGTAAAAGTGAAGGGGAGGATCGATTTTTTTTTCTTCTCTCCCAACATCACTCGTTTCAGTGGTCAATCGTCGAAATGCAGACATGCCTTTTGGTGATTATCTCGCTGTCGATGTCATCTATGGCGTGGGGTCAATGGAGAACTTACCAGGTTCGTGGCTGAAATAAAATTTGGGGAATTGAAGGAGTCAAATTTCCAGTCTTAGTGCTATCGAAAACCATCAGTGGATGTCATTTTGAACAATTTTCACGGATTAATTTCTATTTCCGTTTTTCTCTCAACTCAAAATGTGGCCAAATGTTTTTGAATTTGATGCGGAAAAATAGTTTAGGTGTAATGTTTCGGACAATAAGTGATTTTTGTCTGTCTAGTATGAAGCTAATTTAGCAGCTTTTATAGGTATGAACTTCTAAATTTATGAGCTATTCTCCAAAAGATTTGTTAATGATGGCTGTAAAATTTTGCGTTGTTTTTATTCTGTTCTGAGAATTGGTTCATTAATACATGGGGAAACTTCTTCCAGATTTCCGTGAATTAAAAGTTTTCGCAACATTTTTAATGAAAACCTTGCGAATTTGAATAATTTGTGTAAAAAAATAAAATGTACATTCAAATTTATCCAAATTTCAATTTCAAATTTATTCAAATTCAATTCAAGTCGATTTTTTTCAGCGATCTCACACGTTATCTCTACTACCGACAAACTCCACAATGCGATTGTGTAGAGATTTCATGAATCCGAGCAGGTTCCAAAAAATCCTCAAGCATTTCTTAGTTCCACGGGTGGTGGATACGCCTTCGCATCGACGCGTGGGAGAGGTTTGTAGTTTGTTATGTTGGAAATTTTTTTTGAAAGTGGTGATGTCCTGAGGACTAACCTTTTCGGTTTTGGTTACGTACTGTCATGACGAGCAGAGTAGAAAAGCTTCCTTGAGAATATTCCAGTAGGAAGAAAAATTTGAACGTTCCTCTTAATTGAACATGCTTTATGTTCTTTTCAGTATATCCACAATTACTTCGTTAAATTGGGATGGACAACCGAATGGGATCAATTTGAGGTGATTGGTGGTCTTTTACCATTTGTAGTCAATTGAAAAAAAAAAAAAAACTTATACTCGTTTTTCTTGTATTGTGATGAATAAGTTTTAAATTTTTAGGAAAATACACCATACGGTCGCAAAACTTTTCGCAACCTTATAGTGACAAATGGAGTGAAGGCACCGCGTCGCCTGGTACTAGCGTGTCATTATGATTCTAAGATTTTACCAGGGTTCGTATTTCAGTTTTTTTTTTTGCTTTTCTCATTGAGATTATTAAAATTTAATTTGTAAAGGAAGATTCGGCAAGACTGATTTTATTGTGGGAGAAATTCGATTTCTATAATTCCGCATATGTAAGGTATTCCTTTTCAAAAAAAAAAGCATAGGAGTCGCTCAGATAGCATATCTGGTTTTTTCGTTCATCTAAATTTTGCTTGAAAAAGAAAAAGAAATCAAGGGGATAGAAATGAATGGCTTCCTGGAGGATTCTCATTTGTTATGAAAGTTCTTAGCTTTTAATTTTATGTTCTTTTTATTATGGTTCTATTACTATTAAGAAGGAAATACGTGAATTAGTGTTATCTTACAAATCACAACCGCTGTGATTTGACCGAAATTTGAAATCGCACCGGAAGGGAAACCTCACTTCCTGTTCTGATAAAAAGAGTACTCAATCAAAAAAAAGCGGTTGCCGCAAAGAAAAGATCAGGTTTTTCTTCCGTACTAGTTGGACACTAGAAACCTACGCGGACCTTTCATGTCAAAAAGAAGACTTGTTTTCAACCAGTGAGACGGAATTGCACCGGAAACCATCTGATACATAGTAGGCGATTAAAATTCAGAGGAAAGAGTGAGTGCAAATTATTTTTCCCATACCTCCAAAGTGTGTTTTCAATTAGAGCCACTATCTGAGCCAGCTATTCACTTTCAGTGATTATAAAATGAACCTCGAAGGACACTCGAAAAAAAAAATCATTCACAGAGTCCGGTAGCCGTTATTATTCTTCCATTATGTGCCTGAATTCCATTGATAACCCTTATTATTGAGAAGAAAAGTAGAAGGAAAAAAGGGATATGTCTACATGTTAAGCTAGGTAGAAATAGAGAACTAATGGCAAGCACGATGAAGAAATGACGGGAACAATTTGTACAGATAATTGCCAAAGATGTCCTTAATATTATTAAAATAACAATTAATACCGGTTCAGATAACATTTACTTCTTTCATCATAGCACTCGTTTGGTTATGAAGAAAAAAAAAGTGAAAAAAGACGAATTCCTTAAATAGAATACGAATTAGGAAATATTAAATGTTCTTCGTAGATGTCACTGTGTCAAGTACCATATTAAACTCAGTTCCTCTTTTTCAGAGAATTAAAAAAAAATGTGTTAGAGCCTCATATTTGTTAGGTCGGTCCGAAAGTCTTGCACCTACCTTGCTTTTTCGATCCAGAATTTCAGAGACCTCGAATTAGAATTTTTGATAATTGAATTTGGTAGAACGTTCTAGAAGCTAACATCAGAGGTGTATATAAGGGCGCGCATTTCTATTCAACCATGACTTCAATAAACCAAAGTGAAATTGGAACCATCGTGTGCTACGAATTCCTGCAAGCCCACAACGCAATCGATGTCAAATCTTTGCTTCAAGAGAAATGTAGTATTCCGCTGGACTGCCGCCTATTTGTTGCAACACTTCGAGTCAGGAGATATTTCGTTTGAAGATCGATCTCGCTCTGGTCGCCCGACTGACTGGAGTGATGAAGCCCTGCGTGATGCTACCAGAGCCAGATGAAGCCCAATGTCACTTCGCGTGAACTCCCGACGACACATGGATGCGGCCGAACAACAATCATCAGGCGTCTTCAAGCTCTGGGTTACAGAAATGTGATGTCGATTTGGGTCCCCACGAATTGAGTGCCTCGCAACTGGCGACATTAGTGGGTGTGTGTCAGCCTTTGCTTCTGCGCTCACACAGGAAGGATTTCCTCCGCCAAATCATTGCAGAAAATGAGAGTTGGGTGCTGTTTCTTAATAGTACACAGCAGAAAGTTGGCTCCCGTGTCGCGAACCGAAACCTTCTTTTCGTGCTATCCTCATTTCATTTCATTTCGTGCCTCCGAAAGTGTCGAAAGGAGAATTGCAGGAAAAGAAAATTTTGCTGTGTTGTTGGTGGGATTCAAGGACGTACTATGGTCTGCTCCCATCTGGCTACGCCGTGACCGTTCAAGTCTTCTCTTTTCAGCCGCAGAAATTGGCAAACGCAGTTGGCCAGAAGCGGAAGAAAATTCCCCATGTTTCCCTTCTTCATAAAAATGCCCGACCTCACGTGGCAAAATTTGCTCGCCAGAAAATTTCCGAGCTTTCCACCGCACCCTGCTTATTTTTCCGAATTGGCCCCATCTGAGGTCAATTTGTTTCGGTGACTGAATGTTCGTCTACGAAAGAAAACATTCGATGATCAGAAAGATCTGGAAGTGAGATTTCGCGCTTCTTCGACTCACACCAGACTTTAGTGAAGCGTCTGGCATACGTAATAGATCATGACGGTCATTATTTTGTCGATTGATATCTATGAACAACAAAATTATAATTGTCTGAAAAAAGTCGGAGATTTTGTGCATGGCTTTCATACCAACATAATTTTTGGCATCTTTGCTGTGATGCTTTTATCATCGTTGTGAAAGATTTTCTCGAATGGTTGTTTTCATTTTGAAATACCATTTTTTCTTCTTTTTTTTAATCTTTGGGTTGCTATTCTCAGATTAGCCAGAATCTGCTCCTTAAAAATGATAAGATGGTAGTGCTGAAGATGAATTGGTAATTCTCTTCAGGATCTCCCAACGCGCTCCGCTTCTGGTATTTATGAACTTATTTCTTCCTTGTATCTCTGGGCAGCCAATATCGCATTCTCAAAAGGACATATCTATGAAAAAAATGCCGCCGTTGCCCATCGGTCTGCGAAACGTTGACCTTCAACAGACCGGTTACCTTAGCAGCATGACGTATCGTTTGCATTGTGCCGTAGGCTCCCAAATGATCATTTGATAATGATAAGCAACTATTCATAGAGAACAGTAGCGAAAAGATGAAAAGATGGTCATTGATTTCCGGATGAACCAATCAAAAGTGTAAGCAGGGGAAGCAAGTTGTAGATTCTTAGGTACATAGAACCCCCTGAAGCACTCTTTATTCGAAATTATGGTATTTATTTTTCAAAAGGTTTGTTTCTGATATAGAAATTACGTTCCTTCACTTAGTTTCATCTGTTTTTCTCAATGTCACTTTTACATGGAAAACATGGAGAATTTTAACGCCTGTCTATAAAATAAGTTAGAAATACGGAGTGTAGCGTTTTTTGAATAGATTTTTTAATATCAGCTGTTTTGTCGCTATTTTCTGGTGTTTGATATATTTTTTCTTTCATCCGGTTTCTATCCTAGTATTTCTTTTATGCTTGAATTCTTTTTCCAAAAGACCTCCCGTTCAGGAAGGTGATGATTGCCGCCACAGATTCAGCAGTACCATGCGCTATGATGATGGACATCGCTAGAACTCTTACCCCCTATATGTACAGGAGAGTTGCCGCTGTAAGTTTTCCTTTTGTTCGAAAAACTAGGATGAAAGCAAGTGTGAAAGTTTCCGCTGCTTTTTTTCTTCGGGAAATCTTTGGAATTGTAGATTATTTCATCGTTGAACTGACATCGTCCTTTGAAATTCAGGATGTTGCGCTACAACTCATCTTTTTCGATGGAGAAGAGGCTTTTGTTGAATGGTCAGCCACCGATTCTCTTTATGGATCTCGTCATTTGGCAAAAAAATGGGAGGCTAAATGGTATCCGACGACAACCGGTACCAATTTTGAACTGAGTCGCGAGATAGATCGAATTGTAGGTTCCTTGAGTATATTTTTAATTCTGTTTTTTTTTCTATTTTTTTTTCATTTACTCTTGTAATCCAAGTATTTTTGCTCCTTCTCTTTCTAGTTATAATTTATGCTACCTTTAAGGATGTCATGATGCTTCTCGATCTTATCGGAGCTGCAAACCCAGGCTTCCACAATGCTGCTGGGTTAGGTGCTAATCAGTTGTTCGCGTATTTACCTGCAATAGGTATGTGCGCATAATTTTATTCATTTATTGCATTTTTTTGCTTGGTTTCGTCGTCAAAATTTTAAAAGCGGTTTTTATATTTTTTGTTAGTTTTTCAGTTGCGTTTTTATTGTTACATATTGAATCACATCCTCATTAATAACAGTGGAAAATCTCACTTCTACATTTTTTTCCCTTATCTTCTGAAAAGTCCCTGCATATTTCCTGCATTCGACTAAAACCTGGTCATATCGATCGTACATTTCTTTTTCTTTTTCTTTCTTCTTTTATCTTTTTCTGAAATTCTTTAGCTTAATTATGAAGGACTAGGTGATTTCCACACTCTTGACTTTCCACAGATTCCACACTCCTGACTTCTTAAATTTGTTCTGGATGAATGCAAATCATTAGCTATTTAGAAATAAAAAGCTAGTTTTTTTTCTCCTTCCCTACGTGATGTGAGATTTCTTGTCGAACTCCTCCTAGCAATTTCTTCAATCGGTTCAAATTTCGAATAGTCTCGGTCTTTTAATATAATAATTTTTTAGAAGCCGAACTTCTGCAACTTGGCTGTCTTGGAGCTGTACGCAACGTCTTTTACCCGCAGCTATCCTATCATGCAGTTGAAGATGACCATGTTCCATTCATGACGAGGGGTAAGACCTGTTCTCGCCTCCAACAGCGTTTTTCTTTTTACCTTGACGGAACGCGATTGCATTCTATACATTTTAGGAGTTCCTATCCTTCACTTGATCTCGGTACCGTTTCCAAGAGTGTGGCACACGGATAAGGATGACGAGAGTGCTCTCCACTATCCTACGATCTATCATATTACCTCAGTTATTAGGGTATTTGTAGCGAAATACCTAGGAATTGCTCCCATATAAGAATTATTTATTTTAGTGAGGTTAGGGTAAGGTTGTAAATGATTGCGAGTACGGTAGGACAGTATGGTGTGTAAATAAATGTTGGCAGTTAGAGGGTAAGTAGTACTCACCGTAAAGAGCCAGCGGAAAACTTACTAGAAGCCCGTGATTAATTTCTCATAAAGTTGGTCGAGAACTTTCCACTTTTCTTCGAGAGCTAGTCCTCATTCGATTGGAATGAAGCCGAATTTGTTGAGAGCTTGCACATTCGAAGGAAGTTTCACTTATGATAGTCTTGAGATGCTGTCCAACCTCTTAAAATTAGAAGAAGAGCATCTAACAAATGATAGATAATTTTGGGACTAGTTCTCGCATCTCTTGCTCTGCGACTAATCGTGCATTTCTTATTTCCATGCAGTTCATTGCAGTTTATTCATTCAGTATATTTATTTCTATCTCTTCTCGTATTGTGTGTTATTTTTTTTAAAATGAATTATGGATTAATGCTTTAAAAGATTAGTACGTGATCCTTGAGCCCTCTTTCTTGCATTTGCTTTGCAATGATTTCCCAGCAAACTCCTACAAAATTGTTTGTTACTTCCTTTTTTCTTGGAATTATTTGCTCCTTTTCATCTAGTCGATGAAATTTCATCTGTATCATTTGTTCCTTATCGTATGCGGGGTCGAAAAATATGTGATAACATTGGTAATCATGTACACCTATGAAGGTGTGGTGGAATAAAGTTTGCCCAAAGAAATTGTTTCACTCAGGGTGAACTCTGCGATTACGGACATTGTTCACACTTGGGACTGCGATGATTTCCGATTTTATCGGGAGCACTCGAGCAGAAACTCCATTTCACACAATTAACTCGTTAAAATTTGAACAATCACCGTTCATTTTGATTCGGAAGCAAAGCATTTTCCACGCTTTTCATTAGGTTACATGAGCGTAAGCGACGAATGAGTAACAAAGTAAAAAACCGGATGTTACTGTAATATGGGCATGGCTAATCACCAAAACGTGGCTCCGCCCACGTCCCCGTTTATTATTGGACGACACTCCTATTGGCTAAAATCATATTTTTCATAAAACATTAAAACTGAACGTAACTTAGCATGGCGCATAATATTTCACGAAAATTACATAAAATGTTCAGTAGAATGAGGTGAATTGAAGAAAAAGAAAAAATGTGTCACTATAAACTACCGTAACCACTGTAACGTCTAATGATGCGGCCCTTTAATGTGACATTCTTTTGATTTTGCACAGATTCTGGGCGCCAACCGCTGAGCAATTATAACAGTAGCGTGAAAACTGCTGTGCGAGGGGTCATTGGGACTTGATCCATTGATGACGGGCTTGAGATCGTGGAGCACATGCACTGCGCTATGGATCTCATGGCGAACGTCTCGCCTTAATCCTGTTGTATTGGTTACTTCAAAGTTGACTAAAGTTTCTACGACTAGAGGATTCAAAAAAAAATCTATATTTTCAGAAAGAGAAATAAATGTTTGTGTCGTTTGCCATTTTACCAGCTTTCTCCCAAATTTTCATGGCCATACCTGCGACCTACTTGACCTACCTCACAATCTCCCACGCATTTCAAAGAATCGTGCGGTAAATGTTTGAACGTACTTTCGTTTTGTTAGCATTGACGCGCACGTTTCGCCGAAAGCTTTTTGGTATGTTTTCTCTTTTTTTCGTTATCTGATTCATCGTGTTCCCTTTCTCTCTGTTTATCTAAAGTAGTGCATATTACGATCGGGAGGCAGCACTGAGTCTTACTGACTTGTCTACAGAAATCAAACTGCAAACTTTTGCAGAGTTGTACCTGTGGCCAATCAAAAAAAAAAATAGAACTCTCCTTATCCATTTCCTATTTTCTTCTAACGCATTCTCTAGTAGAAATCATTTCAGGACCACTCCATATTCTATTTTGTATGTAGAAGATTAGAAATCTACCCCTTTGCTCTTTTAATTTTATTTGAATAGTGAGATTTCGCTTCGCTTCGAGGTCGAGGATAATCGTGGATGACATTTCACTTCACATTTACAAACGAATTAAAATTTATAATAATCTTATCATTGATTCATCTGTATGCATGGTTAAATCATTCAGAATCTCCAACAATTCCGCTCATTGGGATGCAAAATTTTAGTAATTAATTTTTTAGCACTTAATTTTGAGTTTGTGAGTTTCCGCTCAATTTGGAAATTGAGGATCATCGCAGAAGACGTCTTATTGTTTATATTATAATTATCTTATCGTTGGTTGGCCAGTGTACATTATTTGACCATTTAAAATTTTGAGCACTTCTGTTCTTGGATTTCTCTTTCTTTTCTTTTCTTTCATTCTTAGATTTCTTGAACCATCAATGTTCGGAAATAAAAATTCTTTGTATTTATTTGGTTCAGTCTATCTATAACATTCATTCTTTTTCGAGATACTTTCTAATCAATTCTACAGTAGTTTTTAAGCTAATTTCTGATTCCACTATTTATTTTCTTGTGTAAAAATTTCAGACTTCGCTTATTTCGAGACTGCTATCCTGCGACCAATGCAGGCTGCTTCTTTTCTAATTTTTAGTTGTTCATTTTATTTACTTGTTCATCTAATTTTTATTAGGTTACTTATCAATTTATTTAATGCACCCAAAATGTTCCACCACATTGGATGGTGACATGTAACGAACACTACGAATGAATTTTATCTCATTCCCTACCAATGCTTCTCCCAATGTACTTCCTGGATCCTGGTGGAATTCGATTACAAGCTTTTACATATTTGTCGTATTTTTGCTACTTCTACTTTAGAAGTTCTTTTAAAAAATATTCATGGTCTTTTTTAGCTGGCTAAAATTCTTCGGTTTCTTTCCCTGAGTCTTAAAGGCATCGCCCCACGAATCTGGAGTGGTGCGGGTTTCAGGTGGGTTATCCCATACGGAGTAGTAGACTGTGGGGAAGAGGGTGATTCCGTCCATTTCTTCCTAATCGCTGTAAAAAACGGCCCGGAAGATGCGGTTTCGAGCGTTCCGGAGCGCTGTTTTCTACAACGAGTTCGATTGGAGCGGGCCAGCCTTGTGCACTCGCCGCATTTTTCGGACCGTTTTTTTACGGCAGTTAGAAAGAAATGGACGGAATCACCCTCTTACCCATAATCGACGACCCCGTATAGACATAACCAACCTGAAACCCGCACCACCCCAGATTCATGGGGTGATGCCTTTAAACTGTTGCTAAAGCCATCTCTATTCCGCGAGCAGTAGTCGATATTCACGGCAGAATCGCTTTATATCGGGAACAAGTAGAGGTTCTGAAGATGACTCGTGGACTTATTTTTAATGATTGATATGAGGTGGGATCTATTGTGGTGGGCTGCTGCAGTAGCGATCAAACCTTGGCCAGGTGTCACTGCTCAAACCAAGTTATTTACTCTTCAGTTCATTATATTCTCGTTTTATTTACGTGTTAGTCATGTCAACCCTCTTAACTTTAACGTGTGTTTTCACTCCTCATTCATTCATTCACTCATTCATTCATTCATTCATTCATTCATTCATTCATTCATTCATTCATTCATTCATTCATCCATTCATTCATTCAATCAATCAATCGTTCTTTCAACCACACTATCACCAAAGGTTACATTTCTTCTACTTTCGTAACGTTTTTTTCGCTCTTAACATTCTTTTATCTGCTTTATCCGTGAACTCGAGATGCTCGAGAATTTATACTTTTACTCTCCTTCTCTCTCTCCTTTTCTCTCTTCTTCACTATTCCTACATAGGCTTGCGTTAATTCTGGTAAATTCCAGAAGTTGTGTGTTTCAAAATGTGCAGTTCCTTTGATATATGGACAATATGAAATATAAATTATAATCATACTCTTCAATTTAGTGCTATGTATAAAGAAGTAGTGGGTTTTACGGTAGTGCTGTGAAGAGTACTGTGGTAAAAATTCAAAAAATTAAAAAAAAAATTTTGGGAATAACATGAAACATAATTTCAATTAAACACCAGTTTCATTTCTATTTCATCAACATTTGGAGCAAAAAATGTAATGGTATATGGTAGTAGTCGACGAATGTTTAGTTGAAAGACTTAGAAAATAGTATAAGTGCATACACATTATATTTAATTCATTGTACTCTAAATTGTATTTATTTCATTATTTATCAGCTTTGATTTTATTTTAATGAAGCGATCTCGACGGTAAGAGGTCACAACGATGACTGACGGTTAGTACTGTATTCGTTTTAGTAGTTTAAAGGCATCATCCCCCGAATCTGAGGTGGTACGGATATCAGATGGAGTATTCGCATACGGCATAGCAGATTATGTAGAGGATGGTGATTCCGTCCATTTCTTCCCAATTGCCGTAAAAAAACGGCCCAGAAGATGTGGTGCGTGCAAAAGGCTGGCGCGCTCCAGTCGAACTCTTTGAAGAAAATGTTTGACATGTTGGACTTGTAATGCGCCGCAAAAAAAGACAGGGGAAGTCTTCTCTGACAATAGATTGGGTTCCGGTTTTAGTAAGGTTTGCAATTTTTTTTCCTTCGTAAGATTCTCTGAATCAGACAAAGTGTGTTCCATTTTTTTTTTAATCTTTCTTTTCCGGTGCACCATTGATGTATGTGAATAAATAAATGAATAAATAAATAAATAAACAGATAAATAAATAAATAAAGTAGTGCGCCAGAACGCCTTCAGCCGTATCTTCCGGGCCGTTTTGTATGGCAATTAGGCAAGAAATGGACGGAATCACCCCCCTCTCCATAGTCTCCCATCCCGTATACGAATACTCCACCTGAAATCCGTTCCACCTCAGATTCGTGGAGTGATGCTTTTAAAAATTAGGACTTGTCCTGGGGAATTAATCGATGCAACAAATTAAACATCACATTAGACGTCGGCTGTCACTTCTCGTGTTCATTGGCGTCTGCTGTACCTTCGACTGCTACCTGCTTTTTCTTTTCAAATAACAGATATCTCGGATTTCATGGTTTCTATCCCGCTTCTTCCTGTTTTTCTCCCCGAGTAATCGACTTTTAGATTGGATTTTTCCTTTGTTTCCTGCAGAACCGTAGCCAGATTTTAGTTAACCATATCTTTTTGCTTAGCTGGGAACATTTTAAAGACATTTAAGGTTTGAAAGCAGTTAATATTTTTTTCTTTGCTTCACACGATTGCAAATATGACTACAAAGTTTTGTATCTACAATAAATTATAGTTCAACATTCTCTTTATGATTATTTAGCATACTCTTCATCGACACTATTCCACAAATTCAAGGATGAATAAATAAATAAATAAATGAATAATTAATTAATTAATCACAATCAATTAATTGAGCGAATGTGTACCTAAGACTGGCAAGAGTTTATTTCATTTATTTATTCACACAACACCAATGGTGCACCGAAGAAAATGGAAACATGTTCCGTTTGATTTGGAACAAGGATAAAACAGAAAAAAAAACCGCGCTCAATTAATTGATTGTGGATTTTTTCTCTTACATTGGAATTTAGAAAGGTACATAAAGCAATGGGGATGCTCTTTTTTCTATGCAAAAAGATCCTTCAAAGGAGTATAAAAATCCCTTCCTGCAAAAAAAATCCATCATGTCAAAGTTCCATGATATACAAAAGATTTTATTGATAACGTTTCTTTTTATGGATATAACATATGTTTCGGAGAAGACAAAGTGTTTTTTCAATGTGTTTGAATGTAAATAAATTCTGGCCGCAAAAGACCTCCTCTGTAATTGAAACCTTGTGCATCCACTTTTTTTTGAGACACGTCCTTATGAACGCCGAATAAACTAACCAGATTTTACAACCCGCTCACCTGGCACCGCACAGCTGAGCGCTATGAAAAAAGAGAAATAGCGATGAAAAATAGGAGTTCAACTAAAATGTAATGACTAACTTGTGATTCTCATCTGAGTGTAAAGTAAGTTATCCACTCGGAGAGAAGGTAAGTCCTCCAGGGAGTCATTTCATTCCATTTTTCCAAGCCATTCAGGCATCCATCGGCTTTTACTGCGCTCTACGTATCTAATTTTTATTCAGGATAATTATAAATCTTAATTCTATTCATTTCTCCTTTCCTTAATCATTAAAGTAGTCTTTCAAGCTCAGAAAAGGTACTAATTAGAAAATGATACTTCAAAAACATAGGTAGCATGTTTGGGTTTTGCTCAACGACGAAGACGTTTTGTACATTTGATGTATATTGTATGTATTGTATAGTATGTACATTATACAGTACCGTAGGATTTCTGTTAAGTACTGCTTTGCAAATTTGTGATGCTCGTAGGTTGTTTTTAAGGAAGAAATCGTCACGGAAACACCCATATTATAAAATATCCTTTAAAAAAAAAGTACATCAGATTTGTTATCTGCCTTTAAGTACAGCTTTGCAAATTTGTGATGCTCTGGTTCTTTAAAGGTCGTCACGAAATTTATTTGCCTAATTTCTTGAATTAACGTCCTTCAGAGTGCTGTTGTCCAGCACGCTCCCAAAGCCCACTTCATATAGGTCAACTATCCAAAGGGACCGTGTAATCTCAGGAAACAGCTCTCCGTTCCGTTACGCTGGATATTTTTGACTTGAGGCACTCGGATCAGTCGGTATTGGTAGACAGTTCATGTGAGGTGATAAGTCTCATCCAATATGGAACAACGGGGAATGGATGGATTCTGTGCGATCTCATACTGTAGATCAAAAGGTTGGGCAGAGCCGTTTTCAAGGACGACACACCACGGCGAAGTTGCGGGTAACAGCGTTGGGCGTTGATTAATTCAAAATAAGTCAAGTCACTGCTTTTAAGGGCACAATCATATTCATGAAGAGGCGTGCAGATGAGTTTGCATGCGCTATGATGATGCAGGATCGCGGTCTGCACGTCGATGCGGCAGAAAGTTGCCATTGAACGACTGACAGAGCAGGAGAAGGGGCTTGCGGTTGCCTCCAACTAGTCATCTTCATCATTCGTCCATTCCGTCAGAGGCTGGCAAGCTACCGATGAGTTATAGTTATCATATTAGATAAGATCAACAAAGTGAGTCATGCAACAAGGAAAGAAAGTAACAAAAATAAACAGCAAACAAAAAAAGAATACCGGGGCTAAGTACTTGGGAATGTAAAGATACTTGCTAAGAAAAACTTTACGTTAATTTTCTTTCCGCGAAACTATTTTGCTTTTTCACCCTTATTCTTCTTCTTGATTTCGATCCTATCCGGAAGCTGTTGAACCATACCATGATCAACCCGTGGTGGTGAAGCAAATGACACAAAACCTGTGCTTCCTCTCCATTTATGTGATTAGGCATTTCCGACAACGACATCCACTCTGGATAGCTGTCACAAGGAGCGTTGAATCCGCTCAGAAACTCCGCAGGTAACTATGAATTATACTCCAGCAAGCTTTCTATATGTCTTTCCGTCAGTAGAGTCCTGTCGGAATTTCACTGCTTCTGACACGTGGCTTTCTTTGGGTCACGTCTCTTTCCTTGGGGAGTCACGACTAATTTAGTCCTGGAACTATTACCAATCACCAGATATGCTGGAGTGAAGCGCATATGGTCATCTGGAAGCGGTTTAAAGTCGCGTCGATCGTTCCCGCTTACCGTAGATTGCACCATAAATTCGACTGTATTTTGACGGACTGAGACAATAAAGAGTAATCTGCTGATTTCGAGGAGGAGCTCCGGATACGAATACGCCAGAAAACATGAGAATATAAAATTGGCGACGAAGAAAGAGGTCCCCAGAAATTTCCGAGCTTTGTCGTGGGAGGGTCTGCGTAGAGGCTCTCGAAAATAAGCTGATCACACTTAGTGAACGCAAGCAGCTGCAGGAGCCCCGCTGCTACCAAGGCTACCAGGAAGAAGGAGATGACTATGGTGATGATTCATACATAAAACGCACGCAAGCCTGCATTGTAGCGGAAAGGAATTGCGATGCGCTAGAACCTCTAATCAATTGTTCTGATCCAGTCAATTCTCAATTCCATCCCTCAGTTTTATCTCATAGATGTTTTTCCTGCTATTGCAATAATTTACTTTTATTTCTTTCAAAAATACCTAGAATTACATAACCAGATAAGAATTATTTTCTCGGGATTCTGATTTGACTGACTCCGAGCGCTTTCGCACAACATCCAAGCACTTGGATATTGTGCGAAAGCGCTCGGATAACTCTGAAGTTCGCTTTTGCCGGAACAATGTTTGTTAGAGACAGTATATCACAAAATTTACTATGTTCCCTCTCATGATCTTCCACGAAAGAATAGGTTTAGAGATGTAAATCTTGAAAATGAGCGAGATCACTCCTTATTATGTTGAAAGACTGCGTAAGAACGGGCTTGGGGATCGAATTTTCCTACGAGACGTCTGGCAACGTGCTATATCTCCAAGCGCGTCATTGAGCTTCGTATCTGCAAATGTGCGGAAGAGACAGCGTCAATAGCACATTGACTACCCGCTCGCTGCTGAAGCAGGCACGTTGTTAGGCGCCTCGTAGGGAAATTTGGTCGCCTTGTCGTTCTCGAAACTATTGTACAGGACATTTAAGGGAGAAATTGAGCTTGATCGCGTTCATACTCGTGATCAACACCGCTAATCCACTCTTTTCGTGGAGAGATCCCAGTTTCCTGGAATGCTGCTTTAATTGATAAGCACCGGCCACACATGTGACGTACGCGTACCTTTACGTCTGCGGGAGGTTTTTGTACCGCAAAGCGTGATAATATCGTTCCTAAAGCTCTCCTCACGCCTCACACTCACTGCGTAGGTCTTATATTCTCCGAAGATTATGTAATTTTTAAACATTTTTATGTGAAAAGGACTTTTAAAAATAAACGTAATCTCCATAGGTTTCAATTCAAAAAGGAGTTCCTCTTAAATCTTCCCAGCACCTCTCAAGCAGCAAGATGGAGGGGAAAAAAAAGGAGATGACACTTCACAATAACATCCTACACTTTCCAAAAATATTTTCCCGAAAGAATTACGAGGAAATGACTGAAATTTATTTCTGCTTATTAAAACAGAGTTCATTTCATTTGTTATTAGTTTATTTTAATTCACACAAAGATGGTTGTACGAAAACAGGACGCAAAGGTTTTGAGAAGGTTGAGAGTTCTCCACCCAATAATCGTTTACCTCTTCACATCTCTTCAAAAAAAAAAAAACGACTTTAACCAATTTGTTTATTAAAATCGCCTCTATTTTTGATTTCAACCGCTTTAAAAGCTCATTTCATAAAGTCGAAGAAATCAGTCGATATTTTTAATATATATGGTGAATCGCTTTCTCTACAAATTTTCCTCGAATCCTGTTTTCAAGGTTCATCTGTCCTGTCGACAGTGTAGAGGAAGTCTGGATTAGTTTCCCTGCATGAACTATTTTTGTGATTTGAGCTTGTAAATGTGAAGGATTGTTCGGTGAAGACTACAAGCCATATTACTTGAACAAATACAATAGTACAGGTATAATTTATAGGTTTATTTTCCACAGCTGTTATTCAAACAATGTCGTTATAAACTTGTCCACACTTTAAAATTCACTCTTTGAAATTTTAATGCAAAAGAAAGAAAATTGTCTAAATGTTGTTAGAGCACGCAGAAACTTATTGTCTTTCATTCTGTTCTTATTCTCACGAAAAGGCGGGAGTAGCACAATTGGTAAGAGGTTGCGATTTAGCCACACGATCGATTGGAGGTTCAAATCCGCCTTGGTGTTAGCTAAGCATTTCATCCTTTAGGAGTGGATAAATTGGTACCAGACCTTGTCGATAGTCTAATTTAAGCAGCAGCCAAGATTGTTAACAACTTATTTTTTACGGCTAACGTTTCGGCGTTGTCGCCTTCGTCAGAGCCTCGCCAGCGTCAGGAAAGTAAGAACATTTGCAATATATCCTCTCAAATGCCTCATCCAGAACAGGTCATCATCCCCTAGGATATTACACCCTGAAACAAAAACCGTCTGTTAACAATCTTGGCTGTTGCTTAAATTTGACTTGAAGGAAGGTCAAACTTTCGCACTTCTAGTACCAGACCTGCTTGTGAGATTAAAGACATCACCCTTTACGGGAAGGAGAGTGATTCCGTTCATTTCTTCCTAATTCCCGTAGAAAACGGGCCGGAAGATATGGCTTCGAGCGTTCCGGTGCACTATTTCCTACAAGGAGTTCGATTGGAGCGCGCCAGCCTTGCGCGGGGTCACATCTTCCGGGTCGTTTTTTACGGCAATGAGGAAGAAATGGACGGAACCACACCCCTCTCCATGATTATACGCATACTCCACCTGAAATCCGCAGCACCTCAGATTCGTGGTTCACTTCATCGTTCGGCTTCGGCTAGCCTCTGAAATTCATTTTAAGACCGCGCACGCGTTTGTAAACCTCAAGCGAAGTCTGAGTTGATGTCGAACCGTAGGCGCATCCCCATTGGGATTGATCAACGCCACACACCAAGTATCTGGAGTGTAGCTACCGCAGTCATAAATCCAGGAGAACCTGGCTTGCTTTTGAATAGTTGCTATCTGCGTCAATTCTTTTAAATCTTTTTTTTCGAAACACGAGCTTGTCTTGTCACTTCTAGCGTTCATTTGAGCGTTAAGTTCTTCTCAATGCTATTCAGTCTTCATTTTTTTTTATTCTGGTGCGCTCTATACGCTAGCATTCCCTCCATTCCATGATGGAAAGTTATTGCGTCCTCATCTTTAGCACTTTCAACTATCTTTGATTAGTTACAGTTTAGAGTTATAATCCTCCATAACCACACAAAAATAACTAATTCCAAAACAAAATTTGATGAGCGCTACCCAACTTTAATTTTTCTCTAGATATGCGGCTAAATTTCTAGTTTTCTAGAGCGCAGCGTCGTGATGTTCTACATTGAAAACTATGCTGCTGTATGTTATCAGCGCTAGAATCGGTAGATATTCATAGGATCCATGAACATCACGCTTTGAATTCTATGATTAGTTTAGGATGGGTATTCAAGTTTTTTTTTTCACTTCTAAGCTGGCCCACAATTAAAAGATCCCTCCACGTAGCATAAATATACACAAAACATTCTGCCAAAATATCTCTTACTTTTTAAGGACATATGACTACGATGCGGTTTCGATTAAAGGCATCACTCCACGAATCTGAGGTGGTACGGATTTCAGGTGGAGTATTCGTACACGGGATGGGAGACTAAGGAGAGGGGGATGATTCCGTCCATTTCTTCCTAATTTCCGTAAAAAAAACAGTCCGGAAAATGCGGCGCGTGCACAGGGCTGACGCGCTCCAATCAAACTCGTTGTAGGAAATAGCGTGGTGGATCGCTCGAAGCCGTATCGTCCGGGCCGTTTTTCACGGCAGTTAGGAAGAAATGGAAGGAATCACCTTCACTCCTTAATCTACGATCCCGTATACGAATACTCCACCTGAAATCCGTACCGCCTCAGATTCGTGGGGTGATGCCTTTAAGGCAGTGCAAAGGAGAGATGGAGTTTGTGCGCGCGTCAATCAGAGAAGGAAAGTAATTGCAGCAAAGGCGTCGCGGTCATTTGGTTGATAGCGTTGGCAAGCCAGCATGCCACGAAATTGACAATGTTGAGATCTTTCATGGACAAAACAATGTCTGAGGTTCCGAACACGGCAATGTTCACGCTTAATCCCCTTTAGTCGTTATGAAAATTAGCGTTGGAAACAACTCAGGGGCGCGGCACGCCCTCTAAGATATCCTGGAAGTTCCCACGCCGTTTTTAAGGACGACTAAGAGAATTTAGCATACGCACGTTCACATTCGTATTCTACATCTTTAGCTCTTTCTTTCGTGGAGAGCAGCAGCATCGTTGTCGTGTGATATGTTGCTTTTATAACACGCTTTTTAATATTAATAGGATCGTGGGACCAGAGAGTCATTTTTCGCATCTCTCACATATGAGCTTCCGTGGGAGTATTGTCCCTAATAGCAGAACTTTCAAATTAGTTCTTTTTTGTTGTTTTTGATATTTTTCTATCTTTTTCAATATAATAAAGCATGGATAGGGTTATGTATGTATTAGACTGGCAACTAGTTTCTGTTACACTTTAGAGATTATGCTCTACGAATTTATTTAGTTGACTTGTTGCCCATGTATTATTAAGGCATCCATCTGGGGTGATGGTGGGCGATACGGGTCGTATTATGGGGCTCATTTAGTATAAATGATTGATCTATCCTAAATAAACGCGGCCGTTTTAAATTAAAGAAATGGATAGAACCACACCCCTCCCCATAATCTACTATCTCGTATACCAGTGACTCCCCTGAATTCCTCAGTTCTTGGTGGCTTGTAATCTATCCCAAGTAACATTTTGTGCCCAGGTTTATTCGTTTCTTTCTCTATGTCGTGGAAGGAGATCCAACTCTCCGATCGGAGTCCAATAAGATCGTGTTATCTTGCTGGTGGAATGTTAAGGGAGTCTTTCATTGGGAGCTTCTGCCTCATGGTTCACCGTAACAGTGCTGAGAAATACTGCGAGCAGCCGAACCAGGTGGCTCTAAAGTGTTGAGGGAAACGGAGGAAAATCCTTTTCATGACATTCATGCATGACAAAGAGCGCCTATGTGTCGCAAATTTCATTAGAATAAACCTGTGTAGCCTCGACTAGACCATCCTTCCCTATCCGCCATACAGTCCGGACTGTCCCCTCCGATTACCATCTGCTTCTATCTCTGGCTCATCACGCAGAAAGACGACACTTCTTTGAAGAGGATGAGCTCAAGACGGTATTTCAGTCATTCTTTGATTGCAGTTTCTCGGACTTCTTTATGGAAGGAACCTACAAATTTCATGGACTTTGGCAACGTATTTTCGACAACGATGGAGGATACGGCAATGATCGAAAATAAAAAGTGCGAGTTTGCAAATGAAATGATGCAGAGTGTAACAGAAATTACTTACCGGCGTAATATAAATGAATGGAAAATGAGAAATACGAAATGAAAAAAATAAGAAATGAATAAATAGGATACATATATAAGATGAAGTGACTAGTGTCAATTAATCCGCTTGGGACGCACCACTGACTGAACCCCTAACACAATCTATCCGTGAAGAGATCCTAACGTCGTCAAATTCTTCATACACCACTTCTAGTTCTACTAATTTTATTTATCAATAGAGCTCCGTAGTCTCCTAAGAGTTTGACTCCATTCGTCTGAGACTTTCCCACTGAAATATCTCAGACGGCGATCCTGATGCAAATTTTGGGTTTGGAATGTTTATTTTCGATTTTCTGGTCTCACATCTTTTTGATTTCCATTTCAGCGAATACGTGCTGCCGCATCGTCGGGGTTTTTTTCCTTCGTTCATGATTCGCTATAAAATATCATAGTTTTAACTTTGCTATGAGCGTTTTCTGAATTCACCACTTTTCATTCAGGAGTTTTGTTATCTTTATTTTAGAAGCTAAGAGAAATTGCTATCCACTTTAAAACACATTTATTTACTGCTTTGTTTCCCGGTGTACTTGCCGATGCGCCGTTAAAAACAATGCTTTCTTGGAAATAGTAAGCACAGGAAAGATGTAGGTAAGAAATAGCGAAATTATGGATTTTTCTTGAACGTTGCTGAATTAAAACAAGTTGAGTGCGTTTTTTTGTCGTAGTTAACTTCTAACTTGCAGTTAATGTTCACTGCGGGATCCTACGGTAAGTAGAGATTGCCTTAAAGGCATCACCCCACGAATCTGAGGTGGTACGGATTTCAGGTGGAGTATTCGAATGCGGGATCGTAGATTATGGAGAGGTGGGTGATTCCATCCATTTCTTGCTAATTGGCGTAAGAAACAGCCCGGAAGATGCGGCGCGTGCACAAGGCTGGCGCGCTCCAATCGAACTCCTTGTAAAAAAATAGTGCGCCGGGACGCTAGCAGCCGCATCTTCCGGGCCGTTTTTTACGGCAATTAGGAAGAAATAGACGGAATCACCTTTATTTTCATGATCTACGATACCGCATATGAATACTCCAACTGAAATCCGTACCACCTCAGATTCATGGGGTGATGCCTTTAAACAAGAAATTTGAAAGATGGGCAAATGTCGCGGAATTCTGGAAAAAGAACTCTGATTACTTTCGTGAAAACTCTATTGACCAAAAAGAACAATGCACCAAAATTTTACATTCGTGCCGTTAGCCTGGATATATTCGCGAAAGCTGCCATTTCAACATTATTGTGGTTTTTTCCTGGAATTCTGCAGAAAAAAAACTCCGAAAAGTTTTTCTTCTCCGCTCAATGCAATAGCTATCAGGTGACACATTATGTCTCAGTTGAGCACAGTGTACAACATTAAGTGGTGTTCTTCTAATGACATTTTCGTCCGAAACTGTCACTTTCACGCAGTGATGAGGGCAATCTTCGATTTTTCTGTGTCCATCCTTTATAGAAGTGCTGAAATTCTTCCTGGAAATTTTTAACTTCTATCATTTTCCTAATTTTCTGACCAAGATTAATTTGGTTTTTCCTGGTTTCAGATTTTCCTCTATCAAAATGGAAACTTTTTTCACATTTAAAATACATGATAGAGGTAGCTGCGATGGTTTCCGATAGTGGAGTGGTCGATAAATGGAAAAAAGAAATACTGAAAAGAAAAAAGAACGCAAATAAATCCGAATAACCGATAGAATCGCTATTAAAATGCGTGATAGCGATGACTTTAAACTTTGCTCTCTCCTCTGTGGAACTCATTTCTCTTCGAGAATTCAAAATCGAGATTTCGGGGATTAAAAGTAAGTAACTTCCCTACTGTCTGCCATTCTTCCCTAGAAGAATTAATCATCAACTAAGGACTTTTCTTATCTTCCTTTATTTTCATTTGCTTTTCTTTTCCCTCCAATTCTCCGTTTCTCCACTTGTCCCTCAATCCATTCACATATCTATCTGTTCAATTATCTGTGTTTTCTGTCTGTCTGCGTGTCGGGGAACCTCGCTACCGTTTCCCGTCATGTGTGTTCCTATGACAGCACGATTTTTTCCTCACATACCTGTATCCCTTTGTGTCTGCATACCAATCGATCAGATCATCCCACACCTCGCTATTTTCGTTCATCCCTATAATTTTCCCTCATTTTTCTTACTTTCCTGTTTCTCAGCAGATTCCTTCTATCTTTTTTTATTCTGTTCATTTTTCTTATCACCCCATGTACTCGCTGTTGACCAGAAAAAATTGGTTACAGACAACCATTCAGGAAAGATAAACTAACTAGCTTATGTTACTATTTTACAAAATATTTTTAATGGTTTTCCTATTTTTTGGGGGGATAATCGTTTTATTTCAGTAACGATTCACCTCATTTCTTTGAATAAACTATTTTTTAGGTCTAAATTTTAAGAACGGAAAAGAAGGAAAGGAAAGGGAGGAAAAGGAGAAAAGAAAAGGTTTAGAGGAGAAATCAATTTTGTTTTTCTGAGATGATGCTCTCTTTTAAGTCACTCTCCCAAGGTCATGCCTCTCTATTATCAGCGTTGATTTGAAAATTTTAATTCCGAATTTAAAATGTTTTGAAGAATCGAAACGAAGTTTCTAATTGCCACAAATTTAAAATTATAACTTTAGAAAACTACTATTTTCCGTCTCTTTCTATATTATTTTCTTGTTTTTTTTTTGTAATAAGAAGTAGGAATTTGGTAAAAACCCTTCTATATAGTATTTAGTGAGACTACAATCGATTTTTAATCATCCAAATAACGACAATTTTCTTGACTGTGACTTATAAATTTGATTAAAAAAACATAATATCGAAAATTCTTATCAGCAGAAACTTTCCCCTATTTTGAAATAAACGTGCTTTTCCAGAAATTCCTTTGTATTTCTTTGACTTTGTTCATGATGTATATGATACGTGCAAGGCAGTCTTTTTCGATCAGTAACGTGAACAATTTCTTCCAATCTTTTCAATAATCTTTTTCTCTTCAATGCTGGTTTTTCTGGAGGAGAAAAGTGAACGTTTACTGATTTGGTTTGCAGAGAAGTTCCACTATCGATAATTCTCTAATCATTCCTTGACGGAAACCAGTACCGTCCAATCACAAGATGTTCCCCAGGTCTTCCTATCAGCGAAATTTTCTAGGAATGTCAAGCTGTTGTTTCTGGAGTAGCAAAAAACGCAAACAACAGCTAATTACTGCTTTTCTTCCAGCTTCATTTGCTCCTCAAAGTTATGCTTTTCTGGATGTGAAATGTCGCTGAGACTTTAAGCGAGTGGTGAATATCGGAGGTTAGGATCACGAGGAAGAAAATTTAAATTCTTTCGAATCTGTCATAGTAGCGGAGCATCACAAGAAATACAATAAATAATCATTCGAATGTGAATTCAAGCTGTATTTATCTATGTAATTTATAATCCTTTAGAAAGTAAAGCTTGGAAAATGTTCTGGAAGTTTCTCCAAGAAGGGGTGGTTGTGGCGTAATTGGAAAGAGGTTCGGCTTTGATTGCATGGTTGATGGTTCAAAATCGCCTTAGGCTAATCTGTGCTTAGTCCTCGTGAGTCGATAAGTTGGGACTATACAAGTTTGAAAGGACGAAAACACTACCTGACGCATCGGTTCATCTCCAAGACCCATTGTACAGGTTTTCCGTATACCTCAAACGATTTTGAATTAAATTTGAAAGCGTTTACGAATCGACGGACCGAGCGGATTCGATTAAAGAAAGACTTTTTATTCTTTGTTTCTTTATCCATCTGCAATAAAATTCTTCCTGCGAGTATGTGAATGAACGAAAACACACGACGTCACGAATTTCAACATCTATGAATTGTTTTTACTGCGTAATACGAGGACTGTAATTCTTGTATAAATAGATTTTCAGTGAATGTTTGCTCTTGTGCTGATTACGGACCTCGCAATTGTCGGAAATATTGCCTCTGAATGTGTACTCTATCTAGTATTTTCATTTCACACCATATTTTTTCTCAGATTTTTATTAATGGTGTGATTTTTACTTCAATCTATTCTCGAAATAGTTTATTTTGCAGCAATGTTAACATGTAGCTTTTTAAAAAAAAAATTTTGCTTTGTTTATTTAGAACAAATTACTCCTTGTTTGCTTTAGTTTTCCTGAAGAACTTGTTTTTTTTATCAGCATCCTTTTTAGTTATGCTAACTTTCACCGTCGAACTTTTTTATTTCTATTTCTAATATTTCTAAAATTCTCATTCTCTTCTTCTTTTTTTTTTGATTCTTTCGTTCAGAGGCACTCATTTATTTGAGCAAATTCACAGCGCGTTCAGCGCTGACTCTCGTTTTTCTGTGTACAAACATCGTCAACTGCATCTTTATCTTTTTGTTTATCTCTTCATGTTGTTGTTGTTGTTGTTGTTTTGAATCGATGAACCTCCTTCTAGTTCTTTTCTATTCATGCGAGTTTTTTCTCCACAAGTTCTCAACGAGGATTTAAGTGATTCATTGCGCGGTGAAGGATTTTGTTGTTGTATTCTGCACTTTACCACTTCCGTATGAAATCCTAGGCGTGTTCCTGTGTATTCCAACAATAACAAGCAGCTGCTGCATGAAAGCGTTATTGGAAAAACGATGGATGGATATTAAGCCAAGCTCATGTTTTTCACATTTTCCAGGATTTTATATCCGTTAACATTCTATAGAATATCGTTTGGGTTAGTCACTCTTCAGCTCCTGGCCTACCTCCTGGCAAATTCATCATCGTCAGCAGTGATTTGAAGGTAGTAACAATTATTAAGGTGTTTAGAGTTTCCGTAGCTTATTTTTCTCAAAAGATTTTTTTTAAAGAAAAACCATCAGAACAATAAATTATATAGGGGATTGGCAAAGAATCTTCACATATGAGAGAAAAGACTGGAATAACCCTGTTACAATTGTTAATTGTAATTATTATTTTATTTTATTAGTTTTATTATTATCCCATTTTGTTTTATTCTACTAATAATTGTTCTGCAGCTATTTAATTCTACAATATTACGCATTGAGATGAGTATCTGCGAAAACTGTTCCCTGTGAGGAACTCGAGAGGAACTCGAGTGCACAGCTTTTTAAAAAAAAAAAAAAGGTTCTTCGAGTTCAGAGGAGGAAAGAGGAAGGAACTGGTCGATTGAATAACTAATTAATATTTTGTAAGTATTGCAGTTTTTTCGGGAAAAAAATTAACAGGAACATACGCGAAAAAGCGCTACCTCATCTAATGATTGAAGAGAAAATCACTCCCTAATTGTGTTTTTAAGACCGAGGAGGCAACTGTTTCTAAAATTGGAACGTTCCGCTGAGATACCGGTTCTGCGAAGGATCCCTTATGCAAATCAGGTACCGCCCGTGCACACATTGAATGTGAAAAGAACTCTTCGGGCATTCTCACCGCACAATGGGGATTTCTTTTCGCTTTTCTCGCTGCACATTCGCTGTTCATGAAATAAATGAATAAATAAATATTTACGTGCTTTAATAAGTGAATAAACGAATTTTCACACGCATTCAAGTGACGTGTCTGACGGTTCTGTTCGTCTCCGAATTTCTTAAAAGTTGCCGTACTTTCTGTCTTTTCGTGTGTGATGCACAGTACAGTACTAACACTTGCGAGTATTTTTTGTTTGTCTGCGATTTTACGTAAGCGATTGAAAGCGCAGGCGAACAAAGGATTTTTTTTTGCCCTTTTTTCTTCACTTTTTTGCTGAGCAATGACGCAAATAGTACTTTTCCCGAATGGAGAATGGAATGAAAAAATTTTCTTCAGTTTCTTTAGCTCCTCATATTCTAAAAGTGCATGAGTATCTTGGACATCTTGGACAAGTTTATTTCCTCCGTCACAAGATTTCTATGTGGATTTTTATGTTTTTTTAGAACCTTTATAGGAAGTGTTTTTTCAAATAAAACTTCTTTTCAAACTAATATTTTAATTATTATTATATATTGATTATTATTATAATCTTCCTATATATATTTTTTTCATTATTTACTTATTATTTTTTCATTGTTTTTCTGTTTGATTTTTTTGCGCCACCGTTCATAGGGAACAATTCATGCCCGTCTACGAGTGTGGCCTTGAAAGGTTCACGATTTTTACGGGCCGTTCAACTATCGAAGCGTAGTTTTCTTCTCCTTCTTCTATTTGTTTGTCGATTTGTTTATTTACATAGCAAAAACGCGAAGCAAACATATCTTTGCAGTTCGTATGATTCACCTCTTTATCCAGAATCAATAGGTTCCTTGAGATGGACTTAATCCAGTCAAGAAAGTGCTTCAGCAATTATTTCTTCTCACAATGACCTCATTCAATCACGCTTCTATGTAGAAATCCAACATTTTCTTCAGGTTTAACCTATTATTTATTTATTTATCACTTTGATCATAATGACGTTAATAATTATAGTATTAAAAGGTATAAGTGTGGTCCATGACAGTATTTTATTCTGATACAGGCAAATTTTAGAAAAATTCTTGTAGTTTTGAGGTGACTATCAGAAAATATAGAAAATGTTTGTGTTCAAGAAAATGACATAAATCAGTTGTTTATTTGGAAAATTTATCAATAAACATGTTAAAAAGAAGGTGGTAAATTCGTTTTTAGTAAGATGTCCAGAATATGGAATACGGAAGACTAAAGTCATTTTTACGAATTACAATAATTTCATTTCTTTTCATCAAACTGGTTGCAACACATACAAAATGCGATATTTTTATCCTTTTTGTTTTCACTCATTCAACTTTCGCGAGATCCCATTCAAAAAGGCTAAAGACGGAGAAGATCCAATTATTATCCGGAGTAGAGCTTCTCCTGCAAGTTCGAGCTCTCCTCCGCTTACATCTTTCGCTGTTCTCAAGAACGATTGGGCCCGTGTTCTCCTGAGATTTCCACGAATTCGTGGAGTAATCGTATAAATTGGAGGACGTAGTGAAATGTCCAAGCGGAGCTGTTCTTCTCCCAAAAGAGTTATCCAGAATTCGATATTTTTTCATTTGAATTCTCCCTACAGAGTACTTGAAAATTAATTAATAAAAATCAGTTGTAAATGAAGTGAATCGATAATAAATAGTGATCAGTAATAACTGAGCGATTCATGGGAAAAATAACAATGATAATGAAACCAAGGTATTTTGGAAAAATGGATGAGGGGGAAATTGCCGTGACTACCCCTCTTTGTCCTTTTCTCTACAGCAAATGATGTGCACTTCAATGACGATGTCGATCGATCGATTCAGTTCCAATCCGGCTCCTCAAAAATTATTTAACTCCATGGACCGTTTTTTGTTCATATTCATACTTTTTCTTTAGAAAAAAAAATTGGTAAAATTTGGATTGGGTTCTAGTCAAGTAGTTAGGTATGGATTTTCGGATAGATTTCCGTATGGGTTTTTTCTTTGAATTTAAAATTTTGTGGTGAGAAAAAACACCGCTTTCCATATGAAGAGGATATAACGATTCTTGGATCTCGAGCCAAACGATTTGAATTCTGGTAGCGAAGTTTCTGCTGAAAACTTTGTAAAAACGGGTCAACAATAGTTCCCATCAGTCTCGGGGAATACCCAAAAAAATGCAGACAAATAAAAGTTCAATTAAATTTATTATTTAACGTCAGTCCAAATAAATCTGAAATTTAATGCTGATGTCGCATCTGAGATGCGCTGTAACTTGGAATTTGGAACTTGGAAGCACAGATACATGTACTTAGACACTCTGTGAAAAAGTCAAACTTCACTTTTTTCGATCGATTTAACTTCGTTCTAATTATAAGACTTTTTTTTGTGAATTCTCCCCAACCCAAATTTACCTTCTGATATTCGAATATTTATACGAAAATCCGATTACAACCGATGAAAACAATTCGAATTGACACTTTCACGTTTTCCTACAAATAACGGCAAGGATCAAAAAACATTGAGAGGATTATACAAATATTATTCGAAAGGCATCGTGGTATTGTAGTCATCTGGAATGTTTGAATAGCTCTCTTCGTGGAAATCGTGAATGTTTTCTTAATTAATTGATCGCTATCTATTTTCTACGTATTTCTCGAAAATATATCCAAAAATCTCTTTTAAACTTCGTTTATTTAAGTATTAAGTATTCGAGTATTTTGAGTTTCATTTTATTGATTTTTATTTTTCAGTTGTTTATTTCAATGTTTCATAATCTGGTTAAGAAAAAAAAAACAATTTCTTGGTATCTCAGCGCTATCGAACCAATCATGTGACTTTTGATAATGGTACAGAATTCCGTAATTAATTTTTATTTTTCAATTACTTCCTGCCCTGCGTCACGTTTTTTCGGGATTAATTTTCCTGTTATAGGCATGTAGGTGTTCTGTTTTCGCGTTATCTCATAAAATCATCATTTTCTCGTGCGTGCACGGGCGATGTTCCTTTTTTTCCGCCATCATAAATCTTTTACTGCCTGTTCAGGGTGGTATACCTCGTTTACTTCCAGATTAACTCAGAAAATGATTTTTTTTTCTTACGGTTACTAGAGTTTTATGCCGTCGCAAATGAATATAAACAGCGTTGAGGTCGGTCATATTTGGCGTAGTTTTACGATAAAACCTGCTCTTCACAGGTTTACTTCCTGAAAGGAAGTAAACTTTTGAAGAGCAGGTTTTATCGTATATGCGTATATATATATATATATATATATATATATATCGCCAAATATGTGAAGAGCAGATTTTATCGTTTCTTCTTATTTCAGCGTTGTCTGTCTGCTTAGGTCACCTCAGGAAAAGACAGGGAATTTTAAAATAACTTCAATCAGAGCTATTTTCTTCCATTTTTGATTTCTGGTTTCAAAAAATTGTGATTTTTCAAATCGTTAAGTAAGAGAGACGAGTAGTAAGGGAGACGAGAGAGTAAGAGAGAGAGTAATTGAGGAATTTCACCTTAGTGCCTCACTTTGTTATGCGTTAAGTACAGGTCCAGTTGTTACTGCTCTTCACTTTTATAATGTTTAGTTTTCTTTAGTTTTGTTTTTGTTTTGTTTCTAGTTTTTTGTTTGTACCCCAGTGTTTTCGTTGCAGCTTAATTTTTTTTTAGAAAAAAAGAATAGTAGAAATTTTTTTGAAAAGTAGAAGGTTGCTCTTGAGAGACAAAAAATAACATTCGTGAAAGAAAAAAGAGACAATTATGGGTTTAGGTTTAAGGTACCTGAGCCTATGCGATATGTTTAAGGGTCTTAACTTTAACTTAAAAGTTTTTAATTAAAAAAATCCTCAAGTTTGGATCAGAAATCGAGTTCGTCGTTACTGTTATTTGGTTGAAGTTCGAGTTCCAGTCCAAACAAGCTTCATGATTTTTTTCCTACTAAGCTGCCAACAACACAGCAATGCCATCAATATTCTCGTACCCGTCGATTTCCAGGAATTCCCTAAGATTTCCTTTACTGTATCACTGAGGTTAAAGTGAGGAGGGGAACTCATTCTCGCCCCGGATTTGCTTACATATGTGCAAGAAAGAAAATCGCGCTTTATAAGGCTTAGGCGAAACTCTGGTAAACTCTGTTCTTTTATGTTTTTGTTTTATGGTGCACCTATGGAAGTTTTCAAATAAATAAGCACTCTTGGTATGTTTGTTGCTATTTGAAAAGTAGAAGATTCCTAATGTCAGTTTATACGAAAAAGTACAAGGGAACAACAGTGGGAAGGGAAGTGGTTTGGCTTCACAGAAAATTATCAGGAAGTCTCTGCAAAGGATTAGGCCCGCAACCACGTGCTTCATTGAAATTCACGTTGCTTCAGCCAAATGATCTCCTACATGCACATCAAGACTTATTTGTGGTAAGGAAAAGGAGCTCAAAATCCTATTCCTTATTCTAAAATGGCGTTGAAGAGACCTAATTTATTCTTTGGTAGAGGATTGGTTATTCTCACAGCCCAATTAGCCGTCAAATATTCCTACAGAGGTGGTCTCGTCAATGAAGAAAAGTTTCATATTTATGGATACGACATTTTTTGGAATTGTGATATTTCTAAAAAAAATCATGCGGCATGTTTAGGTTTTGAGGATAAGTTCTTTGTTGTTGTTTATTTAAAAATAAGTTGATTTTGCTTTTTGTTGTTTGCTTAAGAATATGTTCTGTAAGTTAGAAATTACCAGCTTCTTCATTCACAATGCCATTCTCCGTTGGAATGCTCGGCGGATATGTAGCTTGAGTGTGAAAATAACTAATCCTCCACCAAAAAAGAAAATTACTTCTTCGGCCAAACTCCAGACTAAGGAAAGGGATTTTGTGGTTTTTTTTTCTTTTGGTCATCGTATTAATGTCTTAACGCATGTACCTAATCATTTGGCCGAAGTGGTGAGAACTTCAACGGAGAACGTGAGATTCCTAAAATTAAAATAAAATAAAAAATAAAGTTTCCGGATTCCTACGTATTTTTATAGTTCTTACAGATTTGAACGATCTCACCATACTTCAATGTTCATGAATAAATGACGAGACGAGACTAGGAGTTTTAACATTTTTTGTTGCTAACACGTGCATGCAGTACAAAAGAATTTAGTTTAGAAAAAAAAAAGAGAAAACCGTCGATTTCGCTTTGTAGGTTTAAAAAAACACTTCAGAATACAATTTCATAGCTGTTTTCGAATTTTGCAAATGTGCATAGAACATGCATATTTTCTTCTTTGTTACCTCTTGGAACCTCTTCAACGGACTCATTACAGATAGATGGAAAATCGTGGATTGAAATTTCTATTTGTCGTTGTTCTCGCTTTCTTCTTCGAAGTTCTCTGGGTTTTGCATAAATTTTCATGTAATCTCTTGCCAAAAATAATCGTTTCGCTGAAGAATAATCTTTGTGTTGTGTCGCCGGTTGCAAGTGCGTCATCCTAAAAACTTCGGACGATTCTGCAGCGTTCACCGAAACACTATTTCTTTTCATCTTTGTGCCACTTTTTATCCTTTCTTGGTCTGCAGCTAATCTTCCATGAAAATTCTGTCTGTTGTGGATTCGAGCAAATTTTAATTAGAAATTGATGTTGGCTTCGCAAGGAAAATGAAAAAAGCCATTGTTATTAGTTTTGTTCATTGGTTAGCAATTGAAGTCACAAAAATGGTGATGTTTGAATCTTTGCACAAAAAAATTGCGGTGTAGATCACGAATTTATGCGCGATTATTCACAATTGCTCTCAAAAAAGGCGAGGAGTTGGCCTTTGACGATCGAATTTTCCTACGAAGGACCTGACAACGTATCATCTATGCCATGAAAGCACATTCATACGTCACCTTCTGAAATCGAGCGGTAGAGAACAGGTCAGCGAGCCATTGATTGTTTGCTCGCCCATGGAGGCGGTGCGTATGTTTGCATCTGTGTACGTGATACGTTGCTAGGTGTCTCGTAGGGGAATTCGATCGACAAAGCTATTTCCTCGTCCTTTTTCAGAACATTTCGGCTGAATTGAGCGTAATGGCGCCTTACGCACGTTATCTATACTCCCAGCTCTATTTTTTCAAAATTTGAAAAAAAATGTGAAAGAACTACAACGCGATCAATTTCTTCGCATGCTGCTTTTAATGTTGTTTTAATTTTAATATGCTCAAAAAAGAATAACTACTGCTTGGGCTTATGTCGATAAACCATGGATTTCACTTATAAAATAGCACTCCTGCAGAGAGTTTACAATTTCTGACTCATCGCATCTTTTTCTCCTCTGAGAACTCATTGAAGAACCCCCTTAGCATGTGTTTGTTAACAACATGTCTCGAATCCTCGAAAATGATGGCAGAATTTGGGTATTTGTTCTGTATAGTGTGCAGTCACGTCCTTTCTTCAAAGATACGGCTAGGTCTTTCGTTGTGTTCACTCAAATTCCTTACAAAATTAGCTCAACTCTTAAAAATGGTGGGACGACAAGAAGAAAAGACGAGCCTGATGAGCTACAGCTAAGATCGGTACGCTCTGACTACTGTGATCATGTTTAATAAAACAAAACTATTCAAAATAAAATGAGTTGTCGTTAATTAATCTCTGAAGCGGCTGCTCTCCTCTCTCTTTCTCTATTAAACTTAATTTTTATAAATTTTATTTAATTTCATACGAAGAAGTTCCCGATGAAAAATCAAAAATTGCTCTATGGCCTTAGGAAAGGAGTTAATGAGGTACATTGAAGTAGATGGTGTAGAATTCTGGCGATCGGACTTTTCCTATTAGAGAACAAGTGGGAGATCAAAGAATGGTCTTTTTTTTGCAATTTCCTTCATTCTTTCGGGGTACTCCGTTCAAAACTGCTCTTTTCATGCATTCCCAGTCTTTTCGTAAACGATTTTTAATCCTCTTATCCTTTAAAATTCTTGAACAGTTATTGATTTTTTGCAACGCAAAGGGTTAGGATAGCATTTACCTAAAATTTCTAAGCGACTATTATAATTATATTATATTATATAAATATTATTATTGACTATTACATTATATAACTATTGTTCTATTTTAAGCGCTAAAATCTTCCTGTCCTGCGACACCTGTTATTTTCTATAAATTTTGCATAAAAAAATCACTTGATGTGGGAAAAAACATCTTTGTTATGCTACAGTCGACATAAAAACAATCTTTCCAGCTTGACAGAAAATATTGAAATATCTTCTGTTTTCTGCGCTAAATTGTAGTGTTCATGTGAATTTTAAGGGAAGTTTCTGGAACTTCCCGTTGTCCTCTGTTTCTCTAAAAACGTCTTTTGCAAATGACATCGGCTGAAAACCGAACATTCAATAAATTGCTCTGTCGATTTGTCACGGAACAAGAAAACGGAGGAAATTTACTTGGCATTGGCAGTCAATTCAATGACATATCTTCGTCACCGCAATCGCTACCTCTATTAGCATTGATCCAGTGAGAAATCCATAAATATTTGCGTCGGTGTTGTACTATTCTTTAGTTCTTGTTTATTATTTTATTTATTTTGCTTTTTTATTTTATTTTTATATTTTGTTATTTTATTTTTTTATTCTTCAATTCTTCTTCTTTATTTTTTTAACACGAATTGACAGAGTTAGAAAAGAAAAAACCCAAATAATTTGATTTATTTTGTAGTTTGAACTAAATTCATATTGATTAGAATGTATTAAGCCGTTTTAATCACTGTTTTTTTCTTGGATTTTTTCTTTGCAAAATGAGTGAATGAAGAGTGGATGAATGAATATGAATTGTGAAGAAATAAATTAAATAAATATGATGTCATTAACAAAGCAAAAAATGAAATATATAGTATAATGTAAAAACTACTTTTGCCAGGCATCAAGGCGTTGTTAACGCGGCGGTGCATCCATCAACACCAAATTTTTTTCGTCCCATGATGAAATAGAACATGAAAATGAAAATAAATGGATTAAAGTAAAAAGTGAAATAGATATGTTCTCTATAGGAGCATATTTAAAGTGTTAAATCATGCGATTTGATGGAAATTCTGATTACAGAAATACTCTATTAATAGAAATACTTAATATTTCTATTTCCTATTTCTATTGCTATTTCCATATTTTTTTTTCTATTTCCTATTTCTAATAGAAATACTTCCATTACGTATCGCTAGTGGCCCTATGTGAGATGTGATTCTTACTATCCGATCCCATCCAACATTTCTTTCTGGATGTTCAACGGTCCATGTGACGTCGTCTCCGGTTCAAATCAAGGGACGGGCGGCGCTGGGCGCCGACGAGCTCCGCCTTCCTGGCGGCGACGTCCTGCTGCCGGCGACGAGTGGAACCGCCCTCATTCCTATTTGATTTGTTGTTATTCGACGATCAAGCGGATTTTTCCGCTACATTCGTGAGGTGATTCCTCACCGAATCCAGGGAACTGGTTTCGTATGCAATTGAATGAGTTCTTACTAACCAATAGGAATAATGTTACAGCCTTTTCTTTTATTCAAAGATTTAGGCGAGTTCTCTGAGAGAACCAGTTACTAGCCGAAAATCTTGTAGTTTTGAGGCAACTTTGCTACCAACCTAAAAAAGATGAAATCTACAAGCAATTTTTACTTCTCTAAATTTTTTCTACATTTCATCCCTTCGAATATACATCTTTACCATGTCCTCTATAATCCGATACAGTCGCAATTCAAAATTTATACAAAATTTGCATTTGTTGCGTTGTCCAATGGGAATATTCCTTTGTTTTTTTTTCAAAATGATATGTTTTCAAAAATCTAAATAATATCAGAGAAACGAGGAATTAACGTTCTCGAAAAATTATTTGACCGATCCTTGATATTTTTCCTATAAATTTATTATTTCTATTGAGATATCCATTTTTAGAGCCTATTCTTCGTTTCTTCTCGTTTTTTTTCTCTTCGAGTTCGTTCCTTTTCTCTTCATTTCTCTAAACATACCTGATTGAAGAGAGGACAGCAACGAATCTCAGTAGCATCCATCTCTTCCAACTCGCTCGAGTCATATATCAGCAGCGAACTCAACTTGTCAATTTTTTTTGTTCCTTCGAAAATTCCAATCGCGTCGCACCTGCTGTAAAACCATGCCTCGCTCTTCGTTCATCTATTCAACCGTCATTTTATTTTCTGTGCCAACAGATGTTGGAGGAGTCATCAAATATTCTTTAGAAGTCGTTTTTTTTTTCCTCCAGTCGAAAACAATGAACAAGGAATGTCAAGGGTTCGCTCTTGAAAATTCCTTACGGAGTTCTTTCGTACACCGTCCACTTCTGTGTTGAACGGGAACGGGGGGAAATTTTTAGAATGTGAGATTTGTTTCGAGTTACTGCAGCAGTCTATTCAAGGGAATAAAATAAGTTAGAAAAATAAAGTAAAAATAATGCAAAGTAAGGAAGTCAAATATAACATTATAGGAGAAAAATATACTTTAAATGTGGTAAAAATTAAATTAAGGAAGTAGTAATTTTATTATCTTTTCTCCAGTTTAATTGCAGCTTAAGGAGAATTTAAGTAAATATCGTACAGAGGATAGTTAAGACCTCAATAATTCAAATTATCACGGGCGTACTAGTAAATCTCCAGCGTAAATTCGAAAAGTCACTATTTACCCTTGGTCTTACGCAGTATAAACGCTTTCGAAGTGTCTTATGAGTGACCCTTGATCTACCACTAATCCACAATCGTTGTGCTACGATATTTCCTATTTGCTCAATGCCGTGCTGCCATTAAGGATTCGTCCGTCTCTAATTGCATGCCCTTTGATTCCATTTCAGAGGAGATAGCTAATCGAATTCGGATAGATGCCGTCAGTGTTCAGCGTTGCTCTTTCTCCATTCCTTTTTTTAAACAATTTTTTTTTATTTTAAAAAAAGAAAACAGTAAAAGCAAGTATTTTTATCTCTGCAAAGCATGAACTATCTCATTTTTGTTTCCCTTCTTTTTATTTTCATCCATATGTTACGATGATGGCCTATAAAATTTGAATTTCAGAAATTTTTAAGCTTTAGCGACTGCGATTCAGTGGATTCGCTGCGCATTGCATTTCAAATGAGTAATATGAATCCATGAATTCTTAAAGACTTTAAAATATTCACACTTTTATCCCGAATCTCCTTTCTTTTCCAGGGAAATCATTAAGAGTTCTCTTAGAAGTAGTGCACCTTTTTTCAGAGTTTAGTTAGGTCTACAGTTCTGGAAATTTCCTGCAAAATAATGGACCTTTTTTACATTTGTTATCTTATTCAAAACTCCAATCTGTAAAACCAGTCCGTTGCTTGAGGAGGGGGAGAGGAGGGAGCTCGTAGTTAAACCACAAAAATTATTCCAGATATTTTTGCTTTGTGATAGTCTATTCTGCATCCTGAAAATGCCAACTGATCTCTGCTGGAAGTTGTTTTTTTTTGTTTTCTAGTCCTAGAATTATGTGGAATTTCATAGCTTCGGTCAAGAACTATAAAAAAATTCAAAAATTTTTCTTGGAATAGCTTTAGGAAGCACCTTGACGCTTTTTACTCTTATGAAGGAGTTAATCCAAAATTCTTGGATGACAGTTTGTTTTTACAAGAAGAGATGCGCTACAAATTATCTTCTAAGTTTTTTTTTCGTATGTATTTTTTCTCTTTTTCTTTGTCTTTTCCTTGCAAGTTCCTCGTCCCTTCCTCCGAATCGCCCGCATTCCCAGTTAAAACCTCTATGCTGAAATAAGCAAAGTTTCCGCCACTAACGACAAATTTCTTGACTTTTTATCACGACGCTTTTTTTAGTTTTGTTTGTTAGTCAGCTAAGAACAAGCTTCAAATTTTTGATCGGCGCCAAAAGTGCCCAAGGTCACGGTGACACATCCGTTATCTCCGAGGGACAAGCGGCTAAGCGCAGTGATTCACTGTGATGGAATGTAGCTTAGATGATGGTGTTCGAATTTATTCTTTGAGAAAATCGCCATTTTTTCGTGCCTCTGTCCCTATTTTTTTCTGCATTTTTGCATAGGAAATGGTTTTGGAAGTGTTTTGCATAAGAGTTATAATTTTTAAACTGAATCCCACTCACCAATTAATCTACCTGCTGTCTATTTTGGTGAAAGTTGAGATCTTGGAAGACCTTTCTGCTCCATTTCTTCAGCAAACTGTTTTTTTCAAAATATGTTTTGTCTCCTTCTTGTTTGTCCACTCCTATTTTTTTTTGGAAATTTCAAACCGTAAAGGATGATTGAATCTCTTTTTGAAGTTTAGTTGTGATTTAACTTTTCATTTCTGCGATTTTTTTTGGAAAAGCCCCAGGTTTTGTTTTTAAAGGTCTGTTTTTATCTGACAATGCTTCTCCATAAGCATAGTATTCAGGAATTTTTTCCCCTTTGCAAATCCTTTACTCCTCTGCGTCTCATTCCTGACATACATTCTAATTCATTCCTGTTTTCATTTATAGTAACTATTAAGGCTATTCCTGACGTTTTCCTTGTCAGAATTTCCAACTTCGGATTATTGTAGGATTTAGGGAAACAAAGAACTTACTTTATTTTTTTTACTGGACTTTTTTTACTGGAAAATTTTAATGCCGCTCGTTCCTGTCTGCTAAACATTATTGGACTGAGGATAGGGCTCTTGTATTTTTTCTTCCCTTTTTTTATATCTAGGATTATTTTGTGTTCTGTGCTTTGATATTTGAGCATCTGGCCACGAGTTCAAACATATTTTTTCTTAGACGAAATTTGCCTTTTTTAAACCTTGATCCTGTTTTTTTGAAAGAATTACTGCACAAAATTTCTAAACGTTTTTTTCCCATTGTCCTATGTACCTGAGATTTCGGATTGGGGTGAAGAGCAGCAAAAACTTCGAGAAAGATTGATTTTTCGCGTTATTTACTAAACAACGGTGATGTATCGTGTAATTTTTGAATTATCCAGTACAATTATCCACTTCAAAAGGTAATTCAGTCAGTTTGTACTTTCTGAGTTTCAAATTGTGTGGGAACAGTTCTTACCTTCACCTACATTGAGGTCAACGAGTTTTTCCGCTATGTTTTTCAGTAACTGCTGGGACTGCCTTAAGAACTTAAAATGTTTCGTTCCACTCTGAATCGTTTAATCGTTAACTAGCGGTCTTGCCATCCTCATCGCTCTTTATTGCGATCGAAGAGGTTTTGAAAAGGTTCGAAAAAAAAACAGCAAAAATATATAGCAAAAATTACTACAACAGGACAAAAACGACTAAGTAAACATGTTTGAGAACAACAACCACAACAACTCAAAGAGTTGGAGGTATTCTAAAAATTGATAAGGAAGAATATTGTTAGTGACAAAATTCCTGAGCTTTTGCTTTGATTTACTTACCCAACTTTAACAAGTTTGAGCATCCATGCTCTAATTTATGTGGTATTGTCACTATATTCTTGATTTACGTACTCATTCCTCTTTTTCAAAAAAAAACGATGAAATATTCTTCAAAAGAGAACTTTTTTAAAAGCAATTCGGTAGCCCTCTTTTTCTTCTAATACTTTTGAGCTCTGTCTTCGAATTGAGATCTTTAACTTTATTAAATATTCGTCTTAATTTTGAAGACAGATTAGAAATTCTTCGGTTGTTTAAGTTTGCATACATATCCTTTTTAAAGAACTGATGATTATTGATTGAAATCTTATTTAATCGCAGATTGTAGAAAAACAAGAAAAATTCACACAAATAAATACAAATAAGTAGAAATAGAAATAAAGGAATTAACAACAAAAATAAAGACTTGAGATAATTATTAGTAAGCATCTATAAGAAAGAAAGAAAGTGAAGAACAACAAGTAAAAAATCCAAAGAGCTGAATACAATCAATAAAATTTATTTTAAGAATAAAGAAAATAATGTAAATAACGAAATTTCGGACTTTTTGTTCCAAGTCATCTTTCTACTAACGTCAACCGTAAGAGATCATGCGATTTATCCAGAAAACTTTCTTTTTTCCTCTTCTAGTTTTTAGCAAAATCTGTGCTTCTAGAATTACTATAATTCTCTTCCAGTTTTCTAGAAAATTTTAAGACATTGTAAATATTTTGCAAGGCGCGTATTGTGTTTACTGACGTTATTTTTTTGCTGGTTCTTTTTTTGAATACATAATTCAAGGAGATTCAAGAATGTCACAAGCTTTTTTTCTTGCTTACTTGGCAGGCAAAAAAAAAACAACAAGTCCGTTTTTGTTTTCCGGTTCAACTTCCGATTTTGTGAGCGCAAAGTGGTCTTGTTTGTGAATGATTCATCCGGTTACACACTAACAATACCACCCATTTGCTGACTTCAGTGGATTCTCTGATTTTTACTGGCGTTATTTTTTCCCATTTTTTTCCGCCAGCACTTTTTTCTGTTCAATAAGTTCAAAGCAATCGAAATTTCTAACTGTTTTTCTCGCTTGACACGAAACACATTTTAAAATATAGGATCCATCCATAAATTTAAAATATAGGATCCTCCCATAAATAATACGGGACTCGATCTTCCGCTTTTTTTTTGAGAAGAGAGGCTAACGAAAATTTCTATAATAAGGAAACTGGTACGACTTAAAACAGGAAAAAGGACGTTGTTTATTACGTTTGGGGCAAGTTGTTATAGGAACGATAGGAATCAATTTTTTTTCTACTTTTGTACGTTTGTATGTAGTTATTTAGTTGTTGCAATGTGACGTAAACAAGAGATCTATCACTATATTTCGAAAAAAAAATGGAAAAAATCCTAGAATTCATTAGGTAGTCACATTGTTTGGATTATGAATTTTTCTTTTGATTTCTCGGTCGAACCTTATAATTGTGTTTTTCTCAGGTAGCTACCAGGACTTTTCCTGTAACTTTCATCTATGTGGGTTGGCACCGATGCCACCACAATTCTTAGACGCATTATCCAGCTGGGAACTTTGCGCGGCAACTATGGCGATAATAATTATCTTCGTAGAAATCTTGAATTACTTTTCTCGGAACTTCATGCAGACTCCTAGGGGTCGTTGGAATTCTATGTGTCAGCAACGGAAAAATCTAGTGAGATTCTCCCAAGAGGCTGCATTTCAGCAATTATTCTCTCTTTAGTTATTCCACGTTCTTTTGAGTAAAACACACTGAAAATTTAATTTTGGAGGTGGAGAAAATCATGGGTTTTTTTTTCTTTACGATATAAATCATTTTTTTGCAACCCGCGTCTGCTTTCCTAAAATTCCACCAATTTATCCAAGTTCCACAGCTATTCTCATTTTCACAGTTATCAAAGAAATTTTCGATGAAATATTCATTTTTTGTTGCTGTTTTCGAAATGCCTTGTACGTAACAAGTAATTCATAATTCCTGGAATTTCTGGAAAAATTCCGAAGTGATTTATAGCTCATCAACTATTCAGAAAGTTATTAAATTGATATTTTTTTCCTTTTTTTCTTACACTTTCCAGTTTGGTTCAGTTATGTCCTTTGAATTGCCTTCGCCGACGAAAAATTCATCTTTGATGTTTTAACTCTTGCCAGAGATATCGTTCATGTCGGACCGCGAGTCAAACCACGAGTCAAACTTGTAGAAATTCAAATTTCGCGCGCAAAACCCTATTTTTTGAGGTAGACTGAGTTCTGTGGAGTGTTTCCGGTACGGTTCATTTACTCAAATCGTTGTTGTCCATCAATTTCTCTGCCTTCCCCACAATCTCGTCGGATGACCTTTAAGGAAATGTGGCTGGCACTGCTGCACTAGCTGTGCTAGGGCGAATTTGCCTTGAAACATTTCCTCTGCATGAGTGTGTTGTCCCGCACTCGCATAATAAGGGAAGAATCGTCGAAGCACCAGCTACGTGCTGGCTGAACGAGGAATGACATCCGTCAACGCTACCACGCACTTTCCCCTTCCCGCTGGGACCAATCAATCTTAGCGGAGTGTTTGAGATACGGGGCGTGGCATCATGCTGTATAAATATTTCATCTAGTTTTTACAAACGTTTCCCAGTTCTCCATTAATCCTAATCGTTGATTTCGAGCGTTTCGCATGGATTACGTCTGTCTGATGGGCGAGGTTTTGTTCGCTCAGGTTTTTCATCCCACAAAAAGCATTCGGACCTCCCACTGAACTCTTCATCTTTAAGGGCTTCGCGTCGTGAAGGCGATCTTGGGCAAATATAGAGTTCAAGGTATAGACGACGATTATGTCCCGCGTCCCGCTCATTTCTCCCTAATCATCCGTAAAAATGCCGTGGGAAACAGCGTTTGTCCCTACGAGATACGTTAGAACGCGTCGCATACGCGAGCCAGCGGTCGAGAATCAATAAGGTCCCCTCAACAGCCTAATCAAACAAAATCAATGAATAGGCTGCTGAGGGAGCACTCATCGTAGTAATCCACACCCCGAACACTATATTTTCCCACAGAGACGTCAATATTGTCAGTTTCGTGATGCGCTCATTTTGACCGAGTTTTGTACGTTCTTCTCTCCGTTCTTCGTCCCTGGATTTGATCGATACTCATCTTTTCTTCTACTTTCAGAAACGGAACTATGTCCACCGAAATCAAGCACGCCAGATTCCCAAAAGATGCGCAAACAAGACGGGTAAGCTTCTCTTTCGCCTGTTTTTTTTCTCGTGAATATTTTTTTGCTGCTATGATTTCATAAAACGATCCGTAAACCTACATGCACGAATTTCAATAAACCTCGGGATGTTGGTGTTTCAATAATTGGTTTCTTTAATTGAGCCGAACACGAGATTATTACTATCCTTTGTTTGTGGCTAACGTTTCGGCAATTTCGCCTTCTTCAGATCCTGAAAAGGTGAAATCGAACGTAGTTTAACCGATCAAACGCCTAATACGCCCTACAAAGAAAGTCCTAAGTTTAATGTTGGATCTCGAACTTGATCTGTAAACCATCGAATGTCCACAAACAGACGGGAAGGACTTTTCTTCGTTTTAGAGAGAAAGAATGTGAGGGAGAAAAAGTGCCGAATCCTTTTTTTCTCAATTGAACGAAGTGGATATAGGTGGTTTACCATTTTTAATTGGTGAATTTCAAATACTAAAATAAAACGCTCGTTTTTCCGCGACTTGTGAGAATTTTTCTTCTTCAAGCATTTTTCATTGGGTTTCCTCTGGGAATACTTGATTCTAGTTCGTGTTCCATTTCTACTATTTTAAAATAAGTCTAGAGCAATTTTCGTCCGTTTAGGAAGAGTCATTTTCCCGGTTTTTGTCGAGAAATGTTCCCCAGACGCATCCTAAAGCTAAGATTTTAGCTGCTCTTTTTGACAGATATCGTACAATGCCTCAGGATTTCCTTAGAATATGAAGGATTGTGGCTTATTGTTTTTTTTTTGGGACAAAATCTGGAATCTAAAAAATCCGAAGGTTTTAATTAATTGAATTTCTCCATTGTTCTTTGGTCGACTTAAAACTCACAGTCCAAGAATTTCGAGGTTTAAAAAATAATGAAAAACCAGAAAAACGACAAAAATAAAGATGAGGATTTTTTTAATAACAGAGATCTCTCGTGAGAGTTCTCCAGGTTCATCTTTGACCTTATTTTTCTCCTGATTCCGAATCTCTTCGCGAACACCTTGTGAAATTCGCAATTGCTTGAATCAGGGTTCAGGTGAAATGGGGCGCATTGGATTTTAAATTGTTCACGCAAAACCTACTCAGTAAGCGCACATAGCAATTTCTTGTTTACAGTAGTCAAAGTGGATCTCGCTTCGGTTTTTACAATTTACATTTATTTCTCGTTAACCTTCTTTAAAAATTTACGAGTCTTTAAGTAACCTTAGAAAAAGCTAAGGATTACGGTCATCTAAACAGACCTAAACCCAATTCTGGAAATAGCTTTTACGATTTTACGAATGTCTTCGTGCGCGTTGTTTCTGTCTTTTAAATGAGGTTTACGACGTTGATGTCTCTGCAGTGTATTCCTATCTGTGTACGATTAGCAGAACCGTTAGCGGTTCAAGCGCAGCACAATGTAGCGAAAAAATAGCTGACTTCTTTCACGATTTCACGTTGTTTATGTACCGCAACGAATAATTCGATGATCGCTTCACATCAGCTGCTTGTTCGGACGAGTTCGCTCGCTATCCGATAGCACTTGAAGTGAAGAGGCAACGTCTGGCTAATCACACACCGCATGCGGTTGTATTTCGTCTTGTTGATCAGTGACGAGATTTTGGGGTGGCCAGGATTTTGGAAATGGATTCTTTCAAGGGATTCAGCATAGAAAGTATGAAGAAGGCGCAGATAAGCCTTAGACCTTTCTCGAAACTGCTGATACTCTTGGAATGCTGCTTTGGAATAGGCGGATGTTCTTCACGTTGTTTTCCTTTCACACTCATTTTTCATTCTTTCTTTCTTTCATTCTCTGCGTTTCTTTCTCTGTGACTCCGTAAATTCAGTTTTTCTTGCGAAAATTGACAAAGCAACACTGTTTTGACAAATGAACAGTGCAGTGCAGCGGGAAATTTTGCGAATTCGGAGAAAAGGGGCATAGGAAGCAAAGGAACTGGTCGGCTATCAATTGGTTTGGGGCTTGGAAGTTTGTTTCGTTGCTTACCTCCAGTATTTTTCGGTGCTCCCTTTGATTGAGACCGAACCATTCCTTTACTATTTCGCTATTCTATGGTTGTTTTGAAAAGCAAAAGCATTTATCCTCCAAGAGTACTCTGGGTAATACCGAATTAAGGCAACGGTAAAAGGCATCACGAAACTGACGTAGCAAGTATACCTGTTGGGAAATATAGAGTTCTGGGTGTAGATTACGGTTATGACGGCAATTTCCTTTAATCGTCCTGAAAACCGGCATGGGAAACCACTAAATAGGCTGCTGAGGAGACCTTACTGATTTCCTACCGCTGCGCGTGACGAAGGATGAAGCGTTCTAAAGTATCACGTAGGAGGAAACGCCTTTCTCACGCTGTTTTTTTGGGCTATTAGGGAAATTGAGCGGGACCACATTCATATTCGTAATCCACAACACGAGCTCTACATTTTTTCATAGTTTCCCTACTATATCACTACTGTGATATGCTGTCTTTAAGCAGTGAACTTTAGAGAAACACACTATTGTTCTACGACTTTTTTTTTGAAGTTCTGGATACTTTTACTTCCAAATCGACGTGGAAAATCAGTTCTGTAAGAATTTGCAAATGTTCTGCAACATTTCAGAATTTTATGCTAGCGCAGGCATTCTTCCATTGTTTTCCCAATATGAGTTTAATTTGAATCCAGTTGGCGCATTTTAGCGTACTGTAGTCCAAGGAAATCGAAATTTCTCCAGAGAAATCCATTTAATCCTTCTTTTTCTCATAATTACTACTGTTTTCTCGAAATTGTTATCCGTATTCATCCAAATCACTTCAAACTATTTTTTTCTAAGAAAAAAGTACAATGTTGTTTGAAGAAGTCTTTGCAACACAAAACTTTCACGGATTCGAAATTCGTATTATTTGAAAATGTTGGTGAGTTGGCTGAGACGGAAAAAAAACGTGTGTGTGTTCCAGTTATATGATAGTTTCCTTCACTATGTTTGCTTTTGACGCGTTTTTCAGCTGACGCCCTATTCATTTTTTTCATCCGACGTTTCGAGAACAAGCGTTACTACGCTAACACATCCGCAATCACGTCATCACATAAAATACGGCTGCACAAAGGTTGTGCGGTAGTGTAATGTTTACTTTTGAAGCAATCGTTGGAAATATTTGTGGTGGAGTTGAATGAATGAGTGCTTGTAGAGGGAATTCTGTGAAAATATTTATTTTCAACCACTTGTAATCAAGGGGGAACGTCGGGAGGGAACGAGTAAGAGAGAGATTTTACCACGGAGAGGGAATAGAAAAAGAAAAGAAACAAACAATAAATAAAACAATAAGCTTGTATGTGAGAATAAAGCTAATTGAAACGAATGTTACACGATGAAAAACTGTAGATTTAATTTTTCCAATTCAACTAAGTCAATTCAGTAATATTTTAAACAAAACAATTCGAAAAAAATTCTTAAGGAAAAACGTAGACAGTGGAAACCAAATTCTTGGAGTCGTAGTAAGAAAAAGCACTTTGTCGGCTCCAGGGATCTGAGTTGGCACACTGTTGTACTTATGACACGTGAGTGACTGACATCGACATATGGTAGTCTGAAAGAAATGGTTTTTTTTTTACTTTTTTTCCCCTCCGGCAGATTAACGATTGAGCAGAGATATGAGGAAAAACGGAAGGAATCATTGACAAGTGTTTGAGCTGGGCATTTGATTTAAAATACACTAATGTATAGTGAATGGAGGGATGAATGGATGATTGAATGAGCGAATAATAAAATAAATAAAAATTTTGGAAAACTAATTAGTGGATTCTTAAAGAACCAGACGGAAAAAATAACCGGGGCTTGAAAAAGTAGATGAACGGATGGATGACTGAAGAGCAAAACAAGTTGAGATGAGCAGGAGTAGACGAATGAAACAAATGAATGAATGATTGATTGAATGAGTGAATGAATGAATGAATATTTGAATGAATGAATGAGTGAACCAATAAACCGACCAATCAATCAATCATCCAATCAATTAATTGGTGTGAACGAATGTGAATAATGAATCAATGTAGTTCAATAAGTAAGTGAATGACTTTCCAGTGATTGAAAGTATTATTGTACAAACGACTCGCCAAACAAATGGATGAGTACGAATAAATAAATAAATAAATAAATAAATAAATAAATAATTAAATGAGCAGGCGAAAAAACTTTGCGGCCAAAAATCGTCCATCCATTTCCTACTTGAATTATCCTGAGAAAATCGTATTATTTCCGGTAAGAAGACGCGTGGGACTCAATCATCATCTTTCCTCCTCCGCTACTAATCGAGTAACGCCGACGTCAGCGGGGGATGCTATATTTGGTTTAGCAGTGCTAAATTTAGCCGAGCACACGTACACATCTTCGATGATGCGATTCGCGGACAACTCGTACACAACCCTCCAACCTTCATCTCGGACGTTCCCAGGGGAGACCGTCCCAGATTTAGTGGACCAAAGCGCGGATCGAAGATGGGGTGCATGACGGGCACTCCGCTCTTCCGAGAAAAAATAATTAATGACGAGAAAGTTGTTCCCGGAGGACACATATACGATATCACTCGTTCTTGTTCAGTTGAGGACAAGTTCGTTCGGCATTACGGATATTCCGAAAAAAATGCGTCGTTTATGTGACATGAATTGAGTGGATTGCAGATGTGCGATTCTTTTTCGCTTCAACTAAACAAAATGTAATTAAGCTGCATTTATGTTCCGTTGTAATACAGTTATGAATTAAATTTCACAGTAATTCTCCAAATATGCCGATGTTTTGAAGTGGTTATTTTCCTCTGAGTGAATGGGAACCATTTCAATGAGGTAACTAACTACTCCTTACATGTTCTCACTTAACTCATGGATTATATCGAAACGAGTCGGATAGCTAAGGGGTTCTAGCTGAAAAAAAGAAAGATTTGATATATGTAAGCCAAGTACGTGTCACTTATATGCACTGTCATTCGAATCTTCACTTCAGAGTTCTCGAACATTCGAACTAGTAGGTCATTCGATTTCTCGAGTCACTTCATTCTTCATAATAACATTATTCAACCCTTCAAAAATTCAGTTGGACTCGATTTTTGATGTTGGAAAATTTCTGGTTCATTCGAATATTTCACTCAGTTTGAATGTTCCTTCGATTACCACTCGCATATTTATTCGATCGATTGATATCTTCGTATGTCGTTCCTTGGAACAAAGAAGAAAATATGAAGACGAAGATATTCTTATTTGTGAAAAAATAGTTACGAGAGCAGGGAATGTGTGAGGGTTGTACCGCCAAAAGATGACCGCAAAAAGATGTTCGAAATTTTTGGCATGAAATGCTCATAGAGGAAATGACCCCTTCTGTTTTTCTCTTACTTCTTCCTTACCTTTCATCCTCATTTGCACCAATTTTGACTTCTTTTGGGAGAGTAGATCTCTTTTCTTTAAAATTAACTCACGTTATCCATGCCTCACCTCTTCAGCACTAGCATATTTCCTGCGTTGACCTACGCTTCGGAAACCTTGGGGTGACACAAGCAGGAAAAAAATGCGATCAGCGCCACAGAGCGCTCAATCAAGGGACTATTGCTAGGAGTGTCCCGCTACACGCAAATGAGGGACCGGATTCGATGTTCTGTTTTACGTCAGCAATGAAATGTTAAAGACGCCTCCACGCTTGGCAAGGAAAGCAAAATAAGGTGTACCGGACACGTGATGCGTTTCAACGACAAGCGACAAATTTTCAGAGCAGTACTTAGGAGAAAATCTAAGGTACTGTATCATCATCAAATGTACAAAACGTCTCCGTCGTAGAGAAAAGCCCAAACATGTTGTCTTCTTTTCCTAAGCGAGAGCTGTGAGCGAAATGATTTCGCACGATATTAAAGGCATCACCCAACGAATCTGAGGTGGTGCAGATTTCAGGTGGAGTATTCGTATACGGGATGGGAGACTGTGGAGGGGGGGTGATTCCGTCCATTTCTTCCTAATTGCCGTAAAAAAAAACGACCCGGAAGATATGGCTTCAGGCGTTCTGGTGCACTATTTTCTACAGGGAGTGTTGAAACTGAGTGCGCCAGAACTGTCCTGGCGCCGCATCTTCCGGGTCGTTTTTTTACGGCAACTAGGAAGAAATGGACGGAATCACCTCCCCCCCTCTCCATAGTCTCCCATCCCGTATACGAATACTCCACCTGAAATCCGTACCACCTCAGATTCGTGGAGTGATGCATTTAAGCCCACTACTCACTGACCCGATGGTCAGACTTCTTTACGAAGTCCTTCAAAGGTGATTTTGGTGCTCTCCGTGTCCCAAGCGAAAGGAGAAACCTGAGGGGGACTCTGGCATGCGGTCGGGACAAATGGAAGCATTACTGGCGCCCGCTCGATCAGTTCGAGGAACAACTGGAGTCAAGGTGATCAACGTGATCCATATCTCCCCACCTGTAGCTTGTTACATCCATCTATAACAGGCAAAGTTCTCTGTTTTATAAGTCAATTATGTCCTAAACGAGTGATGAAAGGACGAATTAAGCGCCGGAAAAAATAAATGAGTAAGAAATTAGTAATTAAGTTAGTAATAAGTAATGGCTTTGCTGAAAAACATTGCTTTGCTAAAAAAAAAGAGTGCAACTTCATTATGAAAATTAGTTCGAGTCAACTAATGAAATGGAAATCGAGGTGTGTTAGTCGAAGCCAGTATTGAGAGGGAGAGGTACATAGATTGACGCAGCGGCGAAGGAGTGCATAGCGATACAATTTCTAGATTTTGTCGAGATTTTTTTTATTTCTAGATAAATTTTGTCTGATATATTGATCAAATTAAATAATTTATGTTACAAATTCATTTTACAACAAATAATCTGAACTAGTAATTATTGGATGGAATACTCTACAATACTGTATTTTTTTCTTAGAAATTATTAGAAGGTGGATCAATAAAACATACTTCAGAAACGTTTTTCCTGGAGTTTTTCCAGAACTCTCATAAACTACGTAGCCATTTACTCGTGAGGAGTCTGATTAGGTCTACTGATTCTGAAGATCTTAACGATCTTCTGGAATAGCATTTCTGAACCACATTTATTAATTTTTTTCTCCGCTGTTCACGACCCGTTGCGTTTCAGGAAGAGCGCAATCGAGTACTAACGATGAAGTACGGTAAACAGCAAATGATGTTGATTCGCAAAAGGATGAAGGTACGGAAGAAATAATTTGAAGAATTTGTTGTCTTATTTTTTATCCATTCAAAAAGGTCCACATTTATGTGAAATGTTATTGAAAATGATCAGAACCATTTCACCAAAATTCGAAATTGTTTTTGTGTGAAAATCCCTTCTAGCAAATATATGGAATTATTTGTTCGAAAAAAAAAACAATTTTGCTTTGATTTGCATTTGATCCTCATGTCTTCTCATTTCGGTAATGCTTCTGAACTTTTCAAAATGTGACAAAAATAATGAGCTTGTAGTGGCTTTGCAAAAATTTTTGCCCGGATGTTTCTTCAGGAGAATAAACATTTTGTCAGAGAATTCCTATGTGTAACAGAAAGAAAATGAAATGTGTGACTTCCGTTTAAATAAACAGCTACGATACTCTCACGTCACTCCTTCAAAATGCATTATTCTCTCCTGCGCTTTTTCTACAACTCTCATTTCCAATCATCGTCAAATTATTAGTTGTCTGTTTTCATTTTTATTTGAAATCGTGATTTTTACAAGGACAACTCGCAGCTTTTTTCATGTTTTCAACGTAATCGAACTTCTCTTTTTCAGATTGAAAACTGGATTGATGCTGAGGTCGCCAAGCTGTTTAACGGGAATGAGAATAACGTGAGTCCTTGGGTTTTTTTTCTTGGAACAACATTAAATTTTTTTGTGTCGATCCATGAACGTCTGCGTTGTTGGCGATGCTAATAATTCCATAGAAAACACGTTGAGGTGGTTCGCAGGTGCTATCCAATAAGAATGAATTATACCGATGGTGACGGTATAAACCTAAAAGTTCGGATGGATTTTACCGTCTGTGTCAGCTGCGTTTTTTTTTCCTGAAAAGAGGAATTCCGTGAATGCTCATGCGCGACTTCAGAATTTTTCTGGTTCCACTTCAAGAGTAATAGATTTTGAGACGAAAATCTCCGTTTCCTTGTTTTCACCGCCGGAAAAAATCCTTTGAATTATTGAATAATCGATGAAAAAAAAGAGAACTTTGACATGCTAATATCATCGACACAGTATCTCAGTGTTGAACTGAAAGTTGAAATTAATGAAGCTAATCACAAAATCTGTACAAAGAAGTAAAAGTTTAAAAAAACGTGGAAATAAAGTATAATAAAGTAGTATAAGTAAAAATATAGAAAAAAAGAAAGAAAAAGAGGAGAGTTCCTTCAGCTTCAAGAAAGCAATGCGTATATGAAGGTAATAGAGCCATATAAGGTTAAACTATTTCTCGTGTACAACATAAAAGTGATACGGTAATAGGGCTGATAACAATCGTTTTGGGATACACCAAAAACTTTTTTTTCATATATGTAAATCAGTAGAATAGTAATATGTATAATATGAATAATGACATTAAAATAAAACAGTAGTATTGATAGTAATGCCGAGAATTTTCATGCTAATTTATGTAATTTTGTAATTGAATTTACCTCGACTTCGGAAGAAATGCTCTCCCTGGTAGTTCTCGTTTTTTCCTTACATTTATCATGTTTTTTAGTCGAATAATTAAAGCCAATTTTTCGATATGTTTTTTATTTCATTTATTATTTTTATTTATTTTTATTGGCTAATCTATAGGTATTAATGTTGTGGTAATCAATGGCCCAGTTAATGTGACGGTAATCTACAATCAATCAATGTCAATATTCCCATATAATTATTGTTCATACTATTCATATTGCTAGGCAAGAGAGAATTTCTTAATGAGAAATTCTCAGATTGAAAAGAAATGAAGAATTAAAAGGCTGAAAAAAAACTGAAGACGGTACCGTAGAGGATCGACGGTGGAAGACATTGTGTTCGCTTATAGTACCGACAGTTGCACGTGATTTCATGAGAAATGAAAGCTAATCTTTTTTAAAGGCATCACTCCACGAATCTGAGGTGGTACGGATTTCAGATGGAGTATTCGTATACGGGATCGTAGATTATGAAGAGGAGGGTGATTCCGTCCATTTCTTCCTAGTTGCCGTAAAAAACGGCCCGGAAGATACGGCTCCGGGCGTTCTGGCGCACTTTTTTCTACGAGGAGTTCGATTGGAGCGCGCCAGCCTTGTGCGGCGCCGCATCTTCCAGACCGTTTTTCACGGCAATTAGGAAGAAATGGACGGAATCACCCTCCTCTTCATAATCTACGATCCCGTATACGAATACTCTACCTGGAATCTGCACCACCTCAGATTCGTTGGGTGATGCCTTTAAGTAGATCATTGTAGAACTACGAGCTCCTACCACAAAATCATAGTCAATCAAATCCCTCTCCCTATCGTTGGGTAATCGCTCCGATCCTCCTTCGATACCTTCATAGCAAAAGTGAAGCAGGAAATTTTTCATATAATAAGAAAATAAGATGATTATATGATAGCCTTATGTGTATTTGAAACTTTTGATAGTTTTTGAGAACATACAACATTTTTATACAGCTCTCTTTGTAGTTATTAAAAAAAAAAATTGCCTCATCTTACAGTAAAGGTAGTAAAGATTACGATAAAGTACAAAGTGGCTGGCGTTAATCAATCCGCTTCGGATGCGTCACCACGTCCACTTCAATTCGGAATCGTTTGAGGTTTAAGAACCATTGTCTAGTTTATATAAAGACTTGATAGGGGTTAGCCGATGTCTCGGTGCTTTTATTCTCTCTGACAAGTCTGGTACCAACACATCGACACCGTAGGGATGAAAGGCTTGGTTGGCAGTAGGGCGGTTTTGAACCATCGATTGATTGCAAAGTCGCAGCGAAACCTCTTACCGACTGCGCTACACCCGCTCCCCCCTTTCTTACAGTATCTATTTTAATACTAATGTCATTTTGTATCTTACTCGTATTGATTTTCTTTCTCGTATTCAGTTATTTATTTCTCTATAAAAAATTGGTGCCTATTTTCAACTATTATGTAACAAATTAAAATTGAAAAAAATGGTAAAATTTTGTATTTGGGGTAATTTATTTCACCTGGTAAACAATCGTGAATTTTAAGGAGTTGTTCTAAAACTGGTGCAGAGCTGGTTCACTCGAATTTTTGCTTTAAACTCTGGAACTAAATGGAATTTGTGCAGAAGAGAAGTGAAACTTATTCTCAAGGATTTTCTTTTAAATTTGTTAAATTGATCACAACATAGTGAATAATTATGATTTTTAGAAATCCTACTGAAAAGAAATTAAAAATAAGCTTGAAAAAGCAAAAGAAGTAGAATAATAAGGCGCAAAAAGTTATCAAGCAGAAGGAGGAAAAGTGTCAAATGATGAAAGGAAGAAGCAGAAAATAGTTTACCAGTTAAATAAATGAGTAATTAAAAAGCGGCATTGTTCCAGTTATTGATTAGACGTATTGATTGATTACGTTCACGTTTAGGGTGTGGATATCGACGTGGACGCGCTTCTTGACCTTGACAGTGTTCCAGCTAAACGCAAATTTGTATTTGTAAGTGGATCTTCTATGAACTCCCCGTGGTAGATCAATCGATTATCGATCGACTGATCACACTGAAGAGGTCAGCCGAACTCGTCCTCTATGGAATATATACGTATCTTTAGGACAATCTACAGCGAAGCCATTGCCCTGCGTCGATGGACAAGATAACCATGTTTTTGGACGAGATGATCGATCAACTGAATACCCTGTGAGAAAACCACGCCCCTCAAACATTTTCGTACCTACATGTAACAGTTGTCCGCGTTTTTTTTTTTGTCAAAATATGTATGTTACATACTACGAATTATTTGTTGTACAGAGACGTGTAAAGGAAACGACATAAACAAATATCGGATTAGGGGACGGTAGTAACGTACTTTGACATACATACAATATCGACCATAGGTCCTGAGACGATTATCGTAATGCTGTTGCTACCGGTCCCCGTCAAGTGTTTGCCACGTGAACATCCTATGATAATAATGTTATCAAATGTGTCTTTTGTGTGTTTCACTACTGTATAAAAATATTTCTCGTTCTATGTTATTTTTTTTTGAGATTACCACAAAAGTATTGTAGTCAGAAGCGCTATTTAATTTTTTTTACAAAGGAGAAAAGAAAAAACAAAAATATCATCATTAACTATAATCGGGATCGATGACAATTAGAAGGAAAGAAGGGGCGGGACAGGAAAGTCGTAATTGGTTGTTCCCACATCCCCTCCATATCCTCAGAAATAACTCCTTTTCCACACAGATTGATTAGTGCGTATATAGTGCAGTTATGCGTGGAATTATGGGACGAGTCAAGGCTGAGGTTAGAATAGAGGGAACTCTACCACAAACAAATAGAGATGTGGAACTCGGACTTTCTCCTTCGGTACTTCCGCTGAATTTTCTCCTTGTGGAACTGATTGGTCATGAAACTAAACGACGGTTTTATTGTTTCACTGAGCTGCTTGCGGCCTCAACGCAACGCTGATCCATGCGTTACGTCGACTGTGGTAGCCGGCGCGGTATCTTACAATCACCGATCCCAACCGCTGATCCGGTTCCTACCTATCTCCGCTCATCTAACAGTTCCCCTACATGAACCGCCCACGTTTACAAAATTATTGATCGTATTGAGTGCTCCGGTGTTTGGCTCGATTTTCTCTCGAACATTCGATTGATCAAGTTTTCGAACTCCTTCAACGAACTGAGTATTTTTAAATTCATTGTGTTTTCAAAGTTGAATATTCGAACATTCAAATGCTCGAAACTTTTAATGCTTGTCTCAACATTTTAACATTTCCTTCTCAGGTTCAACTGTACAAGTACACGTAGCTTCTAGTTCTATTGACCCGATCCTATCTCGATTTTAGAAATTTTATTCTGGAAAAATTAAGGTAAATATTGTATTGTATTCAAATAATATGCAGGTCATTACAGCGCAACTATCTTGTGTACTGTACAATGACGAATTTCCAAAGTGTAAACATCGTTGAGTCGACCCGTTAAATCTGTCGTAAACAAAACAACCCGTTTTCTTTTATCGACGTCTATGCGCAGCCGCATCATTTTTTTTATTCTCCTTGAGAAAATCTAAGCGAAAATACATTGCTCTAGTATCAAAAACTAATGACAGGTTAAATAATAGATTTTTACTCTTGACAAGAAAAAAATTCAAAAATACAAATATTCATCTTCGATCCCTGGAAAATTTACCGAATTATGCCATGAGAATTTTCTATCATTTCTCTTCAAGTCGCATTTCTACAAGTGGTCATTGTGTTCATTTTTTCATAACCTCAAAAATTTCCTTCTCTTGAGGTAGAAAACAGAAAATAAAGGAAGGCAACGAGAACTACAATTCTTTCATTATTGCACTCCTTCTTAGCTTACAGTAAGATTAAGATATTTGAATTTTATCATACCATCATCATGAGATTGTTTTTGTTTTAATTTTACTTTTTGTTTTTCTGTTTTTTCTAAGTTGTTACCATTTTTTCTCTTCTAGAAGTTCACTTCACTCTCTCTTAGTCTGTCAGGGATACGAAAGTTCCGAAATCTTCACATACGAAAAATCCACGGAAAGAAAGTGAAAAGAGTGATTTTTTTTTCTCAAAGTCTGATTCTTAGAAAATTGGCTTAAGCCATCATCATTTACTGTACCTCGTTTTCCATTGATTGCCGCTTCAGAATCGTGAAAACATCGATAATTCCTCTTAAAATTGTCCCATGTGTTTCCGTCATTTCCTTCTTATCAAGAATAGAAAAGGTAGAAGCATCTCTGCCTGAAATGAACTTGGATTAGAAAATGACAAGGATGGAGAATGAGTCTAGCTGTTGCTCCACTCTTTGTCCTCAATCCCTGAATTTCCATGACGTTCGTATTTGACAACGTTGTTGTGATTTTTTCAGAAGTACAGGAATAGGATTTTCGGAATACTTACTTACTAATGAGTGGGTCAAAAGAAAATGCTGTAGAGTTTTTGTCTACAAAACAGTTTGGTTCGCCTTCTTTCGGAAAATACTTGACTAATTAACAAATCCAAACTCTATGTAATTTTTCAATTTGTTTTGAATTTTTTCTTATAAATTACGGTTCTATTTTATTACAGATCATTGATCATTTTCTTGTATCCTCACTGGATTATCCAACCGAACAGATGTTTAAAGATGTACTCAATGTTCTACGATACTTTTTATTGTAACATTGACTGGAAACAAAGCTTGTTGTCGTTACAAAACCTGTTCAGTTGCGACTGGTGCGCAATGCAGAAGGTGTGTTGGCTTAGAACCAATGCTTGATAGAACTATGACTAGTTTTTCATCGGTAAACTTGAAGTAGAAGTCGTTTTACTTCTTTCCCTCTGCAGTGGTTGCTGAACAGCTATCCTAACATCTTTAGGAGAACGTTTAGAAGAAATGAAGGAAGAATTCCTAGTGTTTCCTCTGTTTACTCGGCACTCAGATTCGCTCACTACTTTCCTCAGTGAGCTTCTCATCGTGATGTTGCTCAGTACAGTTGGCGGGTGCTGCAATAATCGTCATATTCTTTTCTTTCCAAATTCAACCTACTTAGAATTAACCTCATCTCAATTGCAGCAGAAACTCTTGGCAAATGTTCTTCTCCATGCATTTCCCTCAATTCTCGTGTGCTGCGCTCCATCCGAAATTTTCCTATCCATTTCCTTCATTCTTCTCGTCTCTCATTCTACGTGAGTCTCGTAGGAAAAACCATAATCGCCATACCATAACCATCGTCCGTTGTTCGGAGTTCCATCACTCTTACCTCTTTTTTCTCTTTCCCTCTCTCTATTCTCTCCTCTCTTTCCCTCCCCTCTTTCGGGTTTTCTCTAGAGACTTCATATATTTTTCTTTGCTTTATTCGTTTCCTAAAAATTCTGACATAGCACGGCTTCACATCTTCGGTCCCTTCTTCTACTTTTTCATTCGTAAATTTCCCAGATGTCTAACGTGTCGTTCCGAATTTGGTAAAATGAAACCTTGTTGTTTTTTTAGTCGCTTGTCATGAGATCTGCTCGTGCTTATCGCCTACAACGTTGCACTTTCGATTTGACAAACACGTCATATTAAATCCTGAGAAAGTACGTGGACAACTGTCACAATTAGTATTTGATTGATTGTTGCCTTGCATGCTAGTGTTTCAAACTAATCGTATTTGTTTTTCGATCCCTTTTTTGGGTCTCTTCCCTGATTTGTCACATTTGCTGCAAATCTGGCGCTATCACTGACTAAGATCTCACTTTTATTAGTGTTGCAATGTGTCGAAATAAAAGATATGACCTTCGAACATTCCAGAAAAAAGAACGAGATCCGTATCTCAGTTCGCGCTTTCCTGGCATCACATTTTCGGACAACTGTTACAGAATTGCTTCGTTTTGAATTCCTCGACGGCAGCTTTACCTTGATAATTGCGTTTTTCTTATCAATAAAAGAGCGTAGAAGTCCTGCATTTGTGCTAGTTGTCGTCGTTCACATTTTGGTCCCAGGAGGATAAGTGAATCTTAGTTCGTGAAGCTGAAAAATATTCTATATAACCAATTTTTTGCTGCTTTTTGTGACAGTTGTCCTTGTTTTTAACGGTTCTCTCGCATTATTGAAAACTTGCGGAATTTCATAATGATGGTCCTGATTTTTTTTCCGATTTTCTTCACGGTCATTTTTTTCTCAGATATCAATAAAGCTCTAAATCAACCCTAAAAATTTACTTTTCGGCAACTTTTCTTCTTTATTTACCCAACGAAGAGATACCGTATCCTATGCTGAATGGGGAACGTTGGACGTTGTTCTGATCCCAGAACCAAACCCTTGCTGCAAATATTATGACATTTTCTCCTTTATGTGGTACATTTTTCTTAAATTACTTCAAAAAAATCTTTTTTCACTTTTTTTTAGTATTGATCTGCGATCGATATTGGTGGAAGCGATTTTTCAGGGAGTTTTTCTATGACTTAATTATTCTAATGAAATTAGCGTCGACTGTCACCGATCAGTGTTCATTAAGAAGTTGTGAGAGCTCAAGGGACCTTGATCTTTCTCAAGGACAACTCGGACTATAGTCTACGTGAATAGTGCATCTTACCGCATCTCACCTTCCCTAGCGCTGTAACGTCCCGAACTTTTTTCGGCCGCTGGATTCGTCATTTTAACAATCAGAATATTATTTTCAAGAAAAAAACCAACTATAACTTAATGATGAAGTCAATTGTGAATGATTTTGAGTACTCGCAGTAACTACTTTTATAAGTAAAGAACTTAACAGTAACCTAATTATTGGTCGTACTGTATTTTCACAATGCATCTTCCATGCTTTTGCATCTTTTTTTAATTGTTCGACCCATTTATTGCTTTTTTTTCGTTTGAAATCGTTGAAACCTATCCCAAAGAATTTTTCTTTTGTGTCTTTTCATTCAGTGATTCTACTTTTTCCACGTATCCTACAAACATTTCGAGCTCCATTCTTCTCGCCTCAATTAAAGGTGAAAAAGTATTTCATTTCCGGTGCAAATACCAATTGGAAAGGGGGAGAGGAAAGCGAAAAAGCGGTTCTTTTCCTGCTGCTGTGGTCATTTCTCAAGATGTTCGTTTATTCTGATCCGAATCCTGAAAATATCTAGTATTCATGTTGAAATAATGACAAAAACTGGCATATAAAGGAGAAAAAATGAACTTACAAATAAAATTTTTGATTTTTCTAATTTTTAGCTCGTCACTAAAAAACCAGCAATAAACAATAAACAAACAACAAGTTAGTAAACGAGCATAGAGAAAAATTAAAGTTGAGAAGAGAATTCGAAGAACATGTTCCGTAGCACATACGTATTTTTATGATTTCTAGGATTCCCTACGCGCTACCCGTGGTGGCACTTGGAACAAATCAAACGCTTGCGGTGAAAAGAATAAAGCTCAAATAAGGAATTTTTCCGGGCACGGGGGAAATAGGTAGAATCCCTGAAAGAACACGTGGAAAAGAAAAGTTCTTCTATTCGCATTAGCTAGTCCAGCTAGCCATCCTATTGTCTAATAAAATATCCTCCGTAACGCAACGGTTGCAGTGGATTACGGATGATGACCTAATAGTATCGGATTCGTACGCGGATGCTGATGTTTAAGGACGTACATAGAGCGCAGCCAGTTACGAACGAGCTGACGTCACGCGGATCTTTCGGATTTTTTTGCGGACATCAATGTTACGATCGCGATCGCGTTCGACTACGCGCTCTATTGCTTCACGCAAGTCATTCGTTAATCCGGGCAGTTTCGTCGCATTCTATCGTCGTGTCGCAAGATCCTTATGGATCCGTTGTATATCCCTCTTCATTTCTATGTCTATTTTACTTTTTACTTTTCTGTTCATTTATTTCTAGTCTTTCCTGAGCGCTAAAGTACTGCATTAGACAACAGATAATGCGCTTATTCAGCTGCATAAATTATCCTGGAAAGTAATTTATGCTACTAAAAAAAACTAAACTACTAAAAAAACGAGGAAGATTTTATAGGATTAACATCGAGGCACTAACAGAAAATTGGAGAACGGTGGCAGAAAACCATGCAGTGCATGCTTCAAACTTGAAAAAAAGGTTTTATTTATTTTTATTTTGGGAAAAAAAGTAATGTAGAATATCCCTCTATTATGTTAATTATATTAATTTGTCTTAGAAGTTCTACACCGGGTCCTCAAATAGCCTAATAAATTTTAGGGTTAGACCGAAACATCGGAATAAACTCAGACATTTTAGAAATTAGAGAAAATAATTAATAAGAAGCAAATAAATAGTAATAAGTAGTGGTCAATAATAACAATAATAAAAAGTACCAGTAAATAATAAGTTAATAATTCCACTCAGCTATAATATTTCTACACAAATAATTTGTCTTAGCAGTTCTACACCGGGTCCTTAAATAGCCTAATAATTTTTAAAAACAGGTTTAGAGCACAACAACAGCATCATGTGTGATGTTATCTATGGAACCTATGGTCCCTTTCAATTCAATTTCAGGAAACTTTTGGTATCAATGCGTTACAACAGAATTGAAAAAGTCATTCCTCTAATTTTCATGCTGTTTTTGCTATTTTGCCTTGCCGATTCTTGCCGATTTTCATAGCAAATCTTCGTAGTTTCCTATAAAATGTGCTGCGATTCTGCCGTTATTGTCCCGCTAATTTCCTTCGGAGAACGTATCCGTTCTGCATTCATTCTATCCAGCATAATTTCCTACTATTTCTTCTTGGCTAAGCATCTGCCTGGAAGTATGGAGATAGAAAATGATGAGAAAAAAGTTCCTTTATTTCCTGTGGAGGGAAAAACTTTATGACGATAATATGAACCACATATAAATAAGCAGAACAAACTGTCTTCGATTTTTCATGGATTTGTTCAGCGTGGAACAAATTCGCTAGATGATCGGGAAAGTAGAGGAATTTTTCCGATAAAAAACGCCGGCCTAATTGTAAATAGGTTCAGTTCAGGCTCATAGAATTTTTGACGTTTGTATATTCAATAGTTTGCGCTTCCTCTGCACTATTTTTTTAAAATACGTTTCTTGTTTCCGTCTCGAGAAATTTTTTCTCTTTGAGATGTCCGTGTTTCCGCCTCGTCCATATTCGACCTTACTATTTTTTTTGGTCCTTACCTACTTCAAGATGGTTTAGAAGTAAATCTTATTACCACACAATACTTTTCAATGAGACACCGCGGACTGGCTACGGACACCACATTTTATGCTACGACTGTTTTTTTATCGCAACAATAAGTATAATTAGCGCAACGTTACGAGTTCTCATCGTCGTCGAGGCTCGTCTCCACGATCCTCGTCATTGTTTCATTAGCTGAGCGATGTTTAATGCGCTGGAATTCCGTGCATCAGTACGTATTTATTGGGTTTTCCCCGCATTTTTTTCCGGAAGAAATCCTCGTCAAAATGTGGAACGAGTCCAGATCACCTCATCTTATCAGCGACTTTGTCCTAAATCAAAATAACTTGTCCTTTTTTTCCTCTTTCGACCGTTTCTCTCTTTTGTGACCGTGTGTAACCTTTAATTAGAATCATTCCATTTCGGAGTTTTGATTGATGTGGAAATCGGGAAGGAGTTGTTTCAGTGCTAGGATTGTTATGTCTTCTGCAATTACGTCTACTTCTTTGCACCACAATTCATTCGATTGAGTGATCCTCAGTTCTTTTCTGATATATGAGGGGTTTTTTCCTGCTTCCTTCATTTCATTAATGCAGTTTTCGTGAAGCGAGGCAGCACACTGTGTCGGAGGAAAAAAGAAGGATCATTCAGGAACCGTAGGGAATTTCTGGAGAAAAACTGTTCACGTGCTATCCTTGACCTTTCTCTAGTGTTTCCATCATTCTTTTTCTTCTTCCTTTTCTTCCGGAAAGGCGGCCAACGATTAGGCAGCGAACAGTAGAGAAAGCCAGTTATAGCCTATAGAAACATCTGCCGATCTAATCCTATGGACTATGGAAAACTTGAAAAAAAACTTAAAAAAAACAAATCTTTAATAGGAAATAATGGAAATAAATAAGAGTAAAGCTTCAGACATGAAATATATCTAGAATTACAACATTTTTCACCACAACTCTTCCCTATCCTCCTCTTCCTGGACCGTCACTGCTCTAGCGGCATGTTTCTCTGCCTTTTTCTTTGGAAATAACCTCTAACAACTTCTGAAAGCATGCTTGTGTCCGTATATTTACAGATTCTCTGAAAATTGTTTAATTCTGTAAATGATGAAGTTTTCCAGGATAATCTTCCCAAATATTTTGTTCTCCAGGAAGGAATTCATGAATGATTTACCAATCCTTCCTAAGCATCTTGTTCCACCATAACAATCGACCTTTTTGCTCGACAATCACATAGACTCACACGGGTGCGCGTCGACTTTGCTTTTGTCGATAGGCAGCCTTGTCGAGATCGATCACTGCGCGGTGATTATGGTGATTCGACCGTCTACCACATTTTCCTACCTTTTCGTGCTCTTTTCAGTTCTTCTCGTATCCCATAACGAACTGATTGAGGTCATTAAATCCCCTGAGAAGTTTTTAATAGCTCATAAAAAGGAAAAAAAAAACCAGAGTACTAGAAGTGAAGGATCAACTGGTCCTTACACGAAATACTGTATCAAGAATTGCAGAAATGGGAGGTCACCGACTAAAGTTCAGACAGATAAGTTCCGAAAGCAGAACCTTTTATTCTCTACTTTTTTCATTATTAAATTGACCAACTAAGGGCATTTCTTGTGAATCCCACTGTTTTTATAACTAACTCCATCATCTATCAAGTATTAAAGGCGGCGTATCACGAAACTGAGGATTTTGGGGTCCCTGTGGGCAAGTATAGCGTCCGAAGTGTAGATTACGAGTACTAGTACGTCCCCTTCCGATTCCCCCTAGTCGACCTGAAAAACACCGTGGGGAACGACGTTTGCTGCTACGAGGTACGTTAGAACGCTCCTCCCATGTGCACGCGCCGCATATACGTGCGAGCGGTCGAGAATCAATGACGTCTCCTCACCACCCTACCGAAGTAAAATCATTGGATAGGCTGATGTGGGAACCGGAGGGTGCGCAAGGGTGGCACGATTTAACGTGGAATTTAACATGCCTCGTAGGAATTAAAGCGATTCTCACGCAGTTTTCTCAGGATGATCAGGGGCGTCCTCATACTTGTCAGCCGATGTATCAAGTCAGTGTTTTTATCCTCCCGCACAAGTCTGGCATCAATTTATCGACCTCAGAGGAATGAAAGAAGAAATCGAAAATGAAAAGAACACCTATTTCTTCCATAAATAATTCTTTTTCCATAAATAATTCCTAGTGCTCTTCAAAAATAAGAAGAAGAAATAAGAAAAAATAGGATTAAAAAAATAAAATGAAAAGAACACCTATTTCTTTCGCATTTCGTTCTGTTAATTCAATAATTCGCTTTCCTAGTGCACTTCAAAAATAGAGCTGTATGGTTGAACGTGACCGTAATAAATACGACCTCCTCCGCTTATTATACGCTTTATTTTCTAGTTTATGACATAACGTCCGTAAGGGAAAGCTGGCACAGAACAGACCGGCCCTAGATACAAGGCAATATGAGACATGAAGCCGCTGTAAATTACCCACTTGAAAATCGCGCGCACGTCCACGCCTGGAAATCTCATCCATATCGGAGAAGAGGAGGCCAGCCGGCGTTGCCTGTTTCAGTAGAGATTCCATTCGATCGAATGTAAAGGAAGCGATTCAAATCTACAGCACAGCCGTAACAGTTGTCGCACCTCACGCTATCGTTTGTGACAGTTGTCGTGATTCCGACGATGTTACTATTTTCTGTACTTGAGTATTCAAAAGTGTGGTGAAACTCTCGCTGGCACCACCCATCGCTGCAGTTTCCGATGGTCCCACCTCGGTTCCAAATGTTGCCGCGCCGTTTTGAGCGCGTACGCAAATGCACCGCAACTACACTCGTGATTCGTACCGTTCTGACCCGACTATAGATCACTTGTCGCATATGTCGCCAGGGCCGATGACTTCCAGAATCTTCTCGCACTTCCAGCTCTATGGAGTTCAACGATTTAAGACCAAAGATCTTTGAGGGTGAAGGAAACGGAACTAAATGTTTTGGGATATAGTTGCAAGCGTTTCGAAAAATCAATCGGTTAGTAGCGATGGACGATTACCTTGCAAGAAAAATTCATTATCAACTATCGTTCCTGCAATGAACACTGTTTTCCTGCATACTGCGGAGGGATCCAGAATTTTTTCTCTGCCTGAATTTTTCTGCAGTTGCTGTATGTTCTATATGTATGTACGTGGGCATTTCGGCCTTCTGTAATCTCCCAATCGGACAACATTCCCTTCTGGACTTCACGAAGTGATCCTTTCTTTCTTTATTTCTTCCTTTCTTTCCTTCCTCCTCAATCTTTCTTTCTTTCGTTCATTCTTTCTTTCCTTCCTTCTCAACCTTTCTTCTTTCTCCCATTCTCTTCACAGTTCCTGCCTGGAATTAGGATTCCTTCATTTCCATAACCCATAGAATTGACTCACTCAATGAAATATGATCTACGTATCGTTGAGATCCTGCACTCGTTCGATTTCGTAGTTGTTTCGCAGGTCTCTTCAGATGTGATCTCTCCCAAATCCTCATTGTTTTTCACATTCTACCAATAACTTAATTTTATTTTGAGTTTTAATTAGCAGAAGTTTACTTTCAGAACAGATCATTCTTCCCAGGTTTTTTTTTGTATGTAAATTTCTATAAACGGGTAAGAAAATATGGCTAAGTATGAACGAATTTACCAAAATCTCCATCCTAACTTTATAATCTTTCTCTTGTTTATCGCTCACTTTTATTTGTTTTTTTAAAATCGCTGTGATTAACGTCAGCTTTGAAACGTTTCGAGTAGAGTACGTAGTAGTGAAATTTTTTGAAACCACATTTTGCATCTGTACGTGTGTCCCCTACCTATGAGATATGCTTACATTCTATCACTTTCGTACAAATGGTATGTAAAGAGTCATGTCGTCGTTAGAACTGATCACTCTGATGCCGTGGATCCGTCTGATCTCCGTTCGGATTTGAAACGCATATTAGCCCTTCCGAGGGGATATTTGCAAACGACGTTCCGGCAAATTTTGTTAGTTGAGGGAACTAATCTCGAAATTTCCTCGAACACTTCTTTCAAAATCAGAGTAGCGGTAACTTGCCTACTGTTCTCAATATAAAATCAATAATATTCTTTTGACTTTGGGCTCCTACATTACTTCTTACATTTATGGCATGTTCAGCAGTTGATAACTTTCAAGTAAATTATCTGTAAAATTACTGTAATATGGTGTATATGTATCGCATAATGTTAATTTGTCTGTTTGTTTTTCTAGCTATAGGTCCCGGCACTTATGTGCACCTGGACGACTGCTGCGTGAGCCCGATTGGGACGCGGGACCAAGGACAAAGATAAAGAGTGGAGTGAAGCGGAAAAAGGAGTTTTGCGTAAACGTTGCGGTCATCCTCTTTGCTAGAACTCTACTCCTATAAGTGCCACTTGTGCAGCTTTTCATAGCGTCTCCTCTTCGTCGTCTGTCTGTTTGTCTGTTTTTCGACCCTCGCTGTCTGTTCGGTTCTTTCTACTCGCCCAGTCCGGATGTTCTTCGCTCCGTTCTTCCTCTTTCCTCCTTCGTCCCTTCCATCCTGTCTTCGTCAGTCCGGATGTGCTTTGTAGGATCTCTCTTCGTCCAAAGATAACGGACAGCGCTTACTCAAAATCTGCTAAATTTTGCAGGAATTTCATATAGGTCGCTTTAGGACCCAATTTTTCCAACGCATTGTGAATAATTGGATTATCATCACCTTATCAATCTTGCCGCATAAATAGTAACGTTCTATTTTGGAGATTATTGGTTGTGTTTCCATATTTTTATTTTATTTAACATATTTTAATTGCTCCGACTCCACCCACTCCCCCTAAGGGCATCACCCCACAAATCTGACCTGATGTGGATTTCCGATGGTCGAAGACTATATGGGATCGTAGATTGCAGAAACGAGTGGAGTCCTGCTCATCTTCTTAATCGCCGTAAAAAAACTGCCCCGTTGAACGCAAAAAACGGCTTCAAGCGTTCCGGGGCGCTATTTGCTACAACGAGTTCTATTGGAGCGCGTCAGCCGTGTGCACCCGCTGCATCTCCCCGGCCACGGAAATTAAGAAGAAATGGACGGAGTCACCCTCCTCCCCGTAATCTACGACCATATAGGCATAACCCACCTGAAACCCGTACCACCTCACATTTGTGGGGTGATGCCTCCAGAAACGTTCCTATGCTCCGTGTTTTATGTGTTTCAGCTTTGAAACAGCTTTTCTTCTGCCCATCAAAGAATTTTCTCGAACTTTAGTCTCAACGTTAACCGAGTAATCTCATTGCAAAAACAGCAATTATACGAGACGCGATGTCTGTATGTTTGTCTGTCCACCTCTTCATGATCTCACGATAATTTTTAGACGAAAGAATATGGTCATTTGTTATGCATGTCACTAGTAATCAACGCTGTAAAAGAGTCAAATCACCTTCGCTGACTGGCTGGCTCACCGTCTCCGCTTTTGGGGCATCTTTTCATCTCAATACTACCGTTGACCTCCCAGTTTTATTTATCAAACTGAAAATTGACATTTTTCCAGACTTTTATCGATTTCCCACGCCTTTTCCGGTTTTTCGCAATGCAATTCCTGGACTCGAGTGCTAGTTCTGTACGTTTGCAACACAGCAACGAAGTCATTTCTTTTTCTGGACAGTTGCTGCTGCGTCTGTTGTTTTTTCTTTGGAAGGAAGCATATTCCTGTTTGGAAACGATTAAGTGGCACTTAGTACAAAAAACAACTCGATGGGCACTTTGGAACTGAGAAAAGAAAATGTTCTTAGAGAAAACTTATTACTTTATCTACATGTTTATTTATTCAGTTATTCGATTTGTTTAGCAAATTAAAAGAAATTAAGAACGCTGAAAAATTCCTTTAATTCGATATTTCGAAAGTACAATTAGAAATTCTAAATTTTGAATGATGTTTCTAAGATTTTTCAATAAATACAGATCTGAAAATCCTAAAGTATCCTAAAGTTTTTCGCTGGGTTTCTGAACTATAATAGAACCGGTTTGCAGTAATTATTGATTCAAAACTGTATGATTCTGTGATTTTTTACACTCATTTTACAACGTTTTGGCGATTTTTCGGTTTTCTCCGCGCACCGCAAATCGCCATTAGAAATTCCTACTGAAATGCTCGCATATGTATGTTTATGGGTAGGTATATCTATGGAATCGCCCTAAGATCCGTAGATTAAACGGTTATCCTGATCTTTGGATCAGAAGAGAAAAATTCACTCACTTTCATCTTTGATGCAGGTTTTTTGCTTCATCTATTTGTATATTTCTATGCACTTTTGTTATTAATTTTTACTCTCGACCGTCTGGCCGGTCTCTCTATTTGCGAACGCTCCTATTCATTTGTTTGTGTCTGCATCGTCTGTTTCACTTAATTGAAAGAGCTTTCCTCCTCCGTAAAATTTTCTTATGAATTCGAAATCTGAGATCTGCAAGTCTGTACATATCTCTGCTTATCTACCGGTCTGTTTCTTTCCTTTTCTCTCTTTTTCTTTTTCTATCTCTCTCAATCTTTCTATCAGTTCTCGATCCAGTCAAGACCTCTAATCCACAATAATCAGATTCAGACTATACTTGATTCACAGTTTACAGTCACTAACTTGACTTGCTTGACTTTATCGGCGGGCGGATGTTACGGCCTAACCCGGCTATCCGCATCTTCGCCGCGACGTGTCGCCCCTAACATATCCGAGCCCATCCTGTTCGATCTTCAGCTAAAGTTCTCACGGAATCTACTCATTCGTCGCTATTCCACAAGCGGAGGAATTTTACGTCTCGACTGAACTGCCCATCAACGCCAAGTATCCTCAGATCTTCCTTCACCACTTCCGTCCAGAACTTTCTTTTACGACGAGGGGGCCTTTTCCAATTAGGATCTGGAAGCATCTTTGAGACAACTTGAACAAGACGCCCAGACGGTCTACTTTAATGTCACCAAAGAAGCAAAACGTTCTATGACCACATCAATAGGCCGGAGAAGATGTTAACGTTTTCACCTGTCATCCGCCGAAGTCTGCGAGCATCCTCAGGGTCATTTGCCGGTAGAGGGGCGGTGTTACGCAGTCGATAGTAGGTTCCGCTGTGTCTACAATCGATGGGAGAACCGATACAATTCAAATCCGCTCTTGTCCAAACCAATCCCTCCAGGGTAAATTGGTACTTGACTTGGTAGACTGAAAACACTGGCTTGGCACATTGGCTAGCCGCGCAAGTGTAAGGCCACACGCGCGTTCATAAACCTCAAATGAAGTCTGAGTCGGACGCACGTCGAACGCAAGGGCGCATCCGCATAAAGGTTGATCAGCTCCGTATACTTTATCCACTACATCTTTTATACGCCGGTATATCATCGTGCTCCGAGTAAATTTCTTCGTTATTGCACACCGGCCAAACATAGCCTAACAGTCGTCTAAATAGTAGTATCGAGTTTGATAAGCTGTACACGAGGTTGTTAAATAAATTTATTGGCTAACGTTTCGGCTATATCGCCTTCTTCAGAGCCTGAAAAGGGGTGATTCAATCTACAATTTAAACGACCAACCTCTTCACAACTAAACTGATAAACTCCACGCCTACTTTCAATCACCAATTTAGCGACTACACTGAATGCTCACCTTAGATCGGAGACGCCTAGCATGGACCGCTGACTGGTCGATCACGAGGGCGAATGGTTCGAATGTCACATTCGGATCGGAATTACCATTCGAGATATGGCGCGAGTTCCCGCGTTATCGTCAGACATTCGCCCTTGCGGTTCATTTTAGGATTTTTGGCTTGGATCCAAAATGCCTGCAGCGATTTTCGAGCCAACGTTTTAGATTCGTGCACTAAGATTTGGACCCTGATTTCAAAATCTCTCTCACAGTTTTCTCTCCAAGCTATCGAGCTTCTCGATCATCTTCGGCGGCGCTGCACGTCTAAGACTTGTACGTCATGATAGAGCGAATTGCGGTTAGGCAGACTCGTTGTTTGACGTCGTTGGCGAGCACTCAACTGCCCTCTTATTTCTGGAATTGAATAGTTAAGCCAATCGAAACCCTAAAACCTAAGCAAAGTCTTTGATGATGTATGACATATAGCCCAAGGCTAATAAGAGAAAAAAAAAAAGAATATAGAGCCTCCAGAAATAAGAGCGGAGTTAAGTCGCCCCTCCCCCGACTACACCTTATCCCAGATAAATATTTACATGTTTATATATTACACATTCGTTTAAGTACGTCTCAGAAGCAGAAATAAGTTTAAGTCCTTCTCAATTCACTTATAAAAGCTATTTCAGCGTAGTAATTATTTTCTATTATTTATTATATTATTTTCTTGTAAAGCAAATTATCTTACTTATATTATTATTGTTATTATTATTATTATTATTATTATTATTATTATTATTATTATTATTATTATTATTATTATTATTATTATTATTATTATTATTATTATTATTATTATTATTATTATTATTATTATTATTATTATTATTATTATTATTATTATTATTATTATTATTATTATTATTATTATTATTATTATTATTATTATTATTATTATTATTATTATTATTATTATTATTATTATTATTATTATTATTATTATTATTATTATTATTATTATTATTATTATTATTATTATTATTATTATTATTATTATTATTATTATTATTATTATTATTATTATTATTATTATTATTATTATTATTATTATTATTATTATTATTATTATTATTATTATTATTATTATTATTATTATTATTATTATTATTATTATTATTACTATTATTATTATTATTATTATTATTATTATTATTATTATTATTATTATTATTATTATTATTATTATTATTATTATTATTATTATTATTATTATTATTATTATTATTATTATTATTATTATTATATTTTAAGAATGTGGATACATTTTTCCAGTCGGTACGACTAAAAAAAGAAAAACTCTCAAAATTTTGAACAAAATTAAAAGTGTAGTTTCTTCACTACACTTCTATTCTTTGTGTGAATTTGTAGTCAGCATAGAATCTCAAAACTTTTACAAATCACGAAATTTAGTCCTATTTTTTTCTACTTAGTTCAACGACCAGCAACATTGCGTTGAGCGGTTCTTGAGGCGGCCTGAGGTAAATAGTTATGGCTATCAGATCCATCTTTATCTCTTAGTATCAGGAATTAGTCGTTCCTTCGTATTTCTTCATAAGTCTTAGCAGATTTTTCAAAACTCCTCACATAAATTGAGAATCACATTCGTTCTTCCCTAAAGTAATATTCTTCTCGTCATATTTACTCCTAAGTCATGTTTCATCCTTCTTTTACATCGTTATTAACGTTTTCCTCTGAATTCTTTTCAAACTCTCCTTAATTCTACCTCATTTCAACCTTTTTTTTTTGCTTTGCTTCGTTTTACTTGTTATATTGTTTTCATTACTGCATTATAATTTTTATTCTATATAAATTTGTTGTATTATTTACTATATTACGTAATTTTAGATTATATTTATTTAACTGTGGATTTTAGATCTCAGTTAATTATTCATCCCCTAAATTTAGAATTCTTTGCCTACGACGTCCTTTTAAAGTATTTTCATCAGATTTTTGAGCCTCTATCTTTCCTCTTTAGCCTATTCCTAATTTTAATTCATAATTACTCTTCAATCTAATCCTATTCTCACGTTATTCAATGAAGAAACAGGTACAATTACGTCCTTATTCACGTGCTCCAGCACTCCCATATCCCGTGATCCGTGCGCTGATTAGCTATTCTGACACCTGACATACTTCAGTCGTAATCCCAGCCTTTATTCTTCTCTTCGATAACGATCAATTCGTATGTCAAACGTTTTTCCCCATATATCTTCATAAAATTGCTCATCTTAGCAGATCATGACAAGTTTTCGGAAGTGTCCTCGGTACTGAATTAGTTATTCGTTTCAAAACCAAAGTGCATGAAGTGAAGGGCATTCATTGGCTTGCACATGCAAAAATAGATGACAATTTCTTCCGTAGAATCCTCTGAAAATGTCCGTTTTTTTTTAATTATAATTCCCGGAATTTCTTTTCATAGCTAAAAAATATTCAGCTCGCTTTTCTTTCTTTGATTTTCTTCGACTCTTCTTGAAATGCCATGAAGAAACGCCGACTTCAAGGGTAGCATGTAGTGGAGTCGGTAAGAGGTTCCGCTGTGTCAGCACTCGATCGGGGGTTCGAATCCGCCCTAGTGCTCACCAAGCCTTTCATCCCTCCGGGATCGATAAATTAGTACCAGACTTGTCTGGGAGGATAAAACCACCGACTTGACACATCGGCTAGCCACCGCAAGTTATTGTATTGGCCAGTTACGAGTTCGTAAACCTCAAACGATTCTGAATTGAGGTGAACGTGGGGGCGCATCCCAAGCGGATTGATCAACGCCGGGGGCTTTATCCTCTTTCAACTCTGACTTACTTTATCTTACTCGTTACCAACCGTTATCGATTTATTCTTGAAAATTCCGCAAAGTATTTGGAGCAGGAGATTTCCAGGAGAAAAAAACTACAATGGTTTTTCCAGGTCAAAATTTAAGGGAAAGCACTGAGAAAAAGAAAGAAAGAAAAGTCGGATTGCATTAATTGAGAGAAAGGAAACTTTTTCATTGTGGAATAAAAAATTGAACCGAATAAAGGAAAACCTCATTGAAAATCACTAAAACGACATGATGTTTGTAAATTGCAGTACTCCACATAGCGGTTCTTTGAGGATACTGCATCGTTCTAAAATTTTCTATTCCTATCAAAATGCTTATTTTAGTAATAAATGCTCTATTTGTTATTGATTTTGGATGAGTGACTTTCCGTGGGATAGAATTTTTCCCTCTGGGCACTTGGCACTTTCCTCCATATGGCAGTATGTTTCGATATAGTTAATTTTTTTGACGCTATAAATGCCTGCGTATCATTTTCCAGCGAGTTGTGACGCGTTACGATAAGCAAATGTGGGTGGCTTTGCCATTTTTCATGTCTTAATGCCTTTTTCCTAGGCTATAGAATTACGGTAGCTCCATTTTTTCTTTTCTAAAAAAGTCAATATAGTGCTGCTAGTGACATTTATATCACACTTCGTTAGAAATCTCTGAAATATTCTGATAAAATAATAATAACTGTCTTGGTCTAGTTTTCTTTCGCAGCGTTTTTATTAGTTATTATTGTTGTTTTTATTTTTACTATTTCTTTATTTTTATACCGGACATGCGCATCCTATTTCGCTATAAATTAGAAATTTAACAAGGTCGAATAGGTTCTAACCAAAATCGCAACTTTTTCCGGGCGGAAAACATTGTTAGAAGCATTTTCCTTTACATTACATCCATGCTTTTAAAGTAATAAATCTTTGAGAATAATTTGAAATACAATTCCATCTTTTCTTCTTTAAATTCCTTAGGGAATTTTTCCGCTCAACATTTTTTTTGTGATTTTTTCTCTTTGAAAGATTCCGGATTTTTAATCCCCAAAGGTGCGTAATTTGTATGAGTTTTCCTTGCGGCTATGAAATCGCTGTCGCCATCTGTTATCCACGACAAGGCGGACCACACCGATTTATCCCTCTATCATAAGAATGTGACCCGTGGGAATATTTGAAGCGCTTCTCCAATATTATGCCTATTTCAAAATTGGTAGCTTTCGTTCATTCATTCGTTCATTCATTCATTTATTCATTCATTCACCCACCCGTCAGTTCTTTCATCCATTCGTTCGCTCATTCATACTGTCTGTAAGTCAGTCGGTCAGTCACTTTATTTATCCATAGTGGCGTTCATTCATTCATCGGTCCATTCATTCATTCAGTCATTCATTGGTCCATTCATTCATTAGGTCACTCATTCAATCATTCATTCATTAGTCAGTTCTTTCATGATTCATTCATTTAATCACTAAGTCAATTGGTCATTCATTCATTCATTGGTCCATTCATTCATTAGGTCACTCATTCAATCATCCATTCATTAGTCAGTTCTTTCATGATTCATTCATTTAATCACTAAGTCAATTGGTCATTCATTCATTCATTCGTTCACTCATTCATTCATTCATTCACCAATCAATCAGTTCCTTCCTTCATTCATTCATTCAGCCAGTCAACAAACTATTTGCAGCGTTCATTTTTTAGTTCAGCTGCTCATTCCTCCACTCATTTAGTCTTTCTTTCATTCATCCATCAATTCCTTCATTCATTCAATTATCCACCTATTCATTCGTCCATTCATTCGTTCATTACTTGTTTATTTTCATTTCATCCCTGTATTTATTGTTGTTTTGTTTATGTCCACAACACGGCGCAGCTAATACCAGCTGCGGAGTAGCAAGTCGAAAACTACACCGACTAACCATCACCACCAACCAACCAACTGGCTACGGTGGCCGCCCGTCGACCCGTCGATTGGCCGTGAAGAAACTGGTGTGAAGCCGATACAGACAATCTTTACATGCCGTTCACAACGATAAACCACCACCACCACCTTCTACCGTATTTCACACCTACACTCCTCTGCACAACGCAATTTTACGGAATTTAGTTGATTTCCTAGCTGCGTTGTTTCTCTTGCAGAACTTGCTGCGGTTTCCACACATTGACCGTATTTTTTCCTCCATTCATGGAAGATTTCTTTTTTTATCTCATCTTTTTTCTTTCTTAGGAAATTTCTTCCTCTCACGTCAAAATCCCTACGATTTTGCGTTATTTTTGGCTATCGTAATTCTCGTATTTCTTTTCTTTCGTGAACGAACGATTCGATTTCTCGGATTTACGTCGCTGGACCGGTTTAACGGTATCTAAATTGTCGCTTTATTTATTACAGGTCGACACAACATTTCCGAGATGCTTGACCTACCAGATGCGGAAGAATGTGAGTTTCTTCCCGAATTACTTGAAATCTATCAAATTCCTTACAGTAACCTAGAAGTCGTTATAATTTTACACGATTTTGTTTCTTGATTTTTCTTCACCGGTTTTTTTCTAATCTTTATGCAATTCTGTAATTGTCGTCCATTTCTGTGGTTCCTCGTGCCTCTACCGTATCGTAATTCCTTGTTTAGCGCTAAATTCACAAAACATCGGCTATTTGGCGACACGCCAAATTCGAGGTCGAATTCGCCGAAGGTGCCCCGCCCGCCTGTCGTCCATCGACGTAAATGGCGAAAACTGTGGGCAATTAAATGTCACTGGCCGAGTTTTATATCATGTTTAGCCAAGTTCTACTTATGTTCTGGACAACTGACACATTTCTCCACTTTTTATCCTCTTATACAACCGAGACATCATGAAGGTGGAAAAAAATCATCTACTCATCTCGAACTCTCTCTACCTTTCTTCCTAAACGGACAACTAGCAATTTCCAGTTCAATATTTGTAGCAGCATGTGTTTCTGACAGCAATGCCGACATCTAAAATAACAAAAAAAAATGTCAGTTGTCCTAAATTATCCCGATTCTGCACCAAAGATCAGATTTGGGTGCGTCCGTTTCATTTTCATTCTCGTTTCTTCTTTTTCTTCCTGTTCCTCTTTGATTCCATTATTACTCCCCTCATCACTCGATGTGTCAACTGGCACCCTCGCCATTTCTCTGCGTACTGTCGCGATCGAATCATTTTCTGTACTTTGTTTCCCGGTGTTTTAGGAGTACATAGAAAGAAAGAATAAAGAATAAAGAACAAAGTGGGAAGGAGGAAAAAACGAATTGTTGTTATTATCGTCGATATCAGAACATTTGCTGTCGGTTTCTCCCAATGTTCGAGAATTTTCCTGTGGGGAATTTGAAGGGACTCTCGGGATCGCTATTTTTCGTCTCTCTCCCGACTTGTTCCATCAGATTTATGAGGGCATGAGGGCAGCTCATAAAAATTTGGATTAGAATTAATTAAAATCACTTTGCAGCAAGCATATCTATATGAACATACAAATAAATATTCGCTTTTTTTGTTCTTAACATTTTCTTGCAATTTTTTCCCGTTACAAGAAGGAAACCAAGTTTAAAACCTTTGGGAAAAAATGAGAAAAGCAGAGGCTGAGGCTTCTTTCCTCTTTTGATGTGCTTTGAAATGAAAAAAAACACCATTTTGGACAAGTTATGCTATAGAAAAATTAGCTATTGTCTTGAAAAATCAGAACGCTACTGGAAGAAAGATGAGATCAGGCGTAGGACCAGTACTCTGAATGTTCACTTTCAAAAATCATCAGATGCAATGCATAAAAAGATTTTTTTATATTTTCGGGAATTTTTATATGAAAAATGAGCTCAAACACATGTTTCATAGATAGAAATGTGTTGATCTAAACTAGATGTTTGCAAATTTTCTACAAATGGAAGTAATTTTTAAGCGAAAAAAACATTAGAAAAGATCTAAAAATCTGGTCATGCAAAAAATTTCAAACATACATAGTTCCGCCAGTGATGTTTCGCGGTGCATTTTGAATTTTAAAAACGATAGAACCGATCGATAATCTGTAAATAGCTCTGGACAACTAACATATTTCAAAAGATTTTCTCATTTTTCTACTGGAATCTCTGAAGCAGTCAAGGACCAAAACGTTCTTCGTTTACAGAAAACAAAAACCCCTCTACAAAATGTTTATACGGCGAATGACTTTTTTTCCAGGAATGAAGCACTTTAAGGATAAACAAAAGCTTTGCAATGTCTGCATCTGTTGTACTGATCTCTCTAAGCTTCTAATACAAAGAAAAAATTCAAAGTTTATCAGATTTTTTGCCTCCTCAAAACAGAATCAGAAAAGACGAGTGTTTTGCGATTTCAACGAACAAATCACCTTCGTCGTCGCGTCCTTTTCGCGTCGTCGCCTTCCCAATCGCTGCCTGTCGATCATCGTTCACGTTTTCTCTTTCATCTTCCGCTTGTTGCCCGCGCAATTTCACAAATTTCTCCCCATCTTCTCAATACTTTTTCGTACTTTTTCCCCGTTCAGTTGTTATTACGTTCAGTACATTACCACATTCGGTAAACACTTCAGTAATTGTGCAAAACAACGTACTTAGTGGTTAGGAAAACACAACTAGAGTACATTTGGCTCAGGTGGCACCGAAATCGGAGAATGTACAAACAGTTCGCGGGAACTACCATATTCCGGAGTATTTTCTTATTTCTACAGCAAGCATATCACGAAATTGACGATGATGGTGGGACCTCCTTACGATTAGATAAGGTTAGGGATGCGGATCATGAGTACGAGTTTTCTGCTTGGGGTTTCCTTCATTAAACCACGGCAAAAACATTTTTTTGGCTTTTGTAGTTCCGTTGGTTTCCAACTCGTCGTCTTCTTAAAAGATAAATTGGAAATTCATAAATATTAGTTCTAAACCAAAATTCATTAGATGTTACGCCTGAATGCGAAAATTTGCGGTGCAGAGTATCAGCGTAATTCTCCTTTTTTCTACTAAAAAATAACGACATGGGAAACGGCCAGCATGTCGATCTAATTTCCCTACGAGGCACCTGGAAACGTGTCTCGTAAAACACACGTACTCCCGATCTACACCCCTAACTCTATCTTTTTGCTGAGAGATCTGAACATTGTCAATGCTCCGTCATATGCACTGAAATCTCTTTAGAAATTCAAAATAAGTGGAACAACATTAATAAAGAAATTAAAATAAAAAATAATTTAATTAAATTAATTAATTAAAAACAATACTGCGGACGTTTTGGTGCAAAAGAAAGTTCTCTGCTATTTGCTTAAACATAAAAGCGATTTCAGTGCAAAAGTTAGATTTACCTTTGGTCGCCCTTTTTTTATTGTATATTTTGTAGTTTTTCTGTTTGTCGTGTCCCCTTGAAATAATCCACTTTCTCTGTCAACAAACATTCAAACGTTTCTTTTTCTCTTTGCGCCAACTGTTGAGATTTACGAAAAGGTCAAGAGCATTTACTATTCGAGAGAACTGGTTGCACAACAAGAGGAAAATCCGAAAAAACTCTCAGAGCCACGATACGACAAATTCATTTCACGTTTTGAACACGGGAAATTTCAAAATGTGAGGTGTTTGTGAGGGAAATTCTTTGGGATAAACAGTGTAATAGTATATTGTCAATGGGTTTTTAAGGCATCACCCCACGAATCTGAGGTGGTACGGATTTCAGGTGGAGTATTCGTATACGGGAGAGAAGAGGAGGGTGATTCCGTCCATTTCTTCCTAATTGCCGTAAAAAACGGCTCGGACGATACGGGTTCGAGCGTTACGGCGCGCTATTTGCTACAAGGAGTTCGATTGGAGCGCGCCAGCCTTGTGCACGCGCCGCATCTTCCGGGCCGTTTATTACGCAAGTTAGCAAGAAGCAGACGGAATCACCCCACCCCTCCATAATCCACGATCCCGTATACGAATACTCCACCTGAAATCCGTACCACCTCAGATTTGTGGTGTGATGACTTTAAAGGAATTTTCTTTACGTAAATGAATAAATAACAGTAAATAATATCGAAAAAAGGAATATTCGATGAAGATAGATGAAGTAGCGCTTTTGTACTTATTAGGAACACACTATTAGGGTAGTCAGCTGAGTATGAGCACATATATTGGAATTCTCTAGGAACTTTCTCTTACCATTCTGAGAATTCCTTATTTATTCTTAAATCCTCCAGAGAAGTTCCTGGAAATTTTAGCACCGTCGCCGTTTGCTTTTTTCTTTAACTGCTATCAGATGGCAGGTATCGAGTTTACTGTTTCTTGACAACCAACAAATACCTCGAATCCAGTCATTATCCTCCACACCGTCTGCCTTCTTCGTTCGTAGTAGATCACATAAAATTGGTAACTGGATTGAAACGTTCGTAAAACGGCGAGACATCCACAAACTGTAAACCACATCATAAACAGCGCGAAATTCTCCGCCACCGTGCCGCTTCTCATTGTTGTGTGTGTGTGTCTATATATTCAGGGGGATTTACCGTATGCATCCGATTCGAGAGAGATGATACGCTCTACGGTACTTACGGGCGATGAGAAAAAAAGTTGCATCACTTCATTAAATGAGGCGCTAATTTTGTTTTTTCGTTACACCGTTGAAACGGGAATGGAAGATCGAATAGATCGGAAGTTGGTCGGACGGCGTACGCAAGATTCGGCGAACGCTTGGCGGTCGCCCACTTCAACACAAACAACTTCGAGGCCCCCAAAAATTTCGAATCAGCTTCTATGAGGTCAGCTCAGTATCTTTTGCCTTACTTCGATCGGCCATTCATTCATTCATTCATTCATTCATTCATTCATTCATTCATTCGTTCATTCATTCTTCTCATCTCTGTTCCTTATTTTCCATCACTTATTCATCCATTATGTTCACTCGCTTACATTACATCGTAAAAGTTGAGCTAAAGTGAAATGCTTTCGCATTTCATCACAGTTCGTCATTGAGAAATATTTTCTTTTTATTTCTCAATGACGAACTGTGATGGAATGCGAAATAATAATTTCGCTAAAAATTCTTATCAAACACTGCTTTATGTATTATTTGATTGCAGGGGATTTTTTTCTACGTTTTTTTGCAAAAATAAGCAGAGGGAGTGTCAGACACTCCACATGTGGAACGTTTTGGATAGATTTTTTTTTCTCGTGCAATAAACCAATCGTTTTTTTACTGCAAAGAATATTCTTTAGTATTTTCTAAAGGTTATAAATTCCAATGAATTTTTTAATTTTGCAGATTATTTCCTTAACAAAGCTGCGTTCAAGTTTTTGCCTTTTTTAAAAAAAACCCTGTTGTTTTTAAATCAATTAAATCAAATCAATCAAGAAAATCAATTAAAAACTACGTTTCAACATGCCGAGATTCAAAGACAGTCAAACATGGGCAAAACCTTGTTGTAGTTTGCAGAATGGTGAGGTTTATCTTGGCTGGGAAGAAGAAGGATCGCAAAAAAATGGTAATGGACGCCACTTTTGGGAGGATCCACTAACGAATTTTAAAATAAATATTTCACTCAAATATGTTTATCAAAAGAAAAACATTATTGATCAAGCCAGTTTTTACGTTAAAACGATGCGTGTTGTAATTTAAACGTCTCACAAATAGTGTACTACAAAAGTGCTTCTGACGTATTCTTACTTCCTAAAATAGAATCATTAACGAAAAAACCGGCTACCATTGGCCAATGACGCTTTCCTGGATGTAATTTCCCTGAAATAGGCGCAAGAAAATGATATAAAATGAAAACATTCAACGCGTCCTCTGAACGTCAACGAAAGCGATGATGTCATCGTGAAATGCAAGGCATATGTATGTTTGTTTAGACGGACGATTTGAAGACGCATCATTGCGCAGCCGTTGAACATTTGCAGCCTGTTTTTTCCCTCCTCATCTTCCCTTCCCTCGCCATCCACAAGGACATTGTAATGTTTGATTGAACTTCTACGGTTCCATGTTTAATAGAAGGCGACGGGAACGTACCGCCAAATATTTGTCGCTCGCCACCGTTAAAGTTGAGTGGAGTTCTCTCTTTTTCTTTTTTCTTGCTTATTTCCCTGCGGTTCTCCTTTCTCCCCACGCCGCTTCGCTTATTGTTTTCGATAATTGATGAAGCTTTAATTACACAATATCCACAATAACAGGATCAGTTTGTTTGTGATTTCGAGGACTCCATCTCTGTCTGTCAACAGTCTACTTCTTTGTTTGATTTCTTTCGCCTAGGTCAGCTGATTTTCAGCTTTAATTTTCAAGTTCAAGCTGCACATTTCGCTTAAAATTGAATTTGAGAAGGATTTTTCAATTCCAAATAGTTCGAATCATCAATGCTTTATTCTGCCGAGCCCAGAGATATGAGATGCTATTTTTGCTCGAGTGTCTCTAAACGAAAAAAAGTCGTTAATCAAAGAATAATCGTTTCGTCACAGGAATAAGAAAATTAATTGCAAAAATCAGGCTCATTGTGCCATCATTTTCCAAGAAGTCCAGAAAAGAATCGCAATTCCCTGAAATGAGCTTTTTCCCGTCGTAAAAAAAACGTTAAAGAAAAAGAAATTAATTCCTATTCCATTTTGAAAATTTCGATTCTTGAATTGCTCGTCTAACAACACTTCAAAGGAATTCTATGCTGATCCGGATTTTTTCGAAGTGTGTTATGTAATATGTTGCCCTTCTCAACATTTTCAGAGCATGTTTTCTTTTTTGTTTTTCTCCAGTCTTTCATCATTCTACAGAAATTCCAGAATTGTTAAGGCTGCCGCTTTGTCGGGAACGTACAAAACCTCTCATTTTCTCTATTTATGTTTTCTTGTTATGCCAACGAGGTTTAGGTGAAACTTTTTTATTGGCCTGACGTTTCGACCAAATCGTCTTTTTCAAAGGCCTGAAAATGGTTCGAGGTCTTTGATACCATGCATATCCCATCAAACTCCTCCTATCTCCTCGCCAAGGCTCGATATTGTTCCAAGTACACCACGCAAGACCTTCAAAAGGAAAACAAGTGACCAGTTCAACCGACTAGCGGGGTTGGTAAACCACCGCGTTATTAAAGACTGTCACCAAGGCGAATGAGATCTACGCACTGTGCAGTATCCTTAAGTACTGGTGTCTGGATAAGGTTAAGGAACTGCATGTGGGGCAATCTTATAGCTCACAGAGTGTTACGAACAGCAAGAAGTCATTGGTAATAGATAAGCACTCATTTTTGTTATTCATGGACGGATTCCTGACGGAAATCCAGAATGCTTCCAAAGCCTTCCTAGCAGAAGTCATTGGAAAATTTCTTTCTCGTGCGCTAATATCGTACATTTTACTTCAAACTCATTTCAATCATGCTTATCATTTTTGTGGCTCTCTAACGGTGTCACCGAACTCCCTCGCCTTCTACCTGCCAAATGTTCCTTGATACGCACGTCCAGCATAAATACACTATCAAATGCCGAGGTTTCAAGAAGAGAGGACTAGGAGATTATCATTTTTTCGTTGATGCCGTCTTTTTCATGTTTTCTATTGCTTTTTCTTTTTGATTTCATGGATTTCTTGCACATGAGGTGGTTACAGCGTCAATGTCAGTTGTCTGGTTCCAGCCTGTAAAACCTCCATGTCCACCTCTGCCGGCATCCGATGATCCGTGAAAACCGTGTTAAAAATGATTTAATTCGGCGGAATTTAGGGGGATTTTTCCAAAAAAAAATTGATTTTTAATTGAAAATTAATTGGTTATTGATTGCTTAGTTAATTAATTAGAAAAAAAAAGATTTTATTTTATAAGATGTTTTGGGGGCACCGGGTTCGATTCAAATCACGTAGGATTCCATTATTTTCGATCAGGTTCCTGCCGAGTAGTCCGGTCCATTGGTCTGTGTGCCGAACCGATTGTGTGTTCGAGCTTAGGTTTGCTCTATTTTCCCATCCGTAATCTTTATGCGTATTGATCGATCATCATCGTCGAGAGTTTTCTCTCTCGTTCACAGCTGCATAGTCACCATTATTCATTTTTTGATTTTTCGATGATGATGGTTTTTCGCATTCATTTGCTTGGATATTTCCTGCATGGTTGAGAGTTTTCACAGAGAACTGTCTAGTATCTCTGCGTTCTCTTGTTCTGCTATGCTATTCTCGATTTATTTTTACTCGTTCACTCACAACGTGTTATGCTTTTCGTTTCAATCCAATGTCTGCACTCTAGGGCTGCTTTCGTACTGCTTCGCGTACTGATTTGAATCCTTTTTTTTCTGGAACGTAATGTATATCGCGTATCTCTGGTCTATTTATTGTTGATGATGGTGTGCCGTCAAAGTTTTTTTCCCAAAATTTATTGTTTGAGTTTTCCAATCAATTTCAAGTCTGCCACAGTTGCATCCGTCGTAATATCGCCGTTCGTTCTCATCTATGCAATCATCTAACACAGCTTTTCTCCGTTCCGTCTTAATTATAAAGTAATTAATTAATTTAATTGACGTTAATTATTACTACTTATGAAAAATTCCTCACCGTTCGATAATCTACTCAGCCACCTCAGACATTCAGCTTTTTCAACAAATTCTTAATTTTCGTTTTTGATATGTATCTTATACGAATAGCTGCTTTGAGAATAGTGCTGCGGTACTCCCCAGTCCTGACCGTCATTGATTGTATCTTTCAATTTTTATTTGGTTCTTTCTAGATCTATTCTATCTACCTGCTCAAGTTTGATCTACTTAGCTTTCCAGAACGGGTAATTATAGCCTTAGTCCTCCAGAAGAGGTAAAATTTGCAAAAATTAAGACAGACTATCTATATTTACATAGATTTATCATGAAATTAACAACTAATCCAATTTAATGAATTTAATGAGTGGAGTACTGAAAAATAACTAAAATTAATAGCCAAGAATTCTATCGACGCTAATTAACCAGTAACTAGTTCCTCTTCTTCCATTTCGTTCGACACCTCAGCCCTTAAAGGCATCACCCCACGAATCTGAGGTGGTGCAGATTTCAGGTGGAGTATTCGTATACAGGATGGGAGACTACGGAGAGGGGGGTGATTCCGTTCATTTCTTCCTAATTGCCGTAAAAAACGGCCCGGAAGATACGGCTTCATTCGTTTTGGCGCACCATTTTGTACAAGAGGTTCGATTGGAGCGCGCCAGCCTCGTGCGGCGCCGCATCTTCCGGGCCGTTTTTTACAGCAATTAGCAAGAAATGGACGGAATCACCTCCCTCTCCGTAGTCTCCCATCCCGTATACGAGTACTCCACCTGAAATCTGCACCACTTCAGATTCGTGGGGGTGATGCCTTTAAAAACCGCGGATCTGTTCGAAAAGTGGGCGTGGCTTGGCTAACAAGACGCCAACCTTATCACCACGCTGGACAATAGATTCTTAGTTGTTTTTACCATCTTAAGAGCTTTACCATGCCTGCATCAACGGAAAATTTGAACGGTTTCCAATTTTAATTTGAACTGAATAACGTGAGCGAAAAATCGTACATACTTCCCTATTCGTATTATTTGTGCAGCATGACAAACATCTTTTTTTGCGTATCGATTTTTTCCAGAAAATTATTTATATTATTTCTATTTGCCATTTGTCGTCCACAGATCATTCTACTGTTAGTACATATGTAGTGGTAGGAGAACTAGTTTCAGGCACAGACGCAGGGATTGGTAACCTTTGCCGCGCCCACCTGGATATCCCCGATAGCGGATGAACTCGGCCGTTAAGCGGTTCGAATAAATCGTGCGACTAATCTGCTGTCACATGACACAGCTGTGCCCTCAGCTGTTTTCAACCGCGTGAAACTGCGCTTATGAATGGAACGACCTCATTTTTTTCCGTGCTGGTTTAGCCCTGATCGCATGCGGAAGACATTCATACATGGCAGTTGTCCTCCTTTATCTTCTGTGTAACTATGAAAGTCAATTCATCTTTATTTTTCAAAAATATTTTGTTCATTTGCTTTATATTTTTTATTTTATTTATTAATTATTTTCTTTGTTTTACTACTTATTTCATTCTTCTGAATATTTTTATCTGATGAAGGCTGTCATACTTCAATTTAATCACCCATGGATCATGTAGAACCAAGCAACTGCAAGCATCAAAAAGTCTCAGGACAACTGTCACAAATCCACTTTTCTCCATTTGAGACCAATAAGAATTTACAAAACTGCTTTAATTTCGAATAATCATTCAAGTACTTCCAGACAAATAGATAAAACTTTGAAATGTCTTAGATTTTGTTGTTCATAACGACGATAAGAGTGTGTGTTTACATGATCATACTTATTTTTTATATCTTTATTTATTTTAATTTCAAGGGCGGAAGTGGCGCAGTTCGTTAAAGATCTGTTGCTGCACGTTTTGTCGATGGTTCGAAACTGACCTACTGCCAACCAAGCCTTTCGTCCCTCCAAGGTCGGTAAATTGGTACCAGACTTGTCTGGGAGAATAAAAACACTGAGCTGATCATCGGTTGGCCCCTGCAAGTCATTGTTTGGGGCCAACACGTGTTTCAAAAACCTCAGCGATTACGAATTCCAGTAAAACGCGTTGGCGCATCCCAAGTGGATTGATACGCCAGTGGCTTCATGCTTTTATTCTTTTTATTAATTTTATGCCAACGAGACTATTTACAAGACCGCATTTATTATTTTTATTATTTTACATTTGTAGTACTACTAAATACTGCTTCTAAACTGTACGGCTGTAGTGAATTGAAGCTCTATCTCAACCTTATACTCATCTGCAGTAAATCCACAACGAATCCTACAGTAAAATTTTAATTGGCACTAAGATTTTCGAAGCTCTTTTTCAAGAATGACAGATTTTCCCTGCGTTTCTGATCCCGTGATTCTGAGTCCCGTTCTGAGTGCAAATTCCTTTGTTGAATGCAGTGCTACTCTGCACAAAAAGTTTATTAGCACTTCTTTCTAACCTTTATGGTCGCAGTCCTTATCGGTCAAATTCTCCATCATCTCTTATTCTTATGTGATGGTGTATTGCAGATAGAATGCAAAAAAAAGAATACCCACACCTTTTTTTATTTTTTTTCCGAGAGTCTAAGCTATGCAAAAAAACTTGTAATTGTGTTGAATTGAGTGACCGCGACGCTTTCACTGCAATTTCCCTTCCTCAGGAATATGTGAAATTAGTTGTTGTATCGTTGTTCTAGAAAAGTTTCTGAGATTTTTCCCCTATTCTGCAACCAGTCCATCATGGTAGGAAATCCCTTCGAAATCTTCGCAATAAAAAGACCACTTCAAGGAGGAGAAACGTGGACACTCACCGCAATTCTCCTCATTCTTTCTTTGTTTTGCTTTTATCGAGAAAGTTCCACGGATTCCCTGTCCCTTCCTTTTCGTTTATCAATTTCCAACTAATACCGGCTTCAAAATCTATTTCGAATATGGAAAAATGTTTTTCCACCAGGTGATTTTTTCGTAAACGGAAGCTACAATGTATCAATGGGTATTATGAATGTAATAAACATCCATGGCCATTCATGGTAGTGATTTTTTAAATCGTGGCCATTTAAGTCAGAAAAAAATTCCCAACAATACAATCGTATAGCGCTCACATTACGTTGTCATCTGATCGCACAAATTATTTTTAGTACAGACAGAACTCACGTTACTGTACGAATACAAAAAATCGTAGTACACACATTGAAGAGAGCCTACATAGTGTGGATGCACGTAACTTATTTGTGTCGATCCAAACAGAAACCGTCTGATTTTTTGAATAAATCCATTAAATTTTCATTTTCTGGGTAAGATATATCTATTCTCTTCTCTGATTGGATCGAAACGCAAGTAGTTTATACATTGGTGAAAGTCTGTCAAGGTGGGCGTGGCTTATTCGTACGAATCTAATCAGAAACAAAATCACATTTTTGGCATAGATTAGCATTAGATTTGGCGTATTTTATGCCGGATACTCACGATTCTTTTTCGAGTGGATCAAAAAGTGAAGTTTGTTATGAAGTGAGGAATTGTTCCGACCAGATAAAAGGCGAGAATTGCAGCAGACGCGTCGCGTATGGTATGGTTCTGTCAAAAACTTGCGATCCACTTGTTTTGTGAAGCTCGGCGTAACTTTCATAGATATCTAAGCTGGAGGATCCTTTAATTTTAAGATTAATTTCCGGATACGCAATGAAACCAACCATTCGTTAGATGGAATTAGTCGCTGCATATAACTGCTTACTGTATCTTGCGCAACAAGTCATATTTTTTTCTGAATTGTAGCTGCGCCTTTATGTATGTACTCAGCGTCGAATATGTTCAACGTAATGAACGCAGCGCAACTACCGCAGCAGGTTTCTCCTCCCACTGTGTCCAACGGAAGACGTTGAACTGGTTCGGGCCCGATTATAACTGTTTTTTTTAGTACGTCGAGCTACCGTTTCTCCCATTCTCGGATGCGGCCAGACAGATCATTGTGACCTCCGCACTAGATCAGAATTCAGCAGAGAATAAGGGAGGGGAGAACAGCTACGTTTAAGGATGTGTGCTCCTAGCGCTGTTCACATTGCGGCAGAATTAATTATCAAAGTTTATCGGTATTCGTTTAAATTTGGTCATTTATTCATTCGTGTCAATGCATGCGAAAGTTTTCCTAGGACTTCAACTTGTTAATTAATAAGTTTTTTTGGCGATAAAATCCTAGGATTTCTGCTAAGACCACTTCCAAGTTTTCTAATCCACCTATGTTTCGGTCGTGATCAAAAACTTTCGCATTCATTGATACGAATGAACAACTTACCGAATCCCAACAATTGCCAATCTTCAAAAAAAATATTTTCGAAAAAAAAAAACACCCGGCAATTCCCCGTGTTTATGAATGCTGCAACCCGGTCAGAACCAGTCTCTAATAATCGCTAAGCCTCCAAATCGCTATCGGCCTATTTATTGTTTGATAAATTCTCATAAATCCCATATAGTTCCGATAATTGTTTAGATCGTAAAATTTTTTCGTTCCTGGAATAGGAAATCCTTTGGTCTATTGAAAGGTATACTAACTTAACTACTTAATCATACCAGTAATCTCTTCGTTCAGGAATGCTTAATTTTTCTCTTTTCTTTTTCCGTCCTTTTCTTTCTTTTCAGCACAACAGTGTCATTAATATCTCTTATAATAAAATTCTACATGTTTTATTTTTCCTGTTTTCACAGATACAGATATTCTTTTATTCATTCTCTTAATTTATATGCGAAAATAGTATGAGTTCTGTTTTTCATCTGTATCGATGTTGTAAAATGGCTTTTATTCGAATCGTTTACGTTGAACATAAAATATAAATTTTTGTGAAAATATATGATATTTTCCGCCGATTCGTGCTCGTTTATTTCTCTTATTCCCATTTTTTCTCTTGAAATTTCCTCTCTACGTTTAATACTGAGCGCATGACATTAGAAAATAATTGTTGTCGAACACTGTACAGTCAGTGAAAGCCATTTTTCGTTCATTTGTTATCGTTTTGCAGCCTGTTATCAGTGTCATTATTCACTCAACGGTGGCCACACTTACGACGTACCTTCGTAGCTTTTTCGCCACCTCCACGTTGCCGACTTCTCGCGCCTTGCGTTTGTCACTTTTTGGTCATGATGACCTCTGTGGTTTTGTCTCGTAAACGAGGAGAACTTCGTTGAAATCATCTATGGGACCTATTCAGCAAGAAATAGTAGAACCAGAAAGAAGTTAGGAAAATGTCTGATAAATTCTTGATTTTCAAACTTAAACAAAATTTATTTTCTTATTTTTTTTTTGGTTTTCATGCATGCTTATTCTTTTATTTATTTGTTTTTTGTTCTTTGTGTACATATAGCATCAATTAAGTTTTTCATTTATATCGATGCGTGCAAAATGGCTTTTATTCGAATCGTTTACGTTAAACATGAAACATATGTAAATTTTTATGAAAATATAATAAATAAAATATAAATATAAAAATTAAATTTATAAAAATATAAAAAATAAATAATAAAGTATAAACTTACAATGGTATTGTATTTTTTTTTCGTCATAGTGCTTCTAGTAGTTATATGTAACTAATAAAAGAAATACGTGGTCCTTGTTTATTTACATTTTGACTTTTTTGTTTGTTTTCTCTTCGCTTATAATCCAAATCTATCAGAAATTCGAGATGGTAGTTTTTCGAACTTTTTTTTTACAGTGGAATTAATTTTTTGTGACTATCTCTACTGCAAATAAATAACAACCCCATAATAACCCTCTTACTTAATTTTTCTATGCTGTTCATTATAAAAAAATACATTTGCATCCAATTCAATTGCATCTACACGGGCGATTAATTCTCTGCAGAAAATGTTCAGAAAGTGCAAAGGTTTAGTAGATGTGTGGTGGTAGATAACAACGTAACTTGTTCTTTCATTCTTGTCCTATTCCACGTGAAAACGTTACGAATTCCCTGAATGTCATTGTTTTCACGTGCCCTATTGAGTACAGCTCTGATTTGGACGAGTTATCCCCTTTCCTACCAATTTCTACAGTACAACTCTGCCTTTCCGCGTGCGATGAGACCGAGATCAATAACCGAGGGCGATTTATTTTATTTTATTTTTATTAGGCTCGAAGTAATATAGACAATAGAATATGTTTAATAATATTATAATAATAAATAATTGATGAAGTAACGTCGTGAACATATGCTAAAAAAATAAACAAATGTAAATATTTTTAGTTAACTGTGGCAAATACATATATAAGCACTCTTTCGAATCACGATGAGCGTGGCTTAGCACCAAATTCATAACTGTCATTTCTATTTCTCTTATTATTTTATTAGTCTATTAAAAAAATCGTTTTATTTTATTTGCCCATTAAAAAATGTAGCTGATTTTTTTTCTCCTCCCCCCCATGTAGCTGCTCACTCAGCTATAGCTGAAATTACTGTGGATGGTGGGCGTGGCTTAGCTGCAAATCCACCCCGTGTGTGTGTCTAAAGTCGATTTCAACAAAAGCAGTTAATTTTGCAGAAATTTCCTCCCGAACGTGACTCGCTCATGAATATTCAAATCCAAGAGATTTCAAACTTTTTCTCACTTGTCATTCTTTTTTGAATGTGTTTGAATGATTGCTAGAAGTTGAAGTCGGATGACAGGGATTAGATTTTTTTCTCCGAAAATGGGTGTGGCGATAAGCGAGCGGCGAGCGCCACTTTTTCCACAATTTCTGTGCTCCACAAGTATTGGTAGATTTTGGCGAAGTTATCGTCCGCGATTTTTCTCCTTAATGCCCTCTGTTTCCTGAAATTTTCAAAGTTATTTTCCTTGGTATGTTGGGAAGTGGCAGTTTTTTGAGTCGATGACAAAAACTCAGATGACGGAGGATTGATGTACTTTATTAACGTTATTTTTATCTCTACCTTAAACATTAATAGGTATATAAGTATAAAAGTCCGCAAATGCACGGATTTCTATTTTTATTTGGAAGTCCGAAGAAAAAACTCCTTGGAAGAAATTCCAAGGAGTTTTTTCTTTGGACATCATGTTTACATCTTCTTTTTTTTTCTTTTAATTTTTTTTCTGGTTGATCAGCAAGTTTTTCCAAGAAATCCGTGTACTTATTGGCGTATCATGGACTGGAACATTTTTTTCTCTGCGTACTAGCTTGTGACGTCAGAGAGAATCACCAAAAACGTTGTGTAGTTCGCTAAAACTAGCTTTTAACGTTGAATCATCCGTGTTTCGACAACACCGTGCACCTCTGTAGGTGAGCAAACGAACAGAAAACGCTATCTAAGTCAGCAAAAGTCTGGAAACGCTGACGTTCATGTTTGCTTAGGAATGACCGTTCTTTTAGTGACGATTCAGCTGAAAAAGCCTAAGAGTAAATCAGTGTCTGCGGTGTCAGGAGCGCTATCGGTCGTTTGATTGAGATATTAAAATGTTTATCACTATTTTTCTGTATTTTTCAGCATGAATTTAAGTTCTAACGTCCTCAGTCTATTCTATATTCCTTCAAGTTCTCATTCTAACTCCAAAATTACTAATTATTTCTCTTAAAAATTATTTTAGACCTTTCGAAATTCTAATTCTAGTTCCAGCAATGCTTCCATGAAATCATAGCGGTTTTTTGCCCCTTCTAAGCTAGCCCCCTTGACTTTTGTGCATTTCGGCCGCTATCGATCCGCTCAAATGGCGTGCCCGATTCCTCAACCTCTAAGATGCTTAGATAAACTTGAATCCATGTTCTCCTCTCGTTATTCTTTCGTTTTCTTCCGGAATGGTCGCTTAGAGATCATCCTCTCTCCGTCATATCATTTTCATTAACTTCTTTCATAATTAACGATCCGGAAGATTGCGGTAGAAAATGAGGAGAAATGTATTCTGTTCCCTCATTTTCTATCTCAATCTTCCTGGGACCAACCGGGAACCAGCTGCTGGCAATATGTAGTTGCTGTGCGATGCGAAAATAATGGGAACTTTTGATCGTTTGGTCTCTTCCAGTGATTTTTGCTTCTGTAATTAATCTCGTCATCATAGGAACCTCTCCGTCATTTGAAAAAGTCCTCAGAATAGAGGTTACAGCTGCAGCTGCACTGGTGCGTCTGGTTGTCATTTGTCTATTACTACTATGACTGATTATTTTTAAGCTTCTTAGATAGGAATCTAAAAAAATTGAGGTCACAACTCTTCCGTATTATGACTAGAAAAAAGACAAAGGCGCAAGTACAGTAATAAGCATACAAGCAAGCAAAAGAAATGCAATGTTGAAAATTCTAACATTATCCTAGAGAAAACGGTTACTTAACCGTAAGAGACAAACATTAACGATGAATTCGTTTTTCGAGAGATGGTCTGCTGTGAATTTTAAGCCCCGGAGTTCTCCGGATTCCGAGACAAGACATCTGGAACGAACAATGCCACATCAAGCGAGCTTAAAGGCATTACTTCACGAATCTGAGGTGGTACGGATTTCAGGTGGAGTAGTCGTCTACGGGATAGTAGATTAGCGGGGTGATTCTGTCCATTTCTTCCGTTGCCGTTGAAAATGGCCCGCAAGGTACTGCTTCGGGCGTTCTGGCGCACTATTTTCTACAAGGAGTTCGATTGGAGCGCGCCAGCATTGTGCACGCGCCGCATCTTCCGGACCGTTTTTTACGGCAATTAGGAAGAAATGGACGGAATCACCCACCTCTCCATAATCTACGATCCCGTATACGAATACTCCACCTGAAATCCGTACCACCCCGGATTTGTGGGGTGACGCCTTTAACGTATTACAATGAGAAATTGCTTATAACTTCCACAACCTTGTTTCGGTCAATAAAAACTGCGTAACAGTGTTTAGAAATTTATTCTAGCATAATCACAACACTTTCTTAATGTGCTTGTGCTAGGATAAATTTGATAATTAAATAACGAAATCAACTAATTTACTAGCTAATGAAATAATAGAAATAGTTAAATTAGGACCTAAAAAAGTACCAAACGAACGAGCCTTCTGCCACCACAAGAATAGGCATCGGTGATGGAAGATGGATTTACTTCTCAAATCCTGGCGCGCAGAACCGATAGATGGTGACACAATGGTCCGTAATCGAGTGGGTTACTCATCGGAGCTCATAATCTCACCAGTGCAGCTTTAACAAAATATTAAAATATAAAAAAATAGTATGATATATATATAGTTAAGAAATATAATATGACATGGATTTTAAGCGTCTGGGGGGACCTTTGAGAACCTTAAAAAAAACCTCATTTGGAGGTGATTCGAGAAGTAGGTGACACAACCGTTAAATTCTACTCTGAAGTGTTTCACGGGATCCACGAAACAGATCCATAAGCGCTTCACGAGGATATTACTGCCTCGAAGTAATGCTTCGCCTCATTTTCCACGATCAACCAAGCACATACGCATTAAGATACGAAGAACTAAATTGCTTCGATATCCCGCTGATCCAGCACCTTCTTCTTAGCGCTTTTATCGATTAGTAGCGGATTTTTCTGCCGAGAAAATATCTACTAGTCTTTTTTTTTTCTTGTTTTGTTGTACGAAAAAGGATATTTTCGTTAAAATCGATGTCAGAATAGTTCCGAAACCTACATCGAAATCGACACAGTTACCGAAGTGAACGCAAAGGTTCACGGCCTTCTGATCTTGGTTTCGGCCGTGATCCTCCTACGGTAAGGGTGTAAGGTTGTTGTGGATGAGGCGCTTGATGAGGATGAAGTGAAATTCAAAGTGATCTAACTTTTCCAAATCGTCATTAATTTTTGAGGTGTTCCTAACATTGATATTGATCTTCAATTGCCGTAAAAAACGGCCCGGAAGATGCGGCGCCGCACAAGACTGGCGCTCCAATCGAACCTCTTGTGCAAAATGGTGCGCCAAAACGAATGAAGCCATACCTCCGGGCAGTTTTTTACGGCAATTAGGAAGAAATGGACGGAATCATCCTCCTCTCCATAATCTACAATCCCGTATACGAATACTCCACCTGAAATCCGTACCACATCAGATTCGTGGGGTGATGCCATTAATTTCTGAATCGCTTAGGACTAAGTGTAGGTTAGAAAGGTTAACGGTTCCATTTAGGTTTCTCCCTCTTTTCTAGTAAGCGAGATCTCATGTTTCACAGCGAAAAGTGTACTTTAAGTCGTTGAAGTCGATATCGATACAGTTACCGAAATGAACGGAAAGGTTCACGGCCTTCTGATCTTGGTTTCGGCCGTGATCCTCCTACGGTAAGGGTGTAAGGTTGTTGTGGATGAGGCGCTTGATGAGGTTGAAGTGAAATTCAAAGTGATCTAACTTTTCCAAATCGTCATTAATCTTTTTGAGGTGTTCCTAACATTGATATTGATCTTCATTAACAATTAGCATTCCAGCCTCCGACAGAGCCTGGAAAAATCAGATCCATAAGTGATTTATCCTCTCAAGAGCCTTGTCATCGGACAAAAAGCATTCAAACAGTTTCTATACTCAATAAACAACATATTAACCGCTATCCACTCAATTTGAGGAAACGGTTGCGTAGCAAACTACGTCAGAAGGGCCCTCAATGGGACCCTAGCGACCTATGCAGTAGATCAAAATCTGCGGACGTTTTTCCAGGATCTGACGACTCGTCAACTGTAATACGGTGTGTTAACAATGTTTCTTGACACATGCCTATCGGCAAATTAACGAGTAGAACTTTGTCCCTACAGTACACCAATGTCCGGACTGTTGTCGCCGGGGGAATGGCGTGATAATTATGCCAATCGCGAACGATCGCGGTATAACGCCATTCCGTTCTTCTCGTACACCTATTCAGATGCAATAATACGTTTATAATGCAAGATAACAGTGCACTGACGGCGATTCTCCTCCGTCGTGTTGCCGGCCATTTCAAATGGTTTGTTTGTCTTTTTACAGTATACCATGCAGAAGAATCGTTTTCGTATGTATAGGAAGAGCGAGAGCGAGAGCAGGAGCGAGAGACATTCACACACCTACGTAAGCACGCAAACGCAAACAGTATAAGATAACTGCCTGAGATTTCAAGGACTTAATGGCTCGTGGCCATTTAATGGTGAATATGTTTGAAAATTTGCTTTTTTCTTGCTGTGCACGATAGCTTCCGGAGTAGTTTCAGACTCTGAACAGAAGGTGACTGGATAATTACCTAAGTGTTTAGGAACTTCTTCATGTTCTCCTACTATTTCCCTTTCGACAATCATTTATTGTGATTATCTATCCACTTCTTTTTAATTCTATACTGTATTTATTTCCTTTCGTATACTAAACAGATATATATTTTTATGGGGTTAATTTTAAAAAGTCGAAGATTTTTTGAAAGAAGGAAAAGTCTGAAAAAGACCGTCTTTGCTTCACGAACGAGTTACGTTGCAAAGGACAGTTCGTAATTTGAAATGTTCGTAAGTCATTTATCAACATCGTTCCACGTGGTACTATAATTTACAATATTTAAACTTAAATCCACAAGTAAGAATAACATAAATACATCTTTCATTCTAAAACTTGATAGTAATATGTACAGTAATACGTACATCAAATAACATTTGCAAGTATGTTTAAAATCATTTTAAAATTGAATTTTTCGTAAATAAAGGGTAATGGATAGAGTGTCTGGCGTTAGCCGATCCCCTCGGGATACGCCAACGCGTTCGCTTCACTTCGTCGTTTGAGGTTTACGAACTCGCGTGCAGTCCATAAATTACTTCTCGGGATCAACCGACCTATCAAATCAGTGTTTTTGCCCTCCCTCAGAGAAGTCAGACACTAATTTATGTGTCTCCGGAGAAATGGAAGCCTTGGTTGGCTCTGGAGCGGTCCCGAACCAACGGTCGATCGTGCAGTCGCAGCGGAACCTTTTACCGACCACGCCATCCAAATGTTCTTAATCAGTGTTTTTTAAAATACCTCCTCGCAATTACAGTTATAACGTTATATAGAAAATGGAGGCGGTTCAGGGTGACTGCTATTGGCCGTGACCTCCCGTCAGCACCTCCCATTACCATGACAGTTAATCGATAGATCTCATAGGACGTCAAACACTCCTCATGAACGTATGAAATACCGTACGGATGCGATAACTGGTCCCCATCGTCTTTAGAACTTCCTTATAATCACCGCTACATTTTTTTTAACATAAAAAACGTAAATTTTCAGAATTGCTGGTTTAGTGGTGAAGTGGAATTGTGAGCTTTGATAGGTCGAATTTTCTGCAATTATTATATCAGTTATAAGTTATTTTTTAAACATAGAAATGTAAATATAAAAATGATGTAATAAATGGACACCAATTCGCTCTATCCAACTTTTTCCTCCTTTTTTTTGCTTCCGGAGAGATATTCATCATTGATGGGCGTTTCGGATGTTTGCTATTGGCTTTCGCGTACATCTCCCCAGGTGAATGGTGGGATATCAGATCATCCTCGTGGATGCTCTCATAAGCTCGAAATATCCCAGTCGGACCATAAGTAACATCTTATCGTCTCTCGTTCAACTTTATACATCTTTACTTTCTGAATTCGCGTCCACTAATACGTGAGAACTCGTCCGAACTGTTCTCAAAACACAGGTTGTGTGCATTTTTCCTATCAACGATTCAACAACTTCAACAGACGACATTTATCGCTCAGGAGATTATGTAGCGGAAAAAGATGGTTGAAACATGGAGAGATTGGCAGATGTCAGTGAAATGTCAATTTTATGCACTTTTTTCCACGAATTATTCTCACCTTATCAGTATTATCAGCCTTTGTGCTCTTGTAAAGTGTATACGTTTCTGGAAACGATATTTTCCTTATCTGCCCTATTTCACTTCTTCTGCTCTTTTTCCCCACCACATTTACAATCTTTTTTCCCCTCTAACTGGCTTATCTCTTCAGGACACCGCCACTTCCTCAGCATTTCCCTGTTTTCAAATTCATTTTGTTGGATCTTCATCGGTTCGACTGCGTAGTTGTTTCTCGTCAGAATTTATTTATTTTATTTTATCACTATTTTTCCATCCGTGTATTATGTTTTCCGCATCCACGCAGAACTACTACGTATAACATAGCAGTAGAAAAATGTACCGATCTATCTGAACATTGCTGTTCGTACGTCGAGTATTCGAATCATTCGGACTAGGATTGACCCCAGGATTCGGATGATTCAAAAAAATCGGCCTATTGAACACTCGACGCCAAGAATTCATTTAAATACATCGAATGCATCGTCCTACTAATTACTTTTCCACATACGTACAGCTCCTCCACCCACCGGTGGTCAAAGACGTCTACTTTTTCACTTTACCTTCTAGTCAGTTTTCTCATCTTCTTTTTCATTCTTTTTTCTCTTCTATCATCATTATGTTTTTCTTTTGCCTTAATGTGGGTCCCTTATTGAGCGAGGAGTAAAGAAAGGATCCAAGTTCTGGCAAAAAGAGAGAGGAATCCTATATAGGAGTATACATATGTAGGAGTCTGCACTTATTTATCCATTATTTATCATTATTTTTATTTTTTTACTGTTATTATTATTAATTTTAATCTATGCAAATTGCGGTATAAAGAAGCAGAAGTCAAAGATGACGAAAATGGAATTTTTTGCATTTTTTTCACTTCGCTCTTGCACAATTTTTCCGCTTTTGCCTACTTTCTTCCTCCTCTTTTTCTTCCTTTTCCCGTCAGAAAAAAAAATCCGTTGTCTTTTCTTACTATATACCTTTACACTAACCCAAATCTTTTCCATCACCCCCATCCTCCTTTTTTCCTCTCGGCCTGCCCCGCCCCGCCGAAAATGTCCCTAATTTCCCGACTGTTTGCATATGCAAAGAATGTAATACGGCGGATCACGTGTGCGCAATAAAACCACTAATTAAAGGATGCGTCCGGTGTTTATTTTAAGGATTTCGATTCGTGCAACACATTTCTTCATTACATTGATCTCTCATCTTCTAAGTTTAGCACTACTCACGTAATTATATTCGCAAGGTGATTAACGCACGGTAATTAAGGGGGGCTCATCACAATCGTTAACTTTTAATTGGCAATGAAACAGACATAGACTACCTATGTAATGGCATACAACGCGAAAATCGTCCCCTATTTAACTATCGTATCCTCATGTTTCTTTCCAGAAAGTTCTGGAAAAATCAGAGACATATGTTCTGTTACCAAACTTCTCCCGATATTGATCTCATCTGCGTTCCATACATTCCAACGGACATTTCTCACAGTGTAATGTGCGGTTTTTTCGATGTGGACGATGAAAGAACGAATTCTTGAGAAGAACCAGAGAAACTGTATGCTACATTGCGTTCAGATGTTCCATGTTTTTCATATTAAATCATCTCGTTGAAAAGGGTTAGATGGGTGAAAACGAGGAAGCATGTAATTTCAAGGAAATTCCGATAGGAAGAAAAAAACCCGGATGTTTATTCTTCTTGATTAGGTTAAGAGCTGTACAGTTTCTCTGGAAAAAAACTTGGACTTCGTTCGTTAGATTTCTGATCAACGATCAGACTTGGATACGGTATGTCAGAGTGTTCTGCAAGAAACTGGTTCGACGACATCGTGCTGCAAGCGAAATCACTACATAGGTAAGAAATCGTACAAAGAAATTCTACAAAATTTGAAAAATTTGAAAGAAAATATAGTGATGGGGTTTCTTTGAGAGAGGAAGAGAGATAATGCAATGAGATAAGTGTTCACATATCCAGAAAAACGTGACAAACATAAATAGATGAAAGAGATGTGATGAAAGGAAAAGAAAATAAGGATAGCAATGAGAAGGAAGTTGTGTGGCTCTTAGGAAGCGAAGATGACTCGGAGTACTTTGTAGGGGAATTTCAACAAAATACTGTCAAAAAATAAAACTATAGGGATGCAACGGAGATGAAAAGTAGAATGGACCAGGGAGAGGGAAAAAAACTATATGCAGACGATAGAAAATGTTTGAAAAAAAAAGAAAAAAGAAGAAAGAAAAGAAAGGAAAAGAAAGGAAAATATGAAATGTAATTCTATAGTAGACACAGGAATTATAAGACAAAGTAGCTTTTGAACATGAAGAAAAAAGAATGGAATTCACTGCGTTTACCCGATAGATCTTTCAAATCACATCTGAAACTTGGTTTGGACCGTTTCTGCTCCACCAATGTTGCTAGCATCAGTTCTAATATCGGTCTCCTCCTTCTTTTCTTTTTCTTTTTGCTTCTGTTCCAAGTGTTTTTATCCCTTTTATATGCTACTGTAATGCACAAGTAGACTAGATATATGAACAAAATAGGGCTAAGGGGTTCTTAATTTTTGAAAGTTCTCGTTTGAGGTACGGTATATGGTCCTGAAATGCGGAAACAGATCTTGAAATCAAATATTTGAAGAACTCTACTCGTGCTGCGCGCTCAGCAAAGAGTTCACTTTTGCGAAGGCCGATGAACTTTCCCTCTTCGAGATGTACATACCTCTATGTTTTTAGTCGTCTCGTCAGTTCAGCACCTAGATGGATCAGGGAACGTCACTATCTTTGCCTAGGTTAACCTTAAGGATGATGAATACAGCGGCGGTGCTGGATCGTGGAAATATAGAGTATTTCGGGAGGAGAAGAGCTCAACGGAAGCTCAAGGTCTCTTTCGGCGATAAATTTTATCTCTCCGATACGGTGGCGTTTCATGAGTTTCATCCCCTCATCGAAGTCTTCCTTCTCGTTCTTTTGTCTCCATCTTTTTTTTTCACGTTCATTTCGTCTTTTTCGGTCTTTTTTCTTTGAACTTCACATTTGTGTTTAATAAAGGTGTTACCAACCTTTTTTGGCTTTTTTTCTCACGAAGTAAAAAAGAGAACTGTAACCTCATAAAAAAAATTTCCTTTCTTCGAGCTTTTGAAAAAAAAAATCTATTGGCTCTGTGCTGAGTAAAGTCAGCTAGTAATGAAGCTTTGATGTGTATCTCTGGATCGCTTTAGGTGCTTTAACCTTTAAACTAAGAGACTTTTTGCTTTTTTCACTAACTATCAGCTAAGCTAGCATTAAACTCGTAAGAGCACTAATGGTAAGATTCTTGAACGCGTAACCGCCTACAAACCAGATCAGCTAACCAATTTCAGCCGTTCGCGTCTGGCAACCTTTAATGGGCTCTCGTGTTAACCACGATATCTAGCAGCTGTCGTGATTGATATCTCGTAGAAATTTCTCCTGAATAGGATCCACGGGATCCATAAAATTCTGCGAAGGCCCACATCGTGTCACTTTTCCGCCGTTCCTAACCCTACTTGAAAAGGACGATCGTCTTACGTTTGATGCGACGGGCTACAACCGCAGTTGTGTCGCCGCCGCCGCCGCCACCACCACCGCCGCCATCTTCTGTCCGTCGTTCGTTCGTCGAACGAGTTCCGCCGAGACGAGAATTTGCATCCCTTCTTCTTGTACGCGGATGATGGTGGTGGCGGCGGTGGTGGTGTGACGTCAGCTGACGACACATACACTGCCCTGATAGAATTCACTTGTTTCGCCCAGCCATTGAACGTCCCCTTCATGGTCATTCATTTAATTATTGATCGATGAGTTAATTTCGGAATTTTCTCGAATAAATAGTACGTTTTTTCCATTACGCTAATTGTCTACTATCGGATTCACGGATTTTGTTCTGCGATCCGTTAATCTCTTGTCTCAATCTTCGCCGGAATTTTCTTCTTATCTGACTCATTCGCATTAATACGTATTCGCCAGGAGGGATTTTCTGCATCTAACTGCTGCTTTTTCCCAGTATTAGTACCAGTTCTCCGCCGTCTCGTGTTGATTAGAAGCAGAACCAACGATAAATGTGGATCGTTATGGATTTGGACGAGTTTTAATGTGTACTAGATGAATACAAATTGCAGTTGCATAGAACCACCTTAGCTGTTATATCTGCTCCAAAAATAAAGCTCATATCAACGGAGGAGGAAGGACGAGTTTACGGCACCACTACTACGTTGTCACGATATGTTCACGTGATATTCCCGTTGAAAAGGAGTACTGTAAACTACTCGTTCGTGTAACTCAAAATTAGTCTATTAATTGATTAAGTTGATTTGGATTTCCTTCAGAATTTCCTGTGACTCTCAATTTTTCCCTGGGGTTTTTCGTTTAATGCGTATTTGTTTTAACTTAGCTGCGGTTGTCCGAAATCGGAAAATTTGCTGGAATACGTATTTTCGGTATGTGATCTCTGTGGTTACTCTATAGATTCTTTTCTTTCCTGACCGGAACATCCCAAACCTAGGAGACATTTTTCTCCTGAAAGATCTGAAAAATCTCTGGAACGAATTTTTTTTGCAAGAAGAAAATGTGGGACTGAACACCAAAAGATCAGGTGTGCCCAGACAAAAGAGGCATTATTTTTATTTTATTTTTCTTCCTAAGACTTTGACCAATTATTTATTTTTTAAGTGTTAATTTTAGCAACATAATCCTCGTTACAACCAAAGAAAAAACTTTACATTTACTGAACTTTCATTTCAAAGTTTCTATAGCGGAATTTCTATTTTTTTTGGTTTAGAAAATCAATGCATTTTCTTTTTATTTCATTTTCTCGTCATTTTTCTTCAGCACATGAGTTTTCTTTCTCGGAAGTTTTTCAGAAGCTTCTTGGTGCATATCACACGGCATTTTATTTCTTGACATTTAGGGATTCATTTAAAATTGCTTGGTATTCTTTTCCAACCTTTTTTTTTCTGTTAATTCTATGCAGTAGGACGTCTTCTCTCCTGACTTTCCTATTTTTCTTCTTGTTTTTGCAATTCTTCACTGCTACCGTCTACTTCAACTTTTTCACTGTCCTTTCTGATTTTTCTCTTCATCCAGAAAATGAGGTCACGGTCATAGAATACATATTTTCCCAAAGGAAAGAACATATTGCGCAATAATGAGGTCTAAAGTGTTTGCGACGATCATTCTGTCCGTATTTGTGGACGAACACCTCTTAATAATGGTTTCTTGTTGCTACTTCTCTGAAATTTCAGGATTTCCTTTTAGCATTCTTCCCCCTCCCCCGGCGCTCCAGAAATTTCGAGGGAGGAAAAAACACAGTTGCTTTCTCATCAGCGTCTAATACGTCAGGTTCTAGATACTGTTCTTATGTTTCGTTGATCAGAGCGCTGTGATCTGGCAACTGAGTTGCTGATTTCCGCCTCATCACCACCTCATCCATCTTTTTGCGCATTCAACATCGCAAACCCGTTACCCTCGTTGGCGCAAGTCGATTGGACGTCGGCCAAACCAAAGGGGAACCCAGTGGAAACATGCTTCACCGTGATAAAGCTGACAGAGAACATGATTACGCCTACGCGAATGGTGGCGTGAATGCTATTTCATAAAAATTTGTTTCATTCCACATTCTTTTGTCGTTTTTTCCCCTGAAATAACGATTACTATTGATCTGTCGTGAACCTAAATAACAATTCATTCTCCACTCACATATTAAATCATCATTCAAGTATTTTTCTTTCCTTCTATCTCGTACGACGGGGAGATTTCTGGAACAAAATTGTGATTGGTGGGTCAGAACCATACTCTGATTGGTGGATCAGCCGCTTCAGACGTAACAGAGGATTTCTGGATTTTCCTCTTGGCATGATCTGGATTAATGTGACGTTAGTTGCTGCTGGTATAGTGTATTCTACATCAGCCCATCAAATCATAACAGAAACCGATACGAAAAGAAGTCGAATTATTCGAATGTTCGAGAATTATTCATCGAAAAGACCGAAATGTCAAATGTCTCTCTCCAAATATCAATAAGTATAACGAATATTCAGAAATCGATTACGTGAATTATTTGAGAGAGGGAGATTCTGATTATTTTTCGAAATAATATTTCAGAAAAAACCTTTAATGTTCTTTTTTTTTCTCATTACACACGATTAAGCGCAAATTGAATTGTTCGCGTCTAAAATTTTATTTCTTTTCAATTCTGTGAATTGATCCCTTCAGTCATTTCCTTTCACTAAATTTTTCTCAAATTTTTGCAACCTTCTCCTATTCAAGTGACTGTTACCTCTCTAATCCATTATTTTACTTTCCTCTTACTTTACTTGTTAACCTACGAGAAGAAAAGAATGTCACTCAGAGCGAAAAGATTCAAAACAGGTGAAGATCACAAAAACAAATAAAACATTAAAGAAAGTGTAGCGCTCAACGATTGCTGACAGTGACTGTATGTATGTATGTGTACTGTAGTCTAGTCATGTGTTCGAAAGAACCATTTCCAATAAACTGGATTTTTTTCGTTCATTTCTTTTTGAACTCTTCTTTGATTCTTATTTATTTCCAGTAGGTGCTAAATCTCAAAAATTCAAAATTTTGGCATAATTAAGCAAGTAAGGAATATTACAATCATATTCCAATTTTTCCCAGTTCGAAACCGTGTCTTCTTTCTCTGAAATTCTTTTTTTACATTGACTGGGCCATTTCTCTGGTTTATATGATAAATACACTTTCTTTTTCCTCCATCACATCAGTTTTTTTCTGGATAAATTTCCAAAAATTTCTTAGCGCTCATCTCACAGAATTTTATTTCTTGAAATTTATTTTTTAGAATTATCTACTGCCTTTTGTTTTTCCTTTTTTTTTGCTGTCATTTGGACTCTTGTAGACACGGCTATCCTCGACCTATGAACTAAGAAGCTTTAGAACGTGGCCGAGTTTATCGGCTTTGCAAATTTTAAAATCATTTCCCGCCGTCCGGGTTCAGCACAAAAATGAGTTAGTCGTTGTATAAGAAGCGATTCGAATCTGATTGTTCTAGCCGAGTTTCCTGTTGTTTGAGAAATTTTGTCGGTCGCCGATGGAGGAATTTTTGTTCGTCGGCCGATGTTAGCGGCATTATGGGGAATTATTCACGCGCCAACCACGCCCACAGCGTCGTCGTCTCTTTGGAACTTCGCGCATACATATGTAATCAAATGCGCTACTTGCTTGCCATATCAAAATTCAGACATTTACAGTTCGTCATCCAGTAATTTGTTAACTAATTAGCTTAATTATACTTTTTTTACATCACGGCTCCACATCAGCTCCCACGAAACTTAAAAATATCTACATTTCCTCTTGCTGGATTGCTTATGAACGCAAGGACAAGTTCTTCCCTCGTTTGTTTACTCCTGAGTTTCTAACGTACCATAGAACCTTCTGCACTTTCACATCGCTTGCGCTCGCTCGCTGCTCTTTCGTCTCTTTCTTACGTAATTTTCGCTCCGAATAAACATTTCAATCGCCTAAACATCTTTTTGACATAAAATCTCCGAAAAAATAGAGAAATAAATCAAGTATCAGAATAGTATACGCAAGGACTGTAATTTTGCCGAGGTATTAGTGTCGCTGACGCTCGCCGTTATTGATATTCCCGAAAAAAAAACTTTATGTACCGATCATTTTATTTCTAACTATGAGTGCAAATTTTTGCATCACTGTTGACGGTATCAAAGTCTATAATTCTTGTGATCTGTTGCTTGTTCTCGCTTGCGCTCGCTCGTGTGATCTCGCTGTGGGATGCACAGTTCCTCTTAGGCAACACTTTCTTCATGCTATCGCTGGAGCTCGACCGAAGTTTTTACGAACTATTCCTAGCAAAAAAAAGAACAGCAAATTATTTTTGTATTTTTAAAATTGATTTGTAGTTATTTACTCAACATCCCTCTTTTTCCTTTTGCTTTTTCATTTTTTTCATTTTTCTTCCTAGCTGTTTTTTTCTGGAATTTCCTTTAAAATAATTTCCAATGAACATTTTTAAATTTGCGCGGTCTTTTTACACTGCGGCTTGCTTTTAATTATAGAATATTCAAAAAAAGCCCCTTTCTGTTCCCATGTTACATTTTATAACAGAACTCTCTAGTTTATTTGATTTTCTGGACCTCCTGCCAGTTACCCGTGTAGTTATAATAATAAACATAATTCAATTAGTTCATACATATTTGTTCCGAATCTATTCTTTTCGAATGAAATGATTTGTTAATTCGAACAAGGATTGGTTTATTATTTTTTAACCAAGCTTTTATGCTTTGGACTGGAGCGAGAATGATTCTATGTAGTTGAAATTACTGTAGAATGTTCTTTTTTGCGTATAATTTAAGAACATCGACGTATTGTTATGGAGTTTTGGTTGTGTTTTCCGGAAACGCATTCCATCAACGCGACGTTATCCGTCGATGTTATCGTGACGAAATCCCGGTCGGTCGCCTACCGCGATTTTGCTTCCTTTCACACAAGACGATTTTATTGCCATTTCGCATGTTAACCTCATTCTTTTCTAAAGAAATCCTTTCCTTGATGTATGTACATATACAGATGATGACGCTTGTGTTCGTTGTGGGACGCCAAAGCACTGTGTCGGTCTGGATTTACGGCACATTCTTTTGCCGTTTACGGGCACTTTTTGAGCTTAGTGGATCTTCGCGAGCTCTCGAAACATTTCAGCGACGAGCTTTAGTGATCTCAAGCACTCCTCCACTTATCGTGCACGGCAGCCTGGAAATTACTATTCTTAGCTCATTATGACCTAATTTTCCTCATTTATTCGTTCAGTCATTCATTCGTTCATTCATCTAATCATTCCTTCTTTCATCCTCCATCCCTTTTATTCTTTTTTTTTCTTTCTTTTACCTTATATTAACTTTATATTGCTATCAGCTGTATTCGAATATCTGCATAGTTGTCTCTTAGTGTGTAGGTGGTCCAGTCTCTCTATTTGTTTGTTTCTTTGTTTACCTGCTTGTTTATCGGTCCATCTACTTGTTTCCTTCCATGTTACTTCCTCATCTCTTCTTTCAAATCTTTTGCGAGTTAATGTACACCTTTTTTTGTTTGAGTTATTTGCTTATCTGTTTTTGTTAATTTTATATATCAACGAAACTAATATTTTTTTACCCCAGAACACTTCGTATCAGTTCTCAGACAATCGATAATGTAATTTTAAAAGTACATGTCCTACTTTGAAAATGTAAAGATTGTTAAATATGTATTGAAAGGCAAGAAACTTTTCCCACTTGCGATCCCATCTGACATTGACATTTGATGTATCTCACATTGCTCAGTTTCTTTATGGAATTACATATTTTCATAATCTTGCATATTCATTTCGAGACCTAGTACAGTTCTATAAAGGGTTCTTATTTTTTTCTTTTTTTCCTCACAAAAATATCTTTCTATTGTCCCATTTTTATGAGCTGCTTCTCAAGATCTCCGCCCTTTTTTCCGAGGATAACTTCAATCGAGAGGTCTTATTCCCCACCCTTCCAAGTTTAGTTGGGGAAATACAAAACTCTACTACCTTCCAAGTTTAGTTGGGGAAATACAAAACTCTACAAAACTCTATTATTCTAAATCTATAAAACTTCAATTTTAAATGCAAAAATAATTAAGAAGTTGAAGTTGAAAGATCCTTACGGATCTCTTCCATCTAATTGACGCCTATAATATTTACAGTGTTCACATATTATCCTAAAATTCTCTTACACTCCCACGGATATCCAGGATTCTCGCTGTCTTTCTTTTCAAACTCAGCCGAGCTATCGACCTTTTGTCTGGGACCTTTTTCCAAAATCAAAGAGCCGTCGAGACGTTTAGAATCAGCAGCATATCGTGTTTCCACTGCACTTTTTCGTTCGTTGATACTGACGTACAAGTTGTGTGCCTTCGAGCTCATACTTGAACACCTTCACCCACTCAACAACCACTAGACATGCTATTCTGGTGAGACATAGAGTGTAATCCTAGACGATGTTCTCATATTTCTTTCTATTTCCATACAAATAAATGTGGATTTTCGTTTTATCCTTGTTCCAGCCAGTGTTTTATTTCTCTTCTAAAGTTGAAGTCAATTTTTCCCCCTCAAATTATTAGATATTGAAGACAGATCTTTAGAAAAAAAACTAATTTTTCAGTAGTTAAAATGAAGGAAAAGCAACCGGAAACTACCGAACTTCCCTCTAAAGTGCATCATTTCTCATGGCCACCCGGACAAGCATTCCCGTTCGAAACCCTTCCACCGTATCCAGCAGGTAACTTTTTTTATATTATTTTTTTTAGCTGAAATTCTCTCAATTATTCGACGTTTCAAATTCTTGAGTATTTATGATAACAGAAATCTCCTCTTCAGTTTCAAATGGTTTTTTCACCTTTTTTCAAATTAAAAACGAAGATTTAGATTTTTTTACTTTTTTCGTTAAAAACGAAGAATTAGAATTAGAATTAGAATTAGAATTAGAATGAACGTAGAAGAATTGATGCTTTTTTTAGCAATGAATTAGATTCTCTAATTATTTTCTTAAGCACATATCTCTAATGAATCAATGCAGATTTAATTTCTATTTGGTATCATCATTTCCGCCATAGCCATAAAATAGTACTTTCTGCCCATAATTCAAACAAACCAAATCATCAGTTTTTATTACCTCGTGGATTTATTTTCTGCCTTATTACTTCCCTTTCCAATTGTTTTTAATATTTTTTGTTGATTGATCATACCTTTTTCCTTTTTTAAATCAATTTTGCCTCTTTTAAGGGATTTCCACTTTTAAAGAAAGATAGGAATAAAGAAGCACTTAAAAACCTATGGATCAGCGCCTATTAGTACGAATTACTAATGCGAACGCTTCCCTAATTGAATTGTAAAATTTTTCGGCGGAATTATCATTTGATTTATAAGTAATTGAATTGCAAAATAGCTTCTCTAACAAATCTTTCAATTCCCATAAATCGACGACATGTTTTGAAAGTTCGGAATGTTGTTTATAGTAAAGATGTTTATTTTTGCTGCAGAAATTTCTGGACAAAATAAAGTTAAACATAAATAATCTTGAGTAGAGAGTATTAAAGCATTGGGAACTTGTCAAAATCAAAATCACTTCCCAAACAATCGTTGCTCACTTGTTTTCAAATACAATATTATTTCGTTACAGGACCTAATCTCTCTAAGGTACGATATCCACGAGATGTATGCTCTCCACGATACGTGTGTCCACATTGTAGTGAGCAGTTTTCCGTAAGTGACTCGGCTTTTTTTGATAAGAGTTTTTACGATTTAAATACAAGTAGAAGTGGATTCCTTTCATAGTTTCGGCCACTTCTGCTATGCACTCGAATCCGGATCTGGTTGCTTGTAGAGTTTGCAAATGATTAATTGCGCCGGTCGCTACAAATGTCATATCCTTCAGTTCCACTGACTGGAAATACCGGGGTTCGCCTGAAAACTGTGAATACTTGGCGGGAAAACGTTCATGTATGGATTTTGTACAATTTAGTGGGGCATCCATGTCCCACTTTTACCAATGGAACGGAAAGACAACGGACTCTTACCAAATTTATGATAGTTAGGCGCTAATTTTTATTTAATTAGGTTGAGTAATGAATTACTTCCGTTCTGTTCTTCATACATTTCTGTAGGTGGCGACAAACAGTTTATTGTGGCATAATGTGCTTCTCTGCTAACTCTTTCGTTGTTTGATTGGGATTTTGTTCAATATTGACTTCAAAATATCGTACGCCGAAGTCGCACGGGTGACCCTCCCCCCGTCCCACCTGGTTCGCCTTTCGAAAAATGTCCGGAACGGAATTTCCAGGTATCACTCCACGAATCTGAGATGGTGCAGATTTCAGGTGGAGTATTCTTATAAGGGATAGTAGATTACGGAGAGGAGGGTGATTCCGTCCATTTCTTCCTAATTGCCGTAAAAAACGGTCCGGAAGATGCGGCGCCGCACAAGGCTGACGCGCCCCAGTCGAACTCTCTGTAGGGAATAGTGCGCCAGAACGCCTGAAGCCGTATCTTCGGGCCGTTTTTTACGGCAATTAGGAAGAGATGGACGGAATCATCCCCCTCTCCACTATCTACGATCCCGTATACGAATACTCCACGTGAAATCCGTACCACCTCAGATTCGTGGAGTGATGTCTTTAGCAAAGCATTTCCCACCGTTCGATCGGTTATCGCTCCTTCACCGTACACACTGCACATTTTTTTAGCTTTAGCTGCAGCACTATTGCCTTGTTTAAATTCCCAAAGCGTTACAAGGCACAAATGTATTTTTTTCATCCTCCAATTTTAACGTGAACAAAAAATTAAACGTACCGTGCACACCACCAGACTGCTGTTTAAGGACAACTTCCACCTTTGAAGCGACATAACAAAAATCCCTTGTTTGTGTAACCCATTGTACGCGTAAACCATAACAATAGGTACCATGTACCTGGGCAGAAGTTATTTATGATCAATCTAATATATATTTTAGTGAGTTATACAAGTAGGTAAATTCATCTCAAGGCGTTAATATCACTGCAAAAGTTAGTGATGCACCTCCGTCTCACACAGGGGTTGCACCCGTGCCTCACCACAGTGATACAACCGTATCCCACCCCATTGGTGCGCACGTCTCACCATCTCGTGAATCACCAATAGCTGATTTTTAGCAGTAAAATAGCCAGAAAAAAACGAACATGGGATCCTTAACTAGTTTATTCCAAGTAACTGTTCGTTCATATAAATACTAGTGAATTTTCCAATTAGCTAAGTATACTTACTCTAAAAAGGGCAGTCGGTTAGAGGTCCGTTACAGCCACACTGTCAAGGGTTCGAAACCGCCCTAGTGTAAACCAAGCCTTTCATCCCTCCGGGGTCGATAGATTGGTACCAGACGTGTCTGGGAGGATAAAAACACTGACTTCATACATCCGCTTGCCCCCGCAAGTCCTTGTATAGGCCAACACACGTTCCAAATCCTCAACGATTACGAATTCCAGTAAAACGCGTTAGCGCATCCCGAGTGGATTGATACGCCAGTGACTTTATCCTTTTTTTACTTACTCTAGGACAATTTGAAAACTACTACTAGAGATAGGGACATCGAGAAGGCCTTATTTGCTAGTGTACGGATGATTTGATGATTAGCTAAAATGAAATGATCGGATGAATGGATGACTTCATCGAACGTTTTTAGTTTCATCGCCTTCGAGGTGCTGTTGTATGTCCATTCTGCTATAATCGAGTATCAGTGGGACGATATGTGAGCGATCATTTTTGTCTTTTTCTCGAGCCAGTATTGATTTTATTGATTTCATTTAGAATCGGAGACTATCATACCAGTATTTGGCGTTCGCCAGTACACTGTTAGTGATGAGTGCAGCGTTGGCAGCGTTTTTCGCATTAATAACACCGCAAAGAGTTTATCTTGTTATTGCCGGTTAGTTCATTGATATTTCAGACTACAAATCTAGATCACGATCAATTCATCGATTTTTACAGCTTGCTTTTCCCTGTTGTTCTCGTTGGTGTGCTTCATCAAATCGTCTCATCTGCGATCCACGGCTGAAGAAGCCACAATGGTTATCGACGATTACTGAGAGAAAATCACGTCGACTGGATGTTTTCATTAATATATTCTTTTTGTTTCGTAGCCGTATGTGAGCTACAGTCGTGGTGAACTACAAGCTCCGCCCCCGGGATAGTAAAAACCTACGCCTTTGATGCTTCTTGTGACTTCTTTGATTGAAATAATTGTTTAGCTACTTGCCTAGTTGTCCCGCTCATTGAATACGGTAACTTGTGAAATATTGCCAATTGTCCACATAAGGTTCCGGAAGGTTCGCTTAAACACACCCTTGGTGAATGGCATGACCTGCTGGCCAATTAACGTTAGCCCCGCCCGCGGAGCCGAATTGGTTCCTTGCCATTCTCCCAGTGTTTGTTCGGTGCTAAACCATAGACTTAAGCTTATATTGTGTCGTCATTATTTGTGTACATATATGTGTCACATTGTTATCTCAGGAGATCACACAGCGACAAAAGAATTTCTTTTTCTTGAATTCAAATCCCGGTTAAAATCCAGAAGAAAGCATAGAGAGAGGGAAACTCTCAAACCATGTCAGATTTTGTCAGGATCCTTCCGACATTTCATTGCTCTGTGATAATTAATTCATAATATAAACCCGTCATCTGTAGGTTTTCAACTTCGGGACCACCATCCATTTTTTTATATATCTGTAGTTTATAGAAATTGTGTGTTTAGATCTGTAGATCAACTATTCCAATCGATTTGGGTTTCGAATCTTGTTCACATGTTGCATAAGGTAATCGCAGCTGTTTACATAGCTCGATGCTAGTCGCAGTGGTGACAAGTTCGTGATGTGTTGTGCCTTTTTCATACACCGGTTGTATTAAAAAAACTATTTAAGAAATAAATAATTCTTTAAATAACATGTATTTCACCGTGAAATCACAATTTTTTATAACATGAAGAGTACCGCGTTAGATTCGGAATCCAGAAATAGTGAGACGAAATTGAAAATAGCCAATAAAACAAATCAAGATGGGTATAGAGGTCGATTTGAAGAGTACTACGGTTTTTTTTTATTGATTTGCTTGAGCTGTAGCCAAGATTGGTACTGGTCTTTAATAACAAATAACGTTTCGGAATTATCGCCTTCGACAGAGCCTGCAAAAATTCAAAACCATCGGAGATTTATTCTCTCCGTCACCTTATTACCCTTCAGAAAGCATTCAAACGGTAAGTAAACTCAGACAGCAACACATCGGCTAATGCTTACCTCATTTGCTGAATCTGATAACGAAACAGACCACCACGTACCATAACTAGAGTCACGGGGGATCGTTTTATAGGGACCTGTCGTCCCGCCCGGTAGATCAAAACTCGCACAGAGATTGATGTGGGGATAGTTCGTTTGTGATTGCAATGCACTAATCTTTTTTTCTTTATTTTTGGACTTTTGGAGGTGATGCAAAATGCCTCTTGTGTTCTGTATGCTATGATCCCGGACTCTAGAATAGTACCCTAACTTCTACATTATTTTGGAAGCTTTGATGACGTACTATACGGTGTGCTCCGAGTTGGGTGGAGAGCGAGTTCACCTGGATTTCTCTTCACTCGAATACACAAGGGACGTTCCGTTCCCCCCATATAATCGTCATCTCACGACTTGCACGTGGTGCGATACACCACTTCTGATACAATCACCCTATCTGCCATACGGACAAACTACGCAGCTGGGAGCTATGAATGCTAAGTCGGTCATACGCACCGATTACGTACCAGCTGACCATTGAGGTTCGTTTGTGATAGTTCCACAATCCCCACGTCCTTCTGTAGACTTGTTTTCCGTACACAGCTCCATACCACTCTGCTAAGAACGGAATCTTTTATAGGCTATTCACTACGTTGTATCTTTGAGAGGTGCAGACTGTGTGGTGACTATTACATAAAAGAAATTGGACGCCCACTGAATGCTCGGGTCAAGGAGCATCTTGGTGACCTAACAAAGACCCACCTCACTTGGAGCATGCCGTAGGATACGCCATCAAAACTCTAAAATGGAGGTAGAAGTTAGGTACTATCGTTCGAGTCCGCGACAATAGCGCGCAGAACACAAGAGGGCTCCAAAAGTCCAAAAATGAACAGAAAAGGGTGAGTGCATTGCGATTAGGAACTACCGGTACCAAATCTAGCAAATAAGGCTGATGCGTTGCTGTTTGAGTTCACATACCGTTTGGATGCTTTCACTGGAGTGATAAAGCCATCGAAAGAATAAATCACTGATGGCTTCGATTTTTTGCAGGCTCTGACGAAGGCGAAAGTGCCGAAACGTTAGCTTTTAATAAATATCAGCACCAATGATAAATGTCAATAATAAATATCTTCGCTACAGCTGAAGCAAATCAATAAAAAGCTTTCAAGTTCAAGATTCAAGACCAGTCGAACATGAGGAATCATTGCAGTGTTTCTATAGTGTAGTGCGGTGATTCGCGAGTACCACGAGCTTACGTAAGAAGATAGATTCTCGTTCGAGACAAAATTTTGCAAGTACAGGGGACTTATAAGCTACCGATTCTGGATGATCACAAGAGTGAACGATGAGTTGTCGGTGATTCGCTATAGTATACCAGCTCTGAATCCAACCAAAGAAAGCCAGCGATGATTTTGAAATTGATTTTGAGAGCAAGTGGTGGAAAATCTTAATTCGAGCGAGAAAATCATCAAAAATTCGCAAATAGAGCGGGAAACGTCCTTTGAAGTTAATGTCACTAAGTCACAGATCAGCAAGGAAAAAGAGATGGAGTTTGAGTTTGGCTTCCATCCTATTCAGTGCTACCCATTCCACATTCAGAAAAATTTTTTAAGGGTTTTTTTTATACTGGAGCTCATTATCTCCGATTTTGTAATACAATAAGGATTTTGCAGAGAAAATAGTTTTGCGAAGATTTAATGATGATGATGATTGGTTAACTGGTTAACTGATTGATTCGCTGCTGATTGATTAAAAATTCTTTCGAGAGAATTCAACTAAAAGATTAAACTTGGAGTAGATTCCTTCAAAACAATTTCAAATTGATTCGAAATTGCGTCCGTGCCTGAACAATGTGAGGGCAGGTAGCGCCTTTGATGTTCATCTATAAAGATGGCAGTGATTCTCAACAAATACATTTCATCGATCATTTTTGAGAACATCTTTACCGTCTTTTAATTATCGGCGGCATCGAGCAGTTAATCGGAGATCCTCGTTTAGGAACAGCCATCTGACACGTTTTAGGTACAATATTTCTCTCCTATTCGACGACTTTTAGAAATTTCAAATGCCACAACTCTGTTATATCCACTATTTACGGCTTATTATTGTTATGCTAGCTATTTTCACGAAACCCACTATAAATACTCCTTCAATGTTTGACACCTGTAATCTTACTGTATTCGATCATCTTGACCCAGATGTTCAATCGTATCCTGATCCAAATTTCGATCCCATGAAGGTGTTTACAAGTGTTTCTTCGGCAGTTAAGCAGCTTCCAAGAATCCATAGTTATTTAGGATTGTATCCCTTACGACCCGCTGACCACTTTATCCAATGGGAAACTGTACATGGATGAGGAAAAATCGAAGGGGTTTCAGTGTAAAGCAAGGTACGGTGATTGGGAGTGTTTTTTTTTCACGGATTTAAAACTAATTACGGGTTTCTCCAGATGTGTACTACCTGTAAACGATTTTCGCTACTCTCCCGATCGTTGGAGGTGTCTTCCCTCGTCGGAAGCATTTAAATGTGATATAATCGAGTCGTATTGCATTGATGACACCTCAAGAGAGGAAGCGTACATTCATTCACAAATCTTTGAGTTAAGGGGACCTTATGCTTCATTTTTCAATCATTCTATTTTATTACAATGAAATGAGAAAAAATTATGTTTACAGGTATGCTCCGGTTTCACCCTCAGTCAAACCAGACGTGTATATTATTGTGCTTGATTCTGTATCGTCTTATATGGCGAAAAGGTTCGAACGACTTCATAAAAAATATTAACTTCAGAAAAAAAAACGTCACCACTAAAAAACAACGACAATGCTGTATAGTATCGGGGTTAGTTTGTCACGTGTGTATGTGTGCACAAATGTGAAACAAATTTCCAGAATGGATGGGTCCCACTGCCATCTTATTCGTATTCCAGCGCCTCAAAGCGGTGGGATATGACGGGCCGGTCTAACTGCGTGGAAATGGTTTCCCGTGGTCCAGTAGTATCGCGAAATAACTTCATGTGGATTTGACAAAGAGTAAATGAGACGTTTTATAGTTGTGACAGCTCCATGTGTTGCATTTCACCCCTATGTTTGTTCTCCGCGCATCTATTTTCCTGCACGTTTGCCTTAAATTCAAAACATTCTTTCTTCAGACGGTGGAAACACGCATATAAATGGCTGCTTAAAGGCATCACCCCACGAATCTGAGATGGTACGGATTTCAGATGGAGTATTCGTATACGGGATCGTAGATTATGGAGAGGGGGTGATTCCGTCTATCTTTTCCTAATTGTTGTAAAAAATGGCCCGGAAGATATGGCTTCGACGCGCTATTTTCTACAACGAGTTCGATTGGAGCGCGTCAGCCGTGTGCACGCGCCGCACCTTCCGGACCGTTTTTTACGGCAATCAGGAAGAAATGGACGGAATCACTCCCCTCTCCATAATCTACTATGCCGCGTACCAATACTCCACCTGAAATCCGTACCACCTCAGATTCGCGAGGTGATGCCTTTAAACAGTGGCCAACAGTTCACGTGATTTAACGTAGAACCTAATCTTCACCAGTACGACGTTCATGTGATTTTCGTCTTAACAGACCATTCTCGGCCAAATGTTGAGAATAAACTAGAAAAACTCAATACGCGAATAATGTTCTCAGATTATAGCGATATCGAAGGAATATATGCGTGAAATCAACTTTGAGTATACTCCGTATGTAGTACTGACGCCTTTGAGAAGAAAACTAAAAACGTTCACCAATGCTTAAATTTTCAGAGAGAAACCAAAAAGCCGTTAGGAAAAAGGCACGTGATTCTGTAGCGAAGATTTGCAGAACGTGTCACTGCTATTAATTTTGACCAGTGGAGCGAACGAAGCGAGAACCACAAGAAGATTTGTGGTGCTTCGTGGGATCCGGCGTAAGCCAGACGTTCATAATGGTTATAGTTCAAGTGTAGCCCTCCATAAGATATCTTTGCAGCTTTTTGGTGTGAAGGAATGCAATTTCAACGCATCACTGTAAAATAACAGCCAAATTATTCACATTAGCGATTATTCTGTCTACATAACTTGTATACTTAACTTTTTCGAACTTCCTTTATCAACTTTTTGGCTTTTTTTTCAAAAGGTTTAGGAACATTCATTCATATGATATGATGCTTATTGCAGTCACTACAATGAGCGAAGAAGAAAATTTTTGGTATACCCTGAATGAAACCTGAAACAGCATTAAGAGTCCTTCTTTTTCACCAAGGATAATTCTATCTGGTTACGTTTATCAGAAGTTTTTCAAATTTTGAGAACAGGCGAATGTCCCACAGTAGAAAGAGGTCACCACAACGAACGCGTGGTTGCTAGAAGAATTCCTTAAAAGCATCACTCCACGAATCTGAGGTGGTACGGATTTCAGGTGGAGTATTCGTATACGGGATGGCAGACTATGGAGAGTGGGGTGATTCCGTCCACTTCTTCCTAACTGCCGTAAAAAACGGCCCGGAAAATACGGCTTCAGGCGTTTTGGCGCACTATTTTCTACAGAGAGTTCGACTGGAGCGCGCCAGATTTGTGCGGCGCGGCCTCGTTCTTTTTTTCCTTTTTTTTTCTTTTTTTTTTTGAGCCGTTTTTTTACGGCAATTAGGAAGAAATGGACGGAATCACCCCCCTCTCCATAGTCTCCCATCCCGTATACGAACACTCCACCTGAAATCTGCACCACCTCAGATTCGTGGGGTGATGCCTTTAATCAAGTACTGGTTCGGCCTTGTGGCCTAATGGATAAGGGGTCGAACAACGAGTTCAAAAATTGCAGGTTAGAGTGTTTTGTTATAGTGTGCCTGCGAGGATTTTAGATGGAACCTTTATTTGCCTGACGTTTCGGCTTCTTCACCGTCTTCAGAGGCCTAAATAGAGGATGTCTGGAACAATGCTACGTTTATCCCGTCAAGTGCCAAACTACCCAGGGTCAGTGTTTCGATAATCGTTCAGGGTAGTGAAAGCAGACCCCATCTACATTGAAAATAGTCCTACGTTGCTCCACCGGATGTGGCGCGGCTGGTTGCACGCACTTGTCACTCAGTGTACCAGCGAATGAGTAGCGAATGAGCAAAGTAGTAATTATCGACAAGCATTCATTCCTATTATTCACTGAAGGGTTTCTTTTAAGAATAAAAAACGCCTCCAACGTCTTCCCTGCCGATATTTCTATTTCGTGAGCCAGTATAACGTATTTCACATCGTAATCGTTTCCGTTGTGGGCCTCATGTCTGTGCCTTCCTAGTGGTGTTATCAAACTTTTTCGTCGTTTTTCTGCCATGTGTTCATTAATCCTCACTCCAACATTCCTACCGGTCTCCTCAATGTAAGTTGCATTGCACATCAAGCACTCAGTCTCATATATTACCCCCATTTGTGCGCAGTCGCCTGTCTTTCCGTATGGACAAATAACATATCTTTCACAGATGCAGTATCTATCATATAGTCTGTTTCTAACAAGCTGGCTTTTGATGTTTGCATTTGGGATGTTTACCAAGATCACGTCATCTTGTAATTGTGCTTGGGTAATGCTGCGCTGAACAGCGGCACTGACACTGTCAGAGAAAAAGGAAGACAAAGAGAAATTTTGTTTTCGCGCGGAACATTTATTTACAGTGCGGGTTCTTCGGTAATGCGGACATACTGTATGACCATGAGCACATGCAATTTTTAAGGCTAGTCTTCGTGATTCGTGTCGTTCTTGGTTGCACTGGTTATTCGATTCTGCTCATGAAGCAGATCGCCAGTACTGGTGCTAATCGCTGACCCATTGCTAGTTCTCTCAGTTGTGCGAAATAATTTCCTGACCACCTGAAGATATCACAATTCAGGCATTCCTTGATAAGTGTTATTATGCGAGATCTACTAAGTCCATATGTTTCAAAGTTGTTACCGTATAAATCTATCATCTCAGAGAGAGTTTGCAGCGCCCCACTGTTTTTTACACTCGTATAGAGTGAGGTTACATCAAAGGACTCTATTACGCAATTGCGCACAACTCTCGCATTGCGTAATCGCTCAAAGAAATGGTGCGTATTCGACAAATGAGATGACATTTTAGGCGAAATTTGACTCACGATTTTATTAAGGAACCGCGAAATTCGATCCGTTGGTCCTCCAACACAACTTATTATTGGTCAGATTTTGAATGTTGCCGCTGATGTTGAGTTCATCTCATCGGGTTTCAGTTTATGCGTTTTGATGAGGCTATAGAACACAGGGTAGGTCGGTTTGTCAAGCTTGAGGGGGCTTCCAAATCGTTCGTCAAGACCAGCAAATTTTCCCATAGTCATCCATACATGATTCAAGCGTAGCGTAGCGTAGCACAGCACAAAGAATTCTTTCTCTGTTACGCAGCGATAGATCGTTTCATCTTGCAAGTGAAGATTTGTTATTTCCCGAAACAGAGCTCGTAACATGACTACGAATTCCTCACCCTTATCGCTTACTGACTATAACTATTAGGCACACTATAACAAAACACAGACAGAATATGCCGAGGTTTCAAGACAAAAGAACATTCGAACTACTAGTGCGGGTTGGAGTCTTTCAACTGCAAACATTTTATTTTTTTTCCTTTCCGTTGTTTTTTTTTCTTAAAATTTAACTTGGTGGTGACCTACAAATTTTCCAACATATACTATATCACATACTATATAAGTCCTTTTGCGTCAAGATTATTTTTTATACACGACTAATTGCGGGTCCGACCGCTGCATCGAGTCCGTAGTCCTTGATCTCCTGGAAAGGTACATAGGATACTAATTTGCGATTCCAACGAAATCGCCGGATTCTTGCGCGGCGGAGTCGTACCACCTACGGCGCCGACCAGCTGTATTGGTATCTTCTTGTTACTATGCTACAGTCCCCACCACCACCCCAAACAATAAGCACACTCAAAAACAAAACAATTCAAATTCATACGACAAAGTATAGAGGAAAGGATAAATAGAAGAGCTGTAAATAAAAAGTCAAAGGATAAAGCCACTGGCGTATCAATCCGCTTGGGATGCGCCAACGCGTTTTACTGGAATTCGTAATCGATGAGGTTTTGGAACGTGTGTTGGCCTATACAAGGACTTGCGGGGACAAGCGGATGTATGAAGTTAATGTTTCTATCCTCCCAGATACGTCTGGTACCAATTTATCGACCCCGGAGGGATGAAAGGCTTGGTTTGCACTAGGGCGGTTTCGAACCCTTGACAGTGTGACTGTAACGGACCTCTAACCGACTGCGCCACACCCGCCCCAGAGCTATAAATAAATGATGTTAAATACATCATGGTAACAGTTATAGGTATACAGGCGTTGAAAGAAAATAGAAAAAATAATAATAACAACAAAAAGAAGATTTTAACCCCGCGAAAACCTCGGATATTCTCATTCCTCCTCCTGGTGAAGATCATATAACTTCGATTCCAATATTTTTTCTCTACTTTGAACTTATTTGATTTTTCATGTCTCTACCAAGAACTATCGACTATCTTAAAAGAAATATGGGCGCAGTATTCATGGAATTTTTGAATAGAGTTGGTGAAAATAGCAAACCCAATGGATTCCCTCTTGCATTCGGTATGTCCGTGGTTTGATCATGGGAATGTTTAAGGAATCCTCATTCGCTGGACATTTCTAAATCCAGTGTTTAGGTAAATCAATAGAGCTGGTTGATCGATCAATAGTCGGACTTCCACCGATGGATCCTGATTGGGACCGAGATAAGATCTGCCAGGAATACTTGGATAAGTATGACTATCATCTGCACCAATTTGGTGCGCATGGATACAAGGTTTATTATGTAATTCCATTTCATTCTATTGATTTTTTACTAGTTATTCACGTGGATCTTCTTCGATGAAATCATTTTCCAGGAAAATTTGAAAATTTCAACCTACGCCTATATTTTAGACCATGATCGCACAGGACCATCTGGCTGGCATAGTTTTCTATCCCAACTGCTCAGGTTTCAAGAATCTCGAAGCGGATCACGTCTGGAGGTTTTTGCAGAGTTCTTTTCTTCGTTATTCCGTTACTCTTTTTATTTCTCGGTTTCTTTCTATTTTCTTGTTAAATGTGAAGAAAGCGGTAATTGAGGCCTTTCGCTCTACTTATTCAACAAAAAGAAATATTCCAACGCATTTTCAAGCGGTCCTGCAGCCAAAGACACATTGAAATGTTGGACTATCTGGAGAATTTTATCAGATCCTACAAAGGTCCGACGACTTATTCTTCTTAGACTTTTCCAATGCCTTTCGATTTGAAATTTACTCCATGTTTGTTTTAACTCGAGGAAAAAATATTGGAATGTTCCAGGAGTTCCAAAAATTGCTCAGATATGGCCTACTACACTTGCTCACTCTAAATCTGGAACAATCTTTGGTGTTGATAAGCATTTTCTAAAATTTTTCCAAGAGAACGAGAAGAACCTTCGGAATGCGTTCGTTTTTCTTATGGGCGATCACGGGCCACGAGCCAGTGGCGTGGGTTCTTTGCTGATTTTTCATCATTTGTCCTTTTTTAAACTAATTCTTTTGCACTTCTTTCTTTGAGCAGAACCAGAACCAAGATGGTTATTAATTCTTAGTTTGGCTAACGTCTCGACGTGATCACCTTCTTCAGAAATGGAGAATCAAAGACACGTGTAATCTATTCCCTCAAACGCTTCTTCACCTCACAACATATGAAGTAGCAAACAGAAAACTTAAAGACAAGGTCAAAGAAGGAGATCAAAATACAGTGTGGTGCAAAATCTTAGGTCCACCCCTGATTTTCCTAATAGCAGCCTAAAAACGGATTACCAAAGCCAGGTAATACCACCATCGTATTTCTGCAACCCGCAAAAACCTCCACACAAGTACCCTTGGCAGGCCACCTGATGAGTGCGGGATGCCACGAACGCTTATTGAGAAATAGGCCGGTGCAAAATTTTAGCTCCACCTGAGGTTGTCCCACGATCATGGATTTCTCATGCAAAGTTGGGCACAAATAGGTCCATAACGCTGCGTAAAAAGTAATTTTCATCGTCTGCTTCAATGGCGAGCAAGCTGAGGCCGATGCATTTCACGAGGCTGGTCTTTCAAACATGAAGTTCGCGGCACAACCTGGACGATCTCACAACTGCATCAACCAATATGTGAAGAATACGGAAGCCTACAAAGAGAAAATCACCACCGGGTGTGCAAAAAAGTAATCTAGAAGGGATGAAAGTTGCTTGTTCGGATGGCTTTCAGCAGCAGCGAGTCCGAGGACAGCCTGCGGCGTCGTATTGATTTGCCAGTATCGAAATGGACAGTACTACGCAGCGTGAATCGCCATTCTCACATCTTCAATCAAGTTATGAATCGCGCACCTCGTTCTTCGTGTTGGTCAGGAAAAGTAGTATATGATTCAACTAAGCAATCCCAAAATTCAAAGAAAGTTGAATTTGCAATTATGTTATGCAGCCGTCAACAAACAAACAATTACTTTTATTTTTTTTTCCTAGCTACAGTAATTTTAAGTACAAATGAGCGTTGACGTTACCGTCAGAAACTGCTCGGAATAAGGAAACAACTGCCCAATACTAACACTTTGAAGAAAAAAAAATTAGAACATAGCGCAGATCCATAAATTCTAAAGAAGATTAGGAAGTAACGCTGTAAAGTTTTTAAACAATCCTAAATAGAAAAATTTCCAGGTAGGCATCACTGCTCTCAGTCGTTACGAAACAAACAATCCATTGTTGTTGATAACAATTCCAGAAAAATATCGCAATTCTAGCATCCATAAGCAATTAAGGAGTAAATCTATGGAGCTAATAACGGCATTTGATGTACATGCTACTCTCATGGATATTGCAAAGTTAAGCTTTTTTAAATAAGCATATTTTCTATGTCTTACGCGGAGTACACTGGATTTTTAGATTCAACCAGAAAAGAACTTCAGTGATAGCGCTTTTCTGGATATGTCACCGCTCAGTAAAGGGTCGTCATTGTTAAGAAAATGGAAAGGAATTCGAAATTGTCGTACTTTACCTATTTCTTCACACTACTGCTTATGTCAGTTCAACACCTCGGTTTTCAAGTTGGTGAATTAGAAAAGAGTTAAGATCAAAGATGTTATATTTATATGTAGAACAAATTCTAGTTTTCTTATAGAGATCAAAAAATCGAGGAGGAATTGGGCATTTTCTTGACGGAAAACGTGAATGTGGCTATACAAGAACACATAAAAACTGGATTATGCATGAAAAATTTCTACAATTCAGTAAGTGTAAAATTTTCTTGTAGATCCTTCTTCTACACCTCCTTTTTTCTTATTTTTATCTTCTAAATCATGATGAATACAGCTTGAGAAGGTGAATCGACTATATACATACGATAGCTGCATACGTGAACTTTTTCAATGTGTTCTTTTGGGGATTATTTGGAATGTAATAAAGTAATGAATTTAAAAAAAAAAACTCTAGTAAGTGTAAGTAAAGCTACAAATCTAAGAGAATTTTGTTTGTTTCCAACACAACAATTGAAATATCTCTTTTTTTCTTCAAAATATGGATATGTCCCAGTTTTCATCATTTGCATGAACCTAAAAACTGCTACAGCTAAGAGCACGAGTACATTTGCTACGCAGCTGTCATAGTCATTCAGTCGTTCGTTACAGGAACTACCACATTATTTGCCTAAACAGTGCGTAGGTCATGAAAATGAAAAAGAAAAAAATTACTGTTTTTTTTAACTGTTATTAGCTGCAAATACTGTAGTCGTTTCGACAAGAATAAAATGCCCAGAAGATAGCAGAAATGCACTATGTCAGCAATGAGGGATATGCTGATTTAATTGCAAAACTTTCTGAAATGTTCACTCGGGTCCTGCCCTTAAGGATGAGCCAGTAAGTGATGTAAATGATGCGCACAGCAAGAGTCCTGCAAGTTGTCCACCTCTCATAGCTTAAAGTGTACGCAATGTGAGAACCGTAAGCGATAAGCGAAGATTACGACGTAACGCAAACTTGACGATAATCTTCAGTCAATTCCTGAACACTCCCTGATGTCGCTCCTATCGCAAGGCCACGACGTTTGCGCTCACGGCTTCATTCTTATTTGCTTCCGCTGCGATCTGATCGAGAACGCGCGGTCACCGCGACTTTATTTAAGAAAAGGACAAACGGAGTAAACTGCAACCACTTTTATAAGTACATATATTGTATATTTATCGACATCTATGTCATTTTTAGGTTTTTATCCCATTCTCGTTGTTGCTTTTCTGTTTCTACTTCTTTTAACAAAAAAAAAGCACCATTCAGACCATATCTACCTTAGCTCTGAAAGTCGACAATGAAACTATATATGAAACTGTTGTCTCGGTCCGCCCCTCCGGAGGAATTTTCTCAGTGAGTTAGTGATTTTTCCCCCCACCATATCGGGATGCACGGTATATTTTTCTAGGGATCCTATGACAGCTCAAAATAATTCAGGCCCATATTCGCTCCACAGCAGATGGCTTTAAGCTAAACTCTCCTGTTATAAGAAGAGGTAGATTTTCGGCAGGAGGACGGTGTATTCTTGGAATTGGTCCACAACAATTCTGCTACTGCCGAGTTCGAACACGGTGATGCTCTACAAGGAAGATTACAACCGATCATTACAATTACAACAATGCATACGAATTCTTTTCTTTTGCATTCTTTTCGTTTCATAACAATGACATAGTTAGATGATTTGATCAAAAAAACAAATTTTACAGCAAGAATTCTTTTTGGCGAGATTTTAAAAAGGATAGTTCAAAATTCCTATTTGTTAGGTACATACAATGGTGAGTGTGTCCAGTTGCGTAAGCGCGCTGCACCCTCGATTTCCAGAAAGCAGAGGGAGCGAATTCTCTCGCGTCAGAGACAAAAAAGGGCATGCGTCGCTGCAGGCACGTCACCTGCCCCTGGCTGAACGCATCCTGCCCTACCCAAAAGTCTTTCGGAAGTTTTCACGGAAAAAAATTCTACTTCTGGCTGGTTCTCGGGTACTATCTCTTTTGTCGTTTCAAGAAGAGATAGAAAATAGAATAGAATCTTGTGTGAAATAATGTACATAATCTCTTCCTTAAATTTTGCCGTGCTAGATTATTTGATTATTTGCACTTTTCAAGCTCAACAGAGATCACTTGAATTTAACAGCAGTAGCCTAAAAAACAGTGTTGTAACAGTGTTGTTCATTCATATTCATGCCAAATTAAATGAGATCCAGAAGACGCTTAAAGAACAAAGAAGAAACAGTTCCTTTTTTGAATCTTGGCATCGTAGAGTTTGATTGTGTACTACTTTTTAAGCAGAACCAAGATTAAAGATTAAATAATCTTTTTGCTAAATCATATCTTGTGGGATGACGAGACGTTTGAGAGAGTAGATTACACGTGTCTTTGATTTTTCCAGGCTCTGAAGAAGGCGACGACGCCGAAACGTTAGCCAGAATAAAGATCAATAACAATCTTGGTTCGGCTTAAAAAGTAGTACACAATCAAAGAAGAAACAAATATGAAAATATGTAACATGAGATAAAAAATCAATCTTTACACAAACAGTCACACTGGTGCGGTAGTAGCAGTGAGCAGAAGCTTCAAAAATGCTAATTCTCAAAGGTGATGTTGATGGACATTGTAAACGGTCCAGTAAACGATAAACAGTTCACAAATAATCAACATTAATTCTATTTCCACATCATGAGTCTTCATTTAATTATTATTCCTTTTTAAATGAATGTGTGATCTAAAAAATGACCAGTGTTATAACGCACATTTCAGAAATATATTCGAAATAACTAAATAATCCATGAGTAATAGAAAAGGAACCCAAGTAGTCAACAAGTGCAAATAAAAAGAATTAGAAAACATAAGATTATATGTTGTTACATTAAGAATATCCAAAAATTTTGAAATTTATTCACTGATTCCACTAATGTCAATAAGACAGATTAGACTGACCAAAGAATCTTCCAAAAGGATCTCCGCAAAATGTCCTTGTTAATGGCAACAATAAAGCCACTTCTTTCAAGAATCATGAGAGTCAAATCACCATAATACTGCTAACACACATCAACGCTATATAATGACTCATAATATTACTAATGCTGCTCAAAATGTTTATATATCTCATGGTTAAATAATTTTTCAAGTGCAGAGCTGACTATAATAAATGGATGAGCACATAGTAATATAATAACCCCTGAAAAAAAAACCCTTATAAAAACTCTAAACTTGGAGCAGGGGCTCGTTTTTTTTTTTGGAAAAAGAATTCGGCAGGAAATATTCTTGTATCTGCATATACGTACCTGAATGGCAATTCTTTTATTTGTATTTATGAGTGATTTAATATTCCCAACAAAAGGAAGCTCTTGGAAGGAAGCTTTATTACAGTAGTGCTCCGATTCCTGGATTTACTTGATTTAAATGGCAGGAGGATGTTATGGCGTAACGCAGCTTATCCTCATCTTCGTCGAGGTGACTTGAACATATTCGAGCCCATCCTGTTCGATCCTCCGCTAGAGCTTGCGCACAGTTTATCCATCCGTTGCTGTTCCATATTCTGTGAAAACTAACGCCTGGCTTGAACTGCCTGTCAATGCAAAGTTTCTTCAGATTCTCCTTTACCACTTCCTTCTTTTACTCCTCTTACATCCAGGTAGCATCTTCCGGTTTAGGACTGTGAATATCCTAGAGATAACTTAGACTAGACAATGTGATGGTCTCCCTATAATGTGACCAACAAAGCAAAGACAGTTTTCCCGACTACATTAGAGGGTGCGCCAGAATGTTGATGTTTTATAAATGTCATCAGCCGGTACACCATCTCCACTTCTGAGCTAAGTTCTTTGTTATGGCACAAATGAGTGATGTAAGTAATGCACCTCATTGCAAGTTAATCTTTAATCATTTTAAGTTAGTCAGTTAATCGACATCGATAAGATTCCATTTGGCGGCGGAGCTCTCCAATACTGGAGGCGGAGCTCTCCAATACTGGAGGCGGAGCAGCCTCGCTCCTGGTCTCTTATGAGCCCACGCCTGGAGCACACGGAGAGGACCTTAGCTACCGGACACACTAGGCCTAGGCAAAGACGCATGGGACGACAACACCAAGGACAACGATGCAAGCCGATGCCTCTCGATGATGCACCCGCTGGCGGCGAAGCACAGATCAGCTACCAGAGGTAAGGTCTGCTCTTTGGGTGGGTTAAGAGCCGCAATGCTTACTGGTAGCAGCGAGTGGTTCACCCCTCGCTGCCATGTAGTCGGAGGTGCGAACAGCCTACGGAGCACTAAAGTGTTAGCGGCAACTTTTGTATTCATGTGGTACTTATGATAATGCAAAAAAGGAAAAAGCACGAATCCCAAAAAAAACAACTTCTAAAAAGAAAAAGGAGAAACAATGGAAAGTTCCTGACGTGAGTATAAACTGTGTTTTAGAAAGGTTGCCGCGCTAGGGTACGTTGAGCAGTGATTCTGAGTTCCAGTGCAGAAGTTGCGTGGTTATAGATTATATCCGATGCAGTGGTACCGTTTATGTTGAGTTCGGTTATCGTAGTTATGTACAGTGGTTGGGGTTTACGGGGCAACAGCAGTAGGGCATTTAGGCTGCTTAGCGCGTTTAATCTGTTGTGATGAGTTGTTGTGGAGAGATGTGCTGGTATGTGGCGCCTGAATTGCGGATAGTGGAACAGATAGAGATTAACAGTTGAGGAGCGGGCGTAATGTCCCGGTCCCGTTGTTTTAGCCTGGCGGGGAGGTCATGACCGAGGAACACTAGGGGGTGCGAGATCATGCCTGGGGTGTCCTGTATATATGTATTTAGGTTGGCCGGCCCGATGTCGAGATTAGTATTGTGGAGATGTCATAGTGAGCTGTGTCGTTACTTTGCCAAGTGATTCACTTTGTAGAGATATTCTTAGTGTTTTGGTTTCGTTTTAACTTTGTTCCGGTTCTTCGTTGTGTTTGCAGTTCGTCAGTATTGTCCGTTCGCTATGTCTCTTTTGAAGTTTAATCCGTTTTTGGTTCTCTTTCACTCCCAATCTCCTCTGGTCTTAGAGCCCATTGGGATGCTAGAGTTTCGGAACTTTCTTCGTGTTTGAATTTGAATTTGGATGTTGCGAAACATCCCAGGATTTGGACATAAACCACTGCGTTGCGCCATACAAGAAGTAAGCACTACCTCAACGCCAACCGTCATCGTCATCAATAAGCCGTCAGCAAGCCACCAACTGTAATCCACCTGCACCAAGCCGAACTCTGAAGCCACCATTAGCAATCCACTATCGAGAAGCCTCTGTCAGCTCAACGTCAACGCACCACCCACGCCACTCCACAAACCCCGCAACAGTCGAGCCGTACGAAGAGAAATATTTGTCGAACTAGAAATTGTTGTCATAATTTATTAAGTTCGTGTTGTCGCCCACGGCAATATCATCGACTCCGATGATAGATAAAGGGCGTGGCATAAAGACCCGTTCGCTGTTATGGTTATTTTCGTGACATAACGACTTGTACCATCTAAGTGTGCGGCAGACAACGCTCTGCCTACTCATTACTTCACTCACATCATTCTCTACCTGCTGTATAATAAACACATTCCACTGAACCTGTTTCTACTACCCCACCTGCTTCCTATTCTTCGCATTTGTCATATATTTATGTTATATGATATTTATTCGTATGTTATGAAGGTGAATTTTGTTGATGGCTGCCGTTCGTTCGCCACGCTTCTAGTTCTTATCTTTCACATCGTCATGTGATGGATCCGCTCGTTACTCATTCGCGCACTCTGTCTTCTAATGCTAGGACTACTGCCCCGATACACAGCTCAGCTTCTATGACGAGCACCACCGAGCGGCTCGTGCGTACTTTGCAGGAAACCAACGATGACGGTAGCGTACATGGGAGAGATGTGAAGACGCTCCGAGACGCTACTGCCCTGACGGTTACAGAAGTATGGAACGATGCCAGGTCAGCAACCAGCACGTTAACAAGGAAAGCGGACGAAGGTACTTATACTTCACAATTTAGGTGAGTCGGTTTTGACAGTTGGGATTAGAACTGACGCTATCCCTCTCGTTGCTACGTATAGCTCCGATGGGCCGACACCCAGGCAAATACCGTTTACAGGTTCAGGCGACGAGCCACGCAGTTTTCGCTGTGGTTTCGCCGCCTAGAAAACGTAATGCGCCTGCGTGCTGCAGCTGCGACGCCCCAAGTTGCGGAGCTGTCAGTGACGTTTGCTAATGGTCAAAAAATGGGTTCATGAAGTGTTTGTGACCAGGCTGCGTCCAGACGTTCGCTACTACGTCAACCTGGACAATCCACATTCGAGCAGGCAGTAGCGAAGGTCGAAATGGTCGAGCAGCTGTTAGCCGCGCCGCACGTGTGATAGAGTTGGCTGAACCGCCACAGGCGAATAAAGAAGAACATAGATATGTACGCGGAAGTCTACATCGTACAAATCGACCACTATTCTTTCAGCGAGCAGCATCAGCACCATTATTCTAACGTTTTTTGAGCACTATTATTTTAACGTTTTCTGAGCAGCACTATTTAGACACACCATACATATCTACCATAGCTCTGCAAGACAGGAAATTATATATGAAACTTTTGCTTCTCTCCGTTCCTCTGGGTTATTTTCTCAGTGAGTCGACAAATCTTCTCTTGGCAGGTACTATCTATTTTTCTCAGAAATATGATAGTCCAACGTAATTCAGGTCCATATTTGCTATAGAGTAGGCGGCTTCAAGCTAAACTCTCCTATTCTGAGAAGTTGTTATTTTGAAGAAGGACGGTGTATTCGTGGAATTGGTCCAGAAGGTTTCTGCTATTGCCGAGAAAGCACCGAGTATGAGCTCTGAAGCTGCGTTAAGAGGACTACAACTGACTATCAACATTTCAAGAATAATTTCTAAAACTGTTCATTAAATAGCTAGCTTATTTTGAACAAAAAACATTTTATGCGGTGAAGCGCATACTTTCCGTTTCATAACCATGAACTTAGCCTAATTATCCTACCCAAAATCAAATTTCAACACAAGAATTCCTCTTAACGAGGATTTTTTTTAGGATGAATGGTCTACGATTTCTGCTTGTTAAACAGAGACGATGTCGAATGTGTTCGAACACATTCGACATCGAGTGGATGAGCGCGCTGCACCTTCTATTTCCAGAGAGCAGAGCGAGCGTATCCTCTGTGTATATGTGTAGCACAAAAAGGGATGCGTTGCAGCAAGTGCGTGGCATGCGCCCGGTTGGACACATTCTGTCCTGACCAAAGGCATTTCAGAAAGTTTTCTCGTAAAAATCATTACCTCGGCTGCTTCTAGAGTGTTTCGACACATGATAGAATTTTTTGAGGAAGATGGAAAGTACAAAAAGTTCTATGAGCGAATGATGTTGAACTCACTTCGATTTATAAACTTGAAAATTTCAACAGTGACTGTGCCCACTTATATAGCAAGGGATATCATATAGCTGGAATGGTTATCGCGACCCAAGCATGGTTCGCCAGCACCTCACACCTCCACAAGGCGATTCCTCTGGCGATTTCGTGGCGACCCCGAAGGATTCTGACGTTTGCTACGGATTTTAGGAGAGAAGTTATTAGCGGTGTTGTATGAGGTCTGGCAGACTTATTTGATTTTAATAGCACTAGTTCGTGGTAATATAACAACGCTATACATTTACATTTATTCTAAAATATATGAGATCTAGAAGACGCCTAAAGAACGAGGAAAAAGGAAGAAGGAAGATATGTAGCATGAGGTGAAAAATCATTCTTTACACAAACAATCACATTGAAGCGATAGTAGCACTGAGCAGAAGCGTCCACCATGCTAGATCCTCGAACGTGACGTTGAAGGAAACTGCAAAAAAAATCCAGTAAACAATAAAAGAAAACCGCAAAAAATCCAGTAAACAATAAAAGGGAATTGCAAAAAAAAATCCAGTAAACAATAAACAGTTGATAAACAATCGATATTATTTCAATTTTCACATCTTGAGTGAGGTTATCTGAATATTCCCTTTTAAATGAAGTTCTGATCCAAGAGATGACTCTAAGCACCTTGACAACGCAAATCTCAGAAATATATCCAAAGTAGGCCATGAATAATAAAAGAAAAACAATCGAAAAATTCAGCAAGTACAAGTAAGAGGAGTTAGAAATGTATTATATAAGAATATTTAATATATATTATATAAAAGGATAAAAAAGGATAAAGTCACTGGCGTCTCAATCCACTTGGGATGCGCGAACGCGTTTTACTGCAATTCGTAATCGTTGGGGTTTCGGAACGTGTGTTGGCCTATACAATAACTTGCGGGGGCCAGCCGATGATCAAGTCACTGTTTTTATCTTTCCAGACAAGTCTGGTACCAATTTATCGAACCCGGAAGGATGAAAGGCTTGCTTTGCACTAGGGCGGTTTCGAACCCTCGACCGTGCGGCTACAACGGACCTCTAACCGACAACGCCACACCCGTACATAAATATTATATAAGGATAAACTATTACATTATATAAGGATAAACTATTATATTATATAAGGATATACTGTTGCTATAAGAATATTCCAAAATTTTAAAGTATATCCAAAGATGTTGATTTCACTGATACTTATTAATCAGATTAAACTGATCAATCAGAGAAGAACTTCCGCAAAATATTCTCGTTAATTGCAGAAATAGAGGTACTTCTCCAAACAACAATGACATCCAAATCGTCAGAGCTACTGCTAATACACAACAACATTATTATATAATAATTACAAAACATAATTACAAATTAATAAATACAAAATCACAACTATTATTACTAATGCCGCTGGAAAGTTTATATAACTCATTCTTGCTCGCTGTTTTTAATGCTCACCTATCTATAAAAATAGATAAAAGGATAAAGGATAAAGTTTCTGGCGTTGATCAATCCGCTTGGGATGCGCCCCCACGTTCACTTCAATTCAGAATCGTTTGAGGTTTACGAACGTGTAACTGGCCCATACAATGATGACCTGCGGTGGCTAGCCGATGTGTCAAGTCAGTGCTTTTATCCTCTCAGACAAGCCTGGTACCAATTTATCGACCCCGGAGAGATGAAAGGCTTGGTGAGCACTAGGGCGGATTCGAACCTCCGATCTATTGTGCAGGAAGCGGAACCTCTAACCGCTACACCACACCCACCCCAAAAAAATAGATAAAATACATTGAAATATTAAAAAAACTTGGAGAAGACAACCCCTTTTCACCGGGAAAATTCTCGGCTGAGTATATTCTCATATGTGTGTGATTACCTGGATGGCAGTTCTTCTGTTAGGATTTGTTGATTCCTTTATATCCTCCGCAAAATGATTGCTCCTAGTCAAAAAAGAAGCTTCATTACTGTAGCGGTTCGATTCCTAGAACAATTTGATTTACTCCTACAGAAAGTAAAAATGGAGAAAGGTGAAAAGATGATGAAAATACTACCATGGAGAGATTCGTTACATCTACTGCCACACTGTTTCTCGGAGTTGCTAGAAGATCTCGGGATTCTTTCAGTTCCCGTAGAGCTCGCTGAATATCCGAATCATAGTCATCTTGGTACCTACAAAAGGCACTGTCCGGCACTACTGTACATCTTCGCATTTGCGTTGAACGGGGGTTTAGATGAAAAATTTTCGGGATTTTTTCTACGGGAAAATTCTGCGTAGCTGCTCACCCTAACGAATTGTGAGGTTGTAAAATCTCCACATCCAGTTGTCGAACGCAACTTGCCTAAACAGTGGTGCAGATTTCGAATGGATGCGAATGAATTGAATGATTATTCGAAAGAAAATAGTTAGACATCGTCAGCTATCACTGCGACCTAAAATTTAAGACCAAGTAAAAACCGATCACTATTAAAGTATGGTGAAGGAGAGAAAAGCACAAACATAGACTTTACCTATATTTCTTGGTCTTGACTCAGCAGACAAAAATTTTTTGAAAAATTGTGAACAGATTATTGTTAGGATATACAAATCGTTTCTCTAGTTTCTCTGCCTTACTATTTTCCTGCTCATTTTCCTACATCCCTACAGTACATCAATATTAAATAAAATGTAGGTATACCTCGCATAATTCGTGTTCGTCAGCTATCACTACGACAGCGTAGGCGTATCGTGGTCGTTCAAGTATCAATTCGCTCGACTCTTCCGCGATCTCATCAACAAAACTCTCCAGCACTGATTTCAGTAGAACTCCGTCGAAGCCCATTTCTCTGAGACATCAACAAATCCGTTTATTTGTGGATCAAAGCACGAATGAGGGGACGAAGTGTGATATCATATACATAGTTCTGATTTGATTAGTTCCCGAAAAGAAACCATTTCTACTGAAGTTTTCATTTAAAAAACCTGGAAAAAAATAAACAGGAACTATGTAAATGGATGAACTGTCTCCTTCTTAACAACTGTGAAAAATGAAAAAAAGAGAATAATAAGTAAAACTTCTATGGGAAAATTTTAAATTTCTCCAAATAAAACATGGGTTACTACTAGTAGAATTTGAAATGAGGAATCTATATCATCGACAGAGGCAGCTCTGTTTCCGGACAGACAACGACAGCCTTTCCTGGATCTTTTCTCGGATTTTAAGTCGGGTCAAAGCGACCTGAGACTTAATGCGGTTACGTGAGCGACTGCGATCAAAGCGGCATGGTGGAACGTAGCGGTTGGGATCGAGACCGGACCATCGCTGGAACTTCATTTGGACTGGTGCGATGATTAATGTCAGCGAGTTTCTCTTCTTGGTCCCAACGTCTCATCGCGCCGCTTCGATCGCAGCCGCTTACATGAGTGGCCTGAGCTTCAGGCTGTTTTGACCCGTTAATATAAAGCAAAGTTTGGGATCGGTTACGGTAGCGGAGAGCTATTGCTGACGATGACGTGCTATTGTGGTAGATATTGCCACGTTGGACAAGGGATCATGAAAAAATGCTCTCCGCAACGGCGACGAAAGCAACGGCGACGCTTGCTGCATAGCTTGTTCATTGGTACGATCGTATGGCATAAATCACAGAGTTGCGAATTTTTTCGCAGGCGTTAGCATGAGTATTTTGCCGTGCCGTGCATTGAAATGTGATTGCATTCACAACATTTCACACAACCCGCAGAAATATTGGAGATTCGTGAAAAGTTCAGCAAAGATACGAAAAAACAAGAGAAAAACGTTTTTGTTGGATAATCCTACAGAAAATAATCGATGCTGATTTTTTAGCAGAAAAAAAACAATCAGAGCCTAAATATGTAATCCTAGTCATTAGGTGTAGTTAACAGCAATAACGAGAGAATTTAAGAAATCAGTGAGAATCTTCGTGAAACCGCTGCTTCACCACAAAATACAACACCTAGGTACATGTCATTTTTTACAAACTTTTTTTTCTGGATGAATTGACGATTGGTCAACAACTGCTCAACCGTAAAATCCAACTAACGCTGCAAAAATGTAGCCCCGTTGAAAGTGTGAGCTAGAAATATTGCAGGCAGGTACAGTCTAAGAATAAATTCCCTATCAACAAAATTTTCAAAACACAAAACAAAACAATTTTCTAAACTGTGGATAGGTTCAATTTAGAGATTCGGGTGAGTTCTTTCTAGGATTCTAAATGCGTTCGTTTACAATCATCCGTTATAATTTTAATGGACATGATCATGTCGAGTGGAGAGAGAATGAAAAATGATTGGTATGAGAGCATAAGTACTTAATTTGGCAAATAACTTGTTATGTTATGAAAAATTAGGACTCACAGCGATTTTACTAGAAAAATAATGCTTCAATAGAAGTATTCCTTTAATTCGCAGAAATTATTCCAATTCAAACTTCAAAAAATCTGAAGCTGAACCGATTTTCTAGGAAAAAAATGTGCTCAAAATGCCTGGTAAAAAAATTACTCCCATTGAAAGAGTTGAGCATCTCGGCTCTAAAACTACCACAGCCCTACGCTCCTGTGATTCAGAGACATTTTATTTTCAAAAAACTAAGTGTTCGCGATTTTTTCCCCAATAATAAGCTAACCATATAGCATTACAGAGTTCAGCAGCAGCAAGACGTTGGAGTACATGAGAAAGACAATGACTCATCCCTGGATTCAATCGATGACTATATCGTCCTAAATACTTGGAAGCTTCGCCAGCAGTAAGCAGTTCCAGGAAGAAAAGATCGAAGAACAGCTCAGAAGCAGCAGCAGTAGACTGAGTGTTGTTGAGGTGAATGAAGCGGAAGAGTTTTGCATCGAAAATGGGCGACATTTCTGGGAACAGCGTGGCTCGTAACTCTATCCGACTAACGTGGAAATGTGCTTTGACAATAGACAGTTACGAATGACGAGCCAGCCCAAACAAAAGGGAAGGATTTTCATTTCTAGCCGTATCATGCTGTAAAACTTATTTGCGGAGATAAGGAAGTGATGGACACATCAACTGTCACAGTTTTCAAGAAAACGATAATCTTCCGTCTAGAAATTCAAACAGAATTGAAGAAATAGTAATAATCCGTATTAATAGTCCAGCAACACCGCTGTCAAAACAACGAAAAAAGTCTCACTGAAATCATTGCGGGGAGAAAAAAAAAACGCCCCGGGAACGCTAGCGGAAATATCGCGATGTTCTGTAAACACAGATCAACGCTATTGATAATGAAACTAACGGCAAAGAATGGGGGAAAAATAAGAAGATTACTGGAAAAATACGTCGATAAGGCTTGAAAAAAGGGTGTTTTAATCACATGGATTCTCTCTGGAAAGGGGCTTAAGCCTGCAGTTCTCATCGAAATATATATGGAGATTTTTCCGACGACAACAATAATCGCCAGTTGCTATCGACCCGAAACTATCCTGAACTCGAAAGAGCGCCATCGCGGTCCCTTGCTGCGCATTCCAAACAACGACGCGAAAAAACTCTCGAGCGGAAAAAAGTGAAAACGATCGAGATGGACTTTGTAACAATTGTTAGCGCTATTCAGAGGGAAATCTACTGAAATTGATTTGAAATTAAGAAATTCTACACATAAACAACACGCATCCACTTCGGAGTCGCAAAAAATGAGTGTCAAAAAATGAATGTGTATTGCGAATTTTTTGAGAGTCTGAAACATTCTCAGAAAAATAATGAAGGGCCCTAACCAACAGCTGAAGGTCTGTCAACAGTAGCCCCATTGAATGTTGTTAGAATGTTTGCGCTGTAAAGCCGTTGACCCGAAACTCAAACACTGAAACAGCTGAAGGCAGCCAATTCCCGGAAGAAATGTTCAGTCCGGAGAGGGTATCCGTTCGTGGAAAAATCTGTGCTGCCCTGCCAAGAGTACTTTATATTGCTGGCACATTACGTTTTGGCTCAAACTAACCAAAAAAAAAGAAGGAAAAAAAGGAAGAGAAAACGAATAATAAAAGAAGAACGATGTGCTTTGACGTTGAATAGCTAAAAACAGAAGAAATGGTCAAGTGCACTCAGCCGAATCACAGAAGTTGTCGACGAAATGAAGCGGTTTCCTTCCCTTTTTTCCCTTTTCCTTGAACTATCTAGCGCAAATAATAGTAATCGTCCTAATGATCAACCATGACGACAAATTAGGTAATATTAGTGGTCGCCACAAAAGCAGCTCCAAAAAACTATCAAATACTTACATTGGAAGTATTTTGAAAAAAAAAAGAATTAAAAATTAAGATAAAAAAACAAATTGTTCAAGAAGTACGAATTTTTAGGGCTAGATATCAAATTTGAATTAGTTGGAGCGCGATTCGAAATAAGTTACCACTAGGCTGACTACAAATCAATTAAACTTTCCGAAGGATAATAAATTTTAGAGTAATTTCAGTAAAATTTAACGTGTTTAATTAAATTTCGCAAAAATCCTAAAATTCTTCTCATAGCTAAACTAAGAATCCTTGTGTGAATGTATTATATTCATTAATATCGCTATAATTTCATCAGGCCTAAAATATTGTATTATTAAATATTACATAATTAATATTAAATATTTCTAGATATGCAATTTGGTGAGATCTTCCTTCAGTCCAGAGAAATTCTTCCAAAAAACCACGGTACGAAATCGAAAACTAAGAACAAAAGGAGGAGTGATGCTGATTTTTGATGTTTTCTCTCATTGACGTGTGTATGAGAAAATCACGTGAACGGTATTTGCTGTGAAAAATTTGAGAGAGAACAGTCTAGATCAACATATTTCGCATCTAACAATGATAAATATCAAAAATTTGTTATAAATACTACTGTAGTAGTTGAAACCTTCTCGTTTTTTTCAAACCTGCACATATATTTTTATATTTTATACTTCTATAGTTTTATTTTTTATTTTTTATATAGTTTAGTTTGCATTTTTCAACAGTGTGTCGGGATTCAGATATCGTCGCTGCTGATCCACGCACAGCAGTACTCATCCGCTAGTACACCGAGCAGTGACAAGCACATGCTACCAGTTGCAGCACATCCGATGGATCCAGAAGTACCAAGACTATTTTCAATTCCTACGGCTTCCGTTTTCGCTACCTTGAACGATTTTCGGAACACTGACCCAGGATAGTGTGGCAGTTGAAGGAATAAACGCAGGACTATTCCAATCAACCTCTACTGAAGGGGCTTTGAAGACGCGGTTAGAAAGCCGAGACGACGCGCAAAAAAGTTTCCATCTAGAAAAAAACCAAAAAAAAACCTCGTAGGCACACTATTAGTAAACACCTTACTAGTATTATCACACCTAAACAACGCAAGCATAAACAAGTATGTATAATGAATAAGGATAAAATATAAAACTACTAATTAATATATATTAGATAAACAATGCTGTAAATTTTCAGGGGTGAAATAGAAGAAAAATTAAGGAAACCAGGCGATAAATGCTTTTCTCGGTAGTAGAAATTTCCTGAAAAAGTGAACAATGCCGTTAGAGCTAAAAAAATCCTTCTGTTAGGATGAAAATCGAAAACATTAGTAATAGATAGTACTTATGAGAGTTTAAAAATGACAATCACGATTATTTTATCTAAAAAAAGATGGATGCATAAAGTACCTGGGCCAAAACTATGTAAAGCTCTGGAAAAAAATTCCTGAGTTTCATAGCAGCGAAAATAAATCATAAATGCAATTATTAATCATTTCAAATTCTATCGCTACTGCGATAGAATTTCGAATCACCTGCACCATGAAGCTCGCTGCCCTCTTTTCCATAAAAATTTACGAAACCAATGAAAATTGAAGTGTGCAGAGGGAATCTGAGCGGGAAGATGGTTCGCCGCAAGGTCGAGCTCGACTTTCTTTATATGCGGTTCTATTCCTAGGAACATTTGGAGAACATGGACTCTTTTCAATAGATAGATAATTATTGCGAGCTAATTGACCAAATGGGCTCCAACACGTCCTTTATACGTCCATCACGTCCCTTAAGGGCATATAAAAAAGTCCATAAACATGCAGATGGTGCATTAAGGTTAAGAAATGCTGGTAGAGATGAAATTACATTTATTCTTCAAATCACATGGGAATAGCAGCAGGCTTTTAGAATTTCAAGCAAGGCAAAGAGTTTTTCCCAGTCTCGACGGATGCAATAAACAGAATTTTCCAGGGAGAACATGAGAGAGGACGAATCCAGGGATGTGTTTAATATTCTTTAAATATTTACTAGTGAGTTAACTAACTTTTATAAAACAATTCCTCGTTTCAATTAGATCCGTGGTAATCTATCGGAATAATTTCATAGTGAGAACTGTCATCCGCCCACATGGATCTTGAAAAAGCGTTGAGGTTTTCCGCTGGTTAAGAACTCATTAAATTGCGAGATAATTTGCCGATCAATAAGATTTTGGTAAATTTCCGTAGGTGGATTGCGGTTGTACTGCAGTACTTCCAAAATTTTAAATGAATCTTACCTGATCACGTTAGAGAGTGAGCTCATGAGGAACCAGATGAGTTTAGGACCTTCTCGTTCACTTGGCAAAGTTTTAATATGACAGATGACCTGGGAGAATTAAGCCATGCCTGTTTCACACGACAATTGTAAGACACCAGGTCTCCGCCTGTGGGACTCCCTAGTTCCTGAGTGCGCCAGGATAAGAGATCCACATGCTTTTCTGATCACGATCACCTCGATTTTCAACGACTCGAGAATCCAAGAAAGAGTCCGTGTAATCCTTTTTCAGCCCAACCCATTTATACAAATGTTGTGTTGATAAATTCTCTGTAGAACTATCGCGACAATCTGGTACGACACTACAGATAAGATATTCTCGATAATCATAGGAAACGGCGACAGGATCGATTAATTAGATACGAGTGGATGTGACCTCCAAAACTAGACAGAAGTGGTGAATGTAATTTGAATGCCGGAAAAACGATCAGTAGCGGGAGTAGCGATGCGTAATCAGTGAGTTCAAAGAAAATCCTCTTTGCAAGACTTAACTCATACCACTGCGAGTTAATACTAGCACTAGAGAGGAGGATTCGACTAAAAAAAATGAAATCTCTCATAGAAGCTTTTTTTTGGTGCTCATCTTAGGAGTATCCACAAAGAAGAACCTCGTGAAGGGGAATACGTGAGGACTGCTGTGTGAAAATCCAGTAAGATAGGAGGAACTGGATTTTTATTGCTGGAATATCATTTTCTTCGGCTACACATGCGTCTGCAAAAATTTTCGCGTTATTTATCGAGCGTGGCTTAAGGATCCCTCTCAGGTAATAACTGTAAATAATAATAAAATAACTTTTATTTTATAATAATAAAATAAGAGTGAGGTAATAAGTAAGTAATAACAATAAATACTAATAATAAAAAGCTTATAATAATAATGGTAATAATAGGTGATAAGAGGAAATAGCAATAGCAATAGCAATAATAATAATAATAATAATAATAATAATAATAATAATAATAATAATAATAATAATAATGACAATGATAATAATAATATACTAATAATAATAATAGTAATGACAATAATAGTAATAATATACTAATAATAAAAGAAACTGATAAAATAAAGAGTAAATAAACAAAAATAAATGATAAATAATTGCTTTTCTTCTACTGTTTTCTCATTTAAGAGTTAGGTTAATTGAAGTGTATGTAGGGTATGTTCTAAACTGCCATGTTATAATAAAATCCAATTATAACTCGCGAAAAAAAACAGAAACAGAAAAAAAATGAAAATCTGACAGAAAAACGGGGAAGAGAGAAAACCAAACCAAACGGCAGAAAAACGGAACGGTTCAACAGTAAATACACAGATAGGAGTAAACTGTAAAGAAACAGCACAGACCAAAGTCATAAACAAGGTGTGCGTGCTTGTGAGAATAGCGTTCGTTGAGACCGTGTTGCCGCCACTGCGACGACGACACGACACGACACACTATCACTAACCGAGTCGCCCTTGTCCGGCCATCGCCACCGCCACCGCCACCGCCACCTCCGTCACCGCCACCGCCGCTGCTGTCATACAATCAACCACACAAGGACAACGCAACGCACATAACAACGACACAACATCTGTACATCACGAACAATGTGCGTAAAGTAAATAAATTCCATACAATGAAGGGAATGTACGTGAGTGCAGAATTTTTTCGGATGAATTTTACAACACCGAAGACTCAAGACGTTTTTTGCTAAATCTATTGTGATCTTATTGATAATGTAATTCATATAGGTTTTGACAGCGTTAGCATCTGAACATTTAAGCAGGAAGAAAGCATGGAAAATGTTGGGAAGAAGAACTCCTAATAATCCTGTTCTTCTATAAATTTTGCAATGAGAGGAAAGCTCACACTACCAAAGTTTATCTTTCACTACCACGCAAAAAAGTCGCACATTCCTATAAACCTTTGCAATCATATGAATGATGTGGCTACAATTTGTTTATAAAATAGTAGAGGACCCATAGAAATCCCCTAGTTCTCCAAAAAAAAGAACTTAGTGAAAAATTTGGGCTAGAAATCAACTAAAGGATAATCAAAGCTACGTGGACAACCGGAAAGCAAGAAAGTTTCCATTTTAAAGCAATGATCCTTCTTTTTGGACAAACACATCATTTTTCGGACAAGCACTTTAAATCAGAAATTCTCAGGTATTCTTTTAAATCAGAAATTCTTAGGAATTAATGGTAAATATAACTAATTATAGGCAGGATGTCGATTTTCAGAAAAAAAAATGTTGAATAAAATACACGAAATCGCGAGTGGAACAAAAGTGCAAGACATTTGTCTATGTGGATCGACGAAGAAAAAACTGCAGAAAAAATGGTTGGGGAATCCTCCAAAGATTTGTTCGGAGGTGTGGAAAAGGCCGAAAAAACCAACATAAAAACTCCGCAACATGTTTGAAAGACGTCGACCACCCAAATCGCCGCTGCTTATCTCGAATATCTACAGCACTCTGCATGAACATTGAAAAACCGACGGTGAGTGACGGTGCGGCACCGTCGGCCACCGTCGCTTGCTCATAACTGCTCATAAAATGGAAACTTCAGGACAACTTATTAGATTATTAGACTTATTAGATTCCTCTCTTTGAGATCTACACAAAAACCGAAATATTGTTGAGAAAGGAGCAAAATGATCTCAAAGAGAGGAATCTAATGGTACATAAGTTGTCCTGAAGTTTCCATTTTATGAGCAGTTATGAGCAAGCGACGGTGGCCGACGGTGCCGCACCGTCACTCACTGTCGGTTTTTCAATGTTCATGCAGAGTATTGTATCTCTGACCTATCACTGATCTACTCGCTTTTGGGTTAGAATTCGATTTTTCGAGTTTTCGGGCGTTTCATAATCTGTTCGCCTAATTCAAGTGATCAACTCGATCAGTTAATTATTCAATTCGGTCCACAGCTACGACTATGGTTACGACGTATCTTAAAACTTTGTTTATTTATTTAATTTCAACTTCATTTAATTCAGCGATCATTATTGAGTGAACGAGGCAAAAAGAACTCACTATTTTTCCTAATGCAATGCCGATTTTCGCCTCTTTTCCTACTTCGGATATACATAAAAAAGTTTTAGACTTAGTTTATTTGCCGCTACCTATGTTTACTCACAGTTCCGCGACGCGTCTGCAGGAACTCGCTCATTCTATGTCTCTGATACCCATTCTCTCCGTATCCTGTCGAGAAAAACATAAATACTTGCGCCCACATGTATCGTAAAAATTGTTCACGTTTTTTGTTCACATCGTTAACACTATAGGAGACCCTCAAATTTCTATTACTTTTTTATTCACATACGCGAATGGTGCACCAGAAAAAGAAAAATGATTAAAAGGCTGAGTCAGAACATCTCTAAAAAATTGGGACCAGGTTTATAACCTGGTCCCAATTTTTTAGAGATGTTCTTTCAACCTTGAGCAGTCCTTTTCGTGGCAGATATCATGTTGAACATGAAGTTCTCCTACCTTCAAATGTGAGAAATCCATCTTTGTTAAATGCAGCTTTTAAAAAATCTTCAATATTCACTTCTCTCCATCTTGTAAATATTGTTCGGGATAAGCTTCACAACAAAAAAGAAAAAGGTTATTTCTCACAAATCCAGAAATCGGAAAATTCGGGATGTCAGTATGTCCGACGAGGCAAACCTTTACGTTCACACTCACAAAGTGAAGTTTGATATTAAGAATTTTATTATTTATACCGGTCTGAAGAGTTCTGCCGGATAATTTCACCACTAATTCACTCCACGCTTCTTCATTCCTTTATTTCTAGAAGTGTAAAGAGTTGTACCGTTGGGTCAACTGATGCCCCTGATGCTCCAGAAACCTCCGGTTTCTTGTTTTTATTTGTCTCCGTGAACAGTTACACCTATTTAGTTTCGCACTTTCATTGTGATATCGTCAAAATATGTCCCGGATCTTCCCGGAATGAGAGCAATTTCATAAATTTTTCCGAATTGTACCCACAGGGATTATGAAGATGTACTGGGAGTGCTGTATCCGTGGAGCGTTGTTTGAACAATTATGTTTTGACGGGGTGAGTGTGTCCTATTTGTACGATTTACATAATTCATTCTCGAAAAACAACGTTGTGTAATCCGTGAATCAAATATTTGGCCAGACGAATATCTCAAACATGTAAATATTTGTGTTTAATGGGGGCAATTGCGACTGATTATTGAAAATGAACAGTAGAAGTGGGGAGAAAAAGAAGTATACAGTAAGAAGGAAAACGTAAAGCGCGGCATTGTTTCAAAGAGCTAATCGTCTTAGGATGAGGCGACATTTCTCGCCACGATCGCCACTGATAAAGAGTACATGGTGTTGTAAAAAATGACAGATACGTTATCTTGACACGGAGGTGGGGAAGCGGAATGTGTCTTCTTCAGAATCAGCTAATGAAGCTGTCAAATGCAGCTTTTGCAAACCGAGGGAAATCCCACGGATTAAAGAGGAAGTGGTACGAAGAGATAATTAGAATTAATTATACTGTATACAGTAGTCAGGGGAATTGTTGTCAACATTAAAAGCCCCACGAATCTGGAGTGGTACGGATTTCCGGTGGAGTTTTCGTATACGGGACCGTAGATTACTGAGAGAAGAGTAATTCCGTCAATTTCTTCCTAATTGCCGTAGAAGACATCACGGAAGGTACGGCTTCGAACGTTCCGGTGCACTATTTTCTACAAGGAGTTCGATTGGAGCGCCCCAGCCTTGTGCACGCGCCGTATCTTCCGGGTCGTTTTTTACGGCAATTAGGAAGAAATGGACGGAATCACCCCCCTCCCCATAATCTACGATCCCGTATACGAATACTCCACCTGAAATCCGTACCACCTCAGATTCGTGGGGTGATGCCTTTAACCGCAAAAATGTGGCTGACCTCAAAAATTGCACATTGAGCTCTTTTAGCCAAATGATAAACGCGCCTCGGTGCACTACTGCTGCTAAATTAATGAAAAATCTACCATTTATGACAAAATACTGCTGTAAATATTATATTCCATTGAAAATAGGCTGACCTATAAAAATAGGTGTAAGAAATAAAAGAATTAAGACTACGTAAAATCACAGAATTGCAGCTTGCAGCTAGATGAAAAGAGTGGAGGATAACATAACCACGCTGGCAAGCGTCACGCGAAGGCCGGCACGGCTCCGGCGGGAGGAGAAAAAGTCAGTTATTTCAAAATTGCCATAAACAGGACGTTCCAGCGTTAAAATGCAATTATCCAGAGACATTAATATTCAAAGGAGCTCATTCAAATAGTTTCTTCCCAACTTACACGAAGGTCCCGATCACGCTATATATAGGGCTGTCAGCACCACCACATTTTCAAAGGCTTCTTGTTGTATAAATGGGTCCAGAAATTCCGAAAGCTACTGGACAAATGCCGACCGCATTTCTGTGAGATAACTTATGCTTCTGGTAAGTTGGTAAGAAAATCCTGAGCTACAGATCCGGCTTTCAGCGAATTGAGCGCTCAGCCTGAGGAGGAAAAAGGTCTTGCCGAATGCGTCTGACCGGTAAGAGTATAAGTGTGTAGAGGAAATGAAACCAGTAACTGTAAAGCGTGCTAGTTCCTGAGTTCTACTGTACTTGTACTTGTAGTTAAAAGTATGTCAATAACCTGAGAATAAACAAAGAACCACAAAGAAAAACCTAGAGCGTTCGAATTCTATAGTGGTCCTAGAGAGTTCAAACGTTTTGAAGAGACATCCATGAGTACCAATGTATAGAAAGACGAGGATGTTTAAATCTTTTTAAATAAAAAAAGAAAATATTTTCTTAAAATGTAGTTGTTTTTTTCTTTTTCGAAAAAAAATGGAACAGCGATGCTCGGAAGAGAATAGAACAGCTTAAACACTTACCCGACAAAACTTTGCATGATCACCGGTGGAAAGCACATTTTTGATAGGTGCCTGGAAAAAATTTGAAATTAGTGTCCTCTAAAAACAATTTTCTGTCAGAAAAATGTTGCTATACATCCGATTTAGAGCACGAACACAAGCTAAGAAAAAACAAAAATTCTAAAAAGTGTGAAAGAAAAGTAACAATATCTACATGTTACCACTCGGATGGATTACAGAGTGGCTTTTATTCCGTTAAATTGAAATCTAAAAACTTTCCACTTCGTCGAAAATAACGAAGAAGGAAGTGGATGAGAACTCCCATGCAAATACACAGAACACTTTCTGGAATACAAAATAGTTTGGTAAAAAAAAGTTCCGAATCGAGCTTTTCCATTTTGAAGATTGAAAAGGAACGCAAAAGAGAAATCGATGCTCAGTTCTAGTGGAAATGTTTCCTAGAACCACTACCTCCGTATATGCCTTCTCTTCCATCTTTCTTAATTTGTTCTTTAGCTTCCTTAGATTTTTCTTCATCCTACAAAAACAGCAGAACATCCAAACCATTCAAAGAAAAACTTTTCGTTGAAATCGCCCTTGCAATATCTTTTGATGTGTCACATAAAACGATACGGGTAAGACGCGAAAAATTTTTATTACTTTGTTTTCCCTACCCACTCCACATATCTCACCTTCCTCCCACCGTAACTGTCAGTGCTCCTTGTAATAAATGAAAACATATTTGGAATCTAAAAGAACACAAAAGTTATTGCCAGTCGCTGAAATTTCCTTTCTTTTAATTTCCTTTTTTCTTTCTATTTTAAGCAAAATCCATTCATCATGCAAAAACATACTTCTCATTGACTTTTTTTTTTACAAATTTCCCAGAAATTGTGGTTTGTGTGCATGTAATGCATGTTAATGGAGTTTCCTTAACTGTGGTTATAATAACTCAATCAATACTCAAAATAAAAGTAATATCTGGTAGTGAGATTACGTACATAGTATTATCTCTAAGCTTAAATGAGTTTGGCACAAGAATATTATTATATCGTGGTGCTTCTAATTATTTATTTGTAATAAATTTCAGTACATATGTAATACGTTAGGAATGAACGATGTATGACCGTCCTGGATATCATATAGCAATGTAATATACTATCGCAAATATAACAATAAATGTACAGATATTTTTTGTGGCCCCTACTAATCAGATAAGATTAAAAAAAGAGACGAAAAAAACAAAGAGAAGAGAAAATAAATTCAAAAAAAAAAACAATTAGTAGAAAAGTTTGTGAGTTTTTTTTTCTTTCCTTCCTCTAAAAAGCTCAATAAAATATTCACATTAGGTAATATATTATCGTATTACGTAATGTGGATAGTATAATATATTATTATATATTATATTACCACATTACGTAGTATATCATATCATTTAGCTTATACCAATAAAATATTGATGTAAGCTAAATGATATGATATATTACGTAATGTGGATAATGTATACTAAATAAATATTGAAATTAATTAAATACACTGTACTGTCTAGTTTACTATAGTAATATGAATCGAAATTGCATTGTTTCAATACCTCTATTTACATATATATTAGATCATCGCATAATTATGAGTGGTGGATATCCTGGGCCTTTTTTTCAAAATTAAAACATAAAAAATTCCATTCAAAATAAGCTCCCTTTCATTTTTCATAATTATCCCATATCTTCCTGGCAGACTTTCAATTCCTCAATTCATTTTTCTATTTTTCAAACATAAATGCACTTCCAAATGCTGAGGTTTCAAGAGGAGAGGACTTGGAGATTTTTCAATTCTTCGTTTTCAAAATTGAAAATTCGAAGTTGCTCTTGGACTTGAAATTTATGAGAAAAGCACATTATTTATGGGATAGAAGCTATACATACATATTTATCATTTCAACAGTTTCATTCCTGCAAATTATTTTCAAAAATTATTGACGAAAGAACCAGAAAAGAGTAAAGAAAAGTCGCCGCCGATAGCGACTACGAGGAACGATTCGTTCACTTGAGCTACGGAGGTTGAGGTGAAAAGAACGTGGGCGTATGAACACACAGGTACACATACTACGGAGGTTTGCACACGTATGTGGCGGCGGCGGCAAGCTTAACCGATTGAGTAAACACAAGTCAAAGCCTTAGAATGAAATAATCATGTACGGCGGCTTTTTGTCGTGTAGTTACGAGTTTATGTACTATAAACGCTACTCATTTTGATTAACCTATACACACCGGGTGTGCTAGCACTTGAACAAAACGGATTTATTCATTGAATGGAGGGGGGAAAATTGATGAAAAATTATGAAATACACAAATTTGCTTGCGTTTATATACTCTGAATTCAGAAAAAAAGAAAAAATTCAAACTAATCAAACTGCTCCATCTTTGACAGGATTAGTTTTTCATCCTACTCTGCTCTGTTCATTATTCATCTCGCTTTCTTTCTAAGCCTAGATTATATCCACCCACACACAATAAGCACGACGGTATGTATAGTTCCAGTTTTCTCAATAGAACTCCAAAATCAACAAGAAAAAAAAATAGTGAGGAAAAAAGGTGAGTGATCCAGAATCAAGAAATTATCTTTGCTTAAACAGAATAAAAAACGGTTTTAAAAACTCATTTACGTCATTTATGTTTTTTTTTGTGTGGAGTATACGTACATTTACAGAAAAATAAACGAAGAAAAATTCACATTGAAACTCGTAATAAACATATTGCATTCAATTGAGGAAAAAGTTCACTTTTAAACAAATCGAGCTTTGAGTCTCATTCGAATTATAAAATGAATGTTCAAAGCAGAATTTTGCCAGTATCAGTGTAGATATACGAATCTATTTTCAAGTCAGTCCGAATTTTGATATTAGGGTGCTCGGAAAGTATCTACCGAAAATTTCGCAGTAGCGCAGATTTTTTGAGATGTTCTGGAAGTTTCTGTTTTAAATAGACTATATAAAAACACCGTGAGCAATGGACTGCGATATCTCGGATTGCTGAAAGAGCTCGGTCAGTGGCTCCCACATGCACTGAGAGACCGCAACCTCCAAAGACGCCTGGACATCCGCACTCGGCTGCTCTCCAGAAGCCGCAGATTCGATTGGCTGGACACCATTGTCACTGAAGATGAAAAATGGGTCCTCTACGTCAACCACACCCACAAATGTGCGTGGTGCACTGGCGGATCCTTTCGTGAAAGGTGAAATCCATGAGAAGAAGGTCATGTTGATCGTCTGGTGGGGAGTTCATGGAATCTTTTGAACTGCTGCCGGACAACACGACAGTTACTGCCGAGGTCTACTGCGCTCAACTGCAAAGACTGGCCGACAAGATCCGCAAGGAGCACCCGAAGCTCGACAACGCTCGTCTGCTGCAGGATAACGCGCGCCCTCACATCGCGAAGAAGACTTCCCAGAAAATCCCAGACTACCACCTCTTTCGATCGCTTCAACATCACCTGGAAGAGAAGCGCTACGATAATCGTGACCACCTCGAAAATGGTCTTAGGGCTTTCTTCGCCTCCAAGTCGATGGAGTTCTACGCCAAAGGAATCCGTGATCTTGTGAGACGTTGGCAGAAAGTTGTCGACGTTGATGGAGATTATTTCGTCGAATAATAGAATGTTGTTAAAAAGTTGTGCTGTTTTGAAATTTTGCCGTATTTCGGCAGATGCTTTCCTAACGCCCTAACAGAAATCAATATGTAGTTGGGGTATTTTTATGGGGCTAAGGGAATTCTTTTTTTTTCAAGTATGATTGACGACGTTTCTTACGTACGCCTCAAACATGGCAGTTTTTTAATGCTGAATTGTTGTACGTGCTCTACTAATTAATACGAATTTCCTGATATTTTTTCCTACATTTCAGTTGTGGTATAAAAAAAAAACACTTTTCGGAAACATGCCTCGTCGGGTATTGCGTTTCTATGATTTCTTGGTGAAAATGTTCTTTTAAAGTAGTTTGAAATCATTTAAAGTTAGAGCGTAAAGATAGCAAATAAATAGTAAAATTGGTTGAAGCAGACCAGTGAAATAATTTTAAAAAAGTGGAACAATGGAAACAGTGGAACAGTGAAATAATTTTAAAAAAGTGGAACAATGGAAACAGTGGAACAGTGGGAACAAAATATAATACAAACAGAGCAATTAAATATTATAAAAGACACGGAGATATATGTACAGGATGGTCACAAATGATTCGTCAAAATTAGACGTTTTATAGATTCAAATATATGATGCCCATCCATTTATAATAACAACCAATAAAGAGAGCACGTTTTGAAGTTTTATTTATGATTTTGCAAGTTCCGTTCTGACTCACTTTTGTGTCTTGAAATATAAAAAGACAGAATCCAAGTCACCATCGTGTAGTGTGCATTCTGAAGACAGTGCAGCACTAAACCTATCAAAAGAATTCTGCGATTGTATCAACACTTTAGAGAAAACATGCTACCTCTGTGAAGGAGAAAGCTACGAGCGACAAGGAGGGCTTTCAACGAGGACTCTCATACGTGAAATACAATCTGCACGTGCCACCTTTTCCTACAACAATGGCCGAACTTAAAAGCACCATCCCACGAATCTGAGGTGGTATGGACTTCAGGTAGAGTATTCGTATACGGGATCGTAGATTATGGAGAGGGGGTGATCCCGTCCATTTCTTCCTAATTGCCGTAAAAAACGACACGGAAGATGCGGCGCGTGCACATGGCTGGCGCGCTCCAATCCAACTCGCCGTAGAAACTAGCGAGCCGGAACGCTCGAAGCCGTATCTTCCGGGTCGCTTTTTACGGAAATTACGAAGAAATGGACGGACTCATCCTTCTCTCCTTAATCTACGATCCCGTTTACGAATACTCCACCTGAAATCCGTACCACCTTAGATTCGTGGGGTGATTCCTTTAAGGATCGCATCACTGCAGCTCTGGTGAACACTGACAGGAACATGCTTGAGCGCGTGCGTGGGCAGAAGTTGACCACCGCATAGATGTGTGGGTCGTGAAATAGGAGCAGTGCACATAAAAAATTTGTAATGAGGTATAAGAAACTTAAAAATGTGTTCTTTTATACAATGTATCGATCGTTATTTCTACATGTAATATTTTGTAAAATAAATTCACTCGAAACCCGATGAATCATATGTAATCACCCTGTATTTCAATGACAAAAGAGATATCTCTTAATGACAGCAATCATCGAAAATCCTTGACTCAGCAACACTACGCAAACACATGAGTCAAACTAAGGAAGCAAAGAGTCGGCGATATTTGAACAGGTAAGTTTTCAGTGCATAGCATTCGTTCTCTTTCGGTAAGGAAAAGCAAATAAACGCACACTGTATGAGTTTTTATGCATCGACAAAAGGCTAGTTTATCGGTGTTTGAGAGAAAAAAAACTAATGCTAAGGAGAAATCTGGATCCTCGTAGTACATCTTTCCCAAACACGTTTATTGTGTATACATAAATGTATATGTACTTGCTCAAATATTCGCTAACTTTAATCGGTCACAAGTTATAGTAACAAGTCAGTCTTTCAGGAAAAAACAGAGATTTTTTTTTGGTTTTCTCCGTAATGTTTTAGAATTTCTCCAGAACTTCTAACTGGTAGTAAGAGGTAAATAGCGAATAAGTGATTTACTGGATTCTATGAGTAGTCCATAAATTGAGCACTGTCCATAACAAGGAATGGACTCTTATAGCAACGCGAAAGTTCGACCTTCTTTCAATCTTAGCATAGAGATTGCAACTTGTCGATTCTCAAATTGAAGCAAGAGCCAAGATTGTCAACAAACTTTGTTACGGCTAGCGTTTCGGCGTCGTCTCCTTCGTCAGAGCCTGGAAAGTCAGATCATTTGCAATACTTAGATACTTAGATACTTAGATGGTCCGTCTTCAATGAACGTGCAGGCCCCAGCATCTCTTTCACTCGTTTCGTTCCCTCGCCATTGTCATCCAAGATGTTCTCAAGCTTCGTGAGTGACGTTGACGAGTTCCCTGAGTCATATCCAGCGGAGCTCTCAGCTGGTCCATCCGTGTAGCGAACACCACCTCGTTGGCGGTCCCTCGAGGGCGTTTAGCATCTCCAGGGATCCACTCTAGCATTCTTTTAGTCCATTTATCGTCGATTCTTCTCATGATGTGACCGGCCCATCTATGTTTTGCTTTCGATACATATTCCGCTGGGTTGCGAAGACGGGACAGTCCTCTTAAGTCGAAGCTGCGAAGACCGTGCAGGTGTTGTGTGCGCCGGTTAAACTTTAGAAGGCACCTCTCAAGGGCTCTGTGAGTAGTAAGCAGCTTCCTAGACGTGGCAGCGGTGTCTGCCCACGTCTCCGCTGCGTAACAGAGCGCTGGAAGAATTGTCAAGTCGAACAGATGGGCACGAAGATCTTGGCCCGTCAGTTGGTCCGTAGCTTCCCTGACGGCTGCGAATGCTGCCCATGCTGCTCTCATTCTTCTATTCACTTCTTCCTTCAAGTCGTTTTCCATGTTCATAGAACATCCGAGGTATACGTATGACGAAGTTTCCACGATTTGGGAGCCTTCAAGTTGTACTCCTCCGTCCTCGCAGTAGGCGTTCTTCATGAACTGTGTCTTCTTTCTGTTTATTCGCAGTCCTATTCTCTTCCCTGCTTCGTTCTGTTCGTTCAGCATCGTTTCTGCTTCACCGGTACTGCTCGAAAAGAGAACGATGTCGTCCGCGAAACGAAAGTTTGAGAGAAATCTTCCATCAACACGTATGCCCTTTTCTTCCCAGGAAAGTGATTTCATTATCCATTGCAATGCAGCCGTGAACAGCTTCGGCGATATAGTATCGCTTTGTCGTACCCCCTTTCCAATCCAATGGTGAGAGGGCGGTGGAAAAGCTATATCCTAGTCGTGCATCGATCGTAGCAATCGGCTAATGTTCTCACATACGACGCGTCCACACCTTGGTCGACCAGCGCTGACAGTATTGCATTCGTTTCTACGCTGTCAAAGGCTTTCTAATAGTCGACGAAAGTTAGAGCAAGGAACAGGCGGTATTCCCAGCAAACCTCTATGACCCTAGACACGGTCTGGATGTGGTCCAAGCAGCTGAACCCCCGGCGGAATCCAGCTTGCTCTCAAGGCTGGGCTTCATCAAGCGTCCTAGATATGCGCGTGAGGACGATCTTGGTGAAAACGTGGTATAACACGCATATCGAACGGTAGTTCCGAAAGTCCTCTCGGTCACCTTTCTTATCATTTGTAATAGATCCTCTCAAATGCCTCATTCTGCACAAGTCATCATTCCGTATGATGGTACGTCCAAAACCGAAACCAAAAGAGTCCAAAACGTCGTGCTTACCTAAGTAGCCTCATTTTCGCATTTTCGGGTTCGTATGATAGGATCATGGCAGCTATGCAGAAAGGAGCATTTTCATGACATTTTCTGCGATGTGTTCCGAGAGAGGTTGCTGCATTTGGATGTTTCATCCTATCTAGATGTTCTTTGGTACGAACACAAAGAGGTAACCCTGTTCTGCCAATATACTGTTCGGCACATGATTTGCACGGAATTAAACAAACTATGTACACCAAAGACCATGCAGTCGCCTCCCTTATCGGATGAGCATATTACACAGTTTGTAGTCAGGTTAGTGCCATCGTACATTCATTGATTGATCTCTATTTTGACAATCGGACTCCTACAGTATTTAGCAGCCACACCACTATCTTTTCTCTCCTCGACACTTTTCGAATTTTTAAGGAAAAAGCCACACATTATTATGAGATATTCAGCAATACGAAACTTAATTAAAAAATCACAAAAACAAGTTATAAATAAGAAATTGGAAGGTTCTCTATTGAAAACTATTACTTATTATTAATTATTATTACTATACTTACTTATTACTTATAATTATATCATTTTCATTATTATAATAAATTATTAGTTCATTAAAATTCCAAACTTCTGACCATCGAAACAAACAACACATAGCAGAGAGGTAATGAGGGAAGCCTTACGAGATATTGTACGTAAGTTTCTTCTCCTCAACTCTTATGACAACGCAGATCGTATCTTACTTTTATTCTTATTTAGCTGCTTCAGCAAGTAAAGGAACGCAATAAGAAAGGCGGAACGCAACAAGAAAGGGGAAAAAATGAAATTAAATACCGAGTAGTGGAGACAAGTACATATGCTGCTGTCATCTCACATTTCTGTGATGAATTGTTGAAGCTGTCACATCTAATATGATTCGTGATTTTACACATGACTTTCTATTACATTAGAGCACCCAAAAAAGATATAAAGAAAAACTCATTTCTTTTATGAAGCAGCGAGAAATGTAAAGAACGATAGAAAGTGGAATATTTCCATGAATAATTTTTTTCTGGTTACGCTAATAGATGGCGGAATAAAAAAGTGCGAAAATTTTCCAGAAGTTGTAGCAAGCAGAAGAAGAGCGCGATAGAGATAGAGCTCAAAGCCTCTTAAAGCCAGCCACCAAAACCATTTCAGCCGGAAAAATCAAAACGACAGTTACCGATTATTATTCAGCAATGTTCCTTATTCTAAACTATCCATAATATTGATGAATTAATTTTGAAAAATAAACAAATGAGTTTTATCGACATCTTGCTTTTGAGCCCAAATATCTGACATTCAACATTGTTGTAATAATAGTATCATGATCATGATATATAATAACGGGCTTATTCTGTCACGTGTGTGTGTGGGTGTGTGTGAGTCACGAAATTCGAAAAGGGGGTGCGACGGGTCCACTAGCGTCGAGTTGTTCCCTCGACGCCAGAAAGCTATAAAATGGAGTGCAACGGGTCCCAGGGCGTCGGGTTGGTGCGCCGGCGCCAGATAACTACAATATGGGGTGCGACGGATCCACTGGCGTCGGATCGGTGCGTAATAACCTCGTGATCATGGTCTTCGCAAAAGGTAAATGAGACGTTGCAACAGTTTCGTATCCGTGGCCACTGGGCGCTTTGCTTTTCTTTACTTTACTACTCCTCCGCGCGCCTATTTCCTTCTCCGTTCGCCTCTACTTGGTAGCATGCCTTGGTCAGAAAGTGGAAACATGCATGCAAACAGCTGCTTAAATAGTAGCGAACAGTTTGCAGTTGAACTGACGACTCTGACGTAGAACGTTATGTCTATCAGTAGGATAAAGTCTTTCACGCCATTTTCTGCTTAAACATCATTCATTGATAACTCTTGGAGGGACACAGGAGGATAACCCAAATTTCGAGTAATACTTGCAAATTGTGTCTACATTATATTGGTATCGTCGGAGTGTTTGAAGCTAAAGTTTGAATATTCTCCAAATTTAGAACTGGCGCGGTTAGAAAGAAAGCTATGAAATCTTTTGCCTTTATTTATAATTTAAAAAAAATGAATGAAGATTGTTAGAGATACACAAGTCCAATTTCACAGAAAAGGGCGCTAATATTGATTTTCGTTGATCAGCGAAGGAGAACGAAGCGAGCACCACAGAAAGTCTGAAGTCCGGCTTTAGCCGGACGTTCAGACGGGTGATATAATAATATGTCTAATAAAAATTGCCCTGATATAACACAGGTGCGGGTTTAGAGCAGTCGGTTAGAGGACTGACTGTGACTGCATGGTCGATGGTTCGAAACCGTCTTAGTAACAAACAAGCCCTTTATCCTTCCGAGTAGGAAAAATTAGAACCAGACTCGTCTAAGAGGACTAAAAACTCTTACTTAATACGTAGACTACTCCGGTAAGTCAATTGTGTATAGCAACGCGCATTCAGAAGAAAAAAACCCAACGATTACGAATTGCGTTGTTAAATTGAATTGGTAATTGGATGCGTTGGCGCATTCCAAGCAGATTCATACGCCAGTGAGGGTATTATTTGTCCTTTAATATAGCTTTGTTGTAACACTTTGGGTACGTAGAAACCAATTACTTAAATACAAGATCATTTAAAATATACAGGATATAATTTAAAACTCTAAAAATACTTCAATCTGAAGAACCAGAAAAAAAAGATTAAAGCGATAAAACTAGACTTAAACATGCAAATAACAGACTTCCTAGGTCTAACCATCAAAATTCTCCATTCTTTAGGAACAATCATAAATAGGACGGTAGCGAGAAGTGCGAAAAATACAATAACGTGTAAAGTGTAAAAAGTGGAAATGGCATTGAATTTCGTTCGAGTACCTTTAAAGTGAGATGAAATGAATGCAAAGAATGTGCTGCAAATGTTGCAATTAGTAAAAACATCGATGTGACACTTCAGAGTGGATGAACCGGTTATATTAAGCGCTTCAATTCTGTGGCAATAACATCACACACACGGATGCACAGTACTACGGCCCATTAATGTAACTTTATTACCCTATAGTAGAGCAAGTTTTCCTTCCATTCAATGGAAGTAAACTGTGAATGTGAATTCTTCGATAGGAACAGGAAAAGTGAAATATTTTTCGGAAGGTAAGAAGTGGATACAAAGACCACACATACGGTCAACCATACATGTGGTTTAACAGAAAAAAGTATAGTCGCCGCATAATCTCGTTTTGGAAATGGATTTAACGCTAATCCGCGCTGTGGTCAACAAAAGAAGGACCAGATCAGGATCTCTTCACAGATTTTCAAATAATGATACCTATACGCCTGAGATTGAAAAGAATGTATATCACAAATATCATTTACACATTTTTTTCCAATTCCTCCTACATTCCGAATTTTTCAATTCGGAATAATCTCACAAAATCACACTATGGATTATTCCACTTCGCCTAAACAGCATCATTAGGCAGCCTATAAAATTCTGAGTGGTCCCACATTGATGCCAGGATCATGTGCTTACGATTTCTTTCACCACCATGGCCGTTCCAACACAGCCTTGATCACTGTCCACCTCACACATAGCCGTTTCTTATCGATCAGTGCAGCCGCGTCGCGATGTCGCCAATGCCGTGCGGCTACTCCGACACTAAGCTTAAGATAATGGATCTAGGAAGCACCGATTAAAGCCTATACAGTAATCCCAATTTATTCCTCCTTGTTCTATGTTTCTCCCAATCGCAGTGAAAGAATATCTTACATCATCTTTATCCCTATCTTGTTATTCTTATTTTTTTATTATTCTTTTCATACTGATATTTGCACACTTGAAAGCAGCGTACCACGAAATTGATGTAGAATGGAACCCTGATGGAAAACATGGAGTGTGAGGTGTAAAATACGAGCGTGCCCATGGATCGGCTCAATTCTCCTAAAAGTCCTTAAAAAATGGCGTGGGAAACAGCGGTTGTTCCTACGAGATACATAGGAACGCTCCATTCCTGGGAACGCACCGCGTCCACTAGCGAGCGGTCAAAGATCCGTGATCTGCTCAACAGCCTGTTCAAGTAAAACCAATGAATAGAATGCGGAGAGGAACGGAGCGGGTACAATGGTGAGCGTTCTAAGGTACTTAAAAAGGAACAAACCTCGTTTCCATGCCCTTTTTTTTAGGACGACCAGGAAGAATTGAGCGACGCGACGTTCACGTCCGTAATCTACACCTTAAACTCGATGATTTCTCAACAGATTCCCACACTTCATGAATTTCGTGGCACGCTATCTTTAAGGTCAAATCTAAAAAGTAATGTGTCGCAAATTATTTGTTTTTTTTTTCATGCTTTCTTTTAAGATATGAAAAGCACGTTGTTTTTTATGAGGCAAGCATACAGTCAGAAACTCATAGTCTAGTTGAAGAACTTAAAAATTTAAATTTCTACACAGCAAGGCCGTAGAGGTCCAAACAGCTTGTTACTAGCTTTTTTCAGGTTTCCTCAAACTTGTCTTTTTATTTATTCGCATGCACCAATGGTGCACCAGAAAAGAAAGATAAAAGAAATGGAACACACTTTGTCTGATTCAGAGAATCTTACGAACAAAAAAAATTACAAACCTTACTAGAACCGGAACCCAATTTATTGCCAGAGAAGACTTTCCCTGTCTTTTTTTGCGGCGGATTACAGACTTTTGCAAACTTAGACGGCAAATTCAAAGCAATCGACTAATTTTTTTGAAGAAACAGTTTCTTATCACGCGAATATGAATTCCAAATCACGAAATCCAGAAAAAAAAACATATGTGCTGGGAACACTTTAAGCACTCGTGAGTCAGTTTGTTTCTGGAATAGGTTTGACCTAGTGAGTCACTGGTGGCTCACGCCATGTGGTAGCAGTCAAGCGTGCACCCACAGTTCCGTGTACCATGCATAAACATTCCAAGTTTTAGTTCAGTGCAGGCTACAAGAACACATCCTTCCTTTCTGAGTATCAGTGGCACAGAAACCCTTTTTCTTAAAATTTCCCCTCATGTGTTCCACACATTCATCGTAAAATTATAGAATGCTTCTAGAAATTTCTCGCCGAAAAGCAGGTACAATTTTATTTCAGCAGTAGTAGTTATCAATTTGTCCTGCTTGTGCACGTATATTTGGCATTGTATTGTAATACTGTGTGTTTGTTCTAAGAAGTTGAGCAAGTAGTCCAATAGTGATCGGCTGAACATTTTCCAAATGTTGCGATAAACGTAGATACTCGTCCGGAGATACTGTATGTTGGTACATCAGCACATTCAACGCGTCACATGCCAAAGACCTGGAAAATCCCTCAAAAATCTAAGAAAATTTGAAGAATAGAATCTTCACCAACTTTTCCAATCGCACATCTCCCACAGCGGTGACGAGATGAGAAGAGAACGCTTCGGGTTGTTGATTAACAACATGTCTATTCATAGCAATCCATTCAAATGACATCTGAAAAAGTAGCAATTTTCAAGCTGGTCAGACCTCCTACCGTCTACATGCTGCCATTTTTTGCGAGTGAGCAGCACTTATGTTTGCCTACCAGACCGTAATTATTTAAATGCATCACTCCACGAATCTGAGATGGTACGGATTTCAGGTGGAGTATTCGTATATGGGATCGTAGATTAGGAGAGCGGGTAATTATCCAGTATCCATAATCTACTATCCCGTATACGAATACTCCACCTGAAATCCGCACCACCTTAGATTCGTGGAGTGATGCCTTTAAGTAGCTGCAGCGAGCGTAATCTTCGTGCCAAAAAAGGACTGGGGGAGATCAGAAAATGAACATGCGTTACGGTCAGCATCGCAGTCACTCGGTTGAAAGGATTTGGCAAAGACCGAATTCACTATCATTGTATAATCTCTCACAAACCTTCTTTGTTGAACTGATACCTCGTCGCTCCATTACGCTACCAAGACGTAAGATCTCATCAATATTGACTCGAAGACGTTCTCCTAAATATTACAACTTTTGAGATCTCCTATAAAAATAAAATTCAATGAGCTGAGTTGAACTTTTTGCCTGGACTTCGTTCTTTTCATCAAAATTATTCATCAAACCATTACCTTTCTCTCAATAACAGCTTAAAGATTAAAATCACTAAAGTCACATCGCAGACTTTGAATATCTTTTTCAGATGATTTCAAATGTATGTAAATCAGGAATAATTTTCTAGCTTAATTATCTGTACATTCAAAATCTTCCCTTCAACCCTAAAATCTTTGTCGTTCGTTATCAAGCATGGATAACTAATATGTACTTTCCCACAGTTCCCTATCCACAAGTTATCACATTACGATCTGTTAGGTTCGCATTTTTTCATGCGAAAACTAACAGAATCACATTAAAGGGAGACAGAACGCTTAGGATAGAACAGCTTTAGGATAGAACAACTGGAATCGGGTTTCAAGTGAAACGCTGTTGAGTCGAGTAAGTGCATCTAACACATCCAAAGTACATCATTTCCGCAATTTCCTCCTCTGGATATACATACATGTATGAATCAACGTTTACAATTCCCCATAAACAAAATACCTGATCAAAAAACTAAGCGTCTTAAAGGAACGATGAGAAAGGTAATAGAGGTTGTTCAAGAGATCACTTTCCCGGATATATTCCTATTTTCACAGCATTTAGCTTTGAAATAAATTCTGAAGAATTTTGGTCATAAATGTCATCACATTTATGACCAAAAACATCAAATTTCGAAAGTCAAATTCAAACAAATTTTCCTAATTGGTAAAAGGCAAAGGCAATGTAGCTACGCTTCACAAATTGTCGAAAAATCCCGCTTAACTGCAGAAGTGTGTGAAGACAATGTAGACGGGACAATCGATACGTATCAATATCAATAAAACTCCGAGAAATCTATAGTGGAGAAATTGTTGAATTGTGAAATCACGTGAATTTATATCCGATTTGAATGTAATGAATGTCAAGAAAATTCCAGTTAGCACACTAACCTACAGCAGCCAATTCGGCTGATTCCCGTCTTACAACAGGCAGTCGTTTTGACAATGTGGGACCTCCCGTTACTGATATGGTAACTGATTCTTTTGGTGGTGATGCTTTCACACGCGGTGGTTCAGGAGCTATTCTCTGAAGCGAAGCGGAAATAAACGTTTATATAATTAGGATCCAGTAAAAAATAGAAACTGCACCTTTGCCTTGCGAGATGACACCATTTCATCATCTTGTGTTCCTTGCAGTGGAGGTGACGGCCTCAGCTTTACCACTGTTGCCCTCGGTGGGGTTGGTTTTTCCGGCTTGATGCCGTATATCTGTGGTGGGTGTTTAGTAAATTCATCTGGTGATTCATTAGACGACAGATGGACATCAAAATCTACAAAGTTTGTAGTCAAAGCTACCTTCTCCTCGAGCATTTTAAGGCGTTCAGCATCAGCCCTCTCCTTTGACTTCTTGGCGGCCATAGGTGATGGTACTTCTATTTCTTTCCCTACTAGGCGCGGCGGTGGCGGTGGCAACGCCGTCGATGTTACAAGGGCAATTGGCACCTCGTCTGGTTTCCTAAATTATGATAACGATGTCGAATCTAATCTACTTGGCAAGAAATTGACTCTCATTGGAATTTTCAGGTTAATTCGCTGACGACAAACTATGTACATGGATAGTCACAATGTCAACGAATACAGAAGCAAACAAAACAGGAAAAATCCACACACTTTGCCTTCTCATCTGCAGTTGGAACCATTTTTGCCGTCTCTTTCATGGGTCTAGATCAATAAAAATAATCAATTTCAATCAATCAGTAGGAGATTATCAATATTTAGTAATATTTCGGTAATATTGCCACCTTTTTGTTTGAAGAAAATGCTGGAATTGTTGAGAAGGGTGTAGAGCATTGAGGCAGAATAAGCGGATGAAGTATGGGGAAAGAGGAAGCAAAGCTCACATCCTCTCACGCAACTCATCCAACTTTTGCAGTTCGGTTGATTACGGTGTCATCATTGTAGTAGGTGAGTTATTAGATAACGAATACCTCTATCTAGAAACCTAGATAAGTTCTCTGCGCATGCTTATGCGTCCCTAAAAAATTGTGCCCGTCTTCCAGCAGCATTTATCTCTGTTTAGAAGTAAGACGGAAGGATTTAAAAGAAAAACAAAAAGAATGAGGGAAAAGATGCAATCTGTTGATAATCGAATTTAAGCAACAGCAAAAGATGCAATCGTTTTGCTCACAGTGGGAGCATCACTATTTAAAGGCATCACCTCACGAATCTGGAATGGTACGGATTTTACGTGAAGTATTCGCATACAGGGTCGTAGATTATGGGGAAGAGGGCGATTCCGTTCATTTCTTCCTAATTGCCATAGAAAACGGGCCGGAAGTTACGGCTTTGAGCGTTCCGGCGCACTATTTTCCACAAGGAGTTCGATTGGAGCGCGCCAGCCCTGCGCGGCGCCGCATCTTCCGGGCCGTTTTTTTTACGGCGATTAGGAAGAAATGGACGGAATCACACCTCTCTCCATAATCTACTATCCCGTATACGAATACTCCACCTGAAATTCGCATCACCTCAGATTCGTGGTATGCTGCCTTTAACCTTTCGCAGTGAGTGCTCACACTGCACATTCAGTGCAACATGTAGACACATCCAGTGAAAAGCATCGGAATCTGCAAACCGCATTCATCGTATGATTTTATTTCACATCCATGGAGTTCTTGTTCTTACACCTTCGCGGCTCGGGAGGGAATTTGGCAGTATTTTCGTGATATCAACGGTACCACGAAAATACTGCTAAACTGGAGATGATGACTTTATTTCCAGAAGACATTGGTCTTAGGTGCATAGGATAACAACAACCACCGCGACTGACTCGCCCACAACCAACAAATATCAAGAATGAGATCCCCACAGCCAGTGCTAGCCGTAATCACCAGCAGCTGCGGAGGATAGTCGAGTCAAAAAGATGAAAAAAAGAACAGAAACGAAAAGGACCCACTTTATTTTCTTCTCTTCTTTAATCATATTTGGTGGGTACCGTTGAGTCGAGTCCATCACCACCAACGCTTCACCGCTACCTTCTCTAAAAGTTCCGACCAAACGAATGCATTCGCGCTGCTTTTTGAAATCTTCAACAAAGGACACTACTACAGAAAAAAAAGCTAGGTTGAATATTCTGGCATGAAAAATGTCGCTACACTCCGCAAACACTGAAAATGGCAACATATCTTCTTAGTTGTCACCAAACGTAATGTGTCTATCGTTCAACGGACAGTGCCCGCCTATGTCAGTCGATAGGACTGGATACTTTACTGACCATCTTTCAACAGAGCTCAGTAAAAATAAAGGCCGGTAAAATCCGTTTCCCAGCTAGACTCCTTACCACGAAGTCCATTCGAAAAGGACAACGCCATTGCAGAAATCGTGTTTATGGTAACAAGTGAGATCCTTAAAGGCAGCATACCACGAATCTGAGATGGAGCGGATTTCAGGCGGAGTATCCGTATATGGGGCCGTAGATTATGGAGACGGGGTAGTCATTTCTCCCTGCATCACTGCAAACAACCGCCTCCAGAATGCCGTTTTGTACGACGCCATCTATTGCAACGCTCCACCTCTTGCGCCGCCTCCGCCCTGCGATTTGTTGGAAATCAATTCGGACTGCCCCGATAGGTGGTGCGCTGCAGTAGAAGGCATCGTGTAAAACAGCAACAACAACAACAACGGCAACAGCTGCTTGCAGTGATTCAGAGAGAGATGAACGGAACCACCCCGTTCTCCATAATCTACGACCACGTATACGGATACTCCATCTGAAATCTGTACCACCCCATGTATGCTGCCTTTAAATAGCGATGCTCCCACTGTAGGCGAAACGATTGCATCTTTCCCCTCCTTCTTTTTCTTCACGAACTGATGGCGCTCGTACGCTTACGTCTATTTTCCATTTTTGTCTTACCGTAGTGCGTTGTCCTTTTTTCGTGTACCCGTTCATGATTAGAATAAATCTGTAGTCGTACTACAAAGTTTCTTCCTTTAAAGGCATCACCCCACAAATATGAGGTGGTGCAGATTTCAAGTGGAGTATTCTTACAAGGGATAGTAGATTATGGAGAGGGGGTGATTCCGTCTATTTCTTTCTAATTGCCGTAAAAAACGGTTCGGAAGATACGGCTTCAGGCGTTTTGGAGCACTACTTCCTACAGGGAGTTCGACTGGAGCGCGCCAGCCTTGTGCGGCGCCGCATCTTCTTGGCCGTTTTTGACGACAATTAGGAAGAAATGGACGGAATCACTCTCCTCTCCATAATCTACTATTCCTTATAAGAATACTCCACCTGGAATCCGTACCACCACAGATTCGTGGAGTGATGCCTTTAAATCGGTGCCATTGTTCCATCGACTACAGTCGTATAGGTCTGCCTGACTGAGTGTCTATGTCCGCTTTCACCGATGACGCAACTCTATCTATAGTCAGGTCAAAACGAAATGAAGCACGGTGCAAATGCGCACGTGCTCGAAACGGCGCGGTGAGGGCAGCAGTTGGAATCGAGGTGGAACCTGCACAAACTGCAGCGATGGGAAGTGACAATAAAGGTTCCAGTACGCTCCATCGCACCGCCTCGAAAAAAGCCGCGTACGCAATTGCACCGTGCTTAATGTCGTTTTGACCCCACCATATTACCGGGCAAAGACGTGTGATTTCAACCAAATAAATAAATAAGTAATTAAGCTTCTTTTTTCCTACGAGTTTGACAGGAAAATTTCTGCGAATCCGTCTTTATCGTGGGAAATTGACTGTTTTCTTTTCCTATCCCCAAGTCACTGCTGCTCTCATATTCACAGAAGAGTAGAAGCCGGTCGCCAAGGCAGAATACGCTTGGCGACGGCTACTACTCTTCTGTTCGAAAGAATCATGGCGACGGTTTCGATGAGCTGAAGAGAACCTACTTCACTTTCTTTTCGACTTTAATGCCTGACGGTGGAAATTGTTGAGTTGAATCAATGGCCCCCATACCTTCAGGCCTGAAATCATTACTACGAACAATTTAATACAGACACAGACACTGTGTTGTTGTTCAATGGAAAATAAATTACGGTGGCGTAATTTCTTCGTAACAATAAACACAAAAGAAACTGGCAGATTAATCACATCTAAACAATATGCTTCGAGTTTCTAGAAAGTCCTTTCTTCGTCGTCAAGAAAAGGAACTTCTAAAGTTAAAGATGGAACAAATTTCTCAGAAAGACACGACAAAAAACAGTGGATGTTTTTCCAGTGGGTGTCAAATCCCACACCACAATACAAAAGAACTTGTTAAGGGGAGGTATATCATGAAATTGACGTAATTTGAAAACGTTATGCAAAACACCGAGTTCGGGACGTTGGAACCGGTTGGAGTTTTATGGAAGCAGTAGAGCACATATCCAAGTCAATAATCAATAAATCAATCGGTCACTTAGTTTGTCCCTTAAAGGCAGCGTACCACGAAATTCAATTAGTACGGAAATCGTAAAGTTGGGGCAGTAGATTACGGAAACCACCGTGGTCCGTTCACTTTTCCCTAATCGTTCTGGAAAACCGGCGTGAGAACAGCGTTTTTTCCTACGAGGTAGGTTAGAACGCACCCTTTTGTAAACCTACCGGTCTTCTCCCCCTCATCCTCCATTGGTTTTAGTTGAATAAGCTGTTGAGAAGACCTCAGACCTCATCGATTCTTGACTGCTCGCTAGTCGACGCGACGCGCGCACAACAATGACGCCTTTCAAACTACCTCGTAGAAACGAGCGCTGTTTCCCACGGCTTTCAGGATTGTTAAGGGAGGTTGAGGGGGTCACGTTGAATTTCGTTATTCAAATTCAAGTTCGTAACATACTTCTTAACTATATATTTTCTATCAAATTTCCACACTAACACGTGATACGATGCTTTTAAATCCTATTACGAGTAGACAAATGTCTTCGCCTCGGAAATAACAGACTACTGACTAGCAAAAATTAACCGCGTTCCAACAGAACTGATTCCATGCTACGGTCTAGTGCAAAGTATCAAAAAAAAAACTTTCTTTTAAATAAAGATGATATATAACTGAAAATTGAAGTGAATTACGGACAAGTAAGGGAACAAAAAAATAGAGAAAAAAAAACAAGCAAAAGCTGTAAGCAAACGTTCCAGTTCACTTACATCTTCTCTTGAGGCGAAGGCTTTGAAGGTTTTGCATCGCGAGCTCCAGGTTGCAGGAACTCCTCCTCGATCCAGTTCTTTTTATCTGTCTTCGGTTTCTTCTTGCTGAACCACAGATTGTTAACAATTTTTTCTTTTCTCACACTTCGAATTGCCACCACGTCCGCCTCCAACCCGTTCGTTCCTGGTCCCAGCACAGTCCACTAATCCCCCAGCCATGTTCACAGTTTTTTTCCGCATAGTGCAAGTATGTGGTGGAATATATAGTCGGGTCAGAACGACATGAATCACGAGTGCAGTTGCGGTGCATTTGCGTACGCGCTCGAAACGGCGCGGTGGAGGCAGCAGTTGGAATCGAGGTGTGGCCGTCGTGAGCTGCAGCGATGGATGGCGCCAGCAAGGGTTTCAGCACCCTCTCAGCCGCTATGCTCCACTGAAGCGCCTCGAGAGAAGCCGCGTACGCAATTGCGTACGTGCTTCATGTCGTTTTGACCCTATTATACTGCGAGCCATCTGGGGCAAACGACGCAGTGTGTGTACTTGCACAGTTTTCGCTGCGCGCTGCGGCAAAGTCAACAGTCGGGCCAAAACGACCTGAAGCTCGGTGCACTTGCGTAAGCTCCGGCGCTCAGACAGACGAGACACGGTAGAGGTAGTCGTTGGGGCCTAGGTAGGACTACCGCTAGCTTCGCCATAATGGTGTTAGCGAAGGTCCGCTCTCGATTCACACAGCTAAGTTCAACCACGCCGCTTCGAATGCAACCGCTTACGCAAATTAACCAAACTTCGGACGATTTTGACCTAGACATAGCTCGTCGCGCCGCTCTCGGTTGTTGGAAGCTGTGAAAGGCAAGGCAAGATAAAGCAGTACCGTGTGTACTAGGCTAAATTGATATGTGTTTCTCAAAATCGCGAGTCAAACCACAGCCAGATACTATAGTCGTATCAAAACCACATGTAGCGGGGACAGTTGCGTAAGCGGCAGCGGTCGAAGCGGCGCAGTGGAGAGAGCGGCAGGAATTGAGGTGGGACCATAGTGAACTGCAGAGATGGATGGCGGTAGCGAGGATTCTTACACGACGCTCCACTGCGCCGCTTCGAGCGCAGCCGCTTACGCACCTGTTTGTGCTTCATGTCGGTTTGACCCAAGTATATCTCATATCCGTGTAGAATGCAAGTAGAAGCATATACAGAGGACGACTGGAAGCTTGGCTACAATACTGGAAGCAGATGCGCTTGAAGAGGCGCAGTGGAGCTAGCGGTTGCCATCGAGGTGGGACCCGCTAGCCCCATCGCGCCATTCCCAGCACAACCGCTTACACAGTTGCACCAAGCTGTAAGTAGTTTTGATCCGACGAGATGTGGCCTTAATTTCCCGTGGTCTACGTGGTCTTGTACGGATGATACGGTAATACGATACCATTATTCAATCACCTCAAAACCAACGATATCTCGGTCGCCCATCGTGCCCTCAGTTACGGAAATCACGAAAGTTTTTTCGCAGCAAACTCACTAACTCCCAGCTGCCTCCAGGACTTACCTCGCAGAAGAGGACGTTTTAGTTTTTTTGTGATGTCTGTCTGCTTTATCCTTCTTACTTTTTTTGTGTTTCACTTTCGGATCTACGGATTCTTTCTTTTTTCTGTCCTTTCCCTTAGTTCGTTTCCTGTCTGCAACACTTGGAAGTCCGTGAGATTTGAAACTCGAGAAAAAAAAAAGAAAAAGCCAAAAAAAGCATCTATCCAACCACTTTTTCCGGACTGTTTTTGAAGTTTCTTATCTTTTTTCTGACTTTTCTTAATTTTCTTGCTAGTTCCACTTTTTCCACTCTTCTTGCCTTTTTTGCTTTTCTTCTTTCTTTCTTTAGGCTGTTTTCCTAAATACAAGGACGAAGGTATGCAAAGTGATGGAATTCGATCTTCCTGTTCCAGGAACAGCCGCGACTTCAGGAAAGAACAAGTAGGTGAGTGTGGTTACCTTCATGTTTTGCTTTCGGCATCTTCTGATTGTTCACCTCGTTGTGCTTGGTAGGGGAAATTAATGAGAAACACTCATAATTAGCTTATATTTGAGGTCTAATTATCTCAATTGATATGGTGCTATCGTTCTGATTAAGGAGATCGATGAGGAGAGAAACAAATTATTATTTCAACTCGACAAGGGAACCGAAAATTGCCGATTCATTTTGTTTCTTGTATTATTATCGATTTTTCAGTAACATATACAGGATGGGTTGGTGGAGGCAAAACTACTGCTCGTTCTGCGGGCGGAGGAGCAACAAATTCTGGTTGCGATTCTTGTCCAAAGCTGATCACGATCAATAATCCATCCGAATCTGCCGTGAGTAGATCCTCCAGGGCATATTCGAGTTCCTAGAAACAACGTAATACGTCAGCGCGTATTAAAATGGAAATCAAACACTTCATCAAGTGGATATGTGATCAGGATTAATTCCAGGTATAATCTTTGGTGATTCCCATCAGTTTTGTTTTCTTTTATTTTCTCTACTTTTCTACTAAGATTAGTTCTCTTAGCTGGAGTAAGTTTGTGTGGGCTGTCGTTCTCTGTATGTTAAATATTCTCCGAAAACCATACATAGTTCTTACACATTCGTTAGTACACCCCTACGCAAAAAATATTGTTCTAATCTCAAACAAATTACGGTAGATTAAGGTTGTACTTACACGCATGCGTGAGTGCTGTTTGATTGTCATCGAAGCATGATTCTCAATTACACCCATCTGAAAGAAAAACATTAGCAACAACTATTTTTTCATGTAAATTCAATGAAGTTGGCAATATCATGCAGTACTACGGGAAACCTCTCTCACCTGATCAACTATGGAACCATTATTTGAGTAGTTATTATTTACGTTGTACAACAAAAAGTTGGATCTAGCAGTCGGAATTGGCTGTAAACAAGCTGAATTAATTCCAAAAAGTAGGAACTCGAGATTTTCTTTTTGGTTTTGGGTTTTTCTTTATTCATTCGGAGATTTTCATTCCTCTCATAGTGCGCAAGGTTGGGCAAGGTTAAAGGCAGCATACCACGAATCTGAGGTGGTGCGGATTTCAGGTGGAGAATCCGTATACGGGGTCGTAGATTATGGAGACGGGGGTAGTTCAGCTCATCTCTCCCTGCATCACTGCAAACAGCCGCCTCCAGAATGCTGTTTTGTACGACGCCATCTATTGCCACGCTCCACCCCTTGCGCCGCCTCCGCCCTGCGATTCGTCGAAAATCAATTCGGACTGCCCCGATAGGCTGTAAGGGACGCTATGCGTGCAAGGGTGGTGCGCTGCAATAGAAGGCATCGTACAAAGCAGCATTCAGGGGCCGGCTGCTTACAGTGATTCAGAGAGTGATGAGCGGAACCACCCCTGTCTCCATAATCTACGACCCCGTATACGGATGCTCCACCTAAAGTCCGTACTACCCCAGATCTCTGGCATGCTGCCTTTAACCATAATCGGATCAAAAGGACATGAAGCTCGGTGCAGTTGCTTAGGTGGCTGCATTCGAACCGACCTGGTGGAGCGAGCGGTTGTAATCGAGGTGGGACCATTGTGAACTGCAGCGATGAGTTGTGCTAGCAAGGGTTCCCCCCGACCTTAACCCCTTCGCTCCACCGTACCGCTTCGAGCGGATCCTCTTAAGTAACTTCACCGAGCTCCTTGTCGTTTTGACACAACTGCACGTGCTGTTTTGTCGCGTTAAGGTTAGCGCTAAAATCAGAAAAGAGATTCCAGAAACATTGTAAACAGCGTCACTTCAGCTCTATGTCATACTTTGAATGAAGGAGCATCGAGTCTTTTCCTGAAAGATTTTGTGAAAGAAACGGGTCACAGCAGAACAGTGTAGTTTCTTTTTTCTTCTCGTCAACATTTTGAGTAACTCTTTGCAGCAGTAGGTGTTGGATAACTCCATCTCCCTCACTTCTCAAGTATCATTTGTGTCTGCGCACGCGAACGTGGAAGAATTCCTCTTCAATAACAATAACGGGTTGCCAAGATTGTTTTCATGTGTTCACTCGAACGTTCCTACTCTTTTGTTCTATTATGATTGAATCTGACTTCTTCAGTTTTTCGACATGGAATCCAATTAGCAGTGAAATGAACCTTACTCTTCGTCTGAGGTCAAGAGCGGACAGAATTTTCATCTACGATATCTGCGTTTAGTCCAAGCGAGTACTATCCTGTGAAAACGATCTACTGCTGTGTTCGGTGGGAGGTGGGACCTTCGTTAGCTCCACTCATATCTGCAGTCCGAGTGGAGTTAGCGAAATTCTCACCCTGATTGTAACCGCTCGCTCAAACGCGTCGCATCGAACGCAGCCGCTTACGCAGCTGCACCGAATTTCGGATCATTTGGACCCGATCACGTGTCTTTGAGACAGTGGATCTAACGACCTTCCTTCAAAAAAGTGGTCAAATTGGAAGAGGAAAATGTAGTTGAGGGTGGGGAGGAGGGGGTGCGGGGCACTTAGTGGAGGCTTTATTTCTGGACGCTCTTTCCTACATTTTTCTCTTGGTAACTTTAGCTTACATGCCATAGATCCTCAAAGACCAATGCTTAAGTCTCAGGGTCCCAACTGATTTGATTATTTATTTCGAGAAATAAGGGCGACTTAGTGCCCTACTCCCCAACTATAGTCGGGTCAAAACGACAAGAATCACGAGTGTAGTTGTGGTGCATTTGCGTACGCGCTCGAAGCGGTGCGGCGGAGGTAGCAGTTGGGACCGTGTTGGGACCGTCGCGAACTGCAGCGATGCATGGCGCCAGCAAGCGTTTCACCACGTCCGTAGCCGCTACGCTCCACCGACGGCATCGAGAGAAGCTGCGTATGCGGTTGCGTACCTGCTTCATGTCGTTTTCACCCCAGCATACATTTCACCCGATTGGAAGTTGAACACAGAAGAGACGTGACCACGCTCCGTTGTCAATCTAGCGCTCGAACTGACACTCTATGCGAATGAATCCGATACGTTCACTTACCTACGCTTCAACCGGTTAAAAAGTTGTTGTATTGATACCTGTTGGGTGTAATCATCCACATACGTTGAAAATTCGCTCACATGATGCATAGGTAATGAATTCAACTGTGGAATATTTCTGACTCCTGAGAAATTGATTTAAATTGGTTTAGAATTTGTAGTTTTGCACAGTACACAGTAAGAACACGATAACAATAACAATAAAAATACAGAAACGGCAACATTTACCAGTAAATTGTATAAATAAGTACATAATAAGTAAAGTGAATTACCAGTAAACGATGTTTTCCACTGAGTAAGTAAAAAGAAAGAAAGAAATGAGCTCGGAGCGAAACGCAAGAGATCCTGTACAGATTTTCTGCGGAGATGAAAAGTTTAAAGTCGAACATTAGGAATATGTACGTACGAAGGAGCTATAGAAGACAATAGCAGGCATAGAAGCAAATGAATCAGTGAACTTAGTCATATTGAATAGTTCGTGGGACGACAATACAGAACTATAGCAGCATACGAAAACGATGAATATGATGAAAATGTCTGAGAAGTAGACATTTCTAAAGGATTATATTCTCACATAGCGGTATGGAAAGGCTATCGATTGTGCTTAAGGAAACATTTCAAGTCACGTGAAACTGAAGGATCCTCATCTAGAACCTGTATCCAACATATTTGTCTTTTGGAGAGTAAATACGATGGGAATAGAACCATTGGCGATTTTTTTCTCCTGACGTACTACCCAATATTATTAGGTTGATTTGAAACTCACGCAAACTTGGCGCAGTGGTATTGCGGGACCTAAGCCGTGTGTTGCGGGACCTAAGCTGTGTGCTGGGACGAACATTTTCAATCGCGAAACGAGTGGATAAAAGTTTCCACTATGCGATGCATTTATTCGAAAAGAATTTTCTCTTTTTGGATATGTATGATTTTTAGAACAATGTCCACAAACGAGGCTCATTTATCCGCCTGAACGCGGTTACCCCCCTGAGTAAGTGGCGCTGTACGCGGGCACAAGAGTATTCCTAGGTTACGAAAGAGTTATGATCTTATTATGTTATCTTACCCTATTTTGATTTATTGACATATTGATCTATTGTTGAACACAGGCGTAGATCACAAGCAGTTATTCGAGGTACATAGATCCTGATTTCTGGTCGATGTAGCCGTCAAGTCACAACATCCTCTTGGATATTGATAATTAACAGGGATGTTTTTCGACTGAGTACAAGAGTTTGACGTTCGTGGAAAAAATAAAAGCTATCCTGCACTTTCGGTGAACGGACAACCAATTAGTCAGCAATTAGTTTTAGGATCATAATTCATGCTCTTCGCTCGCTTCTCGCTTCAGCACTACTCGATTATTCCGGATATTTCCAAATGTATATTACATTGTTTCCTCCTCATGTTTTGAACCGCATCCTGTCTTGAGGAAGCCTTTTGCTAAAAAAAAATCATCTCTCAGGATGCCACTGAAAAGATGTTAATTCTGACCACTTGATCGGATCGTCAATTTGTTCTTATCGATTGATTCTGGTGATGAAGGTGATTCGATACAGTGCTCAATGCCAAGCCATTTAAAGCAATCGTTAGACCTATTTTCTAATCGGAGTACCGAGGGTGGTCTTCCAGAAAATAGGATCGCCAATCTTCCTTCTAAGATTTTATCATTCGTTCAGAATTTATTCCTCACCGGTTTTGAAAAGATATTTTGCATCTTTTTTTAAAATTAATTTTAGATAGACAGTTATTCTGACGAATTTTGCTTATGTTTAGATGTTTTGATGCTTCACTATACGAACCTCCCAAATTATATAGAATTCCGCTGTAAACAACCCTTTCATCCACACATATTCACAATTCCACAGCTGCCCCGACTCCGTTCCAAACGAATTTCGGCTAAGCTCCTAATATAAGATTTAAATTCTGGAAAATTTCCATCTACTTCTTTCTGATCACCAACTGACCAAATGATTTCATCTGTGGCCTGCGAAATGTTTTCTAATAAACGAGAGAAACAACAATCAAACCAAGGTTGTTGGACCCCTGTAACACAGCTATGTTGGTTTTTTTTAAAAAAATCAAAACTTCTGATGAGATTTTTCGTTGAGAGATTCTCAGAAAGACTTTTTGAACAAAGAAAAACTAAGAAGCATGTCTAGCCGCATGCTAATTATAAGACGTGTTTTTTTTTATTTCGATTTTTGTGTGTGAGTGTTCTCTGTTGAGGAAAGTTCTTTCATCGAATTTTAAAAGTTTCCAAAGTGGATGGTACGGTAATACGCCAGGGAGAGAAGAAATTAGATTTAACAGATTAGGTTTGTACATTCGAAAGAAACCTTATAAAAAAAATCTCCCTAACTACTCTTTTTCCTTTGAAAATCCTTGAAAAAATATTCCAAATTCTATTTTTGCGATAAATAACGCAATCTGGGATGCTACCACATATAATAATTACGAAAATGACAAACACGTTCACGAAATAAATGGTTAGTCGCAGTTGGTGGTGATTATTTCCTCTTTTTTTGTTTCATTTTTAATTTATACATCACAGGATTGGCTTTTACTCGTACGTAGTGGTGTGTGCTGAAAGAATTCATTGATGCGTGTTGAACATTCGGCAATACATCAAATGCATCAAATACGAGGTATTCAGAGGCATTCATTCCTTGTTCCTCGAACCCTCCTCCTCCGCGCATTGTAGATATGCGATTTGTGGTTACTACTTACTTACAAACATGCTATTGTCGGAGCCAGTGCTGCGACCACTTTTGGACGGTTGGAGAACCGACCCTCGTCAGATCCTGACTTTTGACAAAGAGACTCCCTTCACCTCTTTATGGTTGGCGAAGGGAGCCTCATCATTTGAGCTGCACCGCATGAGTCAGACCCCCATTCACCTGAGGAGGGTCCGGCTCCTCTCTCTCGCACCCTTCTCACTTACCAGAGCTGTGCTTCGTTTACATGACATAAATCATAGAAACTCACATAACATCTTAAGTTTTTCTAAAATTAGTTTTTAAATTAAGTGGATTATTTCTGATTACTCAAAGTGGATTTCTTGGACTTATTATACGGAACGGAATTTATGCCTCTTTCTTTGACAGTACAAATAGGCAAGAAGTGTATATGGTGCAAACGATAGACAGATCGATGGTTGTTACGAAAATTCCTTTTTTTCTTGTGTTCTGCAATAAAACCCAATGCTATTGATTCGAGTAAATTTAAAAAGAATTGTTATAATTAAAAACTCAATATATCCTCCTTATTCTCTCTGCGATCCCTCTTTCTCAAAAATTTGCATCTGCAGAAATCCTGAAAAAAAAGTAAAAAAGTAGTAAAAAAAAGTATTACATGGATATCCGTGTTGTTCTTATTTTTCCACTTCTTTCGCAGCAGTTTTAGTCATATTTTGATTTATTCACTTTGCAAATAATGCTGCTTCGCCTCAAAAGTGCTATGGAGAGTATGTCTCGTTCGTGTTCCTTTTAAAATTCCTGGAATCCGCTCCTACAGCTGGTATCCGTGACAAATATTTCCAACCATATCACCTCGTCATCCTCTTCCGGACATATTCCACTCTTTTCTCTCAATGTTCCTTGTGTCTTTTTGACGGCGAAACAAAAATTTGAAAAAAAAAGAAAAAAATTTGCATACATATGTATCTTCGTATACAGTTGTACGAAGCTGCGTCTCAGCAGTGACCGTAAGCTGAAACTTTTCATAATTTTTCTCCTAGTTTTTTTCCTCACTCTCCTATGTATTCCAATAGACTCTCTGGCGACTATAGGTTTTTTTAATCATAAATCTTCCATGTACTTACTTTTTGTTCAATTCGCAAAAAAACCCTTGATTTCCGTAACGTTGCACACGTCAGCTCATTTTCATCGCAATATTTCTAACAATGCACCTGTCGTTTCACTTCTAATCCAATATTTTATTTTTTCAACAGTTTCATGCGTATAAAACTCTCCTGCAACTACCGTACATGGTTGCAGTGCGGCTATTTTGTCGTCATTGTTCAACTGAATTGCTTGCTTGACTAAATTCTAAGAATAGATGCCTATTAGCCTAAACTGAGGCAATGAATTTTCGTTTTTTCGCAAGAAATTTCCCAGCAGAATTTTGCAAAAGAAAATCTCATTAGTTGCAAATCACTTTTCTTTTTGCTCAATAAAAAGAAGCTAATTTAAAGGATTAATGTCTAAAGCAAAGCTAGTTCAGATGAATAATCCCTCTTTATCCTTATTCCTAACATTTTCGTTTGAGTTCGATTTATAAGTAACTTTAAGAGCAACAGTATGTAAAACAATTAGTTAATTTAGCAAAGACTCGTCCTCGAAGTGGTTGTGGTGGTGGTGGGGATGGGCGTGGTTTATCCGCACCCGGACGAGTAGTCGACTGATGGTCCCACTCTCCCACACGCCGTCTCCTGTTAGGCGGACAGTAATCCGGTGCATAGGGCAAAGCTTTCAATAGAATTCACATGGGATAGAAATTTTGGTTGGAGGGAAAGGGGCCTGAGAAACAGATTCCAGAAGAAATTAAAATACTTCATATCTAGTATCTTAGAAACGTGAACACACTGAGAATGTTTTCTTTAAGCACCGTTCATTAAGTATTTATCAGATTTTTTTGTTTGATTTATTTCCACACAAAAAAGTGGACCAGAGAGGAAACCAAGCAAAAATCGATGGCAAAATGTCAGAATCATAACAGTACTACAACAGTACTACAACATTTCTAGAGGTAGCAGAAACTGAACTAGAGCTTACATTTGAGGTGCTTATTTCTTTAATTTCTTTATTCCTATACACGAGTGGGGATCGAAAAAGCAAAGACAATTATTATGAAGTACTTGTCCTCTTATGGAGATTGAAACTCTTCCTTACGATATATTTTCTTTGAAAGCCTCCGGATAGGAAAATTTCTACCAGTTTTTTTCATATTTGTGAAGAAAATGGATCTTTCGGATTTAAATGATGGCGATCCTGATGTAAGGATTGAAAACCAGTTGAGAAGAATCTTATAAATATAATAAAGATATATTTTTCTAGAGAATGTTTTTTTTTTCTCATTGTACATAGTGCTGCCTCATTTCAAACGAAAAGACAACACGAAAAGAATTGACGATTGCATTTCGTGACCTCGCAGCATCATTTTTTCGTTGGTGTAAAAAAGAAGTGAAAGAAGCCGATTCAATTGGAGCTCAGCCTCTTCAATGACATCCTATGCACGATTCCTTTTCGTACAAGCATGTTCTTTCATTTCATTTTCATTTTTCATTCATTCTTTCATGTTCAAACAAACGCAGCAATGTTAGCGTTAGGACCACAACGAACATTTTACTCTTTCGAAGAGTTCGATCCTGGAAATCAAGGATTTTGTTTTAATGAAAACAGAAATACTGCAATTTTAGAGGAAACATTCTAATTACTAACTCTTTCTAATTCTTTCCATCCATGTCATTCACGATTCTCCTGTCAAAAATGTGGAAAAGTGTTTTGAAGTGATCAGAATGAGCTACTTCGTTTTCTTTGTTTCATTTCCTTTTTTTCCCAACCCGTCCTAGTTGTGAGAATAAGAGTCTCTCAGCGAGGAATACTCTCTCGGATTTCCACTGTCGTCTGTACATTCTTCAAGGTTCGCGCTCTCTCGTTTTGTGTGCTCACAGACAAACTGTTTTCTTCAATTATAAAAATACAGTAATACAGTAAGACGATAACATACGGGTTATAAGGATACAATAAAACAAGATTATTAATAGGATAAGTGAAAGGATACGTAGTCGCGCAGTAACTATCTCGGCCAAAATTTCTTCATTGTCGAGAATGGTATCCTCTCTCCGTGCTAGATGTTACTAGTCTGAAAAAACAACCGAAGAGGGGTCCACCATTGAATCAAATTTCTCCAACTCATAGGTGGGATAGGGAGGACCCGGACCCTCCTCAGGTGAAGGGGGTCTAGCTCATAGGTGCACCGCAGGTGATGAGGGTCCCTTCGCCAACCTTCCAGAAGTGGAGGAGTTTCTTCCCTAGGGGTCCAAAGGGGTAGGGATCCTTTCGCCAACCGTCGAATACTGGAAGAGGTTCCAAAAGTGAAAAGGGTCGGGGCATCGGGCTCGCACTGTATGCTTCAACTGCTGTTTCGGAAGACAAAATTTCAAGCTCTCAATATTTCTTTTTTTAAATAAGGTTTTTATTTATGAACTTTTATTACTATTACTTATTATTATTACTTTTACTACTACTTATTATTTTATTACTTTTATTTATGCACTTACCCGGTTCGTAGTTACCCCTGTATCAAATTAAACTGATTTTGAAGGAAACTCCTTATGAACTTCATAATCCCTGGATTGAAATCCACGCAAACGATCCCACTGGGCACTTTTATGATTTTCTTGTGAATTTTGAAGAAGCTTTGAGCTAAGTCAGCTTAACTATCAATTAGAAGACATGAAAACTTTTATTTTCACTCCTGATCTCTGTGGTTAGAATGAGGAGCACCGCAGAAGACGCACAGACTTATCCCTATCCCAAAGTCCATAATCCATAATACTTCACTAAACCGTTCAATTATTCAAAGTGATTTGTCATGCTTTAAACACACTCCTCGTACAGTAATCGCTCTTGCAACCGCGAAAGTCATTAGAACCGTGATTAAACCAGATTTTCGGCAGATAAACCAAAGTTTTCCGTTGAAAATAACTTATTTGCAGCAAATCTGCTGTTCGTAAATTCGAAGATCACAGAAGCGTTGCATGTGTAGTGGGAAGATGCTAGGAATTTCTGAAAAAAGGAGTTTCTGAATGATTTCTGAAAAAAAATCGTGTTTTGTTGTTTTTGATGTAACAGCAAATCCTTCAAATTATTATTCTAACAAAAGAAATGATTCCTTTTCTGGCAAAGAAAATCATGGAAAATCTGGCATAATTTGGCACACTCGGTGTTTTATCCCTTCCTTGTCTACTTTTCATTAGATTTAATATGAGATAGGCTTGCTAGCACGGATATATATGTAGTAGGTATTTCCGGTTGTTTATTTATTTATTCAATATATCGATGGTGCCCCAAAAAGAATCTAAAATTTTGTCCGAGTAAAAACATTACAAAAAAACTCTGCACGTATTTTTTTTTGCAATCAAAACTGACACAGTTCTCCTAGTGGTGGGTGGTCAATAACAGTTTTTTTCAGCAAATCCGCCGACTAGCATGATTTTCTCAGGGTATAATAATTTCTGAGAATAAATTATGATATAATTTAAATAAAATTTGAATATGCACTAGCATAACTTCATTTATAGGTGTTTTACACTGCTTCTCCACTATGCGTTTAGAACTAAACAGATGGAGAGCGCTAATGAGTAAAAAGTGAGTTAGGATAGGCTATACATTCGTGGATAAGACTGTAGAGGTGAACATTTTTTCTGGCAAACATTAGAATGTTATTAAAGATTTCTTTTTCACATCCTACTGTACTATGTAAAGCAAAATTTTCATACATGTCAAAATAATATCAAAATATAAATGAATACGTCATGGTCTGTATCTAATTCTGTAATTCTTCAATTGTAATTTTTTAATTTCTTTATTGTATTTGTAAATTAATTGCTTACATTTCGAAAAATTCGGATAATTTCCACTCACATACGTGAAATTCTAAATATTAAATACTTTTTATATTTAATAATGATAGTGATAATATTAGTAAAGGATAAAGTTTCTGGCGCTCATCAATCCGCTTGGGATGCGCCCCACGTTCACTTCAATTCAGAATCGTTTGAGGTTTACGAACGTGAATCTGGCCTATACAGTGACTTCCAGGGGTTAGCCGATGTGTCAACTCAGTGTTTTTATCCTCCCAGACAGGTCTGGTACCAATTTGTCGACCCCGGAGGGATGAAGGGCATGGTGAGCACCAGGGCGGATTCGAACCTCTGGTCGATCGTGCAGGTAGCGGAATCCCTAACCGCTACACTACACCCGCCCCAATATTAGTAATAAAAATGAAAATAATAACGATAGCGATAACAGATGATAGTATTAATATATAGTAATAATAAATAATAATAATAATACACTGTCGACTAGGTTTTTGCTGGTGTTCTTCTTCACCATAAGAAACAGAATAAATGCCTATTAAGTACTCCCTATACATATGTAGGTACCACTAATACTTTTAGGGTGTTTATTTCCACTTCCGCGTGTTACGTTGTTCATTCCTTGCTCCCATATATACGCACACAATGCACACACGACGTCGACGACGAATACAAAGAAATCCAACCACGATCGTCACAGCCGGCTGTGAAGTTGTAGTTTTCAGTTGATATCAGCTGAAAACAAGAACATTTCTGTCTATTCAAGACAAAATTATGTCTAGGATAGAATATTTCATTTGCTCATTTGTATTGCTGTATTTATTTTATGAACAATTTATTCTATTTGTTGTCTGACCTATCTCTTTTTGATCCTCCAGAAACAGTGTAAGCTCCCAAAAGTTTAGTAGCTAATGGTGTATCCACCCATAAACGCCGTAGGCCTACTGATGCAAAACGTAGGCGCACTTCATTTCTAATCTGTTATCTCACTCCAGGAACTTTTTAAAATGCTTTTTCATATGCATCTCAGTTTTTAGCTACTCATAATAACAAATTTATGATTTGCTGGTTATCTACAGCTTATATGTACAAGATAAATTGCTCAGGGTGACTTATTCCTGAGAGCCATGCCTCTTCACTCAGGCATTTATGTGTATCCTATAGCGAAAGTGACAAGATGTAAATGTTTGTGCCGAATATATGCAACTTCGCCACTAAACGACAGCACAAGACATCCAATTTGTAGCTAACCAGCCAGATGTTTTCAGACGAAGTCGACACGACTCACATCATGCCACAATTCGTTTCACATTCCACCGTCTTTCCTGGATAAATAACTACAAATTCATTTTAAGACTACAATTATTTATTAATCATAGCTTGAAGTCCATATTTTCCAGTGAACCCAAAGAAGTATGAACAGTGATGACTTTTGCTTTCATGCTGACATTTTTCCTTTACCTCACAACTGTATAACTTTTTCTTAACATTTTTTTCTGCAGATTTCTATGCACAAAATTATCAAACAAAGAGGAAGTGTTTCAAACAGGGACTTCAATGCACTCTTCGCAAAGCTGTTGGAAGAGGGTTTTTTGGTCAATACGATTTTCACCGCCTCGCACTCAGATTTAAATTCTGTCCTTTTTATCCTCGCTAGGAATTTCGTTCGCAATCATTCTCAAAGTGCTTAAGTTGTTTTTGCAGGTTTGAGATCTCGTGAAGGATGCCTCACTCGACATCATTATTTAGTGATTCTTAAAGGCATCACCCCACGAATCTGAGGTGGTGCGGATTTCAGGTGGAGTATTCGTATACGGGATCGTAGATTACGGAGAGGGGTGTGATTCCGTCCATTTCTTCTTAGTTGCCGTAAAAAACGGCCCGGAAGATACGGCGCCGCACAGGGCTGGCGCGCTCCAACCGAACTTGTAGAAAATAGTGCGCCGGAACGCTCGAAGCCGTATTTTTCGGGCCATTTTCTACGGCATTTAAGAAGGAAACATTTAACAGAAAAAATTTAGGAAGAAAAAAGAAAAGATAAGAAATGGACGGGATCACCCTCCTCTCCATAATCTACGACCCTGTATACGAATGCTCCACTGGAAATCCGTACCACTCCAGATTTGTGGGGTGATGCCTTTAAAGGCAGCGTATCACGAGGTTGACGTAGTACGGTAATCTCAGGAAAAACGTAAATTTCGGATTCGGATTTCGAAAACGAACGTGGTTCCGCTCAATTCTCCCTAATTGTGGTTGAAAAACGGCTCAAAAGATGGTGTTCTTTCCTACGATATCAGCACGACCACATCCTTGTGCACGCGCCACGACCACGAGCGAGTGGTCGAAGAGTAATGAAGTCTTCTCACCAGCAAGTATTCAAGTAAAACGATTGAGTAATCTGCTGAGGGGATCGTAGCGTGCACAAGGGAAGGTGTACTAAAGTACCTCGTAGGAAAAAACGCTGTTCTCACGCCGGTTTTTCACGACGATTAGAGAAAGATGAACGGACCACGGTGGTTTTCGTAATCTACAGCCCGAACTTCACGATTTCCGTACTAATTCAATTTCGTGATACGCTGTCCTTGAGGGACAAAGGAAGTGACCGATTGATTTATCGATTATTCACTTGAATATGCGCTCTGCTGCTTCCACAAAACTCCAACCGGTTGCAACTAAGGACATTTACCAAAATTTTTTCTCTCTTACTTCCTCTCCAACAGAGAGATTTTTGTTATATAAACAAAGACTACCATGACCACCACATTATCCAGATTGCATTTCAATTTTCAATAAAAAACCGCAGAGAAAGGCTTTTAGAATACAGAAAATAGGAATTGAAATTAGTTTTAGGGGAATTGTTTGTCTTGCTGAAAAAAAAATGTTCAGATTCCATTAAATGCCACTCATTCCTCAGCGCACAAACGGCTTTGTCAGTGTGCTGACAAAGGAGAGGTATGTATGTAATTTCGAAGAAACTTTTTCGCTGCTCTCGAACCCCTCATCTCCTCAACATTAAATGTCCTATGTGCGTTAATGGTACCATCCATTAGCTGAATTGTACTCCAGCTATGTATATACTTCTATGAGATTTTATTCTCTCAATTCTGACTCTTCTTCTTCCTGAAGTAAGTTGTGTAGTCCTGGACGGACTATCCTTGCACTATTACAATCCTTTAATTCCCTTCGCCTTCAATTCCAAATTGATGGAGCTGTCTGAAACTGAAACAAACACTCTTAATCTCACATTTTTCTTCTTTATCTTTTTTTATTCAAGAAAATTCCTAAACAGAGTAAAAATGGTGGTCGAAGTTAGGATAAATGGCCGCCATTTCACAGACTGGAGAAGCAAGAGAGATGTGTTCCTATGAGAAAGAAATCTCAGCATCAGAAATCAGAAATGAGAAATTATCATCTTTGCTCTAAGACACTCGAATTGGAAAAAGCATTCTCTTGTTTTCTTTTTTTCTCCGAGCCACAAGTCACTTCAACATCCTTTCCATTTACCTTCAATCTTTCACCTTTAATTTCTCTTTTTCTCTTCTTTTTTCAGCATCAACAGTGATTTTATCAAGAAAAACTTGAGCATTTCGTGTTCTCTTCTTGTTTTCCTTAGTGTCTGATCGTTGTTTCCTCTTCTTCCTTTCGCTCTCGTCTCCTAATGTGATAGACATCGTAACCATCGTTAAGGGAATTCTCTAAAAGAGCCAATAAAAACTCATTAAGTTACTTTTTTCTGGGAAGTGGACGAGGGAGGAAATCTCTTGTTTGGTGAAAGTAAAGTAATAATGACAATTTTCATTTCATTTTCAAATCATGGTTCGAAGAAAGAAGAAAATAATTCCAAACCAATGAGATAGATTACAATTACATTTCCAGTTCTAATCTTGTGAGCGTCATAGTTTTTAGTTGACTCATCCAGTAATCATCACAGTAATAATTTCTAGGGCTGCACCTCAGTTAATAACGCGATTCTGACTATAGAATATACAGTAATCTAAGGATAATTTTAGCAATGATTAGAACCACAAAAGGAAGAAATCCTTCAGCACCAACTAATGGTCGTGGATATTCGTAATGTCAATCAAGCTGCTACTGTTCTTTTTTCTTTGAAACCCTGTTCCTACAGGTAGTTTATCTTTTAATTTTGGATAAATACACCAAACATAACAACTATCTTTAGGTTCTGATTTTGTTTGAGATTAAAATGACCACCCTTATCTATAGTACAAAGACTGAACTTACACATGTTACGTACTTACGAAATGTTTACGAAGTACACTTTCGGCTACAATTCTATGAGAATGTGACTCAGAAGAAACAATTCATTAATTTATCCATCAACATATCTTGGCAATATATTTATTTGTTTGTTTATTCCTTTATCCTATTTATATGGTAATTTCTATGCATTGAATGCTGTCTATGTATGTATAATGAGAAATACGACAAAGACGTGGAACGCTTTCCTGAAGAAAAAAATGAGCGTAAACTTCATCAAAGACATTGGAAAACTAATACACTTCTGTTTTGTTTAGTTCAGCAAAGTTTTTCTTCTCAGGAAAAAAAATCTTCTTCTTTTTTTTTCTATTCTCCTCATACCAATTCATTTTCCAAAATCTAGGAGTAGTGATTTTTGTTTCATCATTTCTTCGTTTCATCATTTTTCTACTTCTTTCTTCCTTCCTCTTCTCTGCTTCTTTCATTCTTCTTATTCCTGGCATTTCTTCCCTTTTTCTTTTTGTTTTTTTCCTCCTTTCCTCTTTCATCCTTCCTATTTCTTTCCTCCTTCATTTTTCCTATTTCTTTACCCTCACCTCTGTATACATGCACATACATATATGTAAATATAAGTTGTTCGTTGTTTTCTGGGGCCCCATTTCTAAAAGGAGTTCATCGTTAGAGATTCTAAGCTGTAACAGCTGAAAATTTAGTTATGGAGAGACCAGGGAACTCTAAGTTGATTCTGGATGCTCCAACAAAAGAAAGAGCAGATGCAGTTTTAGGACTTCAGGATTTTTTTATTATTTCAAACAAAAGCAGAAAGCTCTTCCAGAAACCTACATAGTGATTTAGGTCGTATTTCGCTGGCTTGAATAGGACTACGTGAAAGTACTTTTGCATATCAGCTTTTTTTTCTCCTGTTCGTTCTCAATCTTTATTTCAAACACTTTTTCTTAGTTGTTTTATTTTCATTTTCACTCCACGGTTTTCATTCGTCAATGCATTTTTTTCAATTATCCTTTCCTTTTCCCCTCCCAAATCCATAGCACTATTCCCGGCTCTTTTGACCTTAATTTGAGTAGTTATTTTATTCCTTGAAAATACCGACATGAGCAAAATGTTATCGCTGCAAATATGTATGCTCCACTAATCACTGTCGACGTTCTGTCTTAGCCCAAGTCAATCATATAAAATTCTACTGGACGAGCAGAAAAAAAAAGAACTCAGTGAATTATAGATATTATCTCATGTGTTTCATGTGAACGTTCTATTTTCATGCTCCCCAAACGCGTTTCTAGCAAATCTCATGCATTTTTCATTTCTCATAATTTCAAACACTTATATTCTTCCTATGATGATTTCTTCTCATGGATGATCTGAATATATATATATATATATATATATATATATATAATACATATCGACGCAATCTGACAGCAATTTTTAGAAAGGTATATTGCTGTACAAAGATTTGTTTCGATTTCCGATCTACTTGACATTAATCGATATTGTTCAGGATTCTTAATCGTTCTAATAGTAGCATTTAACATTTGTCATCTTGTCCCATTCGATTGATCTCCATCACCTTGCAAAATTCAATCTGTTGGAACTTTTTCTGGATTATGTTTTCTGTTGATGTCCCCACGATGTTTTCTTGAACGGAACCGTTATTGGCCTGAAATTTCGGCTTTTTTGTCGTTCTCAGAGGCCTAAATAATCACTTCTAAACTTTCTACGCTCATTTCTTCTCCACTCACCTATTTTCATGATGAGTTCCTGGAGCTGTTCCCTTATATCAGACCTTTATACGGATTAATGGAAGCAGTGCTATTAATCGCACGCTGCCGTATTACGCCTCCATAAGATGCGAGTTTTGCCTCTGCCGATTAGTCGACCTCATTACGTGGAGCACTCCGGAAATGCTGATGATGATGGTGTTGATACATGCCTTAGGATACCATAGATCCTGAAAACTTCAGAAATCTCTCTGATCTTTATGACACTTCCATTCTCTTGATTATGTACCGTCTGCGGATGCCCCAATGTTGATCCGCTTAGATTTTCGCCGCTTGTCCTCAATTACTTAATAGTAAGTCTGTTGTAGGACGATGATAATGAAGAAAGCGTGCTCCATCCACATTATCGTGGAAGGCGTTGCCTATTACGATCCAACTTAGCCGGCTGAATGAATGATATTTAAGCTAGCCAGTCGAAAGTCTCGCTCTGAAATTCTATCCGGCCAAATCTAATTCTTCAAGTGTTTGAAATGTTCCCGAAATAAAATTCCCAATTTTTAATCGATTCACCGATTGGATTTGATGTCTTCATTGGTCTCGAAAAAAAGGTGACGATTTTTAGAGGGAAGTTCTTCCTAAATCTGATGATCTTTTTCAAAGAAAAAGAAAGAGAGAGAGAGAGAGATCCTGGAAGCACTTCAGATTCTAATGTCTGACGTACTTTAACAATTTCAATCAACAAAGTACATAATCATCCAGGAAAAAGTTTATAAACTTCTTTTTCCTTAAAAACTAAAGTCAAGCGGGCGTACTTTTGAGCTCCTCATGTATTCCAATTGTATGTACGACTTCACGATATGCGATATATCTTTGCGTATTCCACTAGGTGATTCACCTCGAATATCCGACTATTTAAATGTCAGAATAATCCATTTCCCCAGTGTTCGTTCGAATACTGACATTCGATCGGAACTAAAGCGTTTAGCAATCACGATGCGGTCGTTAGGTCTCAAACCAGCAATTGATGGAGCAACGCACACTTTTTTTTTCGAAGGCCGATTCGTTGGCGTTTTTTTTTTTGGGACCTACCTTTCCTTTTCTTCTTGCAGAAAAGCACTAATACCTAATTGAATGAGGGCATTTTCGTTTTTTTTTCTTTCCCTTGCTTCTCGTTCATCGTTTCAGGACAAAGAGCAGTGCAATTTTCATTCGTTCCAAGTCTATGTGCAGAGTAATTGTTTCCCAAACGGATTGCACTGTCATTAGTCGGGTTCTAGTGGGTAGTGGCCTAGCAGATTCATTTACTCTTGGCAGACTCATTTACTATCTCCAAAAAAAGTAATGAAGGACACGGAGGTTTAATTCTGCGTTCGTCCTTCATCCTCGGGCGAGGGATGTCCTTTAAATAGCGTCTTGATGCCTATCTTCGCTTCTTTATTTTGTCCACTCTTATTTGAATTTTCTTCGAAGACGTTCCTACTGCGCCAAGGTAACCTTTATATCTTTCTTTCGATCTTTCTATATGAGGTTAGCGAAGAAATGAATCCAAAAAAATCCAAAATGATTTCTGTCTCGGATTTGTTCCGGATCTATACTCACTTCCGTCGTCACAAACCACGAAAACGTAATGTTTTTGACCTTAGTCAATTCTTATAGGAAGCACCCACGCATCCGACTACCATTCGGAAAAGTTCCCGGTTTATGAACTCTTGTGCTGCTTGCAGAATGACTTTCGGAGAGAAGGGAATGTCTGAAGTCAGTGTTTTATCTTTTCAGACACGTCTCGTACCGCACTATCATTTTTGTGGGACCCAAAACGAGTGAGGTCATGTGCGGAATCGAACTGTCGATCGTGCCATTTAAGTGCTGACCTCTTACCACTGCGCTACATCACTTAGTTAATAAAACTTCTTTTTTGCGAAAGTTTGCTACCTTTAATGACTGGTGAGAAGATTGTCTTCGTCAGCTAATGGTGTAGGTAATAATTGAGACGTTCGCCACTGTTTATTGGCTTTGCCTTCCTTCTTAATACTGTATTACTTGTACCTCTTGCAATGTCAACACACAGCACGAACACGTGACGACGAAAACAATTCAGCTGAAGACAGAAGAAAACGATTTGAGGCTATTTCTAAGTGCCCCGGATTGCCTAGACGGGATTACTCAACTTGTTTACCTAAGCAGAGACACATCGGTGCGAATAATCCCACCAATTCTCATTACGGAACAACAAAGCCATTCTGTTGTTTGACACTGTAGCTCTTTTTTTGAAAGTCTTCGTTAGGCTCTCCTCAATGTAGTCGTAATTTGTGATTTTTGGTCAGTTTTCTAACAAAATTCACTATCGCTACGATTCTTCAGCACCTGTTAACTTGTACTGGCAAAAGTTTTAGTTCTATTCAGGATGGTTCCAGTAAATTTTCTCCTAAAATTCGCATCCACGGCTAGTACCTTTCTATTTTCGTTCAACACATTTCTTCTTGTATAACAGTCTCGTTCTTGTAATTTTATTTTTTCACAGCAGTAAATGGAAAAGAGGTTACAATTAGGTCCACGAAAATCAAGGCTAACTTTAACAATTTTTCAATACACCTGAAAAAAAAAACGTTCCACAAACTTCGTTAGCAAACTACTACAAATTTCGATATTTCAATTCGGTGAGGAGGAAAAATGCTCACGGTAAAACCAAGAATTACAAAAAAAAATAACCGAAAATGACTCAATGAGAAGGAATATGACGTCTACCTGTTTCGATTTCTTCACAGTAGTAAAAGAGACCTCTTTCTGTGAGAAGAAAAGTTGTCAATTTCTTGGCGTCAGAATTTCTGCATTCTCTTTACGCTGTCCAGTAGAATCTATGGAAGCGAGACGAGAACTTGCACATTTCGCGTTCGCAGCCCTATTTACTCCCATGCCCCTCAAATCAAATCTACAAAGCAACCATCTCATTCCGCAGCTGTTTATCTATCTGCAGGTTTTCCTAAATTCCCATCTTGTCCTCTATGTATATTTCTCATCCGGGAAGATTTTAGTTTCGCTTTTAATTCAGTGCCTAGTACATGCCCGTAGGTATGGATTAGGTGATTCATCTATTCTGTAAGTGATGCGTAAATGTTAAATATATAACGAATTGAGGCTATTTGAATGAGAAGAAGTTGCCTTCATGTTTTGCTAATATTTTAAATTTCATTTTTTTCATGCATTCCTTAAACCTTTTCCAAAGTGCAGCACGAGCATTATTTATTTGTTTGTTTATTTCTCACTTTATCACATGTATATATAAGGAGTAGTAATAATTTGTGAATATATATGTATTGAGATGTTGTTAACCACGATTCTGTATACTTATTTGTTCATTTATTTATTTAATTATTTATTTATATCCATATATATATGACATCAATATATGTTTTGTTCATGTTCAAATGTTCAAGTTTGGAGAGATGATGGATTCGTCTTCTAACTAGAAAAAAAAACAGATTACAGGGGGATTCCCTCCTTGAGATCAGGAAGCTCTTCCCAGCTGATCTCTCATCTCAATTTCACCTTTGACTACCGTGATTCTCCACAAAAGTTCTTCTTCAAAGATCAAAACGATAAGCCATTCACACCCTTAGGATTCTCAAACTTTCGCGAAGGTCTTCAATGTGCTGGATCAACAGAGATTAAATGTCAATTCATAGTGTTTCCTCCTCTCATATTATTTCTTTTAACCTTGTTAAACCGTATAATTTTTATAATTCCTCATTATAGAATGGAAAGAAAAAATTCTGTTCTAGAAAATTGCTCCTCATTAGCAGAATTTTTGTTGATTGCGCAAGAGATTCCCGTTTTTCCCCCACTTTGTGCGATTTTTTTTCGCTTTTTGAGTTTTCTTTGCGAAATAATGCCTACAATTTCTATTCTATTCAACACTCGATTGAATTAAACAGTAACTTCGTGAAATTTCCGAAAGGTTTTTTCATGAGGCTTTTACCACAGTCAATGTTCCATTTTTGGTCAAGAGCGGATTTTATGGAAATGAAATGCGAATATGAAATGTGTATTCATAGTTATGTCCGTCTACGAAAAAGGAGAAGCGTACTGACATTCGCAGAAAGCAGCTACTAAGGGCAGGGTCAAACGTACGCTGAGAATTTCTCCACAGGGGGTCGTAAGTGGGGTATCGGAGCGGAAGGGGAGTTGTAAGGCTTGTCAGAAGAGGAGAAAAAAATGAAGGAGAAGGAGTGGAAGACGAGGGATAGTCGATATTAAATAAACACACGTTAACGGAGGCAAAATGGTTAAAAAAAAGATGGCGTGAAGTATTTTTTGAAGATTTTGCTGCAATAGTTCCACACCTTTTGTCTGGGACACGTTTGGGAAAATTCTAAAAAAAAATGAAGGACATCTAGATTAGAATAAATACGATGGGTCATGAGTGTGAAGGCAAGAAAAAAGAGTGTAAATTATACAATGCGTTCTTAGCTAAGACTTCCGGCCTTGCTTTAAAGTGAGTTGTTTTTAAAAATTTCACCAAGAAAATGAGTATGAAATTGAGTATGAGAGAAGGAATAAAAACGAGAGAGTATCCGGTGTCCACAGTCAGCTGTCAATTTGAGAACACACCATCAAATTACGAAGTAAATATGTGTAGTGCATTATAAATAATATAATAGAAGTTGTGAAGGTAATTAAATGGAAAACAAAGTTTTTTTTTAAATGCACGTGACTAAGCAAAAATTTTGATCCTGCTAAGAATTTAACTTGCTCTCATAACCATTAAATCTAAGCATCACAAATTTCCATATTATTATTTTGTATAAAAGAAATGGAACTAACCAGACTAGGTGTTGAGTTCTAAGAGGCCGTAGGAGGCAAACCTCGTTTCTTTCATCGGTTGAGCATCGTTTCGGGACCTCCTTCATTACGACCAATTGAATGCATTACGTACTTTATTGAAAGCTCCGTTGATAGACGATGTGCTAATCGATGGCAGAGGGCGATGTTTCGCTCTTCTATTACCACGGTTAATTGAGGTCCGAGGTATCAATCCCATACAGATGTGTGATTTTTGGATTTAGCGTTTAGGAAATTTAAGTACACATTTCTCGAACGACAATGACGGATTTTCCTATTATCACCCAAAAAAAAAGCAATTCCGATGCTGTTACTGAGCGAAAAAAGACATCTACAGCCGATGTTAGGAATAAAATTAGTACAAAGCAGGTTCAACGAGTTTCTGAGTTTTTCGCTCGAAGTTAATTTTATGCAATAACGCTTTTACAGAATGGAGGGGAGAGATTTCGTCTACATTCTTACAAAGGTTGGTGCTTCTAACCTTCAAAAAAATATTTTGAACTCCAGCTGAAAAAGCCCCAAATTTTTCCTCAAATTTGCAAGTTTTTCAACCAGCTTTGAGGGATCTAGAACACCTACAGACACCAGAATTATTTGCAGTTAAGGGTTTTTCTTGATGTTGTATCAAAATATTGCACTGAATTTTTTAAAGCACGCTACCGTAGTCTTGCAGTGAGGAAAAGTGCGAAATTTCAGATTTTCGGCTACGCGTCAAAATCTGTATGATTTCAGTCGAAGTCAGCTCGCTGTTTATAAAGATGTCTTCGGTTTGAAGTGCGCTGTAGTTCACTTCCTTCCAAATGGTTTTCCGTTCTCTCGAAAGCTATGTGGCTGAGAAACGTTGTGAAATTTGCTCAAATCTTCGGCTAGCTTTCAGAAAAAAAAAACCAGAAGCTTTCTAAATAGGATATTTTAACCGTTTTACAGGGCGAATCTTCCTTTACAGAAAGCCGTCGCAGCTGTCTTCCTCCGTTTCTTCTTCAGTCCGTTATTCATGTTTACTTCAACCTAACGAAATCTAGCAGTCCAGCAGTAATTTCCAGTCAGGGCCTCAACTAATCACTAACCTGACATCTTAGTAACACCTGTATGCGGTGAAGAATGCTTCCAATACAATTTGGGAGAAAATGCCGGTGAAATATTTTTTTATTTTTTTTATTGTTATTTTTGTTATTTTTTTTTCGGTTCTGCAAAATCAAGATTACGTCGGAGATCGAACTATTCAGCGTCTTTAATCACTGAATAGTTCGATCCCCCTAGGATTCGTAGGAAATAGTTCAAAAATGCTTTTAAAATGTGTTCTCCGTCGGTTTTACTTGTTTCTTCCACTTTGCAAAAATGGAAAAAGTGGAAAAATTGTGGAGGGGTCAAACTCTCAACTGTCCATTTTCATCGTCGAAGAGTAAAATTATGTACAAGTAGTGGGAAATACCGTGAACATAGTTTTAAAATGTTTTCTCTGTCGTTCTCAGCTGTTCTTTCCATTTCGCAAAAATAATGAATCTGGCGGGTATTGAACTCTCGACCGTTTGTTATCTTTGTCAAAAAAAAAAGAATTGTGCCGTCGAATACACGTTGAGAGCTTCCTCATCTTTCCAACTTATATCTGCACATGCGTACACAAACTTCTAATCCTTGCACTGAACCATCAATTGCACCACTCCATATTAATTTCAGTGCTATTTATTAATACTTACTAATATCATCTCGATTTATTTTAATAGCTGTTCAAATTGTTTCTTTCATTCTGTTTATTATAACTAATTTATCATTGCTATATGAGCTACTGTTCTGGAAGGAATGCGGTGAGAGCATCGCTTTGGGAGCGTCTTCTACAGGTGGGAGGGGCGGCGGGGGTCGTTTTCAGATGGGTTTTCTCCTAAGCACACGCTTGATCTCGACTAGGAGTGAGATCGGGTGCAACCGAACACTACGCGTCCTCTGTTATTTTGCTTCGCTCGGTCTAGGATTCTGTTACGCTGGTGGAAGGATCCTCTTACCAACCATGTCTCCTTTGTCCTTACCGTGACACTACAATTTTTCCTGCATCGATTTTTCCAAATTCTGGAATCGTGCTTTCTTTTGTCATTTTTCCAACTGCATTGTCAATTCTTTTTCTGCTTTTTTTTCTGGTAGATGCATGACCAAGATCAGTTTTTTTGGATATTTCATTAAATTGCCAATCAAAGAGAACATTAACATATTCGAAGAATCCATCTTTTTTTGAGAGCTGCATAAATCTTCCCGGCTGCGATCCATTTCTTCTTTTCTCGTCCTTCGAAACATTTCACAGCACAAGTATGGAATCCAGGGATTTTCCAGATGTTTCTTTTTTCATATTTACTAAAATTGTTGCAATATCCAGAGATGAGAAATTGGGTGAAAAATGAGCTGTCATTTTATTTGGAGTCGCTGTATTGCAAATTTTTTCCGGTACAAGAAGAATTCGAATAGAAAAAAAAGGTAACCTAGAAGAAATTACAATTTTCGTTGTCGTCTTTTCGTAGTACAATTTCGTAGTCCTCCGTATTGTTGAATGTCCTCAGCGCTTCAACAAGTCACGATTTTATTGCTTTTACATACATTACACTTTGTATTCGATTGAGTGCTTTCTTCATATTCACTTAGAAATTCTTCTTCTTCATGGATTTTACACTTAGTTGTTTGTCAAATAGAATTTTTCACAATCCACTATGTCGATCACGTCCTCTTTGTTTATTTTTCCTGCATAAACGATTCCTCCGTCTTCTGCTTTTAATCTGCCTGTTTTTTTTTCTCACCAGCGATCGCCTAATCACACCATTTTCCATTCTTCTTAAGCAGAAAATGTGAACGTGCAAAGAGAGAGCTCTACAAAATGTTATTTGATGTCCACACGTATTTTGTCGAGCACTCGCAACCCCATTTGTTCTCCAGCACTTCATAAGCACTTTCAGAATGACGGATTGTGTCGTTTTCACTGATCAAGTGAAGGATCCGACATTGAACTTGCCAGTTATCGTATTTTTCTCCGTACTGTACAGGTATTTTTCATTTTGTTCATTGAAGAAAAAGATCTTATTTCTTCATCGGACTTCTTTTCCTGTGCGATGAAAATTCACGCATCCATGTTTAGTGTCGAATTTTTATTTGGCGTCATCGGAAACGTTGGAGTGATTATTTTCACATTCAACAACAGGAAACTGCAAACTGTGCAGGTAAATCACTACCGTATCGTGAAGATCCTCTATTCCAATTTCCTGACTCAAGCATTGAATGTTGGTAGATCATGGGGTATGACAGCAGCACTAGATTCACGACTCAAAAATTCTTTAATGGGGTTTATGCAGAAATTCACACACAACCCCACTATTTATGGAAAGGTTTTCACGCAATCTCTCTGTTCAACTGGAATATTAACGATAATATGTTTTCTATTGGTTTCAGAATGAAGAAGATTCAGGAAAAAAATTCAGAATTAATAAGTTCAACGATAGTTTGTTTCCAGAATATGTTCATATTGAACTTGGCGCTTGCTGATCTTATTGTTTGCATCTTTTCCCTGCCAATTACTCCAATCACAAGTATTCATAAAAACTGGTATTTCGGTGACCAAATGTGTCATTCACTACCATGGATACAGGTTAGTACAAAATCGAAACATTTGCCTTTTTTTCTCATATTTAAAGGTATCACTCCACGAATCTGAGGTGGTACGGATTTCAAGTAGAGTATTCGTATACGGGATCGTAGATAGTGGAGAAGGGGGTGATTCCGTCCATTTCTTCCTAATTGCCTTAAAAACGGTCTGGAAGATACCGCTTCAGGCGTTCTGGCGCACTATTTTTTACAAGAAGTTCGATTGGAGCGCGCCAGTCTTGTGCGGCGCCGCATCTTCCGAGCCGTTTTTTACGGCAATTAGGAAGAAATGGACGAAATCACCCCCCTCTCCATAATCTACTATCCCGTATACGAATACTCCACCTGAAATCCGTACCCACATCAGATTCGTGGGGTGATGCCTTTAATTTTTGCAAAAATTGTCTAACATCACTATCCACTGAATAGAATCGTAACGGGATCCGGTCCGTTGGCGGCACGGAAACAAATTGTTAGCCGATATCGTATGACATCACGCGATTCTACATTTACAATCACACAACATGATTTTTTTTATGTAAGAGAACAGTGGAATCACTGTTACGCTTTAATCGTCTTTCCAGGATAACAAAATTTTTCAGTAGAACAAAAAAGGAAGGATATTTTACATTCTTTAAAATTTCGTGAGGAAAAAAAAGCGAGAAGGATGCTGTTCTTTTTTTGAAATTCGGTTAGCATTTCCAGCACTCCAGAAAAGTGTTCTTGAGTCATGTAGTGATAATGATAACGGTAACAGAAATAGATAGGAGACTTCAATAATAATAATTATTATGATAATAATAATAACAGTGTTGCTAAAGTTTTTTAATCAATTCTACTAGTAATAATATTAATAATAAGTTTATTTTACTAATAATAACACTAATGATAGTAGAAACACTTCTTCAGCTCGAAAGCAAAACAATCAAAAATTGATATTCAGTTTCATAACAGATCACAGAATATGCAACTTTTTCCTATCTTAGGAATTTCTAGACGCAAAATTCCTGCGAATAATTTTTTTTTTCGAGTTTCTACAGTATTCACATTGCAACAGGTGCATACTGGAGAAACTCGAAAAAAAAACACTCAGAACATTCCACAAAATTAAGAGCAAAAAGTATGCCGAGTTATACTTCTGAAAAATTCCTTTATGGAACTGATGAAGGATGGAGATTTTTTTCAGGGAGCCAGCGTCTTTGTCGCCACATTCAGCCTCACATTGATCGCTGTTGATCGATACTTTATGGTTGTCACTCCGCACAAGAAAAGAATGACTCAAGTGGTTAGTTAGCGAGAAAAGGTTTCGTCCGTTTCCAGTCGTTAACGCTCCTCTTCTTCTTTTTTTTTCGTACTGAGAACTTTTGAAAATTTTGCAAAAATGGCGACGGCGGTCGATCCTAGAGCTCTCGGGGGAGCAGAGTCGCAAAGTTCTTTTTCTTTTTTTTTTTGCTGAAAACTTGGACAGTCATCAGTCTCTAACGGATTTGTATGGATTATGTAGCTACCAAAAACTGAAGTTCGTGTTCAACGTGTTCAGCTTTTATGTTTTCAAAAAAGAAAGTTTAGGTACGCTGGTACTTTTTTCCTGAGCCTGTTTTTAAAATCTCTTTACGGATTTCCATTCGAAAAATAAGCGCCATTCTCTTAATCCTTGCACTTTCAGCAAGCTCGTTTTGTGATGGTCTGTTTGTGGTTGGTAGCGATCCTCATTACGCTGCCTTATTCATGGTACATGGCTCTCGTTGAGTACGATGGGCTTTGCGGCAAATTCTGCACTGAAGCGTGGCCAAACGTGCCAACTCGACGGTAAGCGCATGAGCTCATTTGAACAACTGTGCACTTTCGGAGAGAAAATTTAAATAAAGAGTAGTAGTTGAAAAATGATAGCATGCAGAGGGTAGAAAACTTTTTGTCTGAATTGCTGACCCTCAGTTTAAAGTAGCTTGCACTTCCTCTTTTCAAAATCCACAAAAAAAGTGATTTGTAAGGCAAAGATCGTGAAATCGTTAAGAGCTATCGTTGAATGAAATTTAATCGACGTTCACTGTTTTTTTTTTCTTAAAGGCATCACCCCACGAATCTGGGGTGGTACGGATTTCAAGTGGAGTATTCGTCTACGGGATCGTAGATTATGGAGAGGGGGTGATTCCGTCCATTCCTTCCTAATTGCCACAAAAAACAGCCCGGAAGTTGCGGCGCCGCACAAGGCTGGCGCGCTCCAGTCGAACTCCTTCTGGAAAATAGTGCGCCGGAATGCCCGAAGCCGTATCTTCCGGGCCGTTTTTACGGCAATTAGAAAGAAATGGACGGTATCACCCCCCTCTCCATAATCTACTATGCTGTATACGAATACTCCACCGGAAATTCGCACCACTCCAGATTCGTGGGATGATGCCTTCAAGAATCACTAAATAATGATCTCGAGTGACGCATCCTTCGTGAGATATCAAACCTACAAAAACAACTTAAGCACTTTAAGGATGATTGTGAACTAAATTCCTAGCGAGAATAAAAAGGACAGAATTTAAATCTGAGTGCGAGGCGGTGAAAATCGCATTAACCGAAAAAACCCTCTTCCAACAGCTTTGCGAAGAGTGCGTTGAAGTCCCTGTTTGAAACACTTTCTCTTTGTTTGATAATTTTGAGCATAGAAATCTGCAGAAAAAAAATATTAAGAAAGCAGGGCCGGCGCGCTCAAATCGAACTCCTTGTAGAAAATAGTGCGCCGGAACGCTCGAAGCCGTATCTTCCGGGCCGTTTCACGGCAATTAAAAAGAAATGGACGGAATCACCCCCCTCTCCATAATCTACTATGCCGTATACGAATACTCCACCGGAAATCCGCACCACTCCAGATTCGTGGGATGATGCCTTTAGACGAATGATCCTGAAATATATTGCTCTGTACTACCCATATCATTGATCTTCAAGAACTTCGACGGAAAAAGTCTTTGTTCTCGCAAAGCAGTTTCCACGGCACCTCGTGTATATCCTACGTTTCCAGAGCTTATACGGTTTTTGTGTTGGTTGCTCAATTTTTCGTACCTTTTCTGATTATGTTCTATTGTTATTCGAGGATTTTCAAACATCTCAGGCAGAGAACTCAAGCAAAAATTAGGTAGGTCCTTTTTTTGAACTTTTCGGGCAAAGACGCCAGCACTCATGTTGTATCGAGTGACCGCGACGCGCGACGGCGCATTAATGGCGGGAATTGCGCGGTGGAATTGGTGGGAATTTGCGAGTGCACATTGCTCCTCCTCTTTCGCATACAAGGTCACGCGGAACAGCATAAATGCTAAGAACTGAACGTGCATGCAAAAATGCTCCCTTCCAACCTTAGGGTAGATATGAATATCCTTAGGACCAGTTCGGGACGAAAAATATGACAAATGCCTTTGCTGGTAGCAGTAATTTCCCCAGTCACCTGCCGCCCAAGTCATATCCAAGACGTCAAGTAGAAACGCAGTTAGCTATCTTCACATAACATTTTTGACGTCTCTTATTGGAAATATGATAAAATTTGTGTACTTGCACAAATTACTGCTTCAAAGGATACATAGTAAGGTCGAAGCGACATGAAGAACGATGCAGTTGCGTAAGCGGTTGCGCTCGAAGCGGCGCGATGGGACGTAGTTCGCTATGGTCCTACTTCGATTCCAACCGCTATCTTCACCGCACCGCCTCGAGTGCAGCCGATCACCCACGCCACGAGCTTTTACTCGAGACTATAATCGGGTCAAAATAACCTGAAGGTGAGCGCATTTGCGTAAGCGGCTCCGTTACAACGGCGCAATGGAGCGAGCGATTGCGACCAAGGTCGGCCCATCGCTAACTCTACTCAGTAGCTAGCTACTAGCTTTACTGCAGCGATGGGTGTCTATGAGTGCTGTAGCGAGGGTCCCACACCAATCTCAATCGCTACTTTTCGAGGGCACCATTTCACGCAATTGCATCGGGCTTCACGTCATGTTAACCCGATTGTAGTACTGAGTAGAGTGCAGATATTCAAGTCCAGGGGTTCATAGTGGACATCTAACGTAGATTCGAATTTCCAATGTGTCATCTTGTTTCCAGGAAGATGAATGAACGAACACTCATATTAACCGCGTCAGTCCCTGTTCTGAGCACAGTACAACGGAAAATGGACTCGAAGATGGACGTACTTGAGCAGGTACGTAGCAGAAAAACCTTCTTTGAAAAAGAAGCCGTATACTTCTTCGTTTTATTTTTTTTACATTCCTTGGTTTTAGTGCCGTCGGAGATGCATTCTGCTGCAGCAAACTCGTAAAAATACGTTGGTTTTGGTGCTTGTGGTGCTGATGTTCTTCATATCATGGTTCCCACATAATGTCGCATCGATGGCGTTAGAATTCAGCGACGGCGTTGTGTTTATGCGCGGAGAGACGGACTATTCGTATATAGCCAGCCTTATATCGCACAGGTATCAATGTTCAGTTGTATTTTTGTTTCTCGGAGCAGTCGCAGCGCGGAAATCGATATGTGATCAATATATATTTATATACACCCAAATGAACGAACCAACAAACTGCACTATATCTCGACCCAATCGAGCGCGCATCGCGGTCGTCCGCGCAGACATAAAAGATTCACCTGTATGACAGGACGTTTCAGTCAAAAAAAATCATGAATTTAGACAAATAATTCCCTATAAAGAGTAATTAACGCAGGCGGTTATAATTCTAATGAGTTGGTTAGAAATGGGATTCCAAGAATAATTTACTGTATCGTGACCACCACTGATCAGTTCCTTCACCATCCAAGCTGCCGCACAATCTCGCAATTTGCTTACGATTCCGACTTTTTTTTGAGCCCTCAGCGTAGTCTACGCAGAGCACAAAAATCTAAGTCATATTTGTAATCTTTCTCGAGATTTTATGATGTTGCCATTGAAATATGTGCTGATAAAAACAGAGCAGTGCATATTGTCATTCCTCTTTCTTATCAGCACGTCAATCTGTACATGCCGCACGTATCTATTTGATAAATGTAATATTATTGAATGTGATCAAAATTCAAAGTTGTAGAGGTACTGAACATGTCGTTGCACAGGTTGACCTTTCAATTTATTGAGGACTGAGGCCTATTGATCTTTATACCGTGCCTACACTGTACGTACCGTGGCTCGAACCGTGCCGTCCTATGCATATTCCCCTTTTTCTTCTTGTTTTCTGATTTGTTTGCGTGGTATCCATTTCGAGAAAAAAAAACCTGCGCTGATGATTAGATAATGAGACTTTAATTGTTTATATGCGTAGGAGTAGAGAATTAAAGATCTTGGCATAACGTTAGAATTCATATATTCGAAAAAATGTCAGAAAGGAGTGGATTAAAAAGACCATTTTGTTGCACGAACTACAACGGATGACTCAACTTGTATTACACATTCATCTAAAGCTCGTTAAAATTCATCATAAACTGATTTTTTCTCCATTTCCACCACTGGACGTTGTCTCATATTATTCATAGTCGGGTTAAAACGACATGAAGCACGGTGTAGTTGAGTGAACGGCTGCGCTCCAAGCAACGCGGTCGAGATAGCCGCTGGAATCGGGGTGGGACTAGCACGAACAAGGAACAAAGAATAGTGCTAGCAAGTGTCCTAACCGCTATGCTCCACCTCGCCGCTTCGAGCGCAGCCGCCTAAGCAACTGCTCCGCGCTTCATGTCGTTTCGACCCGGCTACAATCGAGGGTTAAAATGATACGAATTTCCATTTATTTTCGCCTGCGTTACACTTATCCATACACATGTTGCCAACTTTAAAAAGCTGTAATTCGTACGCCATATTAAACGGATTTTCGAATATGCATTGAGTTTGAGAGAATTTACAAACTATTTTTAATTCTTAAGCCTTTCTTTTTATGTTCAACGCCTTTATACAGGCAAAACAAAGCAACATAAACACTTCAAAGCATGGTGCAGTATCGCAGGATTTGTTGTATACAAAACAAAAGGAAAAAAGCGTGTTAGAAGTTTTATTCCAGTGCGGCAATGACAAGCATTATGACGAATCCTGTGCTTTATGGTTTGCTGAATCGTGGCCTTATGTCACATATACGACATGGATGGAGAAACTCGTTGCGAAAATTCAAGCGAAGTGACACCGACACGTCGACCGTACTCATTTAGATAAAATCCTTGTGAATTTCTCATTTCCTTCGGATGAGTGTGTTATAGTTCGGGTTTTGTTTTGTTTTCTGTTTTTTTTTTTGCATTAAAAAGTAGCAAAACTTGTAGCTCCTCTACAACTTCGTGTTTTGTTTCCTTTTCAGAAAAAATCATAGGAATGTAAGAAACAAATAAGACAGAGTTAGGTTCAAACGGCTGCCCAGGTCCGCTTCTCTCGCAATATCAGTCGTAGATGCGTATTTGAGCTCGTTTTTATGCATATTGTGGCACGAAGTTGAAGAGATATAAGTTATTTCTACTCGTGAGTGCTTGACAAACTCATCTGTTTTCATGCGTTGCTATCGTAGTGCTCAGTTTCTTACAAATGCCGTTATGTTGTGTCGGGCGATCGTTACGCGTCTGCCGGAATTTGCGCGCTGCCTCCTTTTGAAACAGCGCTGTTGAGGGATTGATGTTGATCATTGGCTTCGACCATAAAATTCGTTACTGTTTAGACCGTAAAATTCATTTCATTGAATTCTCCGTTATGCGAGCATCTCATACATTTATTCATGTAGTTTTCTGAAGATTCTAAGTAAAACAAACCTCTGAGACTAAAGGAGGCTTTCCTTCCGTTCAGGACCTTTTGAGGTTAGCGGAAAAGTTTGATTTTCGATGAGCCTCCGCGCAGTAAAATGTTGTATTGATTTTTAATGTACTGCAGCCGAGGTTGTTAAGTAATTTTACTGGCTGACATGTCGACAAATCTTCTTAAGAACCTGAAATTAGTGATTCAATCCACAATTCAAATGACCAAATCTCCACACAACATTATTTAGCAATCTTGTGATGTACATTCAACGGAGGATTAGAGCAAAGGGTAGGAAAATGATGCTGAAAGACAGGGAAAGTATAGTCGGGCCAAAACGACATGAAGCACAGTGCAGTTGCGTAAGCAGGAGCGCTCGAAGAGGAGCGGCGGAGCGTAGCGGTTAGAGTCTACAGAGAACCTTCGCTGACCACCATTCCTTGCTTTATTTCGCGATAGTCCCACTTCGATTCCAACCGCTGTCTCCACTGCGCCGCTTCGAGCGCACTCGCTTACGCGTCTGCACCGTGCTTCTTGTCGTTTTTACCCTTTTATATGTGCGTTGCATCAGACGCGTCACGGTCACGTGAACAAACATAAGTTCCAGTGTCTGGTGCAAGTGCAATGTACTCGTATGAACGTATCCATGAGCATATTGACTACACTGTCCATGTCCCCTGGCGCATTGAATCTGTTGTTACTCGATCCGTGATCTCAGCAGTAATAGTTCGTTATCGATGCTTCCACATGATTGTTTCCTTATCAAAATCTCGTTATGTTTTTTTTTTCATTTCTTGCTCAAAAGTGATGACTATATCATCAATTTTTTCACCGTATGATGACTATTCTTTTCTTATGTTATATGTCGCAGAGATAAACCATATCGTCACCTGTGTTCAATCGTGATTCGCATATGGAATTCTTGGGAATTCTTCTCCTATCTATTTGGATTTTATGTGAATTTTCCGTAATAAAGTGTTCTCGTCTCGGGAAACCGATGACCAAACGCTATCTGCTCGCCGCGGTCGTTGAAAGTAAACAATCGATAGGCTCTAGTCTGCGTAAAATTCCTCCTCTCCGTTTCGTTGTTTCTCGGCGATTACTCGGTGGTAATCGAGCGCTGATGTTCTCTCTTTGAGGTTACTACTCGTTACTTTAAAGTATATACAATCAGAGCAGAAACTCCATGCACTGCAGAAAGTGAACACTGATGCAATTCATCAACCCGGTTACACTTTCGAAGTTTTGTCATCATTTTGCGATGCTGACTAGTCGAATAAACCAGCCATCTAACTAACATCCGACTTTTGTTTACACACACTCTCTCCCTTGTTATTCGTGGAATTCGTAAACTTCAAACTACTTCAAGCTCATCATTTTTCTTACTCAACAGCTTCATTAACGGTCATGAACCTCAAATGGGTGAAAATTCCACTACGTCAAATGGTGGTTAGAGTAGTGATTTCGTTTTCACACTTTTTTTTAAAGAATTTTCTCTTTTGTTGATATCTAAGGGTGTTTCTAAAGAGTAGTTCGAGGCAGGAAGGGGAGGACAATGGGTCTTGTTACAACTTGCGAGGGTGGCTATGAGTCAGTAGGTTCAACCCCTCTGGCGACCACTCAGCCGCTAGTCATCATGCATGTCATGTCGGTTTATTCATTCTTATTTCCTCATTATAGTAGTTTCCTTGCTTTTAATTTTGAATTCCTCGTTAATTTCAAGTCTGAATCCGAAACGAATGCCAAACAGTTGTGAGTAGAACTAGGAAGTTGTGTTCAGACAAATAGTACTGTTTTTGCGCGTAAAGTTCCGTTTTTGCTTACGAAGGAATTTTTCCATTCTATGTTTGAGGACTAGGACTAGCATACTCATTGAATTTCTCATGACTTTCTGACAGGACTGGGATTACGACTAGTGAAAATCCCGTTGGTTTTGACATCACTTTGAAAAGTACCACACTTTTCTGAGGAAGATCTTGGGCAAAAAAAGCGCAGCACAATTAGAAGAGAATAGCTGACCGGGAAATGAGCGTTGGCGTAAGCGGCGTACAATCATCAGCAGGAATCAGAAGTCCTCTGAAAATAAGAAACATTCTTTGGAAAAAAAATCTTTGGACGTAGAAAAATACTCGGTAACCACCATATTGTTGTAGTACACTCAAAACCGCATGAAACACGGTGTAGTTGCGTAAGTGGCTGCGCCTAGAGTAGCGCGGTCGAGCGTGGCGGTTAACGTCGAATGAGGACCCTTGCTAGCACCCTTCTGCTTCTTTAATGCATTTCGCGATTGTCCTACCTGGATCTCTAGATCCTCTAGCTCTACCGCGTCGCTGCTTACGGAATTGCACAGAACAACGTGCCGTTTTGGCTGCGCTATATCAATTGTATCCGTAGTGGGTCCTGACTGTGTTAAACACCACGATGGCGATAGCGATTCAATTGGAGCAGGACATTGCTACTTTAATTGTACTTTAAAAAACTATATTTGCGCACAGAATCGCGACTAGCTCACTCTTTATCACGATCGCGTCGGGACTAAAATCGAATTCACGTTAAAAGGAGATATAGTAGGGTCAGAACGACATAAAGCAATTTCGTACGCGGCTGTGCTCGAGCCGCTGCGGTGGAGCGTAGTGATTAGGAGCGTACCGGAACCCTTGCTAAGACCACCCATCGCTGCAGTTTGCGATGGTGCCACTTCGGTTACAGCAAGTAACTAAATCAATTGGGCCCTTGGACCTAATCGTTAGACTTAGAGGATCTATGACATGCAAGCTAAAGTTACTAGGAAAAAAATGTAGGAATGAGCGTCCAGAAATAAGGGCGCCGCTGAGTGACCCTTCCCCTACCCTACTACATTTCTCCTAATGTTCTTCCCTAGAAATTAACTAGTGCCTCTTCTTTCCCGAAGTGATCAGTCTATTGTTTTGGCGGGATGGCGCCTATGATCAGCATTGCAGTAATCGAACCTACACGCGTGCAGAAGAAGTCACGTGCTTGACTTAGACGATCAGATGTTCGTCATAGATGTCCGTTTAACGTAAATTTTCTTTCCACAGTTGCTTCGGTGAACAATCTCCGTTGTCCAGCTTAAACTTCTGAAACCGAAGTCGAGCACATATTTTTTTCCTAGATTAGAATAAAATAATAATAATATATAGAATAGGATTAGATTAGGTTAGAATCTCCCTACGTGATCCAACCTGAGCAGCAGAATTGAAGTTGCTCGCTCTTGATGGATTTGTTTCACAGATTGCTTCAGTCAGTCTTCCATTCAATTAATTCAGTATTTTGCGTTTGCAATATGTGATTTAATATGATTTGCTGACATTATTTCAAATAATGGTTCGTAGTACTGTGTTGAATAGAATAAGGAGCCAACAGCCATGCTACATACTCATGAACCTCACGCGCTTGAACTTCCTTCTTCCTGGACTTTCACGTTTTCGCGTTATTTATCGAATTCCATGCCTATATTCCTCTCCATTTTTTCTTAGGGGGGGCACTTACTTTTTTGTTATTACATCCATTTTCACTGTTGGTCACACTAGATCATTTTCTCAAGTTGCTCGACTGTTGTTTGCTGGACATTCGTTATCTTTATGAATTGATTTTCTTGTCTAAATTCCTTAGCTTTTCCATGCATCGCAACCTTTTGTGGAAATGAATTTCAGGGCACCATGCCACCTATATTGCCAGGAAGTTCATTTACCCTACATACGGGGAATTTGAACAACTATTTAGAGGTGAGATCAACAGTATAGAACTATTTGTGCTTCTTTATCCGGATAGTTTGCCTTTCATTCCCCCTTGTATTTAATAAAATCACCCTGAAAACTCAATTCCCACGATTAATAATAAGGCGTCGAGATTTTATAATGTAATAATTTTATGGATATAATGATTTACGTCCACCATTCAACGTACTGCTAATACTATGTACAATGATTGATATCAGTTTCCTGTCTTGTAAACCGGCCTATCCTACAAAGTCATTTTTTCTAGAGAATTTCATAGTATCACTTCATTACGGTTTCAATTGATTCTCAGTAGAACCCGAACACTTTGACACATTCCAAAGGGATGGATCTCACGCCAACACTACATGTAATTATTGTTTGGATTTAGTTGGAGCATTTAGTTTTCAATTGATTTGCAAGCAGAATATTAGTTTATTAGCATAGATTTCACATAACATTTGGATTCTATTCTGCATACGTTATCGGTGGGTACTGATTCGTTATTATTTGTTTAACGTATTTGTAAATTTGTTTTGTCACGATTCGCGTACTTTGACTCACGTTGTTTATCTTTGTTATTAGTCTTACTCGATGAAATGAGTTTTAAAGAAAGAACCGAATGAACTTCTTTTGAAACCAGATTATATAAATTTCCTGTTGTAGTTTCGAAATACAAGGGGTCTTAATTTGTGCGCAAAATCCTGGATATTGTGTGACTACGTCCGAATTTACAACCTTTAAAAATAGGAATAAAAAGCACTGGAAAGGGTGTTTTAGTTTTTTCTTTGCTCTTGTTTCGTCTACTTCAAACCAACATCTTCAGCTAGTCACTCGTCGTCACAGGAATTCCTCTGCCGAAATCTCAGCAGCATGCAAACATTTGGCTAGCACGAAAATTGTATTTCGGATGACTGAAAGTGTATTTTCTCCGACCACAGAAGTTTTACAGCATACGGAAACTGATGTGAAAACAACATTAAAGGTGGGATACAAACTTTTATTTTTCAACTAGTCGCTAGAAAATAATTGTCCCATGTTTAGATCTGCCTCACATCATTTTCTGCTGAAGATGTGCGAGAAGCTGTTCGGGTAACATTAGAAACGCTTCAATTGGGCACACTTTCACAGCTGATAGTATCCTTTCCGTATGACGAATCAGCGGTAAATTGACTTTAGTTCTATCTTTTTTGTAAAACTCTTTCTTTACTTGTTTTTATTGTGCATAGGAGGAACAGTTTGTTAGTTAACGACTACATATGAATCTAAATGGTGGCTATCGTCGTCAATTCATAACACATTCTTGCATAACTGTTCTTTTTGAAAACGGATACATCAAATAGGAAAGGAATTTTGAAGAAGACACCTTGCATTACCCATTTTGCTGAATCATATGCTTTCATTATGCTTAACGCATTTTTCACAGTTTTTGTTGCTCCTTAGAAGGTCCAGCTTGAGACAGAGAAAGAAGCAAGGAAAAGCTATATCTGTAGTTCTCATTTTGTGAATAAAACGGTCCATTTATTTTGAGAAACAAAAATGTTTGAAGAATGAAGAAAGTGATCAAAAATAATTATGAAGTACGAGAGAATACACCCTATTTTTACATATGCTTAGCTGAAAGTTTCTGAGATACCTGCTTGTATAGTACTCGGTGATATCGTGTCGTTCGTTTGAGCAAGATAATCCGTCTAACTCTTAAGTAGCTGTGGGAAATATGTGGTACGGTCTCTACGATCTTTCAGTGCCGTCTCGTTTCTGATATGTATCAGTTATGAATGCAGGGGAGTGGCGTCAGCCCTAAAATCCTATTTAACTGTCACCGTTTAAAAATAAGTTGGAAAAGAACCGGTTGCAGAGCCACGGATGATGTTGCGCTCAATATAAAGTAGCTTTCAAATAATACATTTTTGTTCTTGAGCTGTTTCACAAAAGGAGTTGTGCAAGATTTTTTCTTTTTTCAGAATTTGAAGTCGACGATTGTGTTCTTTACTTATATAAATGGAAATAACCATATTTTCGATATCGATATAACCGTATTTTCTGTCATCTTTTCTTTTTCGTTTACAACAAGGTTTCCGACTTTAGGATTTATCAGACGAAGTTTGGCTAGAAAAGGTTAGTCCTATATGGGCGGCTGTAGAGGAGCTTGTAGAGAAAGATATTGTCCATTCAATAGGTGAGTTGTTTGCATAATTTAATTTTATGTTTAATGTAGGGTGATTGCAGTTGTGCTTTTCTGGTACTGGTATGGAATTGTAGTCTTTCTCGCTTTCCATTCAAGCGTATAGCGATTCCCTTACCCTGAAGTCCTCCTCTTCTTTTAACTATCATGTAGCAGTTGAATTCTATTATAAAGCTTGCTATAGTCGCACTCACCGCGTAATTCTATTCGCACCTTTGCTTTTTATGAGACACTTCTGCGTCTTATTTTTTTCGAGGAAACCCTTCATGAATTTGAGGTTATTCCCGTCCACTATTTCTTAATATATATTTTTAAATCGTGACCCTTGTATGAGCCTTGTAGAAAAAAAGGCTGAACTTTGGAGATTGAAGGATAGACGAGATTTGTTGCGTAAAGATTTCAGCTTCTTGTTCTGTACTTGGACCTACTTACAGTTCTTTGGGTATGATTTGCATGATAAGTACTGTTTACTGGATATTGAAGAAAGCAAGCTGCATATGCATATACTCATCAAGATGGCATGATAAGTCCCTGAATTTTCGAAAACATTTAGATATTAATAGTAGTGAATTTAATGTTTCCAAAAGTCATTTGATAGTAGGAAGTCGGGTTGTTTGATGATGGAGAACAACTCCTCATCCTACTCTTTGCTTTCCTACAACATTTGTTCGAAAATAGTACATAGGGTATAGATCAAAGAAGAAAAGTGGTGATCGCAACTGTTTCGTAAAGATTTTTTATTTCTTTTCTTGTGGTTATAAGCGCCCCCAACAAACTCTTACGCATCTACGCGGTTCCGTTAGTGATGAATTCCTAGGCAATGGATGCTACACCTCTCGTCTTTCACAGTCAGTTCAGAAGGCGCACCCTGCAGTGAACTTAAGATGTAAAGATATTGAGTAAACTGTTGAACCTAACTGCTTTTTATCCCCATGTCGGTAGATTTTTATGCACAGCCGCTGATGGCTTCGAAAAGCTACAATTCTATCGTTTACCTGAAATGTACAATTAGAGAGACGCCAGTGTCAGACTCTTTGATTTGTTTTTACATGTTTTCCTTCATTTTAAATTTTAAAGCGTAGGTGTTAAGGTGTATCCGATCTTGACGTCGATAGGTTGCGATTATTACGTGATGCTTCAAAAGAACATCCACCAACAATAAATCACTACAGCATCGATGGCTGTTGTGCAGTAAGTTTTTAATTTCTTCTTTTAAAGTTAGTTGCGTTGACGCTCCTGGATCCCATATCCTTGCTTTGGTTTACAAAAAAAAAATCCTGTTGCTGTCGCCTGCTTTCTAGAATTGTTCTGGATTGGAAATCATGAACCTGCGACCTGAACAATTTTCGGTGATAAAACGTGCATACCTTACCATTGTCTTGAATACTTTGCTCGCGTGATCCAGTTTTCCTTTGCTTGAGTTGACTCAATCATAAGTAATTTTATATTATTATTACTCCTGAATAATGATGTTGCGCTTTTCCCCAGTGTTCACATGATTTCAGGTTCCATCCGAGCTGGTAGAGTATGCAAAAAGTCATGATATCCAACTTTTAACCCATAACGATCCTAGGAGTTTCAGTCTTGATGCAGATGTAAGTAAAACATTTCACTTAAACATGATCAGGAATTAGTTAACTCCATCTCGCTTATTTCTGCTTCAGGTGTTGGATTCTACTGACAAAATTACGGGTCTTGGAACAAACCTAACGAACAAATGGGCCGCAAGGTAGGAAAGTTTTCTGAGATATTGTTGAAGTGAGTTCTTAGGCAACATTTAGGTACACAATTTGGATTCGAAGTCGCTCCGTGATGGCAGCAAAAGGATATTTTGTTCACTTTGTTAGAAATTAATCATATCTGTGAATCATTGCTAAATCTTTTCATAATCTATTCTCCGGTTGTGCTATCCTCCTGACGTCCTAATCGTGTATTGAAAACTTAGTTGAAATGTGAATTTGGATCCTTGTAGAAATTCACTTTAATAAAAGCTATTTATTATTCGTGAATGTTCGGAAAGTAAAACATATCTATGTCTATACTTTCACCACCAAGAAAAATAAAATCATATCAAATTTGTAGAGTTGACTACTCTATTGTCCGCTGCGATATTTCCGCCAATTTTTTTTGATTGTGAAGTAAGAGAGCCCCGAAAAGCTGTGTACCGACTCATCCGACGATGTTCATGCAGCACCCGATGTAAGACGAGCTCGTGTTTACTAATTAGTCATGCAATGGCCGATGCGTCGACGTTTTCATGAATGACATACTTTTCGGTATCTTTATCGCACCTCCCAAACAATTTTTTTACAGCATGCTTTCTTCTTGATGGGTCCGTCTGGCTTCGATAGAAGTTAGTTCTGGCGTCCTGTGATCCAGACTGCACTTTTTGATCTTAGATTTTTTTCTGGCGCATGTGTTGAGTGTGGACTGTGTGGAACTTCTCGAAAGGGAAAAAAGGAACGATAACATCAAGGATGCGTAGGGAGTAGAATAAGTTGTGTTTTTACATACATCTAACCAAGTTTTTCTCAATGTATCCCTCTGAATTATCCTTTGAATCAGTATGCCTAGCTTAGCATCCCGATTAGATAACTTTTTCTAATCGCAAGAAGGTTGAAAGCGATTGTAGAGCTTGCAATCTCCGACAACAGTGCAGTAGAAAAAATTCTCAAACTTCTTTAGTTTTTCTAGGAACACTCGGGAAGATCGTCCACAAAAACTATGTTCCCACCTGGGTTTCTGCTACTACCTCAAGTCAGTTATTGCCACTGCACCACATCTGTGTTTTGTCATTTGCTAAAGGAATGCAAGTGAGAGCGATGTGAATGTGAGTCCTTCCTCGGTGAACTACGGTCACTTCCCGATTTGTGAACTAGAGAGGAGGGAAGTGTCTGGAAGTTACGAGTCCCATCCCACATGTCCCATATGTTCCCCATTGTCACCTTATCGACCACACTGTTGATTTTGTGATACAAGTACAGTCAGCACTAGAGCTTTGGTAAAGATTAAGGTGCATGAAGTGTCTGGCATTAATCAATCCGCTTAGGATCCGCCACCGCGTTCACTTCAACTTAGAATCATTTGGGGTTAACGAGCGCGTATCTAGCCTATACAATGACTTGTATGGGTAGCCAATGTATCAAGTAAGTGTTTTTATCGTCCTATACAACTTCGGAACCAATTTATCCACTCCGGAGGAAGAAACGTTTGTTTGGCACAAGGGCAGCTTCGAACTATCGATCGACTGCGCAGTCACAGCGAAACCTCCTACCGATTGCGCCACACTCGCTCACAGCTGTTATGGATGATGGATTTTTCTCGATAACAGAGCGCATTATTTCCTTTCAAATGACACAAAGGACAGGAGAAGTACATTTTTACATCAGAGCACATACTCAGCATTGCACCTAAGCTTTTCTAGGCACTCAATCATGTGGCTAATTGGAGAAAGATTTGTGCTGTGCAGGAGCTGTAGAACATAATATTTTCTTAGGGAAGAAAGCCATTCACTCTCTAATTTCAGATTTTATACAATTTATTCTGTAATTTCAGATTTTTCCATTTCGTTTACACGTTTATTCCATGATAGAACTTTCATTTTCATGGTCTGAAAAATAGGAGAAATTGTTTCAGAAATCAAAAATGCACCTATTTGATACGGTAGGATAAGTTGCGACTCCAAAATTGTGTTTTCTTACGTCGCTTGCGGATATTACAAGAAGCAAGTAAACAAATAAATAAATAATTAGCTGTGAGGCTTTCTTTTAGCACTTCCCACTACCGATATGAAGCAACATCACAGCAAAAGAAAAACAACTGGATCTCCTAGCTTACTGGTTCCTTCCTCTCTCCTGGAATTTCCTCTGCATTTAATACTCTATACATACTTCCACTTGTTTTCGTGTTCCCCAATAGGGTTCGTACTCTTTTAGCTAAACAAATTTCGAATCGAATCCGGATTCTCCTTTTTTGTTCAGCAAATGGGTAGTCTATTCAACGTGCATTGCATGCAAACATCCTTCTTCTTCCGAGCAATTGCTTTTTTTGTTCTTTCAATGACTTCTCCCGTTTTTTTTTTTTGAAATAAAGAAATCATTTTCAATTATTTCTGAGCCTTACAGTTTTATTCCTTGAATTCACATAATGGGACATAATGGGACATAACATTCTATGCACAAAATTCTTTTCGTATAAGAAGGATAAACAAACTACATTGGCCAAAATGTTCCATCACTCACATTAGGTTGATTTTGACCTTTCAGTGATTGAAGTGAAACTGTAAAATGCTTTTTATGTATGCATAGGAAAAAAATTCAAATACCGCGTAAATATTTGAAATAATTGTTTGTCGAATGCCTCCTGTCCTACGTTCTTTACGAATGCTTTTTTTGTGTGTTTTATCTCTCTTACTTGCCATTTTTCGAAATGCGCATATGTTGATGAGATCAAATTGCTCCGGATAACAGTTTAGGTGCCGAAGCCGTTGGTCAGGAGGATAGGTACCGTTGCTATGGATCATAGTGATAATAATATGATACTGTAATCATAACTTGATATACTACCTATTTCGTATTTAATGCTGATATTTACAACACTTATACTTTCTAATAATAATACTCTAAATATATTGGTGAAAGTAAAAGATAAAATAAGTTGGGCGGGCGTAGCGCAATTGGTAAAAGATTCGGCTGTGCCTACACGATCGAAAAATGGTTCGAAACCGACCTAGGGCCAACCAAGCCTTTCATCCTGTCGAGGTCGACGAATTGGTTCCAGGCTTATTTGGGAGGATAAGAAGACTGACTTGATACGTCGGCTAGCCCTGCAAGTCGTAAGAGTGCAAGTGCAAGTTGTATTCGTAGAAACACAACGCTTCCATAAATCCCAAACGATTCTGAATTGAAGCGAACTCGTCGACGCACCCAAAGTGGACTGATCAACGCTAGATGCTTTGTCCTTTATTCGGTGTGCCCTTACCATTTTTTTTTCTATGGCCGGAAAACACGGTTAGTTTAGCGTCCGAATTAGTCCACTTAGGTTTTTCTACCTTCATCCGCATTGTCTTTAAAGAACCTACGATAATTATGTCCTCAGTAGACATTTCCTCAAATATGAAGTTACTTCAGATTTGAACTTAAGCATGCATATTCCGAGGTGGCTGTTTTCAGAGGCGTTATTTAAAAGGATTATTTAAAAGGAAAAATATCCAAAACCCATCCACAAGACTTGTAAGGACTGAAAAAACCAAGATTGATTTCTTCAGTCCTTACAACTTCAAGACGAGAAGTTCAGAAACAGTGCTTATTTGGCCGATTTTTGCAGAGTTTTTACAGCTTACTCTGTTCACACTCACATGTTCTTATCAGGATTTTTCTGACTTTTCCAGTTTTTTCGAGTTTTCAAGGTGGTGCTTGAACATTTTATCATATAGTTGCTCCATTATATCTAGAAGTACTGTACTGACGTTTATATTTGTTGATATTTTTATATCCTCTTTTCATAACGCTTCACAACGTTACTCACTGTAAAATGAGTGGACTGCCTTGTTGTGCTCGCATGCTAAAACTAAGCTTATTATCATGTCTTTTTTGTTTATAGAGCCACTTCGTACTAGTACAAGGCTATAAAACTGGTTTGGCAAAGACAAGAAAAAACTGAGAAATAACTTTAATGCCACTTGTTACCAATTTTATTTCTGCTACCTTCCGTCACTCCATTTTCAAGCCTTCTTTTTCAATAAGTATCCATTCGGAGCAAAAGGATAGAGGGTCCATGGCACAACGAGATTTTCAAGCTTGTTCGCTCTGTGGTTTTTTCCAGTCTAATTTCCCTTAATTCATTGATTAGGCTGTCTTTTTCACGGAAATCTTTGATGGCTCACAAATGGTGCCTTGGATGAGGAACGAAATGCTAGAAAAGAGGAAAAGGCGAACTCTGTCGACATTCTCGTTTTGGCTGCAAATTTCACCCCGTGGCTAATTTTTGTTTATTCAAAAATTTCAATGACTGCTCGGAACAAGTTTTTTTTTCAAAGAATGAATAAACAGTAATGTTTATGATGGTTTGAAACTGCTGCTAGAAGGCTGGAATTTTCTATTTTTTAATTTTCAATTCCCTATACTGATTTTTTATTTCCTATACTATATTAGTTTAATAGTTTTTTAAAATTCCCCACACTACGGATTTGATTAGGAATTTTTGTTGTTTCTGGACGATTGATTTTTTTCGCTTATGCCATCGCCCACCGTAGTCGAAATAGGCATATTTGAATCCTTTAAGGTCAAAAGTGCATGCATAGAGCCTCAAAAATAGGTTAATACTTTTTGACAGGACATCTCAACGTTGAAATCCTAAATTATGTACTTCCAATGACGAATGTGTACCGGAGCACCTAACAAGGAGTTATTTTAAATGTGGTGCACGCGTGAGGCACATCATACGACTAACATTTGCGAACGACACAAAAATTCTAGTAAACTTTTAGTAATTTGAATTAAAAGTAAATTTTAGTAATTTAGAAAATGATTATTTTTAAATTTTAATAATTTTGCTCATTATATCTAATTCTCTCATCTACTAATGCTTATGCTTATTACCTACATTACCTCATTTTATTGAATTCCTTTTTTATATGTTTCTATGTATGGGGGTAACTGCACCTCATTTAGCCTGATTTGATCTACTAATCAATTTTATGACGTATTACCTTATTACCTACTTACTTAGTACTATTATTTACATCCTAGTTACATACATATACGTCTACTTATTATTTAGATCACTTAGTTTTAGTACCTTTTTATGTTTGTAGGGGAAACTGAACCGCACGTAGCGTGATTTGATCTACTGATCGATTCTATGATTTCGCTTGCAGCTGCACACTACATACTTGAGGTACTGCAGAAAAAACGGTTATATGTAATTCTTGACTCTTAGTGACTCTTCTCTGCAATGATATATTTAGGAAATTACAAATTCGTCGACCTAAAGGTAACGGAAAAGAGTTTTTTAAACCTATCTTCGAGATACTTCTCGTTTCTTTGCTGAATTTCTTCCATTCCATTGAATATTTTCATTGAAACGCTCTATCTCCGTTGAGAGTACGTCTTTATCTTCTTGTGTGACTCTGACTTTGAGCTGGTGCTTGATAGGATCCAGAATACAAATAATCTGCAGATTTTTTTTTTGCTTTCGAGTGCTCCACCAAAAGAAAAAAGTAGAACAATGATCTGAGAGATAATTTGAGAAATGTTTGCCTCTTGATCTATATCGATACTTTCCTAGGCGTCTCCCTAGAGAACATGTGTCCATCTTCTGCTTTATGATTACTTCATGCTTGACGGATGATCAGCTCTACGATATCCTAGAGATAATCTCCTCACCGACCATGCTTCTATCAACGTAATATCTATGAGAAGATTATCTTCGAAGCAGTATTGCTGGACAAAAAAGTCGACTCTGGAGATCTCGTGTTCCTCTACTCTACGCGATACAAACTGTTGTAAGGAGACTCGTCCGTTTTTTAAAAGAAAGTTTGCCGCTTATGGTTCGTAACAATTTTTGTACGCAATTTTTGGGAAGTTTCTTTGCGGAAACATTACTTTAATTATTAATTTAATTCACCAATTAGTTGTTTAATCTTTGATGTTGTAGCGATCCAATATATTCAAAATAAGTTGATACTAAACATTGATATAATAAATATTTTTGTACTGTTCATTTACGAACAGGTAACTTAAACTCAAGGCATGAATTAGCTATGGGAAAAACCATTCAGAATAATCGCAGTAATTATTGATTAATTAATAATTGTTCTCAAAAATTCTCTTAATTATTCTCATTTTTGACAATTGTTTTTTTCTCAAAAATATGTTAGAACATAGGACTTCCGGGAAATTCACGCACGTGCTGCTAGAATTCACCAGACATTCTGGAGTGACATTCTCTGTAATCACTAGTGATCGATGGTTTGGCTTAGGATGGTAACTCCATCCGTTTTTCCCATCCTATGCCTTCAGTCCTAGGAACCAGAAATGGAGAATCATTAAATGCTATAAGGTCACCTCACTGATTCACAGAAGCTCTGAGTTCTTCGGCGATTTCACATTAAAATCCTGTGCACGTTGTCCTACAACCATGATTAATGTCCTCCTTACGTCTATTCAACACATTTTACCTGGAATTGAAGAAGGCAGACAAGTCGTTGTATTAAAGTGTAAACACGATACGTTTATGTCAATCTAATCGAGTCGAGTATTAATATTTCGGGAAAAAGTGCAGCTACGATTGAGATTTAAGACTTCTTTTAGTAGAGGGTTTAGTAGTCGTTTGGTAGAAAAACTGAAATAAACATTGCATTCGTTTCTCATAAAGAACAAAACGATATACAGATATGCATAGTGTTTTATGGAGGAGAGTAATAAAATTCCGCAAGAATTTTTTTTTCAGGATTGTATGTAAAGGGCAGCAGAACATACATTTACTTAAATGAAGCAGTTATACCACTACTATGTCTTCCGTTGATGTTTGTTTTTCTCTCTCGTTGCTTTTTTCTCCTTTCTGTTCTGGATGAACGTTAGTCAATTGTGGAATTAATCGCGTAGAAGTCTAAAATTTGGTGTTTACTAAAGGTTCATTCTTAATATTTGTGGACCATGTGTTTGGTACGTACACGCTTCTAATTGCATACATATTTCGCATAAGAACATTATTAGATTAATTTTGTGTTTACAGCAAAAGATTAGTTTTTAATTTTTAGTAATAGCTTTTTCTCGTTAATCGTTTTTACATACTACTATTTCTGTAAGTGATATTTCTCAATTAATTTTCTTAGTTAGAAAAACAGCTCTCACCAACTTACGCTCTCCTAAAAGAACCCAGAAAGGCAGATTCAAAATTTATTTCGGTAGTAAACAATATTAACCAAATATTATAATTATTATTTCATTTGTTAGTATTATTTTATATTAGTATTACCCAGGTTTTTTTTTAATATAATCCTTCTTAGATTTTAGCCTGTCGAGTAAATTCTCCATGAAATCACTACACTACAAATCCTAATGTACTTGAAGCGCACTAAGGAAGTGTCTATGTTGTCAAGGACATTCTTTATCGATTAGTGGCTTCAACGTTTATAAAGTATTGTTTATAATTTGGATTTACATGAATCCTTTCTTGTTCCTCTAAAATTCAATACAGTACTTTTTCACAGTTTGGATGCATAACATTCCCCTGGAATTCCTTCAACCAGTGCCATTCCTTTCCTTTTGATCTACATGACAACGACATATACGCAGATCAAAACAAATCGATCGTGGCTGGTTTCCTTTTGATCTACATGGCAACGACATATACGCAGATCAAAGCAAATCGATCGTGGCTGGTGATCACACGCGTACGCGACGTCGAACCCACATGAATCAGTTATACTTCAGCGCAGTCTATGTCTATGCCTCATTTTTCCCTCAGCAGCCTTTCCATTACTTTTCTCACTTGATCACCTTGACTCCCGTTGTTCGTCAATTTCCTCGTATGGACACCAGTAATACTTCCATTTGTCCCGAATTGCGTGCCAAAGTCCCTCGTTGGTTTTTCCTTTCGCGTGGGACACGAGAAGCATAGGATTTTTTGAAGCATTTTTCTCAGTATTTCAAACGAATTTAGTGAGTAATTATACGTGAGATGTTGTACGTTGCAATTTACATTTTGCATAGTTCATCCGTCCCAGTTTTCAAGCCCTACAATAAGGGGCTTTTTCTGTCACGTGTGCATTTGTTGATGTATATGTAGTATGTATGAGTAACGAAAATTCAGAAAGAAATGAGATGGAACCCACTCTATCAAATTGGTTCGACGGTCAGAAGGCAGTTAGTTGTTTTCTAATCTAGAAATTTAACTTTTGATTTATTTTTATCACCACAATACAAATTTGTTTGCAATGGTCAAGGGCTTTTGTAAATCTATGCTCAGCAGTGTTAAAATAAGTTAATTCTGAATAAATAAGTTATAATGTCTGGCTATTAGATTAGAGCATAACCCACTGGCTTTTTTAAAGTGGCCCTTGCTATTGATAGGTATTGATTGTTAGTGGGTCCCATGTGATCGATCGTTACGATCGTTCCGTCCACAATCAATACTTGTTTCAAAATGAGATCGTCATCGTCAACGCTAACAAATATAGTATAATATAAAATAATAATATAATATAATAATATTTCAACAAAAGTTTGAGAAGAAGGAATCCAACTATGGCCGTTGAATGTCTGGATCATTCCTAGACAAAGGAATTTGCGATTTCTTTTTGCAGATACCTCTAAGATATCGGTGGAAAATTTCTTTGAAGAGAATTTTTTCCGCATGACTAACTGTTGGATGTCTTCGCTGTTATCGCTACTAACTCATTACTGCCATCTTCACTACACGCTATCTTTCGTGTCTTGAAGCTAATCGCTGCTAGTTCATATAAAATCCCATGCGGCATCGCTAACGTGCGCGCATCCGCTACTGAGAATTACTTAACGAGTGCCTCCTCGAATAAGATTCGTTCGCTAATCCTTGCGGCAACATTCTATTTCCCATTCATGTCCGTACTAGTAGTACCGTGAAATTATATAGTTTCTTCTTTGAATTGAAACAAATTAAAATTACTTGATATGAGCCTGGCAGAACACAGGTAGTATGTGTATTTACGTGCATATAATATTTTCGGATAAATACCACAATCTAAATATTTACAGTATTCGATGTTTCCATAGAAAAAAAAGAGAATTCTCATTGATCCAATGACTTTTTTAATGATCATAATACTGCTCAATCTTTTGCTACAAATTTTTCATTGCCGTCCTTGGAAGCACCACTCACTCACTCCTCCTCTCTCCCTCTCTCTCTCTCTTCAAAGCTCGACCAGCATACAATGTCGTCTCTCAGCGAGAAAGACAAGAAATAGAAAATAATAAAAATAAGTAAATAAATAATAAATATAATAGGAATAAAAAATAAGCCGATAGATTTTTTTCTCGGACTTCATTTCATCCGCCCTATCCGCTCTGTTGTCAGAGACGCTCAGCTGTACTCTTCATATGACTCCCGTCTCATTGCAAGGTTCAGCTCAGCTCAGCTTTTTCCGGGCAGAAATCGTCCGTCAACGTCCGCCATAATCACAACATACGCTTCATTTCACATGATGTTGTGCGTTAAGTGCTATATGGTCGTCACCACTAGTGTTTCACCCTTGACCACACGCATCTGCCATCCTACACCCTTACTGGATACGGTACTCCCTGAGTCTTGAATTTCAGGCAAAAGAAGCACTGAGAAGCGTGACTTCTACCACAACTTCTATACGACCGCTTAGGTACATCCGCAGAAGCTTTACAGTAGGGAAAAAGAATCGAACTGTCTAGAAATATATGGGACAAATAGTACAAAATGAAATTATTCTAAAATTTTATTATGTCATTTACTACTCTATTAATAATTACGATACGTAACCAATATTGTTGATTTTTTTCTCGAGCTTTGACCTAAACCGTCTCCAATTTCTGTTTATTTTGCGATTTGGTTCCTTTTCATGTGTTTTTCGGTGATAAACTTTTTTTTGTTAGCGGAATCCTTGAAAGCTTTGCGCATAGCATAAAATTCTTTCTTCTTCCAAACCAGACCATGCGATTACCTCTGAATGCGATACGCAGGCGCGAAGCGATTCGACTATCCTTGCTCATTTCCAAAGCTCATCAATGACATCTGACTATTTGCTTATTGTTGCTCAGTTCTTTGATAAATAAACTTTTTAAGATGTGCAGACATCCAGAATATACAGTAGTAATTTTCTGCAGATAAATGAGTCAAGATTTCAGATTTAGCGCAGCAGCTCTGTGTTTATGGTTGCTGCCGAATGTGTTCAATCTGTTACCTGCCCAATGTACCTTCGAATGAAGCAGATGAAAGAAAGAGCAAGAAACAAAAAGAAAGAGAAAAAGCGCGATGGCACATACCCGGCTAAGCAAACATTCGAGAAGGAATATGTCACTAAACATGACTATATAGATGATTTTGCGTATGGAAATATAGAATCAGGGGAAACAACTTCAAATCTGTGCCTTTCTATCGTCAATTCATTTCAGATGCACCAATACCACTATGGATTGCAAGCGTTTCTTTGTCGAAATGTTGCTTCAACGCCGGATGAATTTCGCTGCCCTTCTTTCTGTTTATATCCTTAAAGCAAGCGTGTCACGAAAATTGACGTGATACGAAAACCCTAGGAGAAACGCAGAATTCGGATTTTAGATTACAGAAACAAGCGTTGCTCCGCTCATTCTTCCTTAATCGTCGTGAAAGACAGTGAGGAAGACGGGGTTCTTACCTACGAAGTCAGCTGAAACGCGCCACCTTCGTGCGTCCACAAACGGATGGTCGAAAACTAGTGAAGTCGTTTTTTTCAAGTAAAACCAATGACCGACTGCTGCAGGACCAGAGCGTGTATAAGGGAGCGCGTTCCAACGTACCTCGTAGGAAATAAAGCGATTCCCACGCTTCGTTGGAAGGGTTTCCCGTACTGAGATCTTATTCTTGTGAATTTCGTGGTTCGTGGCTTTTAAATCAGCTTAGTACGCAAATATCAACTCTCTAGAAAACTCTATCCAATTCGCATTCAAGAAAACAAGATTTCGCATGATGCAACTAAAAAGTTAGTTGGAATTTCTCCATATAAGTTGATGCTGGAATGTTTTCTGCACAATACGAAAAATCCTTCCGTTGGAAGTTCAGCGCTTTTTTCAGAAATATCTTTCCTAGGTTAGTAATTCGAGTTGTTCCTTCATTCTACCAGATCTATGTCTAGAATAGATGGAATCCACAAGAATGCGGACACAATATCACTAAGAGTGTGGAATAAGAAAATTATGCTCTTAGTCTTTGGGGCTCTTCAACTCCCATGAGCCCGCCCCCGCGATGGCTGCAGACATCTTTTTATGTGCAAAGATTTTCCCAGCAAATTGTGGAAAAGTTGTTGTGGGGAAATTGAATTATTTCCCCGTCTTTATTTTTCTTATCTTTTTCTGCTTTTCTTTCCATTCGCTACTAAATTTTCGATGCATTTGAACGATTTTGTTCCTGGAGATCCTTTCTGATTCGATTTTCTGATTCGCAAATGTTTCTGTAAGAAGACCAGCGTAAGAACTCATATCAGCTTTGGATGAGATTCATTTCTCGTTGGGATGAACAATTTCCGGAAATATGTATGTATGGGCGATGGAGATGTCGCAATGAACGTGCTGCATTCAGGGGAATCAAATTATCGTATTAGACACATAATGCGCTTAACATCCATAGGCAACCGCATAGGAGGCTTCCACTGTCCATGATCGGATCTCAACAGCTGCTCATCTCTCTGCGTCCAGGATTTGTGCCCCTAAAATCCTCTAATGTTGTCATTCTCGGCTTTCATAGTTCTCAGTGCTCTCTGTGCGGGACCTAAATCCTCGTACCTCGTTATTCTCACTGGTTCATATTATACTTTTACCGCCGTACTACGTACCTCGAAAATAAATGCGCGAATCGTTGTTCTATCGTGAATACGTTGATAACATCGTTCCTAAGCACCGGATCTCGTCAAAGAGTATTGTTGGAAGCTCCGCCCACCTCGTTCGCTAATAATGGAAGCAATTTGAAGCTGGCATGAATTGAATTCACGTTTCAAAACGGCTCATTATCTCCATGGAAATATGGAAACCCTTAGCAACTAACTAAAGTAACGTATAACTTATGCTTAGGCCTCAGAAAATAATAAAAGTCGTAGAATCGCGAAACTTCTACGAATTTTTGTCCCTTTTCGGAAGGGCACCTCCTTCTCCTTTTTTCAGAATTTCTTCACATCCAATCTCAGAGCTCAAAAGAGCGTGAAGATAAGGCTAGATAAAATTGAATTGTCTTTTATTAGATGAAAAAAGAATTCCTTTCACCAAAAAAATACTCCGAAAAATAAAGAAAAAATATTTGTTGACGAAAATTTCGAAATATTAATCATTTTCAGCGAAGAAGTGATCATTCTTGTGTTTTTCGGTTGGTCACACGGACTCTCACCGTCAAACGCACTATTTTTCCTATTCAGCATCTTACTCATTAACTCAAGATCCCAGTAATTAAACAACGCATAGGAACGATTTCGTGATGCTGCTGGTTACAAAGTCCAGCCTTCGTATATTCTCCTACTTTATTATTTATTATTATTCATTATTTGTTCCATTGAAACTATTTACCTCTGTATTATACAGGGTTTTTGAACATTCTTCATTCTTTTTCAATGTTCCTAAAGTATAAAGATACTGTTTCTCTCCATTAGGCACCTAATTGACTTCGGTTGAACTGAAATCTTGAACCATTGAAACCTCTAACATTCGCGTGGGGATGTTCGAACATCCAATAATTCACTAGCTTAAAATCCGAACTTTTCTGAACTCTGACCGTATAAAAATTCCAGAGAACCAAACAACTGTAGCATGTACTAGCCTTTTTTGGAGTATGGACGACACGAGATTAATTGCTGTAGCCCCTCATAGAGGTGTGAATGTGTGGATGGCACATCCATATTACAAATACGTCGGATGCGAACAAATGTGGTTTCAGAAATATGTCACGGACGAAAGATGGATAAGAAATGGGAGCTGGCAGTGAAAAGGCTTTTAGAAAGGAAGTAGAAAAACTAGTTATAAAGCTCAGTAGCTTGAAAAACAAACATTCAAAAAATGAAGCTGAAACTAATTTTAAAAAATTCAATCTCTTCGGATTTTTCCCAGAAAATTCCAATAAATTCTTAGACTCGCATTCATGGAACACTTGTTCTTCCTTGCTGAAAATTGAAAAAAAAAGCTGGCTCATTATCGACGATTTCTGGGCACCTCTCCACGCATCCTCGAGACAGTCTCTTCCAAAATTCATGTTGTATTTGTCACACTTGGATGATCCTAATATCGATTAACGAACACCATCAAGTGATGGTCAAAGTGAATGAACTATCTTAAATTTTAAATTGCAATAGAAGCTGTACGCTTCGTCTCAAAAGGTGTCCACTGTGGTTCTTCTCTATGCCACAATCTTAATATCCCAATCCATGTCTCCTTCGTTTCCATTCTTAGACGAAGGAGACATCAGACCTCTATGAGATCAATAAGGTCTTTTATGTCCTCATTTTACCAACAAAATATGCAGCCAAAGCATACGCACAGGCTATAACTTGCACATGTTTCCCGTCTTTTGCTCAACATCCTTGCTGGAGTACTTGACTTCCATGTACCGGCTCCGGTGCTCTCGTTATTTTCAGAGTTATATAAAATAAATAGTCTTGGATTGTTTGATTAGCGGTGATCTTGGCCTTAATCCTGGGAATTCATTTGCCTGAGCGTATGAAATTGTGCTTTTTCCTTCCTTTTACGACCACATTCGCTGTTCTAAAATCGTTCTTTATGTGTACTTACTTGCATTACTTCTAATATTTGCTTGCTTTCACCATTAATACGAAAGAATTAGGCAAAAGGAATCCCATCACCAGAAGCCAAGTGATCAGGAATCGCTGGCCAGAAGGATTCGGCTTCTAGTGATTAATAACCTGGATCAAGGTTCTCTTCTTCACTGTTTTTCTCTACATGACCTTGAAGCACCGCTTTCGTTTACCAGCATTTAAAATCGTCCGTCTAGCACGACATAGGCATTATTCATCCTACAAGAATCATTTTTCAGAGTCCTATGCATCCTAATCTGCTACCATAGACTTCCACGATGGGAAATAATGAGATGGTGTTTGTGATACTCGTTGCTGCGATACTATGGCTTGTCGTGTACTGCCTGATATTAGTGCAACGATGTTCGATCAGTACAAAATACGCAGTTAGTGCATCTTCTTCCAATATCAGCGAGAAGAGGTATGTGGTTTTATGCACTGTTATGAAATTCAAGATTGTGCAAGTACAGACGCCGGGACTTGTGCGGGCCCAAACGACAGCAACGCATACGCTGCAACTCAAGTATAATTGAGTCAAAACGACATGAAACACAGTTCACTTGCGTAGTCGGTTGGGCTTGAAGCGGTGCGGTGGATCGTAGCGGTTAGGATCAACGTGGGACCCTTGTTACCACCGTTCATTGCCGCAATTTGCGATGGTCCCACCTCGATTCGAACCGCTCTCTCCGCCCGCTTAGAGCGCAGCCGCTAACTGCATCGTGCTTTTTGTCGTTCTGACTCGACTATACTTTCCCTAAAATGCATGCACACTGCCTGAAGCCGTGCTCCAATTTGAAGGCATGCCGTCGTGTTCTGGGTGACACAAGTTGCCAAAACACTTTTTACATAATCAGTCCCACCAGTATCTAACCGGCAGAAAGTAGTTGGGACGTTGGGACCAGTCAACATTGCTCTGATCGAACTGTGCTCCTACTGCACCCAGAGCGCAAAACCATGAATCTTAGGAAACTAATGCGTGGGTCTCGGAGGCCCGTCTGACTCATCTATCCACTTCCGGTGATGACCTGTAGATTGATGAACGCGTTCTCGAATGGGGAGTCCATTTGTCACTTAAGAACGGTTTTTGTGCTCTATGGACGTTTCTGGGCGCAAAGGACTTAGTTCGATTAAAGCACAGTTGGGTGATCCCCCTTCCTTTTCTCGACTACCTTTCGCCCGTAGTTAGGTGTCTATGAGATTAATGGATTGGAAATTATCTCTGCTCTCAGAATCTGAGCAATGAACGAATCTCTTCGATAATTATTACTAGCGAGTTCAATACAACCAGCAGTGGAATCCCCCTTCGTCAATATTTAACGAGATACGAACTAAATATACTGCATGATTATTTTAAATTGAAGAATTGATCTAGTAGGGAATATAGTCAAATCAAGCAGCCACGAAGGAATCATGTGCGGTGGGACCCTTTCTCATCTCTTTTAGTGTAATTAGTGCGAGCTATAGTTCACACCTCTAGCGCAATCGCATATGCAGTTACATCAAATGATTTTGTCCTGACCGTAATAGTCGAGCATAAAGATATCTTTGAAGTTGGTCAATGGATCAATACAATTCTATGCAAGATTGATATTGCTTAATTGAAAGAATGGAATAAATTGATGCAATCTTTGGACCACCATAGTAATCTTTCAAATAGTCGGACCAAAACGACGTGAAACACGCTGTAATTGCGTCAGCGGCTGCGCTCGAAGCGGTGATGTTCAATTAAAGGCAGCATACCACGAATCTGAGGTGATGCGGACTTCAGGTGGAGTATTCGTACACGGGATAGTAGATTACGGAGAGGGATGTGGTTCCGTCCATTTCTTCCTAATTGCCGTAAAAAACGGCCCGGAAGATGCGGCGCCGCACGGGGCTGGCGCGCTCCAATCGAACTCCTTGTAGAAAATAGTGCGCCGGAACGCTCGAAGCCGTATCTTGGTGGCCGTTTTCTACGGCAATTAGGAAGAAATGGTCGTAGTCACCCTCCTCTCCATGATCTACGACCCCGTATACGAATACTCCACCGGAAATCCGTACCACTCCAGATTCGTGGGGTGATGCCTTTAAAGGTTGAGATTGATGTGCGCTATCTTCATCCGGACCGTGGTGCCAGCGGTGATTCCGCTAGACTCCACTCGCTAGCTCAATCACACCTCTGCAAGCACAGCCATTTACGCAACCGCAGCGTGTTTCACGTCGTTTTGGCCCGGCTTTTTGAAAGATTACTATGGTAGTCCAGAGCTCACATCGATTAATTCAAAGCATTACTTCAAAGAAGCGGTAGCAATCTTGCATAGAAGTGAAGTGACCCATTCGCCAGCTCCAAAGATATCCTTATGCTCGACTACTACGGTCAGGACAAAATGACTTGTAATTGTATTCTTGTACTCTTACTTCTTATTCTTATACTTCTTATACGTCTGATGTAAATTGTAATCGATTGTGCTAGAGGTGTAAACCATCGCTAGCTCCAATCGGACTAAAGGGAAGACCGAGGGTCCCACCTCGCATCATGGAGCGCATACTCAATTGCACGGGGCTTCAGGTTGTTTTGCCCCGATTATAGCACGCAATGTGTTGGTTGTCTTGTGTGATTGGTATACGTGGACGAACAGTGAAAATAAAACTAAGTAATTTTATAAAAAAAGAAGAGAAAAAAGACCTAACAGGCAGGGAAATGTCTATTTCAACCAACCCACTCTTACGATCAAATCTTCTTTCGGTGCAGAGTCGAAGCACATGAACTTTTGCCCCGTTCTACTCATAGATCATAGACGCAAAGCTTTCAATGCCACAGCTTGTTCAATCTAAGTGGTTCCTACGGAAACCTACTTTATTCGAAATTCAAGACCTATTAATTCTTTCAGCACTCACTTGGATATCGAGAAAGCTCCATTCGCCAACTTGCTGTGATAATGTGCTGTATTTTTTTCGTTGCTGTTTCTTTCTTCTCTTTATTTGCGGGTGTGTAATAAAGAATTTGTGCAGACAGACGTGTTTATTCTGATAGCAAATGGCAATGCGGTCAAGGAATTCGATGCAAGACGAGAGCTTATACTCCAATTGTTCATCCAGAACAGGAAAGAGCTCATTGTATCAAGGAAATAAGTTATGGAATAGTCGAACCGTAATGATGTGGATACTATCGACTTAACGGAATTACAATGGTTCCAATACTCCCTACACTGTCACAGTAAATACTCAAAAGTATTCGGCAGGAACATACTTACTAGCAGAAAGCATTCTTATAGAAAATCGAATTAACACCTAAGTGGCACATCAGTGAACCTACGCCATTACTTTTTTCTCGACCTCCTTTCCACGACGAAGTTTGTATACAGCCATCGGTGTGTCGATGGGTACCTTTTTCCCCTCCTCCTGAATTTATAACATCACCGGAACGCTGCATATACAAGCACGATATATAAATAGATAGGTAGGTAGATAGATATTATGTGCTGATGTGAGACGAGAACACGAGAATTAGAAGAGGTGTGGAGCGAGGAATCCAACAAACAGACTCACTTTGCTTGCATTTTTCCTCTGAAAAGGAAAACTTCTTTAAGTTAGTAATACTTCCTGCGTATCTCAGGTTAAATTAACAGTTGATCGCGAAACCTCTGTTGAACACATGCAAACTGCCACAAGCCGCTGCATCGCAATTTCCGAAAGGTTGTGATAATCGAAAAAAATTGTCAATCCCAACAACTGCTGTTTGTAACAGTTTACCTAACGCAGCGAAGTGGGCTTTAATGTAATTTAAGGAGAGGATAGCGAAGAATGTGAGTCCTGATTTCTACAAAGAGTTTTAGCCATGCTAGAAGGATTTGGGTAGAATTAGGTAACATAGCCATCATTTACTAGGTTGGCAACAAGGTTTTCTTCCACTTGTGAACCAGTTGATTGAAAAAAAAAATAATCCAGAAGAAAAAAAAGAGAATTCTCAAGGATTATTGGATCCAAAGGAAACACAATACCCTTTCAATTGTGTCGTGGATGAAGAACTGTTCTCGGGAAAGCTCCTCCGTCCATAAGCGATGGTCAACATAGTCAGAATCCTGCTATAATACCACATTACTTTTGTCAAACATCTACACAAAAAAGAGGAACACATTGTCGACTAGTTCTATAGTCCAACAAAAGGCATTGGTTTCCCTGTTCGAATCCACAAAACATTGAAACAAAAAGGAGTTGTCTTATTTTTGAGTCGAAAAATCAATAGCGATATATAACGGTAAACCCCGAAAGTGGACCTATTCCGACCTTGTGATGATTTGAACCGGGTTGCACCTTCGGAAACAACCTTTCCTGCTGATAAATAACATTTCCTTAAAGAACAGTCTTGGGAATAAACCCTCTTGCCAACTTAGTGTTCGAAAAGTGAGACGTCCACAGAACTGCACTTTTTTTTGCTGTCGTTGAAATACGAACACATAAGTCATGAAGAATTTAGTTTTCAGCTATACAACATTATATTATAAAACATAGAAATGTACAAATTTGATAGTATTTACACTAGAATGAATACGGTAACTACAAAGAAAGAAAATGACGAACAAAATGAGAATTGCCTTGATTGAGAGACCCAGAGCATATCTGACCGTGTACATATGAAACCTCACAAGCAAATCGGATACACGCATTACCAGGACCGACGCGAAGTCAAAGGAGTTTCTAGCCGATTTTCTCCCGTGCGAGGACATTAGTCGTCTGTTTAGGCGCATCCTGGCCGGATTTCTTCCCAGGAGCAGGTTTCGATTGTTTTCCAGCCACCTTCTTTCCGGTATCCGTTACTTTATTACCAGCTGGTAACTTAGGCTTCTTAGCAGGTGCTGGAGAAGACTTTTTGGGAGGAGTTTTTGAATTCTTCTCCTCTTCGGTGTCAGGTGAAAGCTCGTTTTCTGCTTTCGCTTCTGGCAAATCTGAACCCGATTTTTTCTTCGCATCCGGAACGGGGTTTTTCTTCACCCCTTTTTTTGCAGGAGGTTTTTTCTTTTCTGGTGTTGTTGCTGTCTTAGTTTCTGCTGCTTTTTCTGTCTTTTTGGTGGTTTTAGTTTCTGACGGCTTTTTGGCCTCTTCTGAGACTAGTTTTTTCGCAGTAATTAAAACTCCATTAATTTCATTCGTCGGCTTTGTAGGTTCGACAGGAGTAGGAGCTGGCTTCTTCTTGGGGGTTTCCGGACGTATCGTAGCTGGCTCATCCTGGAGGAATCTGCTCCTCATTGCGAGGAATTTTGATTTTTGCGGAGGTTTCCTATCGAGCGGAGCCTTGGATGGGATCCTATCCGTTTTTGAACCCTCTACAACCTTTTTTTCTGTAGAGGACGGAGTAGGTTTCTTAGCAGGTGCTGAAGGTGCTTTTTTCGGAGTTACTTCACCATCACCTCCCAGCTTGATTACCGGTGTTGGACTCTGATCAACATCGGACATTTTCCTAGCCAATGATGATACTCTACTAGCTGGCTTCTTTTCTTCCGTAGCAATTGTCGCAGGTTCATCCTTCTTCGGGGCTAATGGTTTTCTCGCTGGCGTTTTCTCAGGAACACGGTGCTCAGAGGTAGTAGTTTCTTTCTTTTTTTCTTTTGCTGCTGAAGATATGGTTGGATTAGATATATTCGATGTAACTGGCTTAGTGATTGGTTTGTTCTTGTTGATAGGAGCCGTGGCCGGTTTTGCAGCCGCTTTCTTAGTGTCGTTAGCCTTCGCGGCGGGAGATGCCTGAACAAATTCTGTCATCTTAGGGAGCTCTGCTAAAACTCCCTCAACTAATCCACTCGATAAACTAGATGAACTGAAATGGCTCACAAAACTGCGTGACTACCAACTCTTCCTAATGTTTACCTAATGTTAGCAAGGACTGCAATCTTCACGCACCCACTACAGTTATTTTTCATAACGGCACGCCTTTCGCACGATTGAGCTAGAACGCTAGCTATAACATATCTTCACGAGCTAGAACATATCTTCTATTTGATGGCTTAATCAAATTAAAAAAAAAAAACTTCCACTCTACTTTTATTCATTTGTTGCACAAAGTCACGTTGTATAAAACAGACACGGACAAACCAATCAACAGATAGGCATTTTTTATTGCAGTCACACTGACACCGGACGAGCACACGCAAAAAAAAAGAACACAAACCGAAATGGAAACCACACTAACTAAGAGGAACTCGGATGCAAAATGCGCATGCGTAAACAGTCCTCACAATCGGAACGCACCTTTGCTGGCTTAGCAGCGCTTACCGGCTTCTTAGGTTCCGTTTTAGGTTCCTTAGGCAGGTGCGGCTAGAATAATGGAAAGTACATGTACGGGAATAAAATGAGAACAGTGATAAACTACATAACTTCATGCAGTGGTGTTTGTTAAAGTGAATTAACTTACGAAGTGATAAAACATATGGCAAACAACTATACACAAGTGAAAAATGACGGAAAAAAATCTGTGCAAAATTTGTCGATGAGACGATGAACAATGGATTGATCAAGGCCTCACCACAGGATTTTTCGCCAGCTCCTCCGCCTCCCATTTCGCTTTCATTGCAGCTTCACGACGAAGAATACGTTCTAAATTCAAGTTGAACGATTTCGGTGATTTAAAACTCTATTCCATACAAGAAAGTGGGATACTAGAACCATACTGTATTCGCCATTCCTCAATGTTGCATTTTCGACCTTATGTCGACCCTCCGGCAACCGCAAGTTGATAGAAATCTGTGTGAATAAAGGGATAATCAGATACCAATAACCAACCACTCCAAGAAGAACAAAGGTTCTTTCAAAAAGAAAAGAAATGCTTACTTTTGTTAATCCAGTATTTGCAACAATGCTATCGATAATTTCCTTCTCAGCAGTCGTCGCAAATGAAACTCCCTGGAAAAAAGCATAGTGAGGGGTTCATGAAATATTGGATCTCTATGTGCTCATAAAATAAAGTAATAGCTAGATAACTTCACGTATTTTCGCTCATTTTTGTATTCCATATTATAAACTGCCTAGCTTACTCAATGGTAGATATTAATCATCTTACTATATAGATGAATGAGAAGAACATATCTATTAAATTTTGATTAAAGTGAGTCGCCAATGATTGCAAATTACGAACCATGGGTAACATTATTACAATTCATTGTCATAATATGTGGAGGAGGGTCCCAGCCACTAAACTAAAGGTAAGGGCCGAATAAATTTAATCACTCAAGTTACTTGTGCAAAAAGTAGCGAATAGAATTGAAATGAACGAAGATAGCCATGGAAATCGGGGAAAATGCTCTAGTTTTCAGTAACGGTAATCTTTTCTTAATCACTTCTTTCATGATTGTTTGCTAGGATCAGAATGAGAAAAGTGTTAAACAGTAAACGTTTCGCTGTATATGCTGTTGTTACGGCAGCGAGTTGACAAAACTCATGCGTGTAATAGGAAATGTTATCAGTAAAGGAAAATAGTAAGCGAAATGGACTCCTTAGTAAAGGAACTTTTCCGAATGCACCAATCTTATCACACATACATCCAGCGGTCAGGAATAAGCTATCTATTTGGTCTGTTGTTGACTCTACTCTTAAGATTTCCTATTGTCAAGAAATTCCAGTGAAGCAGAGAAGATGCTCAGGGATTTAAACGAAGCACCAAAGAAAATAGGATTGCGAAGAGAAAAACAACAAAAAACACACAGTTTATAAAGAACGTATACTACGAGGACGGGGGAATACAACTTAAAAGCTACCAGACCGCTTGGACTTCATCACACGTTTCTTATGTAGAATAGTCTTCGTTTCTTCTCTCTACCTCTGGTTAAATCCTTTCGTTTCATTAATTGGAGAATTCTCATCAATTTGCAACAGAAAGACACACACCCACAAGGTACACACAAGGTATTAATACCAGGTGAAGTTTGAAGTCTAGGAGAAAAAATGGAGAGCTTGGAGACTTATTCGGTGCCAAAAAACAGCTTATTTGAATTAAATCTGACTTAAATTCTGCCGGGAATGGCTGGTCCACAATTCCACCAATTCAAATGGTATCACTACTGTAGTCGAGTCAAAATGACTTGAAGCTTGGTGTAGCTGCGCAAGCGGCTACGCCCGACGCGACGTGGTGGAACGTAGCGGTTGGGGTGTGGCGGGACCATCGCTACCATCGCTCATCGCTGCAGTTCGAGTGAAGCTAACGATGGTCCTGCACTGCATCCTAGTCGTTCGCACCAAAGCGCCGCTTCGAGCGCAGCCGCTAACGCAACTGCGAAACGCAACGAAACGAAACGCAACAATCTTCAGATCGTTCTGAACCGACTATATCGTGTAGCAGTGAAACAACAAGTCCAAACATACTGAGCAACAAAAAGGATCAACCCTTCTAGCAACTTACTTGGTTGACAGCCTTGATTTCCTCCAATGTTTGATTGACGAGTGCAGCTTTGAAAAGTTTCGCGAAGAAGTCTCCACTCAAGTAGTTAGTCTCCAGATTCAACTTCTTCAATGCAGTGTTCATCTCTATTACAGTAATCAATGCCTGAAATGAGAACTTAAAGGCATCACCCCACGAATCTGGGGTGCTGCGAGTTTCAGGTGGGTTATGCCTATACGGAGTCGTAGATTAAGAAGAGAAGAGCGATTCCGTCTATTTCTTTCTAATTGCCGTAAAAAACGGCCCGGAAGATACGACCTCGAGCGTTCCGGCGCGCTATTTTCCACAACGAGTTCGATTGGAGCGCGCCAGTCTTGTGCACGCGCCGCATTTTCCGCGCCGTTTTTTACGGCAATTAGGAAGAAATGGACGGAATCACCCACCTCTCCTTAATCTACGATCACGTATACGTATACTCCACCTGAAATCCGTACCACCTCAGATTCGTGGGGTGATGTCTTTAATCAAAAAAAGGCTTTTTCGGAGAAGTCGAAAGCTTTTCCTTCGAAAACTTCATTCCTATCGGTTGAAAGTTGGCCCTAGTCAGATTATTCGAAACGAATAGATATACTAGGTGTCGGATGTGTTCAAGGCGATAAGCGCAGCGTGTCTTCACACTCACGGGCACCCCAACTTTCTATTCCGTCTCTTAGAAGGTGCATTGCGGTCGCCCAGTTGAACATACACACTGTCGCTGCCGACAGTGTGCATGCTCACCAAATCATTCCACACATATTTCTTTCTCACTAGTGAATGTATAGTTGAGTCAAAACGATCTGAAACTCGGTGCAGTTGAGTAAGCGGGTGCGCAGGAAACGGTGCGGTGGAGCGTAGCGGTTGGGGTCTAAGAGGGACCCTCACTAATGGAGTACATCGCTGAAGTCCGAGCGAAGCTAGCGCTGGTCCTGCCTCAGTCCCGACCGCTGTCTCCACTGTTTCGAACGCAGCTGCTTACGCAACTGCACCGCGTTTCAGGTCATTTTGATCTGACAACAGAAGACAAAGAATGGAAAATCAAAAACTACATAAACGTTGACGGTTTTGAAGATGACGTTGAAAATAATGTGTATTGTGCGAAAATATGTTAACCCATGTCTTCAAAAGTTGAGACACTTGGGTTTTTGGGCGTCAAAAAAAAAAGACGATAGAGAGCACGCTATTCGTAGTCCGCAACGCGTTGATTGTGCTGTGGGTTGGTCTCGGCACGGAGCTGTATGGTAACTTGATTTTCACTGTTTACCACTTAATTATATGCGTATTCATAGAAGGATCAACCATTCTCGCAGTCTTTCTCCATCAAAACTTATCGTGTTCGTCTCTATGTCTTTTACGGTGACTCAAATTACACTGCATTTTCGGAGGAATAGAAAATGTTCCGATTCTGGGGGGGAAAAATAGTTGAGAAGGGCACTCAGTGGCGCCTTTATTTCTCGACAATCTTACTTTTTTCTCTTAGCAACTTTAGTTTACCTGTCATGGGTCCTCTCAGACTAATGCTTAGGTCTGAGGTCCCCGATTAATTTAAAGGTACCAGATGAGGGTTTTTAATTACTTCAGGTGGGAGACTAGGAGATGGAGTTTTTTTTTAATTGGTAAAAAACGGCCCGGAAGAATTATTGTTGGCGCACATTTTGTACAAGAGGTCGATTGGGCGCGCCAGTCTCGTGCTGATGTTTTATTGAGAATCGGAATCACCTCCCTCCCCTATTTCCCCCCCCCCTACAAAAAAATTCCACGAAATCCTTTGTGGGTTTAATTACTTCGAAGAATAAGGGGAGAGGACTTATTCCACGCCCCTACAACTACATTTTCCCCGGACTCTGAAGGGTTTTGAATCCCTTTAGCGGTTAGACATATGTTATAGTCCTTATTATTCCACTTATCATAACTCACTGCAATATCATTATCATATAGGCCCATATTTGCAAGCGATAGTCGTTCACAGTGTTCATTATATGCCATTGCTTCGATCAATCGTCGGATTTGGGGAATAGGAGTACGCTGGAAACGAAACATTCTCATGTAAACCAAGTAGAAACGTGGAAAAACTGCTGATCGCGAGCTACTTCACCTTCATACCTTCATATTATTCAGATTAATTTCCTTCAGTGCTGAATCGTTATCCAATAGTTTCTGGATGCATTGATCAACGTCCGTATCGTTGTCCGGTTCTGTTGGTCGGGTTTGCTCGGGCAAACTACTTTTTATGGGCGCATTTCTGGTATCGTTGAGAATACGTTCGGCTTCTTCCCAGGAAATGATACGGCTTTCATTCATTACTTCTACAAAGAAACAAAATCGATACCATAACGTTCGGAAAAGGTTCAGAGCCCGTATCCAATAAAACTCTTCCAGTTGGATAAACGCGCTCCAGCAGAAAAATATGGCTTGGTTGAGTACATTGCTATCCAATAAAGGTTTGTCCGCGGGCAAAGCATTGCGCGGAGAAAATAGGTTTCCACTCTTTCTACCGCTGGAAATGTCCCTACAACAAACGGTTGGGTCCCGCAGCGAAGTGCGGTTTCACCGAGTACAAATTATATTGCATGGCACGAATGAGGAAAAGGAGTCGGTGATGGTTCCATTGGCGTCTTATATATTCTTCCGAGGACCGATATATCGGATACGGGCTGAGAATAAACCATTTGAGGTGGACTAACTGAGTAATTCGCCAATATCATCATCGCTTTCGCCTCCCATCGCCTCAATCGCCTTCACAAAATCCTCGTCTGTCATAATCTCTTCTGGCCGCAGGGCCCCAGGCGTATGAGGGACGGACCCGGCGCCCGACATCTGCAGATAGTGGGAAGTATGAACGTAATGTCGCAGAAAAAATCTTCGCAAAGACGTGATACCATGAAAATTCGTTTCCATACGTACATACTATAACAAAGCAAGAGGAACAATGGATATGAGGAAATTTTGAGCAACAAAATTAAAATCCAGATGAGAATCACGTCTATTCAAAGGGGAACTGGATTAGGAATGCGATAGATGTTTGGATGGAAAATCCGCATAGGATCAATGAATTTACACTTAGTCAGTGAATATGTGCTTAATCTTAATTTAATGGACGCGATAGCAAACTAAAAGAAAAAAGAGAAATCAAAGAGAAAAATCAACGTTAGTCGACTTTGGACGATTTTTTCCAGCTTCTTCAAAAAAAAAAGTCTAGTATAAAAAGGTCCCGAATTGTTAGATCAAAGATCAGAAACTGATTTGTACATCGATTCTCTCAGTATCAGAACAACACAAAAATATTGCAGTGACAGAAATCCTGGACGAGTTCTCCATGATACAATAATTCGAAATATCTGTTGAAAAACTTCTTCCACAGCTGTCGCTGCAAAAAATCTACAAGTAACCAGTTGTGCATCCAGCCCGCTCTGTCCACCGCCATCGAAAATCTATTGTCCAAGAAAATAGCAGTTCAAGGAATCTCCCAATCATAGAGATAACAAATATTTTGCCGAACAGAAATAATAATGTGCTCTGGCGTTGAATGCATGAGAAATGGATGTCTCTATCATTCGCTCCTAAAAGAAAAACACTGCAGCTGGAGAGAGTAAAGTGTTGTATTGTTACAATCATTACACCGTATTTTAAGGGAAAAAAGGAACTGCAAAATTGTTGAGCGGAATCTTAACTGGCCCACTCTTTCACCCGCACGCACTTTTCAAGAGAAGATAAATATGTAGGTGATTGTCCTTCTCTCCTCGAGAATATGTTCTTTTCATTGTTATTTTCCATTTCTTCGTGAAAATCAATGTTCCAAGAAATGTTCCAGTTGTACACTCGATAAAAAGGTAATAAATAAGTCATGGGGAATCTGAGGTAGACTGGGTACTAGCTGACTTCGAGGATATCCTAAAAGTTAGGAGAATCCGACTAATTAGCAAAAAGAGACAGCGCTCAGTCACAAGAACGTAAACTTTCAATGAAAATGGGGAATTGAGGGCCTCCGATAACCGATAATCTCGAAAAATTAAAAAGTAAGGACTAGTTCTTACTTTTAACGGGAACTCGTCCGGGATTTCTGTCACTAATAATTTTGTGTTCTTCAAACACTGAGAGAATCGATGTTCACATCAGTTTTTGATCTTTGATTTAATAATTCAGTACCTTTTTATGCTAGACATTTTTTTTTAACGAGTTGGAAAAAAATGGTCCAAAGTCGACAAACGTTGATTTTTCTTTTTGATTTCTCTTTTTTCTTTTAGGTTGCTATCGCGTCGATTGAATTAAATGATTAAGTACATATTCGCTGATTGAGTGTAATTTCATTGATCTTATGCGGATTTTCCATCCAAACATTTATCGCGTTGGTCTGAGTGAGAAAAACAGCATTAGTCATGACTATACATGTATATATTTTCCTTCTCACTTATTTTTGAACAGTTCTCGCTTCAGGCGACGATGGTGAATTTCTTGAAATATTTCGCCTACGTTGGTGGGACATTTTTTATGTGATCACTTCGTATTCCCTTTTCCAACTATACATCCAAGTTTGCATAAGATCTATCATTTGTTCGTGGGATAAGCTTGCAGCTTAAATGATTAACAGCTGGAAATGTGTTAGTCTGGATGAACGTTAGAGATTTTATGTATATCCGCTTCATTTTTTATTCGTCAAAAACAAACCCGAAAATTTAAAATATATTGCTATGGAAAAACAACAATGAGTAGATAAAAACATAAAGGATAAAGTGTCTGGCGTAGACAATCCGCTTGGGATGCGCCACCTCGTTCACTTCAATTCAGAATCGTTTGAGGTTTACGAACGTGTATCTGGCCTATACAATGACTTGCGGTGGCTAGCCGATGTGTCAAGTCAGTGTTTCTATCCTCCCAGACAAGTATGGTGCCAATTTGTCTACCCCGAAAGGCTTGGTGAGCACTAGAACGGATTCGAACCTCCGATCGATCGTGCAGGCGGCGGAACCTCTTACCGATTGAGCTACACCCAGCTCTAGGTAGAAAAATAAAATTAAAAATTAAATCAAAACATAAAACATAAAACTAATAGTATTAGCTGATAACTTATAAAGTAAAATTCATTTAGCTGGTGGAGAAATCTGCTACCTGCTGCAAATATCCAACATTTTATCTTCCCGTTGATCCAGTAACGTTGTAAATTTTGAATTCGAAATAGCACTTTTTAATCTAAGTATACCAGATCCTCCTTCTATTTGAATCTTTTTAATTAATGTTCGTGTAATGCATTGACGTACTACTTTGATCCATTTGCAAAAAAAAATTAATGAAAATCAAAGTGTAGAAGTGTTGCTGCTATTATCTTTCTTTCATTATTATCACAAATATTTTATGCGGTCTACAGAACTTGCATTTATTGAATTAGTAATAATACTTCATTGATGCGTTCTCGTATCAAGCAGATTAGAAAAGAAGTTTTAAAAAGTGTTTTTTCATCCAAAAAATTAAGAGATACTAAAAAAAGAAAAAAATTCTGACATTAAATTTCTGACATTGTCATTGTAATTAAAATCTGCAGAACATTAATTACATTAAATCAAGTGTAGATTAACAAGCTACACCTATGGAACAAGCTACATAACATAAATTACATTATTAATATGGTAGTGTTATGGTCACATGAATACGTGTGGATGTTATTTGCGTAGAGAAAGGAATGAAAAGTGACGAAGATTATTGTAAGAGCGAGTGCAGCTGCTGCACAAAAAAAAGAAGAGCATGACTTGAGCTAAAAACCCTTGCAGACCGTAAACTCAAAAGCCGCATTCTCAAACAATGCAGACAGACACGCAACGTGAAAGAGAGGCTCATTTTACAAACCTCACAAATTATCTCGACTGACAAAACGGAACCGGTCAGAAGAGTACTAGTATTGCCCTCGTTCACATCTCACAAGTTGTTCCATAATTTTTTTTAAGAAAATTTTATTTCTCGACTAGTTTCTCCTGTTTTCAGTTTTCTGGACGTATTGCAACGCCACTAGACGAGTTTTTTTTTCAGTCGGATTCTTCTCCAATTCTCTTTTGAAATGACGTTATCTGTCTTTATATTTTTATCCTTTATCGTTTTAAAAATGATGAAATAAATGAAAAGATTTTTTTGAAAGAACCACTGGAGCGAGATAGATACAGAGAGAGGAACAGGACAACTGCTACAGAATGGAATGAACGTTTTGGGACGTGAAGTGTAGGAACGTGAAGTTCTCGACATTAGTTTGGGAAATGTGAAAGTTTCTACCAATAATTTCATCTCTACAATTTATAGCTAAGAGGTTCTGCCCTGACTGATGGTCGGTCCGTTGTTCGGAACCGTCTAGGAGCCATCCAAGCCTTTCATCCCACCGAGGTGGCTAGATTGGGCATAGCGTAGAACGTATAACCTCGAACGATTCTGAATTGGATTCTACAAAAACAGTCATTCGGAAAGAGGAATTCCTAGAAACTCCTCTCAGAATAGAAGTAAAATGTGATTGATTTCAGGAAAATGCCTTTCTTAGAACCCAGTGCAAGTAACTGTGAAAGAACGAGTGGAGAATTTTAGCGACAAATTCAAATTAGTTACAGAAACATCATTTATGCTTTTTTTAAATAATAGGACAGGCGTAGCGCAGTTGCTAAGAGGTTCTGCCGTGATTGCATGGTCGGTCCGTTGTTCGAGACCGTCCTGCAGCCATCCAAGCCCTTCATCCCTCCGAGGTGGCTAGATTGGGCATAGCGTAGAACGTATAACCTCGAACGATTCTGAATTGGAGTGGACGCGTTGGCGCATCCCAGGCGGATTGACCATGGCCAAACACTTTATTCTTTCTCGTTTTGTAAATAATGCTAATAGAAACTTCGTGCTCGACTTTAAACCTCAGCACGACAAAAGAAGACTCCTTTTTCTAAGAAGGAACAGCATGTAGGTTTGATGCAGTACAACAGGCTTTTTCAGAAAACTCCCTCTAAGCATCATATTACCCGGAAAGAATTTCTACCCGGAAATCGATGTGGTTCCAAGTAGTCGGCTACAAAGATGCAGCTGTTCTGCTGTCCACTGGTTCTCCAAACCGTCAGGTGGCTTGCGGCTGCACAACATATGAGGACGGACCTCGATCTGTGGTTTTATTACTCGAATTTCAACGTAAATTCACACGTGAAAGCGAGAAATCCTGACAACTAAAGATTAGAACCATACGGCGATTTCTATTCTTTTCTTATCAATTACAAAACTTCAAGTGATTCACGGCTAATACCTGGAAGAACGAGAAAAAGCCTACATTTTCAAACAGAAAGAAGAAGGTTCTAAAGAGAAGGGAACAGTGAAATGGTGAAAATCTCTTTTCGCAGCATACGGTAAGGAATGTAGGTGAGATTAAAGGTCCACACCTCAACAGAGACAATGAGCTGACAGATGGAAGGAAGGCGAAACGTGATAGAGATGTTGTGACTTCACACTGTGAGAGCCAGCTCTGGTTGTGCGACGACATTTTTTTGAGAACTCAATAGAATCTGGATCGAGCTATGGATAACTGGAGACATCAAAGAAAGAACATCTGATAGAAATTATACTTGGTAATTTTATGACAACGAAAACTTTTTTTGGAAAGGAAGTTCCCAGAGCTACATCAATAAATGTAAAATCAGATCGATCATGTTTTAATAACGTGTTTTAATAACTCTCAATGAGAGCCAAAAATCCACAGCACACTTGAGAAAAGATATGATTCAACAGCACTTGACGAAAGACATTTTTCTTCCGTAGCGCACAAATCGTTGAGGAACGAGAGGAAATCCACGACGCAGCAGAAAACGAATATGAGGAGACGAAATCGAGAGAAGATGTAGGATGAACTGATGAAATGACGTGTGTTATACCGTTGGCTGAGGCTCCGTCACAAAAACAAATGAGTCATCGAAAAAAACATTCGGAAAACATCGGTAGGCGCATGAAATATCTGCACTGTTGTAGGAAATCCATTCCGTATAGTTGTGATGTCTAGTTTAATTTAGTTCCTGTTACGATGTTAGTTAATTAAAAATTAAAAATTAAATGGAAAGCAAAATATTTGTAAGAAAGAGCAGATGATCTCCTAAGCAACAGCTTTTTCTGGATGTCCAGTTAGAGCTCGGAGGAAAAAGAACATTGCTTAAAGCTAGTTATCTTTCATTTTCCTCCACAAATCATATTTCGGTCCCAAGAGCAACATGACCTACCTATCTGATGGTAACGAGGTGGTGCTAGAACTGTGGTGGTTTCCTGGTTTTCTAACTTCAATCCTAACTCCCAGCTTACTTTCTAATAAGACTTCTTTTACCTAAAAAGTCATTTTCACATCTTTTCCCTCATCGCCGGCTGTCAAAGATTGTCTGGAAGGACTTCCAAAAACTTTCGTTGGATCAATAATACCAAGCAGTTATGTTTGGAACAGCGTTCGATACACAAATATTTTATCGAACCCTCGAATTTCTCGAGTATTCTTTCAACCGTTCCTGTTCGGTGTCCAGCACAGTGGTATTAAAAGCTATGGAACGGCTCATAACTTGATTAATTTGAAAAAATAAGGCGATAGCGACTTGAGAGATGTATGGAACAAATCAATTAAGAATCTCATAAGACGTGAACTTTCTCTCCCGAGACGACACACCCACAAGTACTATAAACTCGTTACTGTTTTACAGCATTGTGACATCAAGCGTGACGAAATTCAGAAGAACTGGTTAGACAGAAACGCAATAGTTATTACGGCAAACATAGAGATGAGGGGGAGAAAATTAAGAGTAGGAGGAGGAGGATGAGGAGGAGGATAGAAACAAGAATCCACAAAGAGCACCGGCAATAGTTCGCTGCCGCCATCTGTACATAGAGAACAGTTCGGAAAATAAATATTTACTATAGTACAACATATAAATCATATTTAGTATACGGTATATGGGAATCGGATAACGAAGTCCACCGCATGGATCTGAACATCTGTTCCGGGATGTGTCGAATGTGACGGTGACACAAGAAACAGATGCTTCAACCGCAATCAATAAGTGATGATTTTCATTGAACGAATACACCTGGGTTTTATTTTTTTTCTAATCCAGAAAAACTATATTGTAATTCCATTTTTGTAGATGGATTCCACTTTTTTTGTTTGTCTCAGCTTAACTTTTGTCTATTCTGATAAGTTGGGAAGTTTTCTTTTAAATTGACATAAAAGACTTTTTATTGCTTTAAATAAAAACAGTCAAGCAGTATTTTTCAGTGCTGAGCCGTAAAAATTTCAACATATTCGAAAAAACTGTAGACAACTGTGCTCAAATACAGTAGATCACAAAACTCATAATGGAAAAGATCATATATTCGAAACCTTCTGCAACATAAGAGATTAATGGATGCAAGCGGATCCTAAAGTTGTTTGTCTATTTAGGTTACGCATTCATGAATAATCCTAATGAAAAGGCTTAATGAACACACAAGTTTTTTCAACGTCGGCTCTCAACCTCAACCATGCTGCTGCTGCTGAACGGACCCATCATCAATATTTGTGTGTGTCTGATGGGATTGACATTCTCGAATGTGACAGAACAGCCGACTAGTCCAGCGAGACTAAGCTGCACGTCTAGAAACTCCAGGAACTCAAATTCAAATAGACTTCAATTAATAGGGTTTTTCGGAACCCACTGGACCAGCTATTTCGAATTATATCTTCCAAAAAACAAACGTTATTCGTAGAGCGAGGAATTCACAGACTGCTCACCTATTCGGAAAAATCTTCTAAGAATCTTGAAAGAAAAAAATGTGAGGTCGGTGAACAAGAGAAAAAGTACAACAGAAGCTGCTATCTTGCAAAATAAAAACAAAACGAGAACCGTGAAAATATCTCTTCGGACCAACGCTGAAATACTCATTCTCTGAAAGTTGAAAAAATTTCAAACTTTCTGAGTAGTCATGGGCCCAGTTTTCGTGTAATTTTTGGCTAATTCTCGGGTGACATATGTTCAGGAACACTCCACTTTTTTTCTCCTGTCTCAAAATAAGGACTAGATTTCCAAAAGTTCACGTCAGTAACATTTTAAAAACTGCTACTCTTAAAACTGCGATTTTGCTGAAATCTTCATGTATCAAAAAGGAACCTCAACCGTATTATTATTTATTGTTTTCCCACAAAGGACAAGTTCTGGATATTTTTAGCAACGACTCACGACTCAGCATGTGGGTAGTGAAGTAACAAAAGTAGTAAATCAATGAGTCCAATCGATGAAACCAATCAATCCTACTATAAATGCCGCAAACCCAGCTTTCTCAGCATAAATCCAAGAAATAAAAGGAATAGTCGTAAGGGAAAAATGTTCTGTAGATTCGCAGATAGTTTGCCCCGGTACTGATTTGAGGCACTGTGCATATGCGATAGAATTTTCATCAATGAAGAAGAAGAGTTTAGGAGAAGATGAGCATAAGAGGGCGAAATCTGTAGACCTGAGGCAACAGGACTAGTTAGAAAATAAATAGGCTGCTTATTATTTCTATACCCGAACCTCATACGACCTCAGTACTCATACAATTAATGACCTTTAGGCCTATTGATCGCTACCGTGCTTGGAATTCTCCACGAAGGGCGGTAGGGGAAAGAACCTAGCGCCCTTCGTGGAGAATTCCGATATTTTTTCCGATATTCCGATATTTTTTATTTTCTGAACCTACGACTATCAATTGCCACAATGCGAGCAGCGGAATGTTTGTCACCATAACATGTGTCCAGGCAAAGAACTAATAATCAGATCAATCACATCTGATCTGCTTTTTGATCAGCACAATCGTTAGTAGTTGTTGTGCAGGGTGAGGGTCCACGGATTGCACGTAGTTCTAAATCATCGCATCTTTCTTGTTTTTACGATACATCTCAATCCAAGCGCAATAAAACAAACATTGCGTACACTGCAAAAAAAAGAGAAAGAAAAAGAGAAGAAGAAAAAATGTTCAAGCAAGAGCTAACAGGCTAAAGGAGACAACATTCGTCAAATATACAGGAAAACTGATCGAATGTTGAGGCTAAACAATCCAGAAAAGAGTGAATGCTTCTTCGTTTCTTTCCCACACCTTTCTTGAAAGAATCTAACTCTAAATCCACCAATTTTCAACTGTAAATAGCAACCAAAGTGTAAAATAACAGCATGATTTCGTGAGTGACATGACATTAATCACTCTAAACGCCGTTTAGCTACCACTAGTAAAAAAATCAGCGGCGGAAGAAAAGGTGAAAGGCGGAGGCGGAGATGTGGGCGGCTACGAGGAATTAAATGGATATTAATCTCAAAAGATAGGGAATGATCTTTTAAAACAACGAAAGAAAATGCTGTATTAAACAGCAGTAAACAAAAAATGTAAACAAATTTATATGATAGCAATAGAGCTCTCTAAACAAATAGTTTCACAATGCATTTAGGTAATCATATTTATAAAAAAACAGTTATGCACATTTCTAAAAAAAGATTAAATAATGCTCTTGTGTCCTATATATTATACTGAACAAATACTGGAACAGTGCTAACAAGCTGGAATGGATGTTTACGCTGAATCCTGGGAGGCTGTAAAGCAGAGACACACTGCCGCGCAATGATCACCCTCCAGACTTCTATCGATCGTTGGTCGATAATCAATCACGAGGAACTAACACAGAGCAGGAAATCTTACAAAATAGATGAGATGTGCTCGTAAATACGCCAACCGATAAAAGAGAAATCAGCATTCAAGAAAAAAATCAAAACAAAATTCTCGATGAATTTTTTTTTTTTGATGAACGACGAAAATCGTAAGAGAGAATAATGAGGTTTCTCCTCAAAAACATCGTAAAACAGTGCAGTACAGTAATTTGAGCTCCTTATAATCACTGATTGAATCAGGGCCCTCGTGAACCTAGATAATTTTTTTATAGATAATTGGGACATTTATAAGGATATGGGACCTATAAAGCATCCATTTTGCTCTCTTTATACCAAAAAAAAAAGAAAAAAAAAGAAGGATTTCATAGCTCTCATTGCCTAAGGCTACTGTGGTGAAGAATGAAACAAATAGTGTCGGATTGGTTTAGAAGTACCTATTTGTGGTCAAATACAGGCCCACCGATACTTTTAATGGAAAGAAAGCGAAAAGACAGGAACAGAGTCCTTTTCTGCAAAAAAAAAGAGAGTAGAGGGAGAGGACGAGAATTTCAACCTCCCTAATGATACGATGATCGGGTTAAAACCCCACTACCTCATGTCCTCATGTCTTCTACCGATATTCTACCGCATATCCCAGAAAGACTCAGCTGAACGTCTAGAATTTCAGGAAGGAACCCACGGTCAAATTTAAATTAATTTAAATTAATGGGATCCATCCAAAATCTAAAATCATCTATCCAAAATCAATGAACAATCTATATGGAATGATTCCTCAAAAATACCTATTATGTAGAACAAAAAAGTCGCAGACTGCTCCGTTGACCAAGAAAAAATCCTCTAAGAAATATTGAAAGTATTTCATGGAGCAATGCATGGTAACTGCCAGCGCCTCAATAATCGAATCACGTTTTACCCACAAGGGAAAAGAAAAATCAGCTCGTGATTTTCCGAGAAATAATCGCTTCGTCTAACCATTCAGCATCCTTCATCCAGCTACCAACAGTGCGCATTTCTGTTTACTCACTTCTTATTTCCTCTATGTTCAAACCATCGATGAGGAAAAGTCAACCTCAAGTCGACAGCAATGATACGAGAGACGGTGCGTTCGTCGGAAATTACGTAAATTTAGAGAGAATAGAGAAGAATATAGTTGACCCTATAGAATATGGTTCTCATAGCAAACATAAAAAGAAATAAACAACTGTAGAGAGAAGTAAACATATCCTAAAACGAGCACTAGATAATGCATATATATGAAAAAAAACTTAAAAAAGGAAGGAAAAAAAAACAATTGAGAAAAGCAGAATTCATATGAAGAGACAGAGAAAGGAAAACAATTTGATAGCACTATTTGAGAAGATTAGCAAACGTATCCACTAGTTTTGCGCCGCTCCTTTGTTTTCAATCGTCGTTTAATTTCCTCCCATCCCACCAGTTTTCAGAGGAAAATCTCCAAAAAAAGACAAGACATCGATTCTTGAGTTGTGAACTGAACTGGTTTATGAATCACACGAAAACGCAGATCGTTCTTTTAGCGTCAGCGAAGTCTGCTAATGTCCGAGAACACGAATGAATGAATGCGGCATAAAGTAGTTTTTATATGCTTAAGACAGAATTATAGATATGCAAAAGCAGAATGGAAATTCTAAAGCAAAATTGTTATGAGTTCGCTTACAAATATGTACAATTATATGTCCTCGGATGAGTTCTTTCGATGAGTTACACAGCCGAAGATGTAATGCTGTAAGATTTGATGTAAAACTCCAAAAGTGATTTTTTTTTTCGAACAGAATGAGAAGGAAAACGAAAACTCATGTATTGACACCCTCAAGATCAGCGTCAAAAGTGATTAGTTCATATTTTTAGGCTATAGACAAATAAGTTAGAATTTTTTTCTTTCTCTCTTCTACTTTCTTATAGAATTAACCAACTACTACTGCACAGCTTGATAATGTCTTGGTTTAACATGACTTTAATAACTTTCACCTACCTTCTCAGTTCTCTCTTTGTGTTAAGATCAATATTTCAAAATGCTTCCATAAAAAAGGTTTAAAAAACACAAACAAAGGTACATGGGTGAGCAGCTGTTGCTCTGAGTTCCTACCTAACCCAATTTTGATATCTTAATTTAAATGGTTTGCATTATTAACACTGCTTAAAAACTAATGGACTTTTTTCGGTCTCTTTTCCTGAAAGTATAGAATCATTTTTACATTTTCAGGCAATGTTATCTTGAGATAAGAGTAGGGTAGGTTTCTCAACGAATTTGGTTCAAAATAACCTAATACACCGATAATCCTCGTTCCATGCTAGAAAACTCTAACTGTATGCAATGGAGAAAATTCACATTTCTTTGTAAGCTCAATCATCGGATGGGAAATAAATAAATAGATGAATAAAATAAAGCTGGAAGAACGTATAGACTTCCCTCCATTCTGTACTGTATGTGTTAGGTACGGAATTTTCTGATAATTAAGACCTTTTGAAAACTTTAAAAATATTATAAATAATTTAAAAATATTCAAGTAGTAGAAAAAAGTGGTGGGAATAAGAACACGGAAGAAAAGTTGATGCACTTTTTAGCCTCCTCTTCTTCTGAGCAAACAACTAAGTTCAACGGTACTTCACTAAAAGTCTCACATCCTCTAACTGTCGGACAAACTTCCTTTGATAAAAAATATTTCTTTTAGCGGGGTACTATCAGGTAGGAAATAAATCATTGAATTGCCTAAAAATCCTTGAAGAACGACAAATTTGTCGTTGAACAGTTGTGGAATAATCCAGAAACTGACAGTACATTTAAGTCAAATAAAGAAAAAAAGCTGTTGAAGAGTAGCAGAAAAGTCGACTAAACAAACTGAGCTGAGGTGCACTGACAACAAAAATCATACGACCGTGACGGCTATGAAAGAACTGGCTGGTTGTTGCCAGTGACAGCGCTAATGTTTGCTCACGGGGGGTTAAAGTACTGCGAATGAATCTGAGAAAGAGAGGAAGACAAAGCGGAGGAGAACGAGTAGGACGAGGAGGAGGACGAGGAGGAGGAGGTCGTGGTGATGGCGCTGCTGCTAGCGGTGGTGGTGGTGGTTGCTGTTGAATGCGAGAGGATTACACAGCGCACACGCTCACAATAAAGTGAACTGTCTTCCGACAGCTATGCTCACACACAGCTCAATGGTTGCGCGAGTGCTGCTCCTATGGTGTAGCTTAATTTTTCACGGAAAATTCCACGGAAAATCCCTCAATGAGAGATCTTTGATCGTTTCTGAATACTCATACAAACAAGTCAATTCATTCTGTTTGGTGGAAATTTAATTTTCTACCATTCTCCCTTTTATTTGTAGCGAAAATTTTGAAAAAAAAGAGGAAGTGAATTATGAATTGACATTCCAACAAATATCAAATTGAAGGAAATAGGAAATTAAAGGAAAAAGAGAAGGAAAGTAAATAAATGAATTTAAATCTAATAAAACGCGTTGATATTTCCAGTGTTGGAGTGGAATAAGTTCCCGAATCCGCTTCAGAAATTGGTCCTTCCTTAAAAAAATCACGCAATTTAGGATACCTTTAAAAGCATTGAGGAATTCGATAAATACAAAAAAAAAGCGTGAAGCAAGCCAAGTACAAGTCACTAACCTTTAGTAAGTTCACAAACTTTTCCGCCAAAAAATTTCGCCTCATCTCGTTTTCTTTTATTATAGTTTATTTTCTGTGTGTTTCTTTGTGTGTTTACTTTGTTTATTGCTAAGAGGTATCTAATTGCCATTGAAAAGCCAAAAGAAAAACAACAAAAATCTTGTAAATGTTAGTTATGCATAATTAAACCAGGAATAATGAAGTAGAGGAAATAATTCCATCTGTTTGAGAGGTCGCTACCAGACAGAAGCTGTTATCCGTGGCTGAACACCAACAATAAATTGGTGGAAACTTTCAGAAACGTTTAAACTTCAGCTGAGCGCATGACGAAAAACATGTGAAAACAAATAACCTCGATGTTTGTTCGAGTTTCTGTTTAGTTTTCTGTCATCCTGGTTTCCTGGTTTCCGCAACTTCAGCTAATGTTTATGTACATACCTCTGTTATCACCTTGAATTCAGCTGTATTTAAGTGATATTTTTGAAAACTTTACTTTGGAGACCCCGAGCGGGATTTTATCTTAGATTGATTTACTTATAAATTTTTAGATATTAGATTAGTTATTGATTTATAGTTTATTTATACATTTTAAGTCTGAGAATTCATAATAACTATAGAGGTATTTGCATAAACAAGCGTAGATCAACAAAAATATTAAGATTTAACAGCATATTTATGCACACAGAAAAAAAATCACAATCTATTAATAAGCTATATATGCTCTCTGGTCTAATGAGAGTCATTTTTCTTTAGATCACATTAAGTTGAAGTTATTTTATACTTATTTTATAGGTTATTTAAACATTCTCATATTTTTTATCTTTTTCATATTTAGAGGTATAAAATAAAATAAAAATAAAAAATAAAAACAAATAATATAAAATAAATAATAATAATAATAAAGGAGGCAAAAAAGTAGGAGCACTTGTAAAGAAAGCATTAAACACTAGAAAATTTGCCAAGTTTCAAATTTTTCAAGGATTTTTTAAACAAAAACGGTACGCGTTTGTAGGAATAGTTGAAATGTGACTACATTCTGTGGTGTGCTTGAAATCTAGCCGAAACGCTCTACGAGCGACAAAAGTCACGTAATCGGATTCAGATGGTTTGATATTCTGGAATAAGTAATGCACGTCCGTACGATCAACAACTCGTCAAAAATCTGTACTTTTCTCACCACATTCCCGTTCCCGTTCTCAGCTATGTATGATGTGTAGACCACAGGTGAGAAGAAACAATTTTTTTTTTCAACTGAAACATCTAATACTCAGAGAATCAAATTATTCCAGACTTTGAGATTTTTTTTTATTTTCTTTATTTATATTCATTTCATGTTTATTTTAACTTTATTTTTTATCGCATATTTTCCTATTTTATACCTATTTACTTTTCATGGAGGTATATCAACGGAATGAGAGAAACGATACTGAGAAAAAAAGCTCTTCGAATAAAAGCACAATCATCGTGAGAAGCATTCGCTGTAAAATTAGCAGCAAATACGAAAATCAAGAGAATTTTTTACCAAAAAGAAAATTACTACTAAAAGATTTGATTACCATTCACATTCAATCACTTAAGCAATATTTTAAATGAAGCAGATGTTATTTCGACGGGAAAAGTTGGCGTCTTTTAAGGAAATCAAATTAGTAGATTTGAGAAAGAGAAATACAGGATTCATAGTGAACGATAATTTACAAATTAATTTATGATAATTTGTATGCTCAATAATCTGGAGGTGATGAAGGAACCCACGCGGATTAGTTGTTAACGAAAGTACAGGTGAATTAGTATTTTCACTTCAACGGCTTTGCCAATTTCAAAAATTTTCTCCCATTTCTTTTTTTGACTACCTTAACAGATATTTATCTTAATTCAGTTATATTTGAATTCCACAACAGTGGAATTCTTGAAAATGCTGCTATTGTACTACTGTCGGATAATCGTTTCTGAAGAAAGTCATTAGTATCCATACACTCTATTTATTAACTCTTCACAAGGAAGCAACCAACGAATACTGATATCAAACTGTTCCAGGATGTCGATTAATGAAGAAAAAACCCGAAGAAATGACATCAGAAGAAGAAAGAAAAATGGAGTTTTTTTTTTGAAGTGATTGCACGATGACAAAAAAAAAGAGTGAAATTTTTCGACTTTCTACTTTTGTCCTAATTCTGAGATGAGATGAAGAGCGGCAACGATCAGGGGATTCACGCGGGTAGGAACGCGATGCGATGCTAACGGGAAGTCATAGCGTGCTGATTCGATAAGCTCCGCATTCCTAGCGATCATTTCTCCGTCGCGTAGACATCTCCAGCTGTGAAATGTGTCATTTATCGTGCTGTGCACTCATTTTCACTTGAAACGCCGCGCATACAAAAGATATCCGAGTTAACGACTGATGACGTCAATGACTGGCAAAACCTCTTGAGCTATTCTTCCATAAAGATGCATCCAAATAGAGCTTAGTCTTGAATAGAGCTACTATATTTAATGTTTTCTCAAGTATGTCTCTCAAGTATGAGATCCAACACATTTTTCTTCGGGAAAATAACTACAATGCAAATGGAATCATGTTCGCTTTCTTTTTCCAAAACCACCATCAAGTATCGCTTGTCTTTCCAGTGCAAACTCAGTGCAACGGTGTTTCGCTGCGGGACCTAATCCATTGTTGGAAAAGAATTTCCAGTGCTAAGGCGTGGGTATAGTCGGATCAAAACGACATGAAGCTCTGCGCAGTCGAGTAGGCGCCTGTGTTCGAAGCGGTGCGGTAGAGCTAACCGTTGGGATCGGTGTAACTGTACCTAGCGGTTATGATCGAAGGGGACCTTTGCTAGCGCCACCAATCGCTGCAGTTCGTGGTGGCACATCTCGATCCCAACGCTTAGCTCTACCGCGCCGCTTCAAGCACAACCGTTTACGCAACTCCACCGAGCTTCACGTCGTTTTGATCCAACCGTGTACGTATTCGCGCTGCGTAATGTATTTATCCGTGTACAATCTTTTCTTTCTTTTCTTTTTTCTTGGATTCTGGTATATCTAATCCGGGCCACTTATCCGCCAGAGTGTAATTACCCATTTGGATAAATGATATTGGGTACGGGTCTTAAATATGTTTGTTTTCCGATTACAAAAGGTGTTCAAACTGCTCTGATCTAACAGATCACTAATCGACGATTGGATACAGTAACTCTAACGTGGTACAAGTTAACGCTACTGTTTTAACATCTGAAAAGATCATTTTGGTACTTGAAGGACCAAAGCGATCTCCTCAGACAGTTTAGCGTGATTCGTCTAGTTGTGACGGATATAGATGCCTACCGTGTACTTCACGCTCTTCTCTATCCTTTAATCCGAGAACTCTGCAGCGGTATTTACACGCGTTCTTATGAAAGTTTCCGGTACCTGAACGCTTCCTGATCATCGCACTCGAAACCTCATTCTTAGAGACAGTAAGAGTAGAAAATATTCCATCCAAATAGAAAAAAATGACTCTGCCTGGCAACTTCCCTCATATTGTTTCGGCGGTATCACCACAACCTGGACATACCTTCCTGCTCCGTGTATGGATCTCCTCAGGAACCGGGAACACTACACCCCTTCTCTGTGGCAACCAAACTGCTCTATGTAGGTTGAAGGCTGCCTTTTTCACCACTATGAGCTGACTAGCCGCTTCGAGGAAAGGACAGATTAGCTTTTTGATCTACACAGATCATTCGATTCGCTTGAGATTTGAGCGCCTTCCACAGAATAGGATACTCGCGGTCTACAACTTTTTTCATCCAGGGTTACCACATAAATAGCAGATTCAATTCCTTTCGAAAGAAGTGTGACCAAAACTACCGTAACTCTGTCTAGAGAATCTTTCTTTTAATGTTTCGGCTCTACCGCAATACAGTACCAGGAGCCGTTGCCAATAAGGTTCAACTGCTTCTATACGAACTACGCGAAGTTCTAGTCTCTCCTTTTCAGATGTCCCAGCATTTAGCTGCACGGAACTAATTATAGAACACTACTGAAACCTTGATGAACGTCTAATAACATAACAAGTTTTAAAAATTCATTCGAGAAATCGGTCCACAAATAATGATAAAAGAAATAAAAGGATATAAATTAAGAAACTGACCAATGAAATGTAGATACAACAGTGGCCAAGAGCAGTGGTTGTGAATATTCGAAGATTAACTGATTAATATTTTTTTATGGTTACTTTATTAACTAAAACAATGTTCAAGAATGTATAGATTATATCACTATATTTTACAAGGTTATCTACACGTTACGAAATAAATAGTAGTGCAAAAATCCATACTTGCTACAAAATAGTGGTGGATAAAACCATACATGTTGTGAGGTGAGTATGTGTCCACACTAAATGTTCTACAAAAAAGATTCCCATATAAGAAAAGAATTTGAAGCAGACTGCGAGCAAATTGAATACACATTTTGAGCTGTTTTTCATATGTCGGAATTACTGCGAATATAAACCGGCTAAGGATTAAAACTTTTTCAGTACAAGTGTATTAAGTAAAGGGGTAGATAAACACAGTAACAAGAAATATCGAGGAAATTTGGAAGGGCAGATAATAGAGTTGAAAGTTACCGAGTCAAAAGTGAAGCGAGTTAAGGCATGAAGAGATTCAGCACCTATTTTCACCTCAATTCCACATAATTTGCCGGAAATAGGCCATATTGTCCATTACAAACTCCTCTCCACCAACCAGCATCGATCTGTAATTTTGCACATTTTTAAATCTTGAACATAGCACTCAAAACTCACTTATTTCACTCAGAAGAAAAAGAAAAAATCATGTTTAAAATAAGACCTGCTCAATATTTGTTATAATGTCGTCCGGTTCGAAGCTGATTTCGTCATCATCGTTCTTCTGGTAATCATATATAGCCACTGCCGTCAGACCTTGAGAGGAGTCTAGTGGATGGGTTTTTCCTTTCTGTGGATTTGCATGCGACTGCGTAACGACAGCTGCAGGTTCCTAGAATATGAATAACTTTCGAAATGTCATTCTTCTCACAAATGTTCTGGTCGCTTGACGTACGTCACACGGCGGCAATTCGTACTGAGCTGAGATAGCAGCGGGTGCTGCGGGGACAGCGGCGACGTCGTCATCGCCAGGAACCACGTCGTACCGTGGAATGGCAGTCATTGGTGGTGCATACGATTTTGGCTAAAGTGGTAAACGTTAGAAAAGAACAATGGTACGTCTAGTCGCTGCAATTTAGTGTAACTTGTAACTGTAAGGAACTTCAAAAAGTTGATCTCAAGTCGTGCAAAACGTTGCTGTCATTTACTCACACTAGGCCCTATGATTTGTCAACAGTTTAGCGAACGAAAATAATAGAATTACCATTTGTTTCACACCATAAACACGTAGATACAAATGACTGTAGTATCTAACTATCATCTCCAAATTTTTACCTCTCTTTTGGTATCACTTTCTTTTGTTTTTGTTTCTGACGGAGTTAAATTTCGAGAAAAACTAATGTTATGGCTTTCCGGTAGACCCCGTTTTTCTCAGCCCTAAACGTACTTGACAACAAAAGCAAAGTCTGTTTATGAAAGAGAAAAGCAGAAACAATCATTATATAATATGAATTAGCAAGTGTTTGTCTTGAGCGCAACCACATCTTATAATTGAGACACAAATCCAGATAGAGAGATAAAGTAGTTCGCTTTCTCATGCCAAAACTGCGTATGTGAATGTTTTTCCACAGCTGTTAACTAATGATATCTATAGAAACCTCAAATTAACATCCTCCGTCATGACCACGCGGCAGGTTTTTCAGAGAACACTGTGGAAAATTTGAGAAATTTCACGATAATCAGCATTTCTAGGCAACTATGAAGACCATTTTAGTTGTCTTCTAATGCTCACGTTTCTAATGGAAAAAGCTATAAATGACTAAAAAGAAAAGGACTTTCAGCTTAAACGTACTCATCATACGTTAATTCTTACCTCCTCAGAAAAAGTAGGTAGCGGAACAGGATTCGTGGGTACAGGAGCGGTTTGAGGTTGTTTCTAGAAAAAACAACATGCGGATTGTGTTTTTTCTTTGCAAAATAAATAGAACCTGTTCCACTGCTTAACTGAGAAATACTGCTACATTGCAGGAGAGAAGAGATGGAGACATCAAAATATTACCTTAAAGTTCTTCTCCTCCTCCTCCCATTCTGCTTCATTGTCAACTTCATCGTCACTTGATGGTGGGCGACGAAGTTCGCAAGCAAGAACAGGAGCTTAAATAAACGTTGGCTTATATCCAGGTCGTACAAGAAAACCGAATAGCTGTTCCTTCTTTCTAGTTATTAGACGAACCTGAAGGCATAGCCACAGCTGGCTGAGGTGGATGCTTTGCTACCGATGGCAACACTTGTATAGGAGCTGGTGGAGGAGACATCTAATAAGCTAATCTTTAGGTAAATTTTGAGGCACGTGATTTGCAGACTCACAGGTGGCTCCTCTTTTGATTGTTCTGGCTCAGGTGATAGCGGCTGCTTAGAAATACCTGGCATTATAGGCACTGCACCCGGAGCTGGTCCCGCACTTCGTCGTTTAGTTTTCTGCTGCAACAAAATAAAAGTAGTTATAAAACATTAAAAGTGACGTTAAAAAATCAACTAATAAAACTGAGAAACAATTCAAAAAAGAAGAAAACTAGAAAAAAAAAACAGTCTTACTTGGTAAGACAATTCGTTGGCTACTTCTGCCTCTCGTCGCTGTTCTTCATCTAACGGGTTCTCCGCATCCTGTTTCTTCCACTGCTCTTCAATGCGGCGCATTCGTTCCTCCTAAATAATGTTTATCCACTTAAAATTAAGAACCGTGTTTAATAATGACCTCTTCACGTCTCTGCTGTTCTCGCAGTGCCTCATCTTCGCGTTTTCTTTTCTCACGTTCAGCAGCAACACGATCTTCAGTCTGAAAAAGATCGCTCTTCTCAAGTGTCAGAATCCTGGATCGTTGCCGGCCCTCACAATGCTAAAAGCCCTCCTCCACTTGAAAATAGAAATAGGCTATAGAGACTAGAACAGATATTATATTATTTATATATATATATATATATATATATATATATATTTATATTCTCACTAATCGGGTTACGTTAGATAACGAGAGTGAAGATAAAACATCTCAAAGGGAAGAATCTGTTGCTTATTCTTACATATAGTCAAGAACATGAAATCAGACTGCTATTTTATGCATTACTAACGCGACAAAGACCCACATCGCCAGCAGCCAACTTCTCAAATCGAGCACGTAGATCAGAAGCTCTTCCTTTTTCTGGAGTTGGCACATTTTCACGTTGAGGTGACTTTTTCTGAGGTGCAGAGTCACCACGACTTTGGTCGTTGCTTTTGTCGATAGCTGAAATGGAACGATGGTACGATGATAAGTAGAAAATATAGAAGGTGAATGTATACACTATAAAAGAGGTAGAAGGCTACGACTAACGGGGGAGAACAACAAAAATAATGATTTACCTTTATTGCTTATCTGACTTTCGTGTTTAGACAAGTGCTCATGATATTCAAATCCTACAGCACTGCGATCTTGCCTATCGTTCTGCACGCCAAAGCGACCACCAAATCCTTTTTTGTAGTCTAAAGAAGTGTAAGCGAATACAACATAAATAGAAATATGGTAGTTGCTGCACGATCAACACACGAACACTGCACACCCACCCATTTGGCTCTCATGTTTCTGTAATTCATTATGCGAATCGTAGCCGACAGCGGATTTATCTTGCCTGTCTTTTTGAACACCAAACTTTCCACCGAAACCTTGCTTGTAATCTGAAAACCAGGAAACTCTTAAATACCAACTTCATGCATGAAAAGGTAAGCAGACCTTAACTAGGGAAGCTATAAAAAAAGAACAACTATTAGTAGGAGCAAGTATGCATCGAATAATGGAAGTTAAGAAACTACCGAGATTGTGAAAAATACAACTCAGATATTCTGCAAAAATAACAAGCCTTTCTGACTGGCATGCGGAGGAACTTTTTCTAACGTGTCCCAACCAACAGCTGAGGCATCTTGTCGGTCGGTTTGTATTCCGAATTTGCCTCCAAATCCTTTTTTGTAGTCTACAGAAGAAGGTACCATCAGCGAATGGTAAGAAATTCTCATCACTCAGAGCGAGTGAAAAATCCTCCCATAGAAATGTCACCCCACCCACACCAATACCGTCATAAATTCAACACAAGAACCACTCACCAGTTTGACTTTCATGCTTCGTTAGATCACTGTGATCATCCCAACCTACAGCTGATTTATCTTTACGATCTGTTTGTACACCAAAACGACCACCGTATCCAGTAGCAGCATCTAAACAGGAATGGAAAGAAATTTTATGATCATAGGAACAAAAAGTTACAAAAAAACCTATCCATAATTTATACACAGAAAAGGAACACAAGTAGTAGCAACTGGATCACAAGGACTGTAGAAAAATGTACAAAATAATTCAGTTTACAATTTAATTTATTGAAAGGAAAAATTGATTAAAGATGAAATGAAGAAAAAGCATATTGAAACAACTAAGTTGGAATTAAATTTTGGACATGGATAAATTGATTGCAATTGATAGCAACTACTTCAACTAACTCCTTTTTCATGCCTGCGCAGAAACACGGTACCAGTACACCATACTCCGTAAACATAATGATTTCAAGGTAAACAAAAACAGAAAAATTCTCTTGCCAAAAACACTGTCTCAATTAACAGAATTCCCCTCGGTGAGTAACCGAAATATAATCTATACTGTCGAATAATTCCCCGTCAAACTAGTTTTCCAGGCTCCTCTTTCCTGAACAAATTGCGAAACTATGTTCACGTGAATGAAAACAACCGCTTCTGAGTCACAGCGCAGGCATCGAACGTGGAGATGTGCGATAAACCGAAAATTACACAAAATCGTGCAATTATGCATCGTAAAGGGAGCAAGACAAAGAACGGTAGTGCGTTCACAAAAGAATCTGAGCAAATGACTTGTACATGGAGGAAAATAATAAGGGAAAAACTGTATGTTTCGCTCAGTGATCACACATGCTACATTTCCTTGTTGCTCCAATTTCGGTATAAATATGTACTGCCGAGCCGAAGCGATTGTAGAATCGATTTCTTACTTACTTATCCTTACTTTACTATGGCAGCCTTTAATAAAGTGAGAAAATTGATACTGGTTCGAAATCTTACAACGTTCGTAAATCACCCGAGAAAACTGTGAAATTCTATCCTTTGCAAAAACAGTTCATTTAGATTGATAAAATGACGACGCTGCTACTGGTCCTCGAAGTTCTCTCATTTGAATGCAATTATCCTATTTCCCTTCAAAGATCCAAAATCCTAAATGGCCTTATTTTCGTAAGTATATCTTTTATACTGGAAATCCGTAAATATGTATGTCAATTAAAATGAGCTGACATGAATGACATCTCGGCTGAAAAGCGACGTACATCATGAGTTTTAGTTCAAGTTGCACCACATGCATCGCTTAACGGTTAGAAACCTTTTGTCTAAGAAAGATCCACTGTTGATGGTACATCTAAACAACCAGCAAACGGAGATGACTCCACGGTATAAAACATATCAGTTGCAGTTTTTCAAAACCCCCTTTCGTTTGAACATTCCACATCATTAGTAATAAGACACCGAGAAAAACAGTCTTAGTAATCAAGGGTGTATCCTAATAATAGACGAATCAACGAAAAGGAAAAGAAAGATCATGACGAAAAGAGAAAACATCTTGATTTATGAGGGCAATAGAAGTTAACAAACCTTTCTGGCTTTCGTGCTTCGATAACTCAACCTTTTCATCCCATCCGGCAGCTGATTTGTCCTTTCTATCTTTCTGGACACCAAAACGACCACCATATCCAGAGGAAGCATCTGAATGGGCATACAAATATAAAACATTCTGTAATAAAAACTACTATTATGACAGAAGGTACGCCAGTGTAATATAAACGAAATACAGTCAAGAAGGTGGTCACTCCAATATCTTTTCCGGGTAATATCATGGTAAAGAAAGTGCTCAACTTTGGGCAGGAAAAGGTTTTACCCAAAAAGGGATGATTTACCCACTGTCTCATGAGCTTTCAAAGTGAATGGCAAGAACGCTTATTCTAACAACCTTCACTCGGAAATTTCTTGGCTCAGCCCCTAATCATTGCATATATTATCGTTATAGGACGACCACGTAGAAATAAAAAGAATGTGTGAAAATGAACTGTAGAGCAGTGCTGTGTTAAAACGTGCAAAAAGGAAATGTAACCATCTCTTACTACAAACGTCAAAAAGCAGAAAACCAGAAGACAATTAGCAAACCTTTCTGGCTTTCGTGCTTGGAAAGTTCAACCCTCTCATCCCACCCGGCAGCAGATTTATCCTTCCTATCTGTCTGAACCCCGTACTTGCCACCAAATCCGACAGCGTAGTCCTTCTGAGAAGCATGGGCTTCCACTTTACCTTTGTAGTCGAAAGATACAGCAGCCTGAGATTTGAAAGATCGATTAGAAGAAAAATCCCTCGAAATAGTTGTACTTGTATAATACGGATAAAGTGTAGTTGGGAGACTTCTCAAAAGCACTCTTATTTCTGGAATTATGTTACTCACTCGGGGCTCTAAAACATAGGCATTATTGATAGAGGATCTATGAGATATAAGCTAAAATTACGAGGATAAAAAGGAAGATAAAGCTTCCGGAAATAAGAGTGCGGTTTAGTGCCCCAACTTAATTTTCCCAGCATTACTCAACATTTAATTGATATTTTATAACAATGAATGCCCACTTTATCCATCCTATCGGTCATTACTCCAAACTTTCCTCCATATCCCTCGCTAGCTTTCGGCATTTGTTCCAACTTTTTCTCCTGAATCAAGGGCAGAAGGAAAAATTGAGTGTCAACAAAGAAGAAATAGACGTCGAAACCTGTTGGATTTTGTCAGCGGCAAGTGCTTCTTGTCTCAGTTTTTCGACACTAAAATGTTCTTGATGGCCGGAACCCTCCACTGTCTTGGCTCCCCAACGGCTGGCTTTCTCACTGATGTCATTCTGTACGAATAAAGTTGTCTTTGAGAGAAAAAAAAAACAATAGGCACTAAATAGAGTCTAGAAAGACGGAAAACTACAATATCAAAGGTTGCATCACAAAATGGTCACGCTCCGTAATTCTTTGGATGGTAAAAGAAGAAAAAGACTAACAACAAAGTCAGGATCGGTCTCCCATTCATCATCTTCGGTTGGCTTCGGAGCTATTGGAGGCTTTGCTCCTATCGTTGCCCTCCACATAGACATGCCTACAACTATTGTATGCAAAAGTCACGACGTCCAGTGCTTATCACGCTGTTCTATCTTGCGCACAACTAACAAGTAAACCATTCCCAGGATTCTAAAAAGCTCTGGAAGTCCGCTGCTACTGAGGACTTCTAAGAAAAGACTTGTATTCCATAAATAAATCCACAATAATGTTTTAGAAAGAAAAATGAAATGCGACAAAGCAAGAGAGAAATGTAAAACGAAACATGCGCTCCCGTAGAAACCAACGAATGAATCATCGCTGCCAAGACGTTAAAGGTCGACACGCAAATTGTCAACAGAGCGAGAAGCGAGGCCACGAAAATTCGTTGCTGAACCAGGATTAGGCGGAGTACTCATCAAAGAACACTTATTTGAAAAGTCAAATAGGCGAAATTTCAAGTTCCCGAACTTGTTTTTTCCCTCAAGAGATTAAACACAACTAACTGATATTTCAACAAATTACAAATACGGAAACGAAACCTTCCATGAAGTCTTACGAGACCAAAAATCGAAACAAAATTAAGAAAACTAGAAACCAGTGGAAAACAACCATTCGTATGTTATCGTTGGGTTGTAAGAACTTATCTGAAGATCTTGTGATTTGACATGAAGTGGAGCCAAGAAATCTTCAAATCTGATGACTAAACGACAACATCGGTAGAGTGATGTATGAGTTGTGGACCTATGCAGTTGATATCCCAGCACCCGTCCGCTCACACCACTCAGATTGTGCAGATACACTAGACATCTATAAATTTTCGACTAGACTTAGCGCATTGGAGAGCACAGTAAGGCCGCCCGCAGAGTTCAGAACCGCGCGGCCGCGCGGTCTGGCGGCTCTGCGGTCTTGGCGATTGTTGGCTGCCCACAACAGTGCGCTCAATAACCATCAGGTGCAGACCCGCGCGGGCGGCTGTGAACTCTGCGGGCGGCCTAACGCTTCTGGTTTTCCTTACAAGAAAAAAAAAGTGCCTGAAGGCTTTCCAGAAAATAACGGACGTAGGGATAGCGCTGGATCAAAAACAAGGATGTCGAAATTTCTTCGTTGGAATCTATAGCTATGTAAATGAGAAGCGGAGCCTTTTTCCTCCAAAATAACAACATTGGGATCACTAATTCCACTTGGAATAGTGGTAATGGTCAAAACGTACGAAATGAAGTGGACCAGTTCTACACACATGCTATTCGTCACTGTTTGTTTTTATGCCATTGTTATTCCTGCACGAACACAGATCAAGTGACAACTTTATGATTTTGCTTCCGTTTTTGTCCGTTGTATTGACTGTACTTTATACCGGTCGTTATTGCATGTTTTGCGCTTATTTTTAGAATAATCGGCTCCCAGCTTGTTCTATTTCAAAATTTTGTGTAGTGAACGTATGTGAGCATGACCTGTCACTACGCGATTAGGTAACAGGTTCCGTTTGAAGATAGTTCCTCTTCGTATGTAATCGTTCACACTGGATCCCACTATAAATCGATATATGTTAGCATACTTTTATATAAAAAGTGTGTGAAAGTGTCTGGCGTTAATCAATCTGCTTGGGATACGTCCCCACGTTCACCTCAATTCAGAATCGTTTTAGGTTTACGAACGTGTGACTGGTCTATACAGTGACTTGCGGTGGCTAGCCGATGTGTCAATTCAGTGTTTTATACTCCCTTCCATCCCTGCGGGGTCGATAAATTGGTACCAGACAAGTCTGGCTTCAATTTATCGACCCCGCAGGGATGGAAGGCTTGGTGAGCACTAGGGCGGATTCGAACTTCCGATCAATCGTGCAGGTAGCGGAACCTCCTGCCGACCGCGCCACACCCGCTATTTATAACCAATACAAATCTTTTCAACCAGGTTTCGGTGTGTCTTTTGTACGGACAGTGCATTAAGTGAAATGTGGTTGCTGAGAGGTACTCAACCGCATTCTTATTTCTAAAGATCTATCTTCGTATTTTTCTCTTAGTAGCTTGAGGTTGCATGTCATAGATCCTTTAAGACCAGTGTTTAGACTTTTCTGGGCCGCGACTGTGTTAGTTATTCACTTGGATGGAGAAGTAAGAGTGAGGTTGTGTGCCAACCCCCCTTCCAACTACACTTTAAAGGCATCACCCCACGAATCTGGAGTGGTACGGATTTCCGGTGCAGTATTCGTATACGGGGATGTAGATTATGGGGAGGAGGGTGATTCCGTCCACTTCTTCCTAATTGCCGTAGAAAGCGGCCGGGAAGATGCGGCTTCGAGCATTCCTGCGCACTACTTTCTACGGGGTGTTCGTTGGAGCGCGCCAGCCCTGTGCGGCGCCGCATCTTCCGGGCCGTTTTTTACGGCAATTAGGAAGAAATGGACGGAATCACACCCCTCTCCATAATCTACTATCCAGTATACGAATACTCAACCTGAAATCCGCACCACCTCAGATCTGTGGTATGCTGCCTTTAACCCGGTCCGACGAAACCTTCAGCAGATGCGCAAGATGGTTGATCTAGATCGTAAGATGGTTGGCGGCAAAAATGCTCTAATGAATGCGACGTGCAGGCATTCATACAGATCACTCGTGAAGGTCCAAGTTGCTGCAGACGCGATGCGGCTGCTGCCTGTTGCTTTTATTAGGGTCAAGCGTGTGTTGAGAATTTCTCAACAGGTGGTCGTAAGAGGGGTGTCGGATCAGGGGGGGGGGGTCGTAAGAGGGGGTCGGAAAATTAAGAAAAAATTTAAGTAGGAGTTGGAAAATCAGAAAAAATGAAAGGAGCAAAGAGAAAAGGAAGACGGGGTTGTTGTTTTCAAACAAACACATATTAAGGTGTACAAAATGAAGTGTAATTTAGGTATGCGACATTCAGCAGAAAAACAAGAGTGAAAACTGCTTTTTTTCAGACGTAGTGCTGTAACTTGAAGGAGGATCAGCAGTGAATGGCATGTTTTCACCGCATATCAGAATATATTCACAACTGAAACGTATTCTAAGGTTTTTTTTTTCAGGTCCCGATATCTGCGACTAAAAAATGGAAGAGTTGTCTCAAAGAAGAAAAAACGTCAGTGATGCATATTCAGTACTTGAGCTCTGTTTAATATAAAAATAAATGATATAAAATAAATAATTTTTTTTAATATTCGAATAAACGATTGAAGAAGACTCGCGGTTGCAGTTGAGGAAGACTATTGTAGCATAAAAAGTTAGGATAAAAAGAGGGTACACAAACCAAAAAATGGTTTTTAAAAATTTATTCTTCATAATTCTGGTAATAGAACTACTGCGCTTTTTGAGCCAATCTTGAAGATGGACGATTAGCACTTTTTGCTGCTCCAACTGATGCTTGATGACGTCGGAGTCGCTTCGGTGGCGCAAACCAAAACAATTGAAATCTTGAATAAATGTGATGCATAATAAATAAAGTGATAATGTTGTGATGTGATAAAATAAGAAACCAATTATTTTAAATGCAATTAACTACCTGAAAGTTTTTGTTCTTTCAAAAATCGACTTTTTGTCAAACCCATCAAGTCTAAGCAGTACAAAATTACAGTTCTACAAAACAAAATTACAAAATTACAGTCTACACAACAAAATTGTGTGTTACTAATTTATATGAAAGAAATGGAACTAACCAGAGGTGACTTCGCATTGAGTACCATAAAAGGCAATCTTCATAACTTGCACAGTGCTTTGGCACTCTTCGTCACAGCCAATTCAATATCAGAAGCTAACAGAAGTGTAAGAGCACTAAGTAAAAGAAAAAGGATAGCTGCAATGAAAAGCAAGTACGCTGGCTCAAGTTGGTAAGTGTAGTGCAGACTTATTTATGCGTGATTACAAAGACTTCGATAAGGACGTCTGTTAATTGGCCTTTACAAGCTCTATTGAAATAGGGCTGGTGCTGGTGATTTAGCAAGGTTGGATGGCTCAACGAGATGCCGCACTGTTTTCATTGAGACGGTCAGAGATCAATCTCTGCCAACGTGCTTCTTTTGCACTTGATGTAAAAGAATTTGAAGAGCACATTTCTCATCCCACAGTGACGAACTTCTTACTTTCAGTCGAAAAAGCAATTCTGATGCTGCTACTGAGCGAAAAAAAGACATCTACAGGCGTAATTAGGGTTAAAATTAGTACAAAGTGGGCTCCACGAGTTTCTAAATATCTACGCTCAAAGTGAATTTTATGCAATATTGCTGGCTGCGATCTGTAGAGAGAGATTTCTCCTATATTTCTGCAAAGTTTGGTGCCTCTAGCTTTCCCAGTCTTTTTGAAACCTAGTTGAGAAAAATCCCAATTTTTGCCTCAAATTTTCGAGTTTTCTCAACTAGCTTTTGAGAAAATCAGAACACTTCCAGAGGCCAAAATTTGCAGTTAAGGGTTTTCCTTGATGCTCTATCCAAATATGGAGTCGAATTTTTCAACGGCGCTACCGTATCCTCGCAACGGGAAAAAGGCAAGGCGTCAAAATCTGTGTAACTTCAAACAAACTTCCATAACTCAGCTCATAGTTTGTAAAAACAAATTCGATTTGAAGTGTGTTGTAGAGGAAGACTTTCGCTATCACAGTTTGCTTTTGCGTTTTTACAGGTAGTTTTCGTCTTTAAAAAAGCTAATTGAGAAAAAGTTGAGAAAAACGCCAAATTTCTCAACTTTTTCTCAACTAGTTTTCAAAAAAACCAGAGGGTCCCTGCAAAAGATTCTTTAACCATTTTGTAGCGCAAATCTTCCTCTACACAATGCATGCAGCTTTATCTTCTTATGTCTCTTCCTTAGTGAGTTATTCATGTTTATTTCAAGATAACAAAATCCGACCTGTCCAGCAGTAATTTCCAATTAAGACCTGGTTTTAATCACTAAAATAACCTCTGTATAACACTTGTATGTGGCAAACAGTGCTCTAAACACAATTTCAAGAAATTGCCGGTGAAATTTTCTCCTCAGTGATTTTTTTTTCGGTTTTGCAAAAATCTAGATTCCAGTAGGGATCGAACTCTCATCCGTTCATTTTCGTTGTCGATGAGTAAAATTGTTTGGTAATAGTCGGAAATAGTGTGAAAATTGTTTTAAAAGGTGTTCTCCTTCTTTTCCAGCTGTTTTTTCGTTTTGCAAAAATAATGGTTCCGGCGGGGATCGAACTTTTGTTTATTGTTTAAAACTTTTATTTTTCTTGATCCTCTTCCATCTGGCACACGTCACGCGGCATCTTGAACATATAATTAACATGAATATATATGTATATATATATATATTCTTGTTATTATTTATTCCATTAATATCGCTGCATTACAATATGTATTTTGTTTTACTTGTAGCATTACTATTTTTTAAAATAATCTATTATTTGTTTATTACATCGTATTGTTTTAATTTATTTATTAGGCGTTTATTTGTTTTTTTAAATTTTTTTATTATACCCAAATTTTCATTGCTGTGTGGGCAGCTATACTGGTAGGAACGAGATGAGGGGGTCGTTTTTGGGAGGGTCTGCGAGGGGGGGGCGGGTCGTTTTTAGGAGGGATTTTTCCCAACTATACGCTTGACCCTGGCTTTTATCGAACTATCGTGCGCAATTGTTCTATAATTATGTGGGGAATTCAGATTTAGAAGTTAGGTTTAGAAATGGAAGTCTGGAAGCTGATGATATGTTAAAACTTATAGAGAACAAAATTTCATCTCAACCAAGCTTTATCTCATAGTTAGGTTGCATGTGTGGTCGATTTACTGGTTTTGCATTATTCGTCAGTAGACTGATTTTCAGAGACCTGCGTTATCAAGACGACTGATAAGATGGTGACATTGCTCGACCACTTCCATAACATATCCATGGACAATGACCTCATTACAGGTGACTTCTACGGTTCCGTTGTGAGTTCTAACCTTTTTTTTTCTTCCAGTTAGTCATATTTCTTTGGGAAAAATGTAGTTGGGGGAGAGACACTTAGTGGCGCTCTTATTTCTCGGCGCTCTAACTTTTTTCTCTTAGTAACTTTGGTTTCCATGTCATAGATCTTCTAAGGATGTCTTCTAGAAGTTGATGCTTAGGCGTTAGGGCCCCGATAGACTTAAATATTTACTTCGAGAAATAAGGGCGCCACTGAGTGCCGCCCCTTCCCCCCCCCAACTTCATTTTACTCCATTTCTTTTACACTGTTGGAACACTGCATTATCAGATTAATATCCGTCTCACTTCGTTCAAAGAAAAAGAAAAAGAACTTGTCCACATTCTGTCTAGAAAAGCTGGGCAGCGATTCGTAGTCTTATGGCGTCTGAAAATCCTTCACAAAGCCACAAGATGAAAAAATGGCCAAGAAAGTCTATATTCCAAAACTTCTCGATCGGATGAATGATAGATCATGTGCTTAAATTTTATTCCCTTAATTGAGTAGATAGTTTTGCGAAATCCGCGAGTGTTTTCAGAGTAATTGTTTAATTTTTTATCAGCGAATACCTAATACGAATACCTAATACGAATCCTAATAATTTTTTTTTTCGGCTAATTCATGAATCACTCATATTTTGTGTATGACAAATGTGACAAATATTTGGCAGTATTTCCGAACAACTGCACAGATGTCTGCCACTTCTGATTGATTATTATGATTCTCATCCATCGATTGTTGCAGTATGAATTACTTTACCTTCTTGAATGTTTCAAAGTAAAATAGCTCTTAAGCTCTTTAAGACATCCTATCGCGAAACTGAGGATCTTGGTGTCTCTGTGGGCAAATACAGAAATCAGAGAGTAGATTACGGGATAACAGTGGGTGGTCTCAATTCCCGCTAATCATCCTGTCAAACGGGATGGGATGCGGCATTCGTTCCAACGAGATACGTGAGAACGCGCCACTTACGTGCACGCACAAGCCACTGACACACATCTGGGGCGCAGATTTTGTTCTGGCGGTCGCGGCGCGCCACGATGGAGCACAGTAACCCCCTCCAGGGTTCCATTGCTCTCTATCCAATATTATCAAACTGTATGCTTCATGTTTTTGTTTCTAACCTCGCGTAGTTACTTCAGAGTCGCATCTACTCGTTATCCAGTGAAATAAAAGGTATAAGTACAGTAAAAAGTGACTTCCTGCAATACTGATTTGAGGATAGATTCGCTTAGAACTTTGATTCTTGAGAACAAATATTCAACTAGTGAGAGTTCAAAGTGGGTTGTTCTCTACAAATCGCTTCGAGTAGAAGCTAGCTTTCATGAAGAACAAGGAATACTTATAACTGGGGTCTTCGTGGAGCGAGCCTATTTTGTGTTTTTACATCGCAGTAAGGAATTCAAGGAATTCATGATATAAGGGCCAGGCAAACAGCATCACATTCACTTCTACTTTTTGTGAGCAAACCGATAGGCTGCATGGTGTAGGATATACTTTGCTAGATTAAGATCGGCTTCTTCATTTGATGCTGAAGTATCCATCATTTGCAGCCTCATATCCTTGTTCCGATTCATGAACGTACCTCATATCCTCCGTGTTTCTTTTTGATAGGTTTGTGAAAAATGTTCACTATAAAGGATGGATGTAGCGACTGGACATGTTTAATGTTTGTGGAATATAAAATTAAATGGAACCTCATCCAAAAATGGTATTGGCCCATGTTAAGAAAAATAGTGAAGAAACGAATGAAAAAGCTTCAATTGTATTTGGAAGAAACTAATGTGTTAAGTATTAATAAATTTTTTTCGGGACATTGAAACATGGATGATCTTGGTAACATGTGATGAAGGAGGATATGCTTAAAACTTTGGATTTTTTTTAGTTCACGAATTTGTTTTTCGGATTTGTTTTAGTTCACGAACCAATAGATTTAAACTATTTTTGACGCGTGTGTTCATTTATTCAACAAATTTTTATTTGAAAACAGACGTTTTTGCACAATTACGATCGTGCAATGAAGGTAAATCCATATTTATCTTGTGATTTTTTTTTGAAAAAAAAAAAACAATGGCTAAGATTCTCGCAGACTCTTTGTTCCGTTATATAGTTGGAGTTTGACTCAAATGAGGTGAGTTCTAGAATATTTGGTTTTTTTATCAGTGAGATGGCACTCATTTCGCAGCTCTGATGGCCACAAATGGAATGAAGGGAAACATCCGGTTTCGCTTGTTTGTTTTTTTTCGTTTGAACACAGCAAATCCTTCCTGAAAACCCTTATTGTGAGTAGGAGATCATCAGACACAGGTGATGAATCTGTTGTCGCCAAAATCTTATAAATCACCTTTCCATGTTGAAGATGATCACTCAAAGACATCACGCCACGAAGCTGAGGTAGTACGTGTTTTAGCCGGGTAATGCCTGTACGGGTTCGTAGATTCTGGGGAAGGTGGTGATTCCGTTCATCTCTCCCTGTACCGGATGGGTTTTCGACGAATCGCAGGCGGGGCGGGCCGCAAACGTTGCGCACTGCAACAGAAGCCGTCATAAGAAGCGGTATTCCGGTCGTCCGTTTACACTGGTACAGGGAGAAATGAACGGAATCACCCTCTTCCCCAGAATCTACGACCCTGTATAGGCATGTAACGCCTATACAGCCAACGCCTACGCCTGAACCACCCCAGATTCGTGATCGCTTTAAACATGAGTAAGAAAACTACGATCGTGAACGATGCAGTAATGAATGTCCAAGCAGCGTCCGCTAACGCTTCTTCAATCCTTGATTCACTTATCGGGATGCCAACAAAAAAAAACTTCAAAAATTCTTTAGTAGGGAAATGGAGATAGATGTCGCTACCCTGCTGAGCATTTCCCCTTCTGCTTGTGATTTGGGCTGCAAGTATTAACGATTTCTAGTAAGAAGCTTGTAAATAACGGTACAAATTGTGTTGGAGCAGTACCTGGAAAGCAGTCCACGAAACAGTAAGGTACTTAAAACCTGGACATTATGATATATCCGATCAGAAAAGGAAAAGATAATATGCACAACATTTTTACGGAGGTAAGAATACACGGCTCCACAAGCCACTCCATCCCTCAGGGGATGCCGCACTCTAACATTGCGCGGCAACGCAGCCGCCGAAACAAAATCTGGCCTACTGTGTTTTAAAGGTAGCATATCACTAATCTGACGTGGTATGGACTTTGTATCTCTAGGGCTCGGAAGCCGCCACGGCGACATGCATTGCAGTCCTTCACACGCGCCGCATAAACGAGCGAGCATTCGAGGATTAATAAGGTCTCCTCACACAGCCTTTTCATGTTAAACTAGTGAGTAGACTGCTGAGAAGAACGGATCGTGTACATGAAGAGGCGTTCCAACGCACCTCGTAGGAACTAAAGCGGTTCCCATCCCGTTTCTTGCGAGGATCACGGAGAAATGAGCGGAACTACGTGGTTTTCCGAAATCTACGGCCTCTATAGAAGCTTTCCATGAGAAATCCATACCACGCCAGATTCATGGTATGCTGCCGTCAATGGCTTGTTATGCATGCGCCGGATTTACGAGCGAAACATGTTTCAATCAATGAGGTTACCTCGGCAGCCCATTCAAATAAAACCAAAGAATGAGCTCTTGAGGGAATCGGAGCGTGGAAACGCCTCTTATTCCTACGAGGTACCTTAAAACGCACTCCGTTTTAGTACAAAGGAGTGCGTTTTAAGGCACCTCGTAGGAATAAGAGCCGTTTCCACGCTCTCTTTTTTTGACGATTAGGGCGAGTCGAGCGGAAACACGCTCATACTCATAATTTACACCCCAAACTCTTCATTTGCCTACAGAGACCTTTACATCGTCAGTTTCGTGATATGCCGCCTATAAGCTAGGAACTGTATCTTATTCAGCTTTTTAATTAGTAATTTTTCAACATATGCAAGGCTCCATTGAGCGACACATTCACATAAATGCAGTAGTGAAATTTATTCCAGACCATTTACTTTCAGTGTTATGTCCATTTCTATCCTCTTTTTTTCTCGTTTTTTCCCTTTTCTTTTAATGTTGTGTTCTCTTTCTTTTCTTGTCTTCTATTTCTCAGTTTAAAATATTGACCAGGTGCGTGAGCTTTTCTCCTTTTGGTTATAGAAATCAAAAGGGAATAGTGACTATCATGATTCATTCGGAAAAGCACTTTTTAAGTCGCTGTTTTTTTTTTTTTGGCGTTCTTTAAAGGCAATATATTATAAAATTCCCACAAATAGATAGTGGTCGGAATGTAGTTCACCAATATGGATGTGATTTCACTTAATGCCGCCTAGTAATTTAGGCAGTAATCTTCGTTTGCACCGCATTAACCTTCCACACCGCAAGAAGTCGTATCGTTGGGGCCACTGGTGCAGCTAAGGGTGTTTCACACGCTTTTTCCCTGTTTACTGTTGGGAACTGAACGTGATCACGCTCGTATTTGTGAACTATACCCCTACGCCTATCCATTTGTGGTACGCTCCCAACATCGTTAAATTCGTTCGTGGTATACTGCTTCTAATTTATCACATTGAAGTGAATGGGGCTGTAACGCCTGGAAACTTGTCGGGGAGAAATGTGTTTGGATGGATAATAAATCTCCAGCCTATTCCATGTGCGAGGAAAATCTATTTGTTTGTCTTATTGGAGATTACCTCATCATACATGCCTTGCTCAAACCCGACTAATTTGCATCCATGTTATCCCAATGTTTTCGCACCTTCTTCAATGTAAGGTTTCAAATCAATCAATTAATATCACGCTGAACACTTGTTGTACTTAATACTGTCTTGAAGTAAAAAAAAATCCGAAGTGCAGCGCATCCATCGGCTTCATAGTGGGCGATACTTTAGGAAGCTGTCATTGTTAGTGGCTACGCCGCCTCTCTCGTCCGGAACTGAAGAGTCCCGCCTTTTGCCGATCTTAGTCCTTTCAAGAACTTCATATTAACTATTACAAGCATTTTTATGTTCTCGATGTGCACTACGCTGAGTTTCTCCACTAGTTGCTACTATTACAAAAAATTTGGGAACTATTGTGAGCCCATACACTTACTGGCTACAATTAGATTTGCCTTCGCATGCTTGAAATTCAAACAAGTTGCTTGGAACATTTATCGTTTGAATCCGCAATAGGGCCGCGAAACTGGACTGCAAAGTGTTTAAAAAATGGCCTCTGCCAAGCTTTCCATGTTTACCTCTCAGAAGCTTCACAAGGGAATTGTAGGCTTCGTATCTGTTCCTGAAAGCATAATTCTCTCTCAACAACTGATGTTCGATATTCATGCTTCTTGACTTTGCCATTGAATTGTTGTGTCGGTACACAAAAACAAATTTCTTCTTGAAGGAGCAGATTGAGTGTATCACCTACTTGTCTGGATTTTTTTTTAAAGACGAATGTGGCGATGATGATGCATGTATGTTCTTCTGGTATGCATTCTAATCATTATTTCATTTTCAATCCATTCAAGGTTATAAGGAACGTGAGAGTTATCCCACCGCTGAATGTTCATACTTGTGATGTTTTTCTTTTCTTGGCCTTAACATCTGTAACATCAAAAATATCTGAAGTAACTAAAAGTTTTTTTTTTTTCAAGTCTTTTAATTTGAGTAGTGCTCATCTTTGACTATCCTTGAATCTTGGCATTTTGAATACGTAACTTTTTTATTATTGTAATTTGTTACCACTGTTCTTCTTTTTGAAATTTTTTAAAATTTTATTCTCTAAAATAAATGGAGAAGTCTATAGTAGATCCTTCCAAACTCTTCATGCTCTTTATTTCATTCACTAGCAACAGAAAAGTACCTGTATGTCTTCCGTTAGACATTGCTGTTCCCAATCATAAATAATTTACTCTGAAGCAATTCTGATTTATGGAACTCTCGCGCGTAACCATATTTTCATGGCTAACTAATGATCAGATTCTGCATTATTCAGCAATAAGTAAGTCATCAGTGATCGTTGTAACGCTATACATATTCAGAATATTTTATTCGGACTAAGGATGTGTGCCATTTCTACAGAGATGACTGTGTACGATGACTATAAGTTAGTGGAAAAAAATAGTGGAGGCTCATTTAAATCCACCTTATCAGGAAGTATATCAGGAGCTAATGAATAACATAGATTTCAGTGCGTGGATTGTGATTTTGAGTGTGGCCTCTCTCAATTTCCCTTCGATGTCCTAAAAACGGTGTGAGAAAGGGCACGTTCCCGTTCCGAGGTGGGTTGGAACGTCACCCTTGTGTATGCGCCGCAACCACGAACGGTCGAAGATCATTGAAGTCTCCTCACCAGTCTATTCAAAGAAAACTAACGAGTATGCTGCTGATGGGACCGAAGCGTGTACAAAGACATGCATTCTAACTTACTTGATGGGAACAAACCCTTTTCTCACTCCGTTTTTTTTTCCAAGATGGCTAGGTAGAATTGACTGAGGTCACGCTTATGTTCGTAATCTACACCCCAAACTTCATTGGGTTCCATTGGGTTTCCTCACTACGTCAATTCCGTGGCTACGCAGCCTTTAACGTAAACTAAGAATTTGTAAGTCAAGCTATAGGCACTAGGTGAGAAATGGATATGATACCTGAACCATCGATTTTTGTTTCACGAGGCAGCTAGCTATGGTTCCTGTACATTTCGTCGAAGAATGCCAATTGCGACCGCCATATTTCTTCCCAAGAGCTAAGTTTGTAATTAGATAGTCTTCGTGGCTCATTGACGAGTGAAATGCCGAGTAGTTAGATATTAATAAATGGACTATTCTTATATAGTGTAGAGACAGAGCTACTTCCAACGTCGATTTTGACCTCCAGGTGTCAAATGTGTGGCTGGAGTCTTTCGTTGAGGTGCGCACTCGTCAAGCTTGACGGATTTTCTCGCTTAATGATTTTTTTTTCTAAAACCACAGATGGAGATGTCGTCTCAAGGTTCTGGAAAATGCTGTTTCATCTTTCTACCTCTCTCTTCTCTCTATTCTTTTAACCCAACTCATTTTTATATTTGTGAGGTTCTTTTTGGCAGAAAAACGCTGTCAGTTTTCAGTTTTTTTTTATCACTGCATTTAATAACCAACAGGTGGAACACTACGCGCGTTATTCTCTCAGTAATTAACTACTAACCAGCTAGCTATAGAAAGGAGGCGGGCATGCCCCTTGTATTCTTACGATGCAGTCGTTTTCGTGGCTGTTAGCATTCCACACTCGCTCTGAGCTTGATCCAGAAAAATAATTGTGTCTCGGGGCTCGGGATTATCCTATTCTAGTCTCCAGTCCAGGACTGAAATTAACCAGAGCGCCGCTTTCAATTCTTTCTTCGCTCTTTGTGCCTCTATTCACAACCATACTTTTTCTTTGATGTAAGAAGTCTTTGTGTTTATCGCTAAGGCTGTTTCATACATGTTAGAGGACAAACGCTTGAATTATCTGATGTCATATAATGCTCGCTAAACGGACTATTCACAACTGCGTATCTAAGTTTCTGGAATGTTCGTGAACAATGACATCGAAGTTTGATTTCGTAAGACCCTCTTATTCTTTCTTGAAGTTCCTAAGAATCAGATGGATACCACCGGATTAGACAGTTTCCAAAAGTTGGATTTTTTTCTGACTCATTCTCTGAGAACGTTAGAAGGCTTGTTTTTGAAAATAACTCCAATTCAGATGTCATCATCATCGCTTCGAAGCTTTTCGTCTGGTTACGTTTCAAGTTCATCGAAAATTGGCGGCTCGTCCGGACTCACTCAAATCGTTCCACCTCCGAAACCACCGAGGTTTGTCGCGTTTTTTCTTCGATGTTTGCTCGTGTGAGTGTTTGATATGGGGTTCTAGGTTTTTTTCTTGCTCGGAAGCCAAAAATTATGTGAAACGGGTTTTCATTACGTAAAAATGCTGTACAAAGTGAAATATTAGAACTTGTATACTATAAACTCTATAGAAAACTTTGAATGGACATTTTCGTTCTGAAAACAAGGAAGAATATGTGTATATATATAATATAGCCGGTGAATAATATTAATATAAATAAGAAGTTATATATTGTATATATTGTTTTGGAACTAAAGTCCTAGAAAGTGGTAAATGTCAAAAAAGAACAGAGTATCCAATGCAGATGGAATGTAATGAAAAGGAAAATGACAACATGCTTATGATTTTTAGCCATCAAAAAAGATTTTTAAAAATAGTATTTTCTGTATTGCGTAATGTAATTATTTTAAGCTAATTGTAATGCTTTTTGACTATCTTCACCCTTGGAAGGAGAACTTGTTTTATTGGTAAAATACTCAAAATCCATAATCTCATATTATGTTCATGCTCATTTATTTTATTTTTTTATTTTGTTCAATTTTCTAAAGGGTTTCCAATGTTTTTTACTCACTCAATTACGGATTTATATTCAACTAGACTCGTCAGGAATGTTGTAAAGGTACTAAGGCAGGTGCTATGATAATACTGTATTCTTTCATACAACTAAGCATTGCGTATGGGTTCATGGAGGGAGAACATCAGGTTTTGTACTGCTGAAGTTTTCTGTTTCATATCTGAGTTGACTCTTATAATTCTCACATAGATAGGATGATTTAATAAAGAATCTTTTATAAAGAATGTTAGCGTCTTGATAGGCGCGATTAGAATCAGATGTAAGAAGTTTCCTATTCGTCATCATGTGCTTTCTTTACAAGCACTATTGACAGAAGCTCGTGAAAAATGCTGTATTATGGGAACTGTATATATATATTTATTTATTTACTTCTTTATTTATTTATTTTAACTGCTTCAAAGACAATTTCTTGCTAATCATCGATGTTTTCACTCTCTTGTATTCAATTAATAGTTCGAAAGAGAAGCTGGAGGAGAGGAAATTCAAAAATTCAGCAATAGCCAAAGAATGCTGTAAACTGAAGATTAAATAAAGCTCGCATCATTCAGAAAAACTTCGACTGTCAGATTCTCCAATTAAAGAAGTTTCGAAAATTTGGCATTGATATGTCACGTTCGATCGTGCTTATGGTTGATCCGCAGAGAATTGCACGTTGAAATACTCGCCTAACTCAATCTTTGGGTTGAAAAGGAACCAGAGGCCGAACTGCTAGACTGATATATGTGGTAGGGTCATGGGGCTCCGTGCAGTTACGTAAGCGGCAGCGCTCGAAGCGGCGCTATGGAGCAGTTAGGGACGAGGTGGAACCTTCACTAGCTCCATTCTCCGCTCGTTTATCGATTCCACCTCGATCCTAGCCGCTAGCTTCGCCTTCTCGAGCGCAGCCGCTTGCGCAACTGCAGCGTGCTTAATGTTGTTTTCACCCGTCTACGCCTACGCAGTAGCCGCGCTTGGAGTCCGCACTGTGGACTATATTCGCTACCAATATGTTTAATGCATGCGGTGGTGGTTTAAAGGTTCAGATGCGGGGACAAAAGTTTTGATGAAGACGAGTGCTGAAGAAGTGCATGTTCTAAAGAAGGATATCCACACGTAAAGCGTCGAGTTGAAAACGTTAAGGATTTGTGAAAGAAAATTATAGGGAAACGTGTTTAAGGCTTGCCCGTGGTTTGTATCAGTCGTGATGGTCATATGGAAAGTTTTACCTCTAAGGAAATTATGTCACGTTGCAAATTCCGAGCTCATACACCACCTGCGCAAAGCAAATGAAAGGAAAAATATGAGAATACATAGACGAACTTAAAAAAAGTAAGAAAGTGCAGTTGCTTATCTCGATCACATTCAAAACATGAAATTGATAAGGTTCTGCATTGTTTTCTATCCTTCCAAAAAAAAACGAGACAGCAAAAACTGAAATACTTAATGGTTTAAATTTGAAAAAGTTTACTTTCTATTCGGTTATGACTGCTTTTTTATTGTTGTTCTTTGATTGACATCTTTTCGTTCAGGTGCTATTTTTTCATACATGATAGGCCCGACAAAATTACACGTTACCTAGGTTTACTTGTAGCTTCTCGAGAACTCCTTTGTCCTACACATTACCTCTTTGGTCAAATTTTAATGGACCATTTGATCAATTTTCCAAAGTGTTCTAATTTTAATGGACCATTTCATCGATCGGAAATGAGTTATCTCATTTAACAATAGAAATTAGCCAGCAGTACTGTCAACTTTCTGGAAGAAACCCTGCTGTCACATCTAATTTTTGCTATCTGATAACGGTTATCTTCGTGGTAGAAGTGGTTGCTTTAGAAATCTCCAAGAATACAATTTGCATTTGCGGTAATTTGTGGATCATTGCTGTCAAGGTTATATTAGATTTCTGTGCTGCAGAGAACGATTATGGCTCTGATTCAGGAAATGTCCGGAGCTTTCTAATTTGGGTTATTTAGATGGCTAGATGGGACGAAATGGCTGAATGAGAAGTCAATATGTTTTTTTATTTCAAGCGTATTTTGATGATTTTCACTCTAAAAATTCTAAAAATTCTAAAAAGATCTATGTTTATTATTTCTGTAACTTAAAGCAGAGCAACCGTTAAAAAAGAGTCAACAGGGCAAGAAGAACGGAACAAATTAACCGAGTAGACGCTTTGAGAATGTTCACAATAGCTGCTTTGAAAAAAGAATCAGTGAACGACAGATCGACCAAATTGTTGTTTTCCTGGGCAATGTTTTTTTTTGTCGCGCGTTGTTCGTCTTTTCGACGTAGACCCTAAATTGGTCGTTGACGCAGAGCTTTATCAACAACATCTCATTGATTTTGTAACTTTTCTGTCCTGCAAGCGGTTCAACTTCTGTTTTCTCTTCTTCCTCGTTTTAAAGAAGTTAATTATGGATAAAAGGTACGTCGTTGTATCTTTGCTCCTCAGTTTTTAGATGAGAGTGTTTTGGAACGGAATTAGAACATTTGTGACGTAGAGACCCGAATATTTAACTAATGAAGCGTTACAGAACGTGGTTGGATGTAGAATACTACGATCACAATACTGTCGAGACTGTTGTGAACAGGTGAGTAACGTCGTATCATAATTTGGTGTCGACTTTAAGGACTGAGCTCTCTTTCGTTTACACTCCTCATCTGGTCAATTCACCTCAGGAGTTGTATCATATTCCCCTTTCTTCTAGCGATGATGGGCCAGTAACCCAGTATCACAAGAAGAATTGAATGCACCACCTTACGAATCTGGGGTGGTGCGGGTTTTAGGTGAATTATGCCTATATGGGATCGTAGATTATGGGGATGGAGGAGGATTTCGTCCATTCCTTCCTAATTGCCACAAAGAAGGCCCGGAAGATGCGGTTTCGAGTGTTCCGGGGAGCTGTTTCCTACGAGTTCAATTGGAACGCGCCAGCCTTGCGCACGTCCCGCATCTTCCGGGCCGTTTTTTACGGTAATTAGAAAGAAATGGGCGGAATCACCTTCTTCCCCATAATCTACGACCCCGTATAGACATAACCCACCTGAAACCCGCACCACCTCAGATTCGTGGGGTGATGTCTTTATGGAATACGTGTATGAACAGTAATTAGTCATTGTAGAAACAAAGGTCCGTCTCATTCTTAGAGAATTTTTCGCAAAAAAAAAGAGAGATTGTAGAGGAAAAGAGGATTGTAGCAACTATACGACCACTGCTGTTTTTGAATTGTTTTTTGAATTGAAAGTTGAAGAAACTGACAGTCGAAGTTTTTCTGAATGATGCGAGCTTTACTTATTCCACAGCTTACAGTATTCTTTAACAATTGTTTGAAATGAAGGCTAGTCATTATGCCATATAATAACGGGCTCATTCTGTGTTCGTGTGTGTTTGTGAATATGTGTGTGTAACGAAATTCCACAAAGCAGTGAAACGGATCCAGCGCCGTCAAATGAGTGGCGCCGGAAAGCGATAGAAGGGGGTTGGACAGGTCCCACGGCGTCGAATTTGTGCGGCGGCGTCAGAAAGGGAAAAAATTTGGTGGTGCGGACCTTACGGAGTCGAATTGGGGCGCGGGCTCCTAAGGACGGCAAAATGGGTTATACGTGCACAATAACTCCAAGTGAGTTTCTCAAGAAGTAAATGAAACGTGAACCATTTTATGGTTGTGTTGCGCTTCACCTCTATGTACTCCATCGCTCGTTTGCCTCAGGTTGGTAGCATCCTTTTCTCAAAACTTAAAAAAATACGAGTGCAAACAGCTGCTTAAATAGTCTCTTAGTCTTAGTCTCATTTGTACATCTATTATCTGTACATACATGATCTGATAGGAACCTACTCTTTATCAGTACGCTGATGACCTTCATGTCACTTCTGCTAGTAGTTGTTTATTTTATGTTGAGAAAGAAAATTGTTGTGGAGAAAGAAAGAAAAGCTCAATTACGTTTTTGAATTGTTACGGGATCAAATAAATATTGCTGTGAAATCGAGTTTGAACACTTTCTAAATGTAGTATTGATGCATTCAGGAAGAGAACCATGAAATTATCACTTCAGTTCATCATCATTTCATTTATGCAAAAAATTTTTCAAAAAAAAAAGAGCGAAGGAAGCGTTGTTAGAAAATATACAGATCTAATTTTACGGAAAATGCCATCAAATTAAATTTCTATTCATCGATAAAGGCGGACGAAGCGTGCACCACAAGAAGTCTGATGTCTGGCGCTTGTAGCACCAATTTTCTCTAGTCTCCTTCGCTAGATTTAATAGTCTGCGCATATCCAAGAATAAGGAACTTTGATGCACTAGCAAAAAACATGGCTGTCAGTGGGAAAAGTTAATTCTAATGTAATTACTGCACGTCGTATGTAGTGTTGAATGTTTTTGCCAAGTGCTCAAAAAAGACGAACTTCAATATCTCTGTCGAGATATTCTTCTTCCACTTCTGATAAACTGTATACTAAATAGGTTTGCATAAACCTGTTATACTGCATTTTTCAAACCACAGAACACCTCAAACTTGTATTATAGGATATATTTTGTATATTTTATACATATTATATATATATATATATATATATATAAGGGATTGGTTCCACAACCGCGGCTTAAAGTCTTTCCACATCACATCAAAATCGTGGTGGTGTGGGAACCAGAAAAAGAAGCCTAGAGATTGACTTGTAGATGTTAGCAGCGCGCCTCTTTCCGGTACGCGCCGTGTCCACGAGCAAGAGGTGGATGATCGATGAGGTCTTCTCACCGGCTTATTCGAGCAAAACCGACGAATACGCTGCTGAGGGGACCGGGGCGTGTACAAGGGTGCACGCATTAACGTACCTCGTAGGAGTTAACGTAGGAGCTCAGGCTGTTCCCACGTAATTTTTTATGACTATAAGGGGAAGATTCACGCAGGCTCCCGTAATCTACAACCCAAAGTCTACGCTCTCGATGTGGTTGCCGCAATCACGTCAAGATCGTGATATGCTGCTTTCAAAAGATCGAGTGAACAAAATTTGTAGAATGGATCAGAACGATCTGAAACACTTGTGTAGGGTTGGCGCATCGGGGCTAACGGTTGTGGTCTTCGTAGAATCATCGGTAGCTCCACTTAGGTAACAGGATAAGTGCAGCTAATGGGGGTTCCTCTTCAGTCGCAAACGCTGGCTCAACCCCACCGCTTCGAGAGCAGTTTCAGGCCATTTAGACTCGACTATGGTTGTCGTGACCAATCTGCATAAGTGGTATTGAAGAAGATAGGAGGCGCCAAAATCAGTAGACCATTTTATTTTAATGGTGGAGACAAGCAAATATACGCCTTGCTCTGCTGATCATAACTAAACTTCCCTTTTCTTTTCCTGGCATATTGTGATCTACGGCGCATGTATTGAAGTCTGGTAAAATGGCTGCATTTTTTGTGAATCATAGTAATACTCCCCTTTTCTCATATCTACACACAGCGGATAGAGACTCCCTTATTAATCAGGCACTTTAAGGGCAGGACAGATGTCAAAACTAATCTTTTCAATAATTATGAGTTCGGAGAAGTACATATGTATGTACAGTGCTAACAAGGGCAAGATTTACCAGTGAAGAATCGATAACCAGGGGAAACAGAATAAAAGGATGAATACTCTGGAGTAATGCAGTCCGTTTGGAATGCGCCAACGCGTTCATTTCAATTCGGAATAGCTTGAGGTTGACGAACGCGTATCTGGACTTGTGGACACATCGACCTGGGAAAGATGAAAGCCTTGGTTGGCACTAATGCGCTTTCGAACCATCGTGCATCTGTCCCGATCGTGCAGACACAGCAGCACCTCTTACCGACTGCGCTATACCCCCAAACAGAATGATTTTTATAACTAGTTATTACTATTCGCGTTCTCCTTCGTCGAACACCTCTGAGAGATTTCTGCATTGGGTGGCAACTATCATATCCAACAACTACAGCGTGGTACTAACAAACCAAACCGCTGTGCACTTCCCCTACTGGAAATAAGTAATTTTTCCCGTATCCAGATTTTGTACCGAATGACTAAGCAAGTCAATTCCCGTCATAGATTCAGAGGATGTGGTTCAGTTTTGAGGGGTGCATGGAATGGGGTTAATGCAATTTGGATCCTCATGTTTACACATATTAAGAGCCGAAATCGATCTTCCCATCCATGTCCATTTGCTTATGCTATCGGCGCTGTTTGCGATTAATTTCCTTAGCATTTCCACCCGTTCATCCACCAACCAATGTATTTCCTACTGCATTTGTATGTAGGTTTTGTCATCAGCTACAAGTGTTTACTAGCAGTAGAAGTTCTATGGATGAGGAGGGGAGGGTCGTACAAGTGTTTATCAACACTCTCCATCTATAGAAGTTCTATTGTTTTTGAAGGGTTGGCAGATTTTGTTTGATAATATCTGCATTTTTTTTGTTTGTACATCCGAGTTTGACGTTTGTTTTACATATTTGAGTTGTATTTGGTTGCAAGTCAAACGGCTTCAAAAAAAAGTCCAATAAATGAGGACATTCACTGAAAACTTTGTATGATGGAAAAAAGTTGTAAAAGTTCAGAGAAACAAGAAAAATCACTTTTAGAGAGAATTAGGTACTGAACTCTAGATAGATGTCAATTGGTGCCGTCGAGCACGTGCTTTGCGAATTGCGAGTTTTTTGCCTGTATAAATATTTACAATTAAGTACGAACAGAAGTACTCGGAGTTCTCACATGAACGAGACAGAGATTTTGACTTTATTCAATAGTTGCATCGTTCCGGTGAATTTCCCGAACTTCCAAGAGTTGCCGTTGGTGAGGAGACTGAATAGAGGATAGTAGATAAACAAGTAAAGCGCGGAAATTTGTAAACAATCGGCGAACAATATAACAAATTTTCTTGGGAAGTCATTCATGTAAGAATTTTTTGTTGATAGCAGCGTCCGCCTATATATTTTTTGGCAAGGCTTTCGTATTTCTGATTTCACTTTCAAATAATACCGAGTTAGTTAAAGTTAGTTAAATATTTTAGAATTAATTCAAAAATTCGCTCCCACATTCGTGAACAACCTAGCAGCCCAAATTATTTATGCTCAGAGTTTCGCTTGTTCTGTCGATCTGAGATACTTTCTATAAGTCTGCCGACGTAGTAGAGCTATGGAGGTCCCGGTAGATCAACGGAACCAACCAGCGGTGTGCGCTAAATTTTATTTGTTGGTGTCCGACGGTGCAATATTGATCATTGTTTCATTTTATTTTTTGTTTGTTTGAAATTGTTTGTTCTTTATCGTTCATACAAGCTCTGTGAAACTAATGCGTGCTAAAAATTCTACCACTCATTTTTAGATGGTTACTTCAAACTGTTTCTTGTTCTGATTTCTTCCTATTTTGATCCATGGTTTTTCATATATCCACTATGTGACTTGCGTGGAATGAATTGCCATATTTTTCGCATTACCGCTTTCTTTTTGTAACTTTTTGAAAAAAAAAGAGCCCGGTAAAATGACGTCCAAAACTTCTGCTTGAATTTTGAAAAGTCTCTTCTATTGCTTTTTATTGTTCGCCTCTTTTATAAATTTGTAGTGAATAATTGCATTTTTTAGGACCATTTTTTGAAACAATGCTTTTGCTTCTATGCACGCAAATTCTATTTCTATTTCGACAGCAATGCTCTTTTAAAACGCATCCTTTCACACGCTTGCCTTCCTAACTTCTTCCTATCCCTATTGCTTGATCCATCGCTCTAACTTCCTCCAAATTCTTTGTCTGATATTTTTTGTATCCATTCGAAGAAATTTCTGAAAATGAAAAATGAAAAGACTTTTAATGAAAAAACTCATTGAAATATTTGAAATATGTCCTTGAAGCCTCTGGGAGCTGGGGTTTTATCGACTGATTACCGCCAATCCGAAAATGTGACGAGTCGATGATCTCGTCCACTACTGGCACCTTCAGATCTTCATTTATAGGCCCATTTATATAATATTCATGCATTTCAAACTATATGTGGACGAATTTGTTTAACGAATGTAACTACATTGTAATTACAAAGTGCAGCACATCCCAAAATTGCCCTTTCAAAAATCCATGTGTCATTTTCTTCCTAACCATGATGGAAGCCTCTTTGAGTCAGCTCCGAAAAGTCCGAATCTATCTTGCGACCATCGTACACAGCTAAAACGCATTGTTTCTTTCATTTATTTTACTGTTTTTACATTTCCTTAGTTAGATCGCTGATTTCTCTGAATTTATTAAGATAGTCTTTCTCCGTCTATTGTGCAACCCAAAAACAGTAGTAAAGATTAGAGTACAAGTGTGTGATGCAAGTTCTTCTCTAGGTACTGTATCTTCGACATAAGTCGGGGACCCAATTATCGTATGCTGACGACTGAGTTCGAACCGCAACAGATATTCTTAATCCCCATGGATTAGAAATCTCAAAGAACATGTTATATCCCATGCTAATGCAGCCAATTCTAATTAAATATCCTTTTTAAGGGGTTTTTAAAGGTATTTAAGGTTTTTAAAGATCAGTTCATGATGTTAAAGTAGAATATTTTGTGTAGCTCAGGACGACTCAGGGGGACTCTGGACTTGTTGCTCATACATAGGTTTAGCATTTACTGTTTCTCAGATCACGATTGTCTATTTCCTCTTTTCCTTTTCTGTTCAATTTGCTTACTCGGTTGTCTGCGGTGAGCAATAAGCTGAGCTCAATTATGAAGCCATGTTTCACTGAACTTTACACTTACATTGTGTAGTTAAATAATGCAAAAGCAATAAATGTATAAACATAATGGCCAGGCTTCTGATGACACTAAAAATAGCCTCAACGATGTCATACTCTTTTTATGTGACCGCAATTTATTCCACAGATAAGGGGTTAGTGGAGCAGATGGGAAGAAAACAAAAGAGGAAGAAAGTTTGACGCACATGAGATTTTAGAATATTTTTCTTTAGGTTGAGGAGCCAAATAGGTTCCAGAGAAAACAGTATTACTATTTCCTCTTTGTTGTCAGTATCTCTCCTTCTTTATTAATTTATTTCTTTGCTTATTTCTCTTTTTCCTTTCTTTTTTTTTGTAGAATCTCACCTATGTAGAATAAGATTCTTTTAATTGTGGAATAACGGACGCTTATACCCGATACTGCCATAAACATTAGAACTCAGTTATTTAGAATTATTCTCGGAACCGTGAAGCAGAATCCGCCAGCAGTTACTAATGGAATGCCGAATAAAATAGAATCTATTTCCTCTGAGAACATATGTGTAGCACCATCCGGATCGTTACGACCCTTTCACGAACGAAATTTCGGAAAATACGCTTCGACTGCTGCTAAGAAGTATGCGGAAGAAGTGGATTTCAGAATTTATCCAGAACGCCAAATGCGTAGTTATTCTGTTTTTTTTTCTTCAGAACCATTAAAACACTGCATATGCTTATTATTTATGATGTCCATAAAAGCTCATATCGACACTGAAAATAGCTTTATGGACGTCATATCCTTTTTATACGTATGCGTATATGGTCACATTGTATTAAGGGTGACTGAATCCAGAGTACATGTCGGAAGAAATTTGATCGTTTTTGAGATGTTAGGAAGAGTAGCCAATGATTCCTCGATGGCACAATACTCCTACATTCATCTTTACTGTTTTCTTTTTCCTTTTTTCTATTTGAACTGCTAAAACACTATGATAAAGACAAGATGGAGAAACGTTCTTGATTAAAGGCATCACCTCACGAATCTGAGGTGGTACGGATTTCAGGTGGAGTTCCGGCGCGCTACTTTCTACAACGAGTTCGATTGGAGCGCGCCGGCCTTCTGCACGCGCCGCATCTTCCGGATAGTTTTTTACGGCAGTTAGGAAGAAATGGACGGAATCACACCCCTCTCCATAATCTACTATGCCTTATACGAATACTCCATCTGAAATCCGTTCCACCTCAAAATCGTGGGGTGATGCTTTTAACATAATCCGGATAAAAGCTAGCGCCACGATCTTTTTTGTCTTTCGAAAAAATCGATAATATTGGGGAATTTTGTGGTGATGGCAACCAACGAAACCGAACTATTACCGGTCCCCGCTCGCGTGTTCGTTATGAGCCGCTGGCGAATCGACGAAGAATAGCAGTCAAGGTGATCGAGGTGATCAAGCAAGCAATCAATCCGAATGGAGGGAGAAATGCTACGACTCTGAGATGTGTAAAAGGCAGAAGGTTCCAAAAAGGAAAGATGTGAAAGCGTGTTGGCTAAGGATGGCAAAAATTATATGTCTATGTATATACTCTGCTTCTACTACTATTCTACGTGTAAACAAACTATATATGTATATTTATAACATTGTATATTCACAAATAAGCACGATCGCCCTTAGGCAATAGGCTAGTTTCCTCTATTCTACGGAACATACTATCTTTTATTCGTCTCAAAGTCTTATCATCCCCTCTTCCATTCGAATTAATTGTTTGCAATCACAACAAACGTTTCTGACAATACCGATTTTTTTTTCGGAAGAGAAAAAATGACGTAACACCCCAACCGAATGTTTTCATTATCTTCATTATCTCAGTCGAAATCAACAACACTTCTCCATCTATTGCCTTTATCGTATTGTTTGTTTTTTCTTGCGCAATAAACAAACCAGTAACCAGTTAAGCTAAGTAAGATTTTGACTAGGACTAGGTTTACAAGATTCATTTCTCAGGTTGAGAAGTTTTCTGCAACAAATATGTTTGCGAGCAGTAGGAGTGGTTTAGAAATCTGATGTACGTACCAACCTTCCTGATAAATTTTGCTGATGTTTTTTTTTTTCGATGAAACTTTACTGATAATAAGTAAACAGTTTGCAGTTATTTCCCAAAGAAACTTTTAGTTTTCCCCCTTTTCCCTTGGTAAAGCTTCCTTTGTCTTCCTGCGGAAGCAATCGGGAATACTAATCTTTCGTATGCGTTCCTGTTATGTTAATTTGTGCAAATTTGTTCTTTCTTCTAGAAACTTCTCGGACATCTCGACTGTTTATATTCGATTCTTTCCGTGCAATCTGCACATATCCGCCGATTCAGTGCATCAATTAGTGGTGCTTGCAGTAGAATAGGCTTATAAGCGGATTATTCGCTGTAGGTTATTCATTTTATTTTTATTCGTCTTTTTTAATGCGTGCTTTACCTTGCTAATTTTCTAAATGTTTGAAATTCGTTCATTTGTCCTTACCCGGTTAGAGATCCAGAGAGAGAGAGAGAAAGTAACAGGATTTTTCCTTTTTGTTCCTTCCTTTTTTTAGGAGGGGTGGGGCATCGCATCCATTTGAGGTTACATTTTCGTTACTGCGAGCATCATCAACCTGATGCTATATGTGCATACGTAGCTCTGATGATTGCATTATTAACGGGCTAAGATCATGCGAGTCCAATATTATTCCGGCGATAGATTGCTGGACATATTCCTCCTCGACTAAATCCATCATGCTAGAACTTTAATTTTTTGTAGAATTTAAAGAAATAGCCTGCTGTTACTATCTCTGGTTTTTTTCTCACGTGGAAAGGTACTCAAAAAAAATGACCGAGAAAAAAAGCTGCAGATTTCCCCTCCTCTTTTTTTCGCCTTTTTTGTCCTTTTCCTTTTTTCAGCCAATTATCCTGCTATATCAGCGAAAATTTTGTTCGTCAGTATATTTTTAATGGTTCGTCTTCTCATTCATGCTTCATTTCTTAATTTTTTCTGAAGCACACTTTTTTTTCGGAAGTTTTCATTTTGGTTCAAGCATTCGAATAGCTCCATAGTCTTGAATAAATGAATGTCGAATCGCTGGGCGAATTTTCGGCTTTCATCTCATCGTGGATTTTTTTCCTAGAGAATTGCGGTTGTTCCTTGTTCGTCTGCTGCCGTAGCGGCTTCGCTAGGGACCTGTCTTTTGCAAAATTCTAATTACTCTATGATCTTCAACGGTAGCCGAGCTGCACTTGATGCTAGTCCACTACTCACTCATTCATTCGCTCGCTCCTTTCACTCACTCACACACGGACAAATACGCGCACACACCGGCCCCGCCCCTATGCGTTGGTCCATCGCCGCAGGCTGCTGGTTGAGTGAGAGACTCGCTATTGATCACACTTACACTCGTTTTCACACTCTATAATCTTCTATGTACTCATTCGTCATGAGCCGCTCTATTAATATGATCGCTCCATGTCATCGCTTATCCGCTGCGGTGGTGTTTTTTTTAGTTGCGCGCTCTGCTTTTTCTGAAGAGAGCAAAGATGCAAGACCATCATGGCATGACGTTTTTCTGCTGATGAGCCGAAATGGGGCGCGTTTAAAAGGGAATACTTAGATCTCTTTATTAGAGATCCATCTCATTTCGATGTGAACTCTCTTAGATTAGTGATGTGTAGTTCCTCTCGCAAAAAATTGCTCGGGAGAAGATTTACTAGATCCGTTTTTCTTCGGGGGAACCTTCTATGACGTCTATTTGTCAGCTGATATTTGAGTCAGTTAATATTGGTAGTTAATGTTTTTTCCAATTTAAACAACGTGTAATTTTAGGTGGAGTAGGTACAATTATTTCACCAAAGCAAATGAAACACATAGGTTGAATGCATATTTCTGAAAAATGTAATTATTGTCAATCTATCTTTTGCGTGAAACAACAACAAATTATGAAGTTATGAATGTCATACGTTTGCCTTTTCTTTTTTTTCTTGAGAATTTCCTTCTGTGTCCATGATTGCTGTGTCCGATTAGTTCGCGGTGGGGTACTGTATCCTGCATACAGGTGTCCTTCGGAGAAAAACTGTAGCGATATGCAGCGCAAACCCCGTTTGAAATATTGCTGTATACGTTTCTATCTCTGTCATGTAGGGTGATTTTTAAATTCTATTTGATTCATCTTTCTGCAAAACGTTTTTTGACATTTTTTTTTGCAGAAGATCAAAACAAATTTTTTTAAATGACCGGTTCTTTCGAAGGAAGTGAAACAAAACGTGCATTTATGTTTTTTTCTTCAGAGAACAGTCGATAATGTTCCCGTAGCGAAGAATTGAAGGAGCGTAAAAACAGTGAGAAAAAACATTGAGTTCATGTCGATTTTTTCTGCAAAATCTTCTCATCTTTTTTATATGAGTTTGTGTGATCTTTGCACCGTGATGTAATGGGTTCATGAGAATAATTACTGAGCTTTTTCATAGCTATCGTAGCGATATTTGCTCTCATTATGGCCTTCGTCGAACTTTTTCAAGCATGGAATTCCCAGATCTCATTAAATGACTCCCTTGTTATCTATTGGATTACTGGTCGTTTTGAGCGTTTCAGCTGTCGAGTTCAAGCATTTTCGTGTTTTGATCTTCGTTTAAGCATGGTCTGTCATTTTTCTCGCCTTTTCCGTATCATTCAAAGAAAATAGCTGAAGGGATGAAAATATTACTAAAAGCCTCTGCAGTTCCTACTTACTTCGTAGTTAGGTCGATACGTTGCAAAATTGTATTTGCAACAGCTGCAACAACAACTCGTTTTTCCTTTTGTAGTGGAAATAATCCTAAGCTGTTTGGATCTTGTCCTTTATTAAAAACGCTTGTGTTTGTTTTAAAAAAATTCAAATAAATTTGGTTCAATTCAATTCAGATTTAAGCTTTAAAGTGTACAAATTACTATTACGTCAACGCAAAGGTACTTTGGGAATCCCAGCTTTTTTTTTCGAAAACTTGCCACTGGTCAAATCAGCTGAGAGGTCATCTTCGTCTTTTTTTGAAGCCTATTTTAATCTTATGAGGCGGTATAAGAAGTTCCAATGCGGTTGCAGATGACCGATTGGAAGTTCGAGTCCCCCCTAGTACCAACCAAGCTTTTCGTTCTTCTGGGATGGATGAATTGGTACCAGCTTTGTCTGGGAGGATAAATACACTGAAATGATTTTTTGGTTAGCCCAGCAAGTTGGCTGGACACACGTTCGTAAACCTCAAACGATTCTGAATTGAAGTGAACGGATCCCAAACGGATTTCTTAACACCGGACACTTTATCCTCTATTTTAATCTTTTATGCTTAACTTTTCAAAAAGATTTACCGAACCAATATTTTTGTTTTTTGATTTGTATACTATGCACCACTGTTTTATTTCATATTATGTCTATTTTTCTTCTCTTTTTCTATAAAGAGACGTCCACGAAACGTTAATTTCAACGCCTCATCCAGATTTGATTGCTGTAATTTCTCTTGTTTCTTGCTAGAAACGTTTCTAAATTTCCCATATGTAGGTTTGCTTGAAATGTTCTCTTCTAAGGGTTTTGTGTTTCTCCATGCAGAAGCGTAAAAATTCCACTACGTATGCATACAGTATAATACTAATGTATGAGCACCTTATCTGTGAGATTGAAGGGGATTTTGATCAGTTTTTGTCGGCAAATTGCAATTTTTGGCTTTTTAAACCATAAAGTAGAATAAGCACCATTTTCATTGTATGGCTATGTTCACTTCTTTTGTGTTTTGAAGCGTTAGAGCTATGGATTAATGTGTTTTCTCACGAATTAATGCGTCAGTATCCAAGAGAGCGCAAGCAGCTATGATCTTTCCTATTTTTCAGACGCTATGGAGTATTACATGACTAGAAATTTCACAAATTCTTTTTTTTCTGACTTTTTTTTTGTTCCCAGTCTGAAAATAATATTTCTGAAAAATTCGAGAGAACAGATAACAATAACATTTGGAGAACATGACTTAGATAAGGATGGTTACGTTGAAATAAGTCGTTCTTATTTTTTCACTTTCATTTTGTACCTTTCCGTGATTCGTTTAAAATGATCATACATATAATAAAATTAGAGATGAGACTAAAATACCGATATATTTCTAGTTTGGGAGAAAATATCTACTGTTTTTGTTCGAAAGTTGCGGAGGGCTCCAGGAAATATTCTGAAAATTTCCAATTCTAACTTCATCGCACATCAATTGATTCCTGCAACTTGTAAAAAAAGTTCAGAAAGAAGTGGCAACTTTCCTAAGGCCAAAAATAATAATCCAACGGGCTTTAATTGATATTATTACAGTAGTTCCTTTGCACCTTTTTTGTTTTAATTGGATATAAATTCTACTAATGAAATAAGAAATCACTAGAGGTATTTTATGTGTATGTCTCACATTTCTACCTGGGGGAGGCTTGACAAAATTAGACGGGGAAAGAAAAACATTGATGGACTGGTCTGTGATGCACAAGGATCTCAAACGAAAGCACTTCAATTTGTGACTCATCTTTTTTTCTCTTCGACTCTTTCGCCGCGTCTTTTATCCGAGAATCCTATCTTGTTGCTCTCTCTTCACCGTGAAGACTGGATGCAGGTTGGAGGCGAATCATAAATGAATTGTCCGAATTCAGCATCATTGATTCGGTGGAGCCAGAGCTCGGTTTTCGGGGCGCGCGATTTTCATTCGAGAAGCAGCTTGTGACGTCAACGAGTTGTCATATTCCTCGCACCGACGACACATTTTACTGGATTTAGGGGCAGTTGTACTGAGATACATGTGCGAGCGATGTGGTTATTGGTTCCGGATGTCGTAGAAAAGGCAAAATATGAGAGGAAATGTGTTATTTAATGGAGAAATTAGTCAGGGGAGGGAAGGAGGCCGCGTTTCAAATTAAATATCGAAAATTGGAAGAACAATTAATCATTTTAGTATAGCTCCTCACCGTCATTGTTTGCCTTTCTCTTCGATGTTTTCCAGCACTTTTTGCAGGAAATAATTGAGCGAAAGCGTTTTTCTTCTATTCTACATTATTATTCGAGGAAATTATATCCTAATTGTTGAAATGTGATGCTTCTTTAAACGGAACATATTTCCCATAGTTTCCGAATATGAAAGCGTTATATGCATAAGCGTATAATGTCAACATTTCTCCTAAGCAGGTTTTCAAAGATTTTTTTTCCTCTGTTGAAAGAACTAGTGGATGAACAACTAAGATTTGTCTTCACTCCTCTTTTTGAGTGAGGGGACCTAAAGACTAAGACGTGATTTTGATGTTTTACTTTTATTTTTTCTCTTAAATGATGAAGTTCACATATGTAAAACCAAAGATATTTACTTGTAACAGTTATATATGTATAAGGTAATTTTATTTCTACAAAGTTTTTGGTTGAATAATGGTTGGTGAAAGTTCGTAATTTTACAGCTTCAAAGTAAAAACACTGAGAGATGCTCGGAGAAGGATAAAATTTTGATGGAAAAAGTCTTCGCGTTTGTCAGATGAATTTCAAGAGGAAGCAGGAAAAAAATCATCGCGTCAGAGACAGAACTAAAAGTTGGAAAAAAAAATTGACATTGGAAATTGAAAAACGCAGAAGTTAGAGGTTAGAGCGAACAATTTCAACTATCATGACGTAGTTTCAGAATGGGGACCAGGAACTTATCTGCTGGCAAAATGCATGAACAAGTTTTTTGCGGCACCTTTCTGCTTAAACTGCGATAGCGTTTCTTCAGTGCAAGAAAGGTTCAAAATTTTCAAGTTGAAAGTGTTTAAATCATCAGAAATTCCTTTTCGGAGTACCTCTGAACGTTTTTCTTTCATTTATTGAACAATTTTTAGTTTTCACAGTTTTTACACCACTTATTACTAGTTTGTTTTAAAAAATAGCTGGTATGCAGCTTGATTTTTCTTTCTTGAGCATGAACATGCAGAAAAATTGAGAGCCCAAAAAATATGTGCGTTGGTCAGGCTCAAATTGATGTCAGCCATAGTCTGACCAAAATACAGGTTTTTATCTGCTTGCTTTCGTCATGTCTTCTCATTTCCATCAACACCTCAGCTTTATTCAACGATTTCACTGTAATTGTAGCCTTTCACTAGGAAATCTCTAAGAGAACAAGGTTTCCTGTGTGGTAGCATGTGGTTCCTGAATTCTTAGCATCAACTGAGAGCGCTTTTATGCGCAGTTTCGCTCATAGCCGTCATAAAATCGCACCGATCTTCTTGCAACGAAACATATTTATGGATCCATTGATATTCCCCGATTCAATCAAGTAAAGAGAACAAAACTATTCAAACTATTATCCGGATTCTAACTTCTAGGATACCTAATTATTCAATTGTTTTCTAATGAGGAGTTAGAACAGAATTTGAGAGAAAACTTTAGATGAATAATCGCATCCTTCTTCTGTTTGCTTATCTGATTACAATTTTCGCTTTGAATAGAGAAAATGGGGAAAATGGAGAGGATTCTCTGTCGAATTCATGTTCGTATGTTTCGTTTAATGTCTATGTAAGGGACAGTTCCGGTACTTCTTCACGATAGGGATGAATTTTCTAGAAATTTACTTTTTCTGAAGTGTACTGGTATTTTTGAAGTCGCTTTTCAAGATGAAAAAAAACAAAGCAGCATCCAAACGTCTACACCTTAATAAAAGTATGTTCTCGTGTATTTTTTTTTCTTTTTGCGTACCCCGAAATCCAAATAGCCATTTGGGCGTGTCAATGAAGGTGAAAAGCAGAATTTCTCGAAGGAATCCATTTTTTTCGTGAGTAATGCCCTTTTAGGTATGGTGATTAAAGAAATCCTTCATATTCTGCAAACAGCTGAGCGCGGCATTCGGGTAAGCTGACATGAGACTTCCAGAATGTAGAATAGCCTCCTCCCCTGCAAATGTACAACGTATGAGTTTCAACCACTTAACTTCCTCATCGCTTGGAAAAAAAATTTGAAAAGAAAACTTGAAAAAAATACATGTGTGGAGTCTTAGACTGGTACACGACGCACTGAACATAAGAGAAATAAAGAAAAAAACTCAGGGATAAAATGTTATCGTAGACAGGGATTCAGTTGAGAGATCGCGTAAAATGTGATTAGAAGCTATCGAATGATTTTTTTCCATCGTTACCGAATCGCCGCTGAAAACCGTATGAATCGTTGGTTAACTGAAGCTCCTCTCAACCCTTTCTCTTCCACATTCTGCTCGCACTTCTTGCAATCTGTATAATTGTAAAGTCGAGGAAACTTTTTCATTATTGTTCACACCTTCATGTCATCTGTTGGATGTCTTTGTTCCGGAGGAATCTCGGCTGCAATAAACGTGCTCTAAGCCGTTGTTGTTAACGACGTCATAGTGCAATCAATAAACGTCTTTCAAAAACTTCATGACATTAGAGTTCAGAACACTGGTTTCAGTGAACTATTTAAATGTCTACGGAGGTTCAACACTCTATCATTGCTTAAGCAGCTCTTTTAACTCTTTTAACAATCTTTTTGTACTCTTTTGATAGTTCCGTTCCTGTTTTTAATGGTTAGAATTTTGTTAGTTGTCTGTCAGAAACTCCTTGTCCCTTATCGAAGGGAACTTGTCTTGCATGTCTGCTAGTCATCTTTTGTAAAGTATTTGAATATTTGGAACGTTTAGAATCACTTCAACATTTAAGGAATTTTAAATTAACAACTTCAAATTTCCGTTAAGAAATTTTAATGACAATCTGTGCCTTCCAGAATTTGATCGAAGGTGCAAATTCCTCTGATTAAAGTTTATCGTCTATTTCAGATTAATTTCATGGGAACTCGAATTAAACATTAGAAAGTACGGGAAGCTCAGCTGAAATTATAATGACGGTATTTCGAGAAATAAGTAGTCATTATCCGAGATATATCCAGGATCAACCGGGAGTTTTTCACCGTGAAAGCCTACACATTCAAGGTAGCCTTCAAAAAAAACGTTAGTGATGACATGAGCCATTATTATCATAGACATTAACGATAATTACGAGATAATTTCTCAGGAAATGGAAACAGTGAGAAGTCAGCTGCACGCATCTTCTCTTGTTGATGCTAAGTTTCTCAGGCACGCTCAAATCAAATGCGAACAAAGTTTTTGAGGTTTCTTTTAAAAGTTCTCAGGTCAAGGGAGAATGGGTGATTTTTTTCTTGTAATTTGCAAAAGTTACGAAAAACGTAATCGCCAATAATAGCTTTTAATTCGGTTCCTAACATTGTTTTCAATGCTAACGGCTAACAACTAAGCACGCTTTCACACATGACCGCCGTGAGAAATGTCGAACGGCGTAAAATATGAGGTCAGCAAAATAGGCAATTTGACTGCAGAATTCCTTCCTAGAAGCTCTCCTTTTTCTCTCGAATGAGGTTATTCTCCGAGATGTTACTGGTTCTGAAATTTTGTTTTGTGTGTCGTATCATCACTTCGACGTTACCTCATTCAATACTATTGTTTCGGGAAAGGAATCCTGTGAAAAAGAGAATATAGCAGCATGGAAGCTCCATTTCCTGAATCCTCCTCCTCATAGTCTTCATTTTTTTTCACAGTTACGTTACTTTGGTTTGCGTATACATAGGAGTGGCTACCACGTTTTCCTGCACTTGAGAGCTGACCGCAGTAACCTCGGAAGAAGTTCCTTTTTGACCCGATTATTGAAGAATTGTGGCAAAATTATTTAGTTCATCTCGTCTGGTGCTGCTAGCTCGCAGTCATTTACCCATTTTAGGTAAATGTGTGGATTCGAGTCCTTGGATTTAGAGGGTATGGATTATAGGCTAAATTGGATCTACTCACTGTTGATTTAATGGTGAATACGGCTACGGGATTAAGTGATGCCCCTGTAAATAATAAGCCCAACTGTTTTAATTTGCTAATTTGCCTAATTTTATATTTTAGTAGTTCTGCTATCCTGGCGTCACAGGTTTGTACTAGGTGTAGGCTTGGAGAATAAGCAGATACCCATCTACATTTGGAAAAAAAACTCCTTTATCTTTTCCTTCTTTATCGCTCATACTTCTTCTCCTCAGAAAGTTATGAATAGAAACCCATTCATGCATTAGAATTCATCCAGAATCAAAGATGGATGCAATTTCTTGTTGCTTGACTTGAGTAGACCCTAACCGAGCGAGCAGCACGAGAAGAGGCAAAAGCTTATGTCAACGCTCATCTATTCCTTGTGTTTACATATTTTTTACCTCTCTTGAGGGAATGCGACGCCAGATTACTTTTCCCTCTCAACGCGACAAATCTCTATCTGCGTGTCGAAAAATTTCTTGCCATTACCACCTTTTTTCTCTTTTACTTTTTCTGTTGTTTTTCGTATTTCTTCTTCGGAGATGATTTTAATAGTAATAATAATTTTTTGTTTATGTCTAATTAACGATGAGAATTACTACTCAATTTTACGGTTTGGTGACAAATTTCTTTCAGGATCGTAAGGATCTCATCCGAATTTCTCCTTTCTTCTCTTTTCTAGTAATAAGGAACTGATTTTCCGTACTTGCTAACTGTCTATACCATCTACCTTGAGCGGATGTTTTGCTGCAATTTCCAAAACTAAATAATTCAATTTAACATCGTTGCATTTTCTGAATTCATTTGATTCGACTTTGATTAGCTTTCTGAAAGAATGCTTTTTCTTTGACTGCCTTTGACACAGCACAAAATTTGTTGTGAAGGAATGTACCCTATCTTACTTCGACAGCTATATGAATTCTCGTGAAATTCATCTCAAACATGCATTTCTCGGAAAAGTAACGGAATTTTACTTGGATTTGGTGCTACTCAAAAATGAAAGGTGTTTAATAAACTTTTTTGTTAATTAGGTTACAATGATTTGTGATGAACTCTCTTTTATCGCTCCACGCTGCTGTTGTCCTCGCCTCTTCTTCAACAGTTTTCCTCTCTGGTTCCAGTATCACCCATTCCGTAAAATCCATTGTGCATGATCGGAATGATTCTTTCATTTTTTAAGCCGATTTCCGGATGTATGTCTTATTTTTTCCCTGAGGAACGAGTGAATTTTTTGTTTGTGATCTTCATGAAATGTGTCTTTTTACCGACAATTCCAGTCCAGTCATATTCCGCATCCTTCCAGAAGATCGCAGTTTTCTCATAGCTCTTCGTTCATTCGTCAAAGTGTGGCATTTTTAAAGATCCTAACGAGATTAACGAAAACTTTGTGCCCTGTAAGATCTGAAATTTCTCGAATGTTTCTATAAACTGCAGCCTTTTTCAATAACAATAATTCAATAACATCCTGAAGCAGAACCAACCCATCATTACTCCATAGTAACCTTACCGCTGTCTGAAATTAAAAGAGGCAAACAATGTCGTGATGGAAGATGTTTTTTCTTCTGTTGTGGATGCTCTGCAATCTCAATTTTCAAGTCATTCCAATCCAAAAGACATTCGTTGCGCGCTGTCTGGATTGCTAGCACTCCAATTACTTGTTTTATCCGATTACTTTTTTGCTCGCTCGCGGCTCGCTTGCGCAACTACATTTTCGACGTGCCAATGTGTCGTATGTATCCGTGTATGTGTGCGCGCGTGTAGGTGACTTCCTGGGAATATCAAGGCTCAGCTGAGAGAATCCATTTGTGAATTTTATCCGGCCCGATCCGGCGAACAGCGCTGCATTACCCTCGCTCAGACGTTATTTCTCCTGCTGTGGACATATTTCTGGATAAATTTCTCCTATGGACGGTCGTAACCACCATACAACCTTCAGCCATTCACCTATTTCGAATTTTAGGACTTAGAACCTACAAATTAGTGGGTGATATTAGTGTTATCTAGGATAAATTCAGCGATAAATAGGGTTAATAGTAAGTAATTAATAGTAATTTTTAGAAAATTTCGCGAAAAGATTTCTTCTTTTTTTTCACTCAATCATATACCAAAAAGCAGGTTTTAGCTCATATTTCAGACTGCTCCTCGCTTTTCAGGAATTTTTAGTAGTTCTGCGAATGAATGCGCAATTGTATTTTATTCTCTATTCATATTTTATTTATTTTTTTTATTATTTCTTTATTTCTCCACTTATTTCTTCAACAATATTATTGTCTTTTGCTCGATTTTATTCCAAAAAAACTGCTTGTGTATGTACTTTATTTAGGCTTCACAAGATATTCTTTTGAGGAGTAAACATTTCGAATAACTTGATTTTAAAGGATTCCTCGAATAGTTCATTGGTGAAAATTTTGAAGTTCTTCGGCTTAGCTCTTGTACAGATGTGTAGTTGGTCTGGAAAAACAATATTTCACGTTTATTTCCTCTAAATTGTGAATTCAGTAGCCTCAGAATGGTACTAAGTACTCACATTGTTTTTTTTTTAAAGAAAAATAGTCTTGTTGTTTCTTTTAAATATACATAGATGTTAATTTAACATTCCTGTCTTACCAAGTGATTGTTACAGTATTAGCATATTATTACAGTACAAGTACAGCTATATTTTATGCACAATACAAACACAGCTACGATCGTTTGAATAACAATTCCCAATCTTTTCATGTTTTCTTTGGAATGTTTTTTAAAGCGTCAATGACTGAGTGATTTACCGGTGAATCACAGTTTAAAATGTGAGTTTTTTTAACGAATAGGTGCTAATAGAAGGTGACCGGTAATTTTTTTTCGTAAAATAAGTAGGTATGGTAACACAGGTGGGAAACAAAATGAATCTATTATCTCTAATAGAGGAAGTCTAACGTAGTCGGTAACAGGCTCGTTGTAGCCGCACGGTCGATGGTTTGAAACCGTCCTAGTGCCAACCAAGCCGTTCATCCCTCTGGGATCGATAAATTGGTGCCATACTCGCGTGGGAGGATGAAAACACTGACTCGACACATCGGTCAGACCCCGGAATTCATTGTATGGGCTAACACACGTTCCTAAAGATCCCTAAAGATTACCAGTTGTAGTAAAAACGCGCTGGCGCATCTCAAGCGGATTGATACGCCAAAGACTTAACCTTCCCTTTTATCCTTATTATCCCTAATAGCATTGTTATCCCTAATAGTTCAAAGTGCGTCCGTTCCACGTGAATTCAAGCGTGAGCGATTCGCATTGTCGTCAAAGTGTTCACATTAATATTTCTGTGCATCCAAAATAACCTGGCAGAAGAGGATGAAATTGATGGGATATTCTGCAGCAGCACTGTCTCTTCCACATCTCTGTTCACATGAAACCTTACCCGGATGAACTTTGTGGACATGATCTTTGATACTCCGTAGATTCCTAGGAATTATTGATGGAAAATAAAATGGAGAAGAAAGTCGTAAATTTTTCCCTTCGACAACTCATTTTAATGATTTGAATAGAGAAGAGACAATTAACAAACTAAAAAAAATAGAAGTGAAGTGGATGAAGTGGACAGCATTGAACAATCCATGTCGGGATGGGCCCACGTGTTTGACATCAATTCAAAATCGTTTGAGGATTATGAATTCGTGTGCAGCCTTACAATCACTTGTGAAGGCTGGCTGACGTCTCAGGTCAGTGTTTTTATTCTCCCAGACAAGTCTGGTAGCAAATCTTCGACCACGGAGTGACGAAAAGCTTGATTGGCATTAGGGCGGTTCCAAACCATTGATTAGTCGTCCCGTCTCAGGCGAACTGCTTCACCGACTGTGCTACATCCGTCCTGGAACTGACTTAAAAATCTTAAAAATCTTAATACAATTTTGTTTGGTGAAAAAGTCTATCAAATGATACACGGTGTGCGGTCTTTTTTCCTACATACATTTACTTCTGCTTTTACTTTCACTTCCGGGTAAAAAAAAAGCTCAATATTTATTCCTCAACACAATGTCCTGAAGCAGTGAGCTCGGGATATTGTTCCGCTTATATCGCTAAATCTTCTCAAATCGTTTCGTTTCGTTCCGGGAAAAAAGGATAACTATTCAAGTTTCTATTTAATTTCTAGTGAAGAAAATGGAAGTTTTAAATAATGCCTTTTTTGTCTGCGTCCTTGCGGTGTTCACAAACAGTAAAAGATAATTTTGGATTTCTTTCTTTCAACCAACACAATCTAATATTTTTTCGACACAAAACGAATTGTCTTGCGTGGAATCACCAGTTTTTATTCGATTTGAGTTCTATGCATCTTTTTACAGCAACAATTTCATTCTTTGTTTGTTGTTCGTCTACGGATGTGAATTTCTGGCAAACAACGGCACCATAATCTGATATTCACCTTTGTTTCCACACACGTGCTGGACTCGTAAAAATAGCATCATTTCAATGCTAGTGGCAGAATAATTTTAAAAGTCCATCACGGATGAAATGTTCTTGATTCGTTCCTGAACGAAATCCTGAACCAGGACTGGTCAATAGTTTTGGGATACAACGGATTTACCGCATTACGCCCGATATTTTTTGTTTGTTTTGTTCAGGAAAGGAGGTAAGACATGTGACAGCTGCATCGTATTACACTAGACATTGACTAATGGATCTTTGGAAATAAACATTATTTCTTTACCAACGCTGCCTGTTAACGTGAATGTTGTTGTTTATTTTCGTTCACTATTATCATTATTTTCATTCATTTCATTTCTTACTGGTTTCGCTATGGCTTTCTGAATCTAGAAGTAAATAAATGTAATAATCTAAATAAATCTGAAATTTTTCTAAATAATGTTAGTTGTGGAAATTAGTGCCGATTTTATGAATAAATTTGAGCTAGAACCTGACCCTACGCAGCGAAAAGTCTTGCGATATCCTTACATGAGAGTTAGAGTGAATTCCTTTGATTCAAATTAATTTGTAGTTTTATTTATTTTATTGTTTTTATTAGTTCTATTGAAATCATTCAATCATGGCTAGTCTCGTTGTCCATGTTGCTCTTGGAGCACCTATTCAGTTCAAAAATAGTCTTGATTTCTCCAAAATTAAGATATGAGCATTCGAGAGAGAGGGAGTTACTTCCGTTTGCGACAGCTCCCCAGGGATCATTCGTCGCGCTGAGATAAAAATTTTTTGTTGACTTGATTACATTACTTGTTATGCAGCCCGAGATGCCGCTCCTTCTTATTGGAGAGCCACTATAATTCATCCTTCCAGATAATTTCGAGTAATTCTGGAAGTGTTTACCCAGCAAGTTTTTTTTTTCCAAAAGAGTCATTTTTTTCTTTCTTTTCTTTCTTTCTTTTTCAAAAGTTGAACGGTGTTACTGACCTCACATTTCTAAATCAATTGATCTTTTTAATTATAATTATCTTTAATTATAAAGTCCAGGACGAAGTGAGAGTTAAGTCGGAAAGTGGACCATTTGCTTCTTTTCGGTTTTATATCAGCGATTACTGTGAAATTGGTTCGACGCACTTTAGTTCATTCTTCGTCTCACTTTTCTAAATACTTTAGATTTTTGGCGTTTTTTTTTCCCGGATACAAGCGTTCTTCATTTTCTTCCCAAGGCTTTCTTGTTTCTTTTCGTCGTTTGTTTGAGAAATCGTGACAGATCCGGAACAATATATGCGTCAGAGTCATATTTTACATTCCGAACAGCCTCAGCGGGAAGATATTCGGATTCATCTCGGTCGTTAGTGCCATAACGGCCACTGTTCGGCCCTGTAAGAGCGCGTATATGTCTTCATATAACAGGAACTGCTACAGATAGAAAATATCTAGAACCATATATGCAGCGGTTCTTAAGAAAAGAGAAAAAACAACACGCATCAATTTTATGAGGTTAGTATTTCATAATTCTTTTTTTGTTTGAACCTCCCACCCCACTAACGTACAATTATTGAGGAATTATTGTGCATGCGTTCAGGAATTTTTATAGCGCGAATTATTTTCGTAGATCTATAATTGCTTTATAGAAGATAAAATATTTGGAAATACTATATATTTGGAAATACTATAAATGAAGTTCGATCAGTGGCGCTATGGTCCTAGGAAGTGCACAAAAGTATTTTCTTTCTTTTTTTTCCAGAGAATTTTTTGAAAGAAGAAAGTAAGAAATGAAGTAAGCTTTTAGTTTTTTTTTTGGTTTTTTTGCTGATTGTTTTTCACTTTGAAAGACATTTTTGGGAAGAATAAAAACTTTCTTTCTTCGTCTTGAAAATGTTTATTCTTGAAATTACCAAGTTTTTAGATTTGCGAACATCGATTTTTCGCAAAGCCTACGAAATCTAAACATAATCGCTTATCAGAACTTTTCGAACGTTTTTTGCTGTTCATTGGCGGGATGTTTGTGTAAAATATAAGGCTTTCGTAGGAGCAGTAAAAGTTTTTCATTCCTAAATTTACCGCCTTACATACTTGAACCTCCCAGAGCGGCTTTCTCAAAGCGTCAGTTCAAACGGTCCGGCTTCAGTGTAATTAATCTTATTGAAAACTCCTTGTGGCAGAACAAGCTATTCTAGCGGAATTTTTCCAATATATAATAATAATAATAATAATAATAATAATAATAATTATTATTATTACTATTATAAGTTATTCCAATACAGTACTTGGTCCATTACAGTATTCTACTACAAAGTCAGTGACTAGGAATACTTTTGAAGACTTTGGGAATTGGTAGCAGGGTTTTGACGTAAGTTAGAGACATTTAGAATATTGGGTGCATATTGAATATTTTGATGCATATGTAGCTTTTACATAGGATTTGTGCCAATACAGACGTTGCTCGTAATTCAAGCTGAGTTCACTTTACCTCATCGGCAAATCTCTCTTTCATCATTTTTTTTACGTTTTCGGACTCATTTGTAACTTTTTAGTACGCATCTTCATGTATGTTTATTATTTATATTAATTGTTATTTTATTATATATTCTTAAAATAGACAATGAATAAATAAAATAACTACTCATTACATTCCCTGTACCTATACTATACATAGTCGTAAGTGCATAGACAATTTTAATTTTATGGAGGTGTTATATCCTTTTTTCTGTTGAAAACATTATGAATGTTAATTGGATTCAATGTGTTGGAGAGGTGTATTGAAATTTCCATAATTGACTTCAGAAATGCAAGTGAAACTGAACTGAAATTGCTATGGGAAGTTCCAGAAGAAACAGGACATATCATTTTCCCATATACACGGTAATAAATAAGTTAAATAGCTAGATCACATGAGCAGCAAATGAATTATATATGTAATTTCCCGTAGCTTTTTCAAAGGAAAATCACAACTTTTTTCTCTCGCAACATTTTCTTTCCTTTCATCTCGTTAAGCATAGGATTTCTTCTTCGGTATTCTTGTTATCCCCTTCGTAATAACCTTCAAAGTAAATAGTCTAATGTGCAGTGAGATTTCTCTTCCTCCATCTAATTGGTGGAGCGGAAGCTGTGGAATACGTGCGTGACTCGTTTCCGCTAGTTTCGCATTGGCATCGGTGTTGTTTTGAGCGGAAAGCACGGGTGAATTGCTGGATGGCAGCGTTTTCGCCGCTATCCATTTGCGTGTTGTTTGTCCATTCCCTTTCAGTTTCGGGGACATCAATTTTTCTCCAAGTAATGATGGAGTGGACATTTTCTTAATCAAAACCAACCTAAGGACGCTACGTATGCTCGCAGACATCACCGCTCCTTTTTTTCAATTTCCTCGAAATTTCCTGTATGAAAAAAAATTATTCTTATTTTATTTTTCTCCTAGCGCCTATTTCTTAGCGCCTGTTTGCTTTACTTTCAGCCACATATTTAGAAGTCTGGCGTTATTTTAGGGTAGAATTTTGAAAGTTGTAAAGAAATTTAGATATTCCATCGGAGTTTTTTTTTAAAGTCTTCGATCCCATGCTATGTATGTATTTGAGGCAAATATGTAGCCGTCTTGTGAATAAAAATAGTAAGGATAAAAGAATTTGCGATTCATCACCCATCGTCCAAAGCGAAATTGACTCTCGATTCTTTAATATGTTTCTTGATTCATTGGAATGGAAATAGTTTTAAAGTGGCGAATATTTTAGGAACAAAATTAATACACGTTTTATTACGTCGACTTACTTTACTATTACCATAACGAATACCCGGTAGCTGGAATATCATTATTAAAACTAATGATATTGAGCCACCGGCTATTCGTTATGATCTTTTTTACGGTCGAAACATATAGAAACTTGCGTAAAACTGAAATGTACAGTATTTTTTTTCCAAATTAGTATTATCTTTACTTATTTATCTGTATATCTAATAACTTATTTATTTATCGAATGAGATAAACTACTTATGAAAACCCATGAGTACTTAAATTTGCTACCACACATTAATGGAGCAGCTGACGATTGAAATTCTTCCTTTGAGAATTTATAGAACTGCGAAACTTCGTCCTATTCGTTCGAATATACGTCATCACATCATTATTATGTTATGTGTTATGTTGTGCGGTGATTGCGTTGTTCTCTCTCGCTGTGCGGAGAAATTGTGTTATTATTAAGCTCAATCGATTGTTTTTTTTTTTGTTAGAGAATTTGCTTCCTTGAGAATGAACCGTTTCACTGAATTCTCCGTAAATAAGGTCATTAAAAAAAGAAATGTTTCAATTTTTTCCGAAATTCCGTTACTTTCAAGTGATTTGGATCGCTTAAACACGTATTTCGTAGGAAGAATTCCTTTCAAATTCTAAGTGAGATAAACAACACCTCTAATGTGCACTTGACAGATGAGAAACTTCTTAGGGGAATAAGGTGCAATTTTTCACACATAATTCAATGATTGTTTACTGTAAATTCGTACGGAACATTTATTTGGCGAATTTTTCATAGTAGGACAGGCGAAATACGAATATGAAATAGTGTGCACTGCGCTCATTTACATTCTTTGTTTTCTTCGTTTTCTTTGAAGAAAATCTCAAGACTCATTTTTAAAGTTTTTATTTTATCGCATTTCATATTAATGAGTTCAGTTCTCGTTTTTTTTTTCTTTTGGATCTCATGCATTTCCACAGAGCGACCAACTTTTCTATTCGGTTTCTGTCAGGAAACTGTAGTGAGGCATTTGATACTAAATGCATTAATGATAACTGTTTTTACCATTTTCTCCACATGTTGGAAATTCCTTGTATTTTCTAATTTGTTGTTCTTGAGCTTACAACATGTACTATATCATTTCCTTTTTTCTCAAGAGAAACTCTCACCTACTGGATAAAACTTTCAGACTATGCTACACCGACAGTCGCTTTAATCAGACGGATACGTACTATAAGGAGGTCGATCATACTCTGTCAGCGGTGATGAATGGGTTGACATTTCAGCTGCAGGTATTGCTTGCTCACCTCTTCTTTCCTTTTTTCCTTTTCAAAATCTTGAGCGAGTACTACAATTTTTGCTCCAATTGCTACATGTTGACGACTACAGCAACCCAAAAATCATGTAGTCATGGCGATAACGTATGAATTTCATGAAGGTGAAGAACGAAATGAAATTATATCATGCACAAATGATGATAATTCAAGTGTTTTTTTTTTCTTGCATATTTCTTCCATTTTTAGCAGTTTTGGGAATTTTCCTAACTACTCATCAGTGCGGCGACAGACTAGGGCGCGGAATAAGTACATTATTGGGATTGTTCGTGAAGTAAGGACTTGCGTTTGGAAAAGATTTTAACTGTAGTGTAACCCTATTGTGTCAAATCCGATGTTCTCCTTCTAGTCTGAGTGGCAAGCGCGCAGCGCGTAATCGCCCGCATTCTGGAGTCGGTTAGGAACCCACTCTACTAATAGATCATATGAGAACTATATTTCTCTATGTCAATCACATAATTCTAACATAAATGACAAAATTGATGCCAGATGTGGTCTAGGCGATATCCCTGCCACTTTCGTTCTATGGTAGCGTGTCCTTGACGACAGGGAATCCGAGATTCTCCCTACTTCGATCTGATACTGTATCTTAACTTCCATCATTATTTATCTAACTCCCAAAAGGAAGTGTGCCTCTTTTGTGCATTTGAGGAATAAATAATCGTTTAGAAAATGATTTTGAAAAATAAAGGATCAGAACAGTAGTAATATTAACTTGACTATTAATTTGAGAAGAATTTAAATTTACTATTAATTTTCAAAAAAATGCATATTCTGGTCACGTACGAACTAAAAAATAGCAACACAATTTCCATCAACATAAAGTCTATGAGCAACTAACTCGGAAGAAATCTTCGTCGCCGCTTTAGAGGGAGTCGGTGGTGTGAAGATGATAAAAATCCGGCTCATCCGGTGAGGTTTTGTCGCAGCCAAAGGCAATTGCAGAGAAAAATTTCAAAGACAAAAAACTATAGAGTCAGTAGTGTATCAGCGTTATACATTCGTATTTTCCGCAGAACGGAATAACGGTGGAGGATGGTTTTGGTGGGGTTCTGTCCCATCACTACGCTTTACCTGATCGACAGCAGCAGTCATTTATTTGTCTTTTTTTAAAGCAACAGCTATGGCGCACTGTAGACCAAAGACTAGAATGTTCTCCTACAAGATCCGAGTTTTTTTGTTATTTTTTTCTACGCTATGCAGTCGATGCATTATTGGATGAGCTCAAGTGTAATATTTGCTCGACATGTGAAGCTGCATGCCTAATCTTTTATGCATATCTTTTGAGAAAAACCAGGCCCAATGGCAATAGAAGATTGAAGAAAGCTTTTGAACCAGTGAGGGGATTGGAATATTTGGCTTAGCCTAAGCTTTAGTAACCTAGATTCACACTTGGTCTGGTTCATTTAGATCGTACTCTAGGGCGGAAAATAGTACAGTCAGTGTGAGATTCGGCTGTGACTGCACGATTGACCGATGGTTCGAAAGCGCCATAGTTCCAACTAACCCTTTCATCCGTCCGAGGTCGAAGAAGGGAAATCCACCTTCTTCTCTCATAATAAACAGTCTTTATTTCAAAAGCATTACCCCACGAATCTGAGGTGGTACTGATTTCAGGTGGAGTATTCGTATTCGGGGTCGTAGATCATGAAGAGGAGGATGATTCCGTCCGCTTCTTCCTGATTGCTGCACAAAACGGCCCGGAAGATACGGCTTCGGCGCACTATTTTCTACAAGGAGTTCGTTTGGAGCGCGCCAGCCTTGTGCGGCACCTCATCTTCCGGGCCGTTTTTTACGGCAATTAAGAAGAAATGAACGGAACCATACCCCTTTCCTTAATCTACGATCCCGTATACAAATACTCCACCTGAAATTCGTATCGTACTTCGTACGATTCGTTCGTATTCGTACCTCGGATTCGTGGTGTGATGCCTTTAAAAAAAGGAAAGTAAAAATAATTCTCTAATTTGTTGACGAAAACAAACTCATTCTCGCAGCGTCAGAATAAACATGGAACACTTTGGTTTCTACGTATATAGCTTCTTGCGTTTGTTGATTGGTGATTAAAAATGTTGTACCACGAAATTGTCGTGGTACGGGAGCGCCAGGAAAAACTCCGGTTGTAGATACGAGAACCGCTCAATTCCTAGTGGTCCAGAGAAACGGCGTGGGTTTTATTTCCTACGAGGTACGTTAGAACGCGCGCTCTTGTACACGCTCCGGTCCCCTCAGCAGCCTATTCATTAGTTTTACTTGAAAAGGTTGGTGAAAAATCACCACTGATCATGGACCGCGCGCTTGCGGACGTGCGCGTGTGCAAATGAACACGTAACAGCTGACTTCGTAGGAAAGAACGGCGTCTTCCACGTCGTTTTTTTTAAATGACGATTACGAAAAGATGCAGAACCACTCATCTTTGATCTATCAACCCGAGTAATCTACAACCCGAGCTCTAGCCTTTGGTTGCGGTCGGTTTTTATCGCCACGTCAAAAGCGTGATACGCTGCTTTTAAAGGAACGAAGACAGAATTTTAATTTTAAAGCAATTTCGAATAAACTTCTTTCGAATTTCGAATAAATTCTTAACCTTGGGAAGTGATCAAATGATAAGACAGTGTTTGTTGGAAGGACGGGTTTAATAATGTAAAGAACTCTCACGAAAAAAAAAAATTCTTTGACGAGCGAATCACATCTCGAGAATTGATGCATTTCTATGATGTTCTCAGAAATTTACTTTCTTCGATTTTTTTTTCTCGTGGTGAGAGGAAGAAAACAGCTGGCATGTGCATGCGAAGAAGAAGCTACATTTGGCCATGAGGCCCCGTGAAAACTGGCAAAGCAGCGAAAGAGTGCTATCGACCGGAGATGCGTGAGACAGGCAGCGTACCACCGTTCGTCTGTCGCACCACGTGCCGCACGCGGCGCGTGGGCCTGGTTGAACATGTCATAAACCCTCACATTTGTTCACTGTGTGTAATAGTTATTTTCGTCCATTTAGTCCGGCATTCATAAACGGACGTTGACCGTCGACTCACCAGAGATTTCGCTACGGGATCTGCGATCCGAGGGATACAAGTTCATACAAGATATTGTGAGTGATGTATTTATCAATTTTTTTCCCTTGTGCGCAGAATTTGTGAGATTCTCATTATTTTTTCTAATTTTTTTTTTGTAGCTACAAAACAAGATAACAATTCTTCTATTCTTCTTTTCCATTTGAACGCTATATATCCATATTTCTAATGAATTAACACCTCAATGTGATAAATACGAACGCATTAGGTATACTAGAGAAAGATAGAATGTTTACAGCAAAGGAGCCAAAATTTCGGCGTTCACATTTGCAGACAGTACAACCGAATTTTCGACATTTACACTTTAATTGGGTGCAAAATTTCTGTGATTTTCCGTTGCTTCCTTTTTCAACGAATGAGTGGATAAGTAAGCATTCAACGGATGGATGAGTACTCGTAAGCATCGCTGTAGTTGAAGACGACTAGTAAACTAATATGTTTGTAGGATATCAACCGAAGAATCAGTAAGTCTACGTCTTAGGCGCACGCATAGATTCGAAAGTCGGTACTCCAACACTCTTCACTTTGGACGGTTGGGGAAGTGACTCCCTTCACCTCAGCTGCACCCCATTAACTGAACCCCTTCACCTGAGGAAGCTGTTCCTCCCTGTCGCACCTATGGGCGCATATATCTTTAGTTTATGAGGTTCCTCGGCCGTCCAAATCCGATTGGTTATGAAATGGCTCAGCAGTCTTCTGTTTCCAAGCAGTCCAAGGAACTTCGACTCCTAGTTCAGCTAGGGGACTGCACAGAATCAGCTATATCCTGTGTTATCACATCCCTTTGAATTATCACATTTCTATCATAGCTAGTTCCAGAGAGTAGTGGTCGTAGCTCTTCTTTTCTTTGTCTTTTTTCTTTTTTCTTCTTTTCTGGCTATCACGTTCTCAGCAGCAGATATTTTCGAATACATAATGCATGCTTAAACTTCGATTAACTCGAAATCTAACCCAAATTTGATCATGTGAAACGAATTTGTGTTGTCTAAGTCGTGTTCTACGACTTTTTCTAATCGCTTCATCACATTTCGCAAATAAATGATCTCACCCGACAGTCCTTTACGTGAAAAATGGTGGAAATACATTTAATGCATCTAAAAGAAAACCATCCGAAAAGGGCAGCGAAGAATTAATGTACGGGCCATGAATTTTTGAAAGAAGAAATGTCGTTCTTCATTTGTAATTTTGAAAACGAGTACCCAAGCACTCAGACAAATTGCTTTTTGAAAAAAACTGGAGCAAGAGAAGATGTTCTCGTCAATGTAAGAGGGCGAGGCGTACTTATAGAACAGCAACAACACAATAAAGTGAGTTTATCCATTGATTTCACCTACCGAAGCGGAAGTGACGTTTACAAGTGGATTTTCCATACTTCTTCCGGCTGAACGGCGTAACAAAACCAGTCGATCATGCCAGGGTCTTGCTTGAATTATTCTATTCTTCTTCTATTTTTTCTTCTCATTAATTGGTATATGTCTTATAACTTGAAGGCAGCATATCACGTGTCTTATATGACGATGTTGGGATCTCCGTGTATGTACAATTTAAAGTTCATTTTGTAAGCTATAGTAGTAGTACAGTAGGATCGTTACTTCTTCGGCAGAAGACGAAACGACGCGGATCCGCATCTTCTTCGTCTTCTGTCGAAGAAAAGCATGGATCCGTTATGAAATGTAGTTAGAACCTATTAAGAAAACACTTTTTGAAAAAATTACCTTCGGGTACACATTAACAAGGCTGAGTCCGAGATAATTGCTCCCACGGATATATAACTTTCGACGTGAACATATTTTTTGAAAACTAAAATTATAGTTACATATTCGTAATCTACATAATATTGCGAATAATTTGATATCTCTGACAGCTACAATTCCATGACGATGAAGACTTTGTAAATTTGAGGCGAGTTATGAAAAAAAGACGAAAAAGACGCGGATCCGTGCCCTATTCAATTCCCCTCTCAATCATTGTGAAAATCGCCCTGGGAACCGCCGTAGTTCCTTCAGGTGCCTGAGAAAAAGATCTATAGATTCTAAATCGTTGTGCCATAGTATATAATTGTGGAAATGCACATTTTTGTTTGTCTCTGTAAGTAATGAACTTCCGTGCTACATAATTGTCTATCGACTTAATTCCATGCTTACGATCCAAATGTCTACATTGTCTTTTTTCTAAGTGATTATTTCAGAGAAGCAGTCCTATGGTAATTGTTTCAATCCATCGAATCAAGGGGTGTCAAAACCTATGATCTGCAAACAAGAGCGCTTGCCAATTAAAAACACCGCGTTGAAAATTGAAAATTTGAATAGGTGGTGGAACATCTCGTATCCTTCCAAGTTTTATTTCTCACATGAGTCCGTCTCCTCTCATTCTGCGATCATGCCAAGATTTCTAGACAAATACGTTCTGGATGGAGTCAATCAAGCAGAAAAGATTGCGTTAGGGGTACCTATATGTATTAAATTCTTCTTGCAACAAACAAAAACGAATTTGCTTGCATTTAATTTGATCTTAGGTGTATTATGTAGTTCCCGTCGTCGTCCAGGACTTTTTGCAATCCTGCTGGTAGAGTTTCAATCCCCTGTTCATCAAATTTTGCTTCCTTTAGAGGAAAATATGATTCTAGCAGAGCTTCCACCTCATCGATATTTTTGAAACTTTTATCGCTTGGACAATGTTCCATCGATCGGTATGAACGAAAATCAGATGGTGCTTTGTCCGGAGAATATGAGGTATATGGTAAAACCTCCCAGTTCAACTGCCTTACTTTTTCCTCGCCTAATTTTGGTGCGTGCGGCCTGGCATTGTCGTATTATAATAGGTGCGCAATTAAAATACCCTGGCTTCCCAATTTTCAGTAAACGTTCCCAATTTCTTGAAGATGTCTTTGTACTGTTGACCAAGTAGCCCAAAGTTTGCTATTTTCTGAACATTCAGTTTGGAATCAGTTTCCACCAGCAATTTTGAAGCGTCATTCAACCTTCAAACTCAACAGGGCGTCCACTTCGCTCGCCGCCAGACAACTCAAAATTACCGCTGGAAAATTTTCTGAACCAGCGATGGCGCTTATTGTCCTTCAATACGTCTCCATACAGATCACAAATTTTCTTGCAACCGTTGCATTAATATCCGATCGAAAATGAAACAGTATGCAGTGACGTAAATGTTCCTCAGTTGTTTGATTGTCCGCCATTTTACAACGGTGTAACAAAAATGTTTGAATTTTATTGTAAAAAAGGAACATGTGTTTATGGATTCACGCCTCTGAACTAGTCTGAAGCAAATTCTACACTAATAATTGATTACTTATGGGTATCCGTAATGCATAGAAGAGCTCGGTTTCTATTTCTACAATTTTCTTTGGTATAGACTTTGATTTTGTTTTTGACTTTATAATTCTTGGTTTCATTAAACCTTTACTTTTATCTTAGTACGAAACATCAATTTTAAGTTTATTTTTTCTACTTTTGTTCCGAGAAAAGAAGATATTTTAACATCTGCTTAATATTCTTTGCCTGCATAGAATGACATACATGTGTAATGTTGAATTTGGAGCCTGGACTTAGACTTCATCTAATAAGGGCTTATCCTAGACTAATGGTAAGCCGTACAGCTACATACATAGGATGAATTCGGATGTGAAATGAAATTAGTTTATTTGATGCAATGCGAAATGGTTGGTTTAGTCAGGATAAGGGCAAATAACCCTATCTATATTCAACACCTACGCTCATATTTCAGTTAAAGGTCGGGTTTGACGGGAAAAATTCATTCATACATACGTATTAGATTAGGAAAACGTCTTAGCTTAGAAATACATATTGTTTCATGAGAAAATTATTAGCACATTTAATTGGAAAATCACCCACACCGTCTTGACGTCAATACTGACGTTCTAATTGTTTTAACCGCATATTCGAAATGTTTTTCAGCCTTTTTGAGTTCTTTCATCGGTTGTTCTCTTTGCGTAGGAGACAAATATTGAGAATGCTTGGTTCTAGAATTTTTCCACTTTTTTGTTCGATCTATGAAAACACTTCAGTGGAGAACATATGGGAGGAAGAAATTTATAATTAGACTCAACGTTCTCCCTCCTCTTCTCATTAAATGAAGCAATAAAAACGAATTCGCTCATATGCCCATAAGAATATGAACGTTAGTCGTCACTGTTTGGTTCCACTGAAGGATTCCACGTCTTTTCCGTTTCTTTCTACGATTTCTTTTTTCCAGATTCCGATAAAATGTAAAAATATGTGTTTTCTTATAAGTTTCGGGGTTGTTATTGGTTTATTCGTGTAAATATCGAAAAAATAACTCTGCCTCTATGTTTTTTTTCTTGAAATGGGTAATCTTACCTGTATCAGAATATTATACTCTCATACCTATCATCTTTTGTTGAGGATTGCGATATGTTTACACCTTTTGTGGATTTTCCATGATTTTCTTCGAAATTTTTTTCTGTACTAGGAGTGTATGTTTGAAATTTGTTAGAAGAAATTATTGTTATTGTTCGTAATTATTATTACTATTATTGTTTTATTTTAGTGTTATTGTCATTTTAGTGCTACTATTATAATATTTGTTTATTTATTTACTTTCACTTTTTCTTTATCAATCCCAACATTGACCAAATTGTTCGTGGGTTTGTTAAAAATCCGAAGATATTTACTTTTGATGGTATCTGTCACTTCAGTTTTGATATGTCACAGGTTTTTGTTTGCAAGCGTTTTATTTCTTGAATGCATGACATATGCATGTAGTTCTACTGACTGAAACATCTTTTTGCCGTCATCCTGGCTAAGAAATCCGTTCTCGGTTTTGCGTCGATAAATTAATGGCAACGATGCCTTCAGCGGTGAAACATTGGCTTAATTATCCGGTATGCTTCAAAGTCATCGATAGTTTGTCACTTCTGATGCTATGTGACTCTCATAAAGAAAAAATGCTTGGTTTTTCTCATTTCACTCGTTCACTTTTTCTTCCAGAAAATATTTGAGAAAAAAAGCGATGATTCGGTTTGAGATAACGAGTGATTCTTTACAGCTTTCAGAAAATTGAGAACTGAAACGAAGAAAACTCGCCTGCGCATGACCCATTTGATGCACCAAATTTCAAAGTTTCGGTCAAGATTTCATTTAAAATAACTGAAGATTACAGAAGCAGTGGGATACGATCTTATGTTGACAAGCAGTTAGCATTCATTTCTTAGTCTAAAGCAATTATATACCATAAACTTACTCTCATAGAGCTTTGTGGGGAGTTAGAAATAGAGATTAGATACACGCTTATCCTGGATTTACTGGCACTGGTATGCTGATTGCTGTACTGAACTCGCTATTCATTCTTCCTCATACATTCATATCCATAGAGTCTTGAATGATACTGAATAGTCAATATTATTAATAATATTAAATATCACTAAATAATAATACTGAACAGGTTTCTAGGAATAGTTTGATATCTTGTCACGTCCAGATCATCCACGGAGCCTTAGGTTCACGTTGGCGTGACATGGGCATTTTCCAAATCCTTACATATTTCTTATTAATTCGAAAACTCGTACGTAACCCCACCCAGACGGTGTGATTCCTAGTGATGGTGTCCAAATACACATCGAATCCATCGACTTCCGTGCAAGGTGGTGTGTTTATGTATCGACTTGGAGCAGCGCTAGTGCAGCCATAGATGAGAAGGCGGACGAGAGAAGCACGTGTGTGTGTGTGTGTGTTTGTGTTATGCGTGTTGTGCTTGTCGGTGCATGTGCGCGTGGGAGCGCAGCAAATGAGCAGCAACGAACATTTGCCCTTTGTGAGCCCCTTCTTCCTGGAATCGTTTCCTTCCGAATGGATTTTTTTCTGATCCGCTAGTCACTAGGATCCCTATCCAACCGTATAATCTCTTGTAGGGTTTCGTCCTCGTGGTTCATCGATGGACATTGATGAACCACTTGCTTCACATTTTTCGCGCACATTCTTTGTCTACTAGATTAGGGATGACGTGCTTGGATTCGGCTCCCCTTGTTTTTGATTATTTTCCGGTTCCGATAACCAGTAAGCAAAGGACAAAAGTGTACAGTGTCTGGCGTTAATCAATCCGTTTGAGATGCGCCATCACGTTCACTTCAATTCAGAAACGTTTGAAGTTTATCAACGTGTAACTAGCCTGTTCAATGTGTTGTGGATGTCCCAAGTCAGTGGATTTATCATCCCAGACAAGTTCGGTACTAACTTATCAACCCAAGATGGATGAAAATTTTGGTTGGCACCAGGGTGGTTTTGAAACTTCTATCCATCATGTTGCGGACACAAAAAACCTTTTAAATACCCTGCACTAGCGCCCCGTATCATTTACAAATAGAAATATTAAATGAAATGAATATGTAGATGGGGTGAAAGTACATTGTTTTTATTTATTGAATATTTAATTATCTTCTCTACCATCAATTGTTTGAATTTTTGAATTATTTCAATTTTTGAAATTCCCTTTTGAAACTGATCTTTTCTTTCTTTTATGTACGCCAAAGAAAACCATGTTCCTCTTACTTTTTCCCACGTCCCGAAAGGACATGCTCACTCGTTTTCTGCTCGCTTTCTACATCATTTCCCCAATATCCTCAACACGTCCTATGTCCTAGCAGTCATTCGCAGTAATCGCTCCATAAACTCGCGGTCGTGGTCGTATTTCGGGTTATGTACGACGTTTCCCGTTTAATCCTGCCGCTACTGCTTCTTTTAAAGCTATCTCAACCGCTACGACTAGGAATTCTTGCAAATCTTGCTGTAATCTTGGTCTTCTTTGTTCTGGAGTAGCATTGCAAAGAGATCCTTGTCTGGTTATGTGCGAGAAATAATTTCGTCGAGTTTTTGCTCTCTCCGCACTTGCCTGCAGTCGATAAACCTTATTTGCCGCGTCGATAGAGGAGAGACTTCATCATGAGTGTGAATTTTTGAATACGGCTTATGGCTTCGGCAGCTGTTCGTCACGGAAGGGCATATGCTTTCTTGGAAAAGTCACGAAGCAATTATTTGCCATTCTTTGATATCTACTGGCCAAAAACTTGCAGAAATTGCTCGAACTTTTCTTCTTCTTCTACAATTTTCAACATTTTTAAATGTTGAAGATACATAAGTGCATCATTTTACCTGGGAAACTTTTTAAATTCACTGCTACTGGTTCATAAACTCTCGCAATTCCCGTCAAAAAAATTGAGATAAACTTTGGAAGATGATTGTATCGTTTCCCTTGCATTTGGACCTGTAAACATTTATTTTTCATCCAAACATTAGGAACAGTGAAAAGTGATTGATCATTAATTCTGACCTTATTTCAGTATCCAGAAGGTGTGTGCGATTCGCTACAGGACCATATTTTGCTCTATAAACATGATCTACGTTCGATAAACATCCTACAATTGATCACGACGAGTTCCGATATTACCGAAGGCACGCTGGTTGAGATTGTCATCAGCTGTGAGTGATTTATACTTTTTTTTATTGTTTAACACATTAATATTGATCTTATTGATTGCTCCTTGCTTGTCACATATTTATCAGGACTTATCCAATACGCTGTTTCTATGAACATAAATCGACTTTCTTTGCCCACTTTCTTTTTTCTTTTACTGTCATGACCTCTTTTTGATTTCTCTGAAAAAATTTAGACGGACAGAAGAGACGTTTTCGTATTTTTCCTTGTTTTGTCTCAGCATTCCCTTCCTTATAATTGTCATCGTCATCTATTATTTGTGTTTGCGAATTTTTCGCGCATGTCAGCTAAAATCAATCCGTTAATCGAGATCCAGGGTCTTTTAAAAACTTATATATGATCTTCAACTTTTGATACTTATTATTATTTTTGTCCACCTTAATAAGATATCCTCAAGCGAAACTTAAGATTTATCGGCACTACACTCCAGGAATGGATGCTCCTCTTTTTTAGGTGTAGAAAAAGACGTTTTTTCTCTGAAAAAAAGGAACTAGGACAAGGAAGTATAGTAGCTCCACGCCACATTAGTGGTGGTCCCTGGAGAGAGCACAAAGAAATAAAGAGGGCGACCTACCTCATGAACGAGGCTAAACATAATTTCTTGAAGATTATTAGGACGTTTGTCGCAAATTTGTTAAGAACTTACTCTTGACTTTTGATCTTTGTTCTTTTTGATCATCTTTTTCTGTTTTTCATGTCTCTCCCGAGAGAAAAAGAACAACTTTTGCGATCAAACTAACATGTGACAATTGAAAATGTTACATGTAAACATTCGAAGTCGTTTATTTTTCTGAAGGAAAGGTCTCTTATAGTATCAGATTTGGGAAGAAAATGCCAAGAAACTTATGTGCAAGGATTAGTAATTGAAAGAACTAGCGAAGCATCTCGCATGATTGCATCATTTTTTCGAAAAGAAATCTTTTACGTTCAGTTTTGGTGGGAACTTTCAAAGATTTTCAAAGCTACTCGAAAGAAATTTTAATTTTTAATTTTTATAGTCTTTATAAGTAATGTTTTGTGACGTAGCGATGTTGTATTAGGTTGGTTTACTATTTTTTACTTAAGTATATATTTCACAATTTCATCGCCGGCCACTCGCAACCAACTTGAGGCCCTGACTTAGTCGACCATCTGCCCTATTCCGTGGACCTCGCCTCTCCGCTTCAGTAATGCCTACCGCTTCTTCCGGATCCGGTTAGGCATTCTTGAAGCAAAAAATGTTTAGTTATTTCACAGACCTCAAAAGCATTGTAGAGTTGTTCGTTGAGTCGCAGCCTCCAACCTTCTGCTCCCAGAGAACCCTCGCAAAAATAAGGAACACTGTGATAGACAATCATAATATACATATAATAATAATCGAAACCGAATAAAGGAATAATCGAATATTAATTGAACAAGTATCGAAGAAAGAATCAGCAGTCTGTGATAAAGAAACTGCGAAACTGTAAAAGGTTTGCGTGGGTAAAAAATAGGTAGCCCACCTAACACATTACTATTCTATATCTTTTGTCCCTTCACGCTCATAGTTTTCGTAGAAATCATTCCTGTTAGAGTGTTTTGAAGTGATGCCCTTAAACGGCTCATTTCCGAGGATTCACCGTCTCTGCCTCCCCGTTCCTTAATTACCTTTGTTACCCAGACTATTCCCCTACTTCAGTGAGACTTCACTACTACTGTGTACTACTGTACTTCCATGATTCGAATAAATTTTACGAATTTCAGAAGTAAGTCCAAATAAACATACCGTTAAGGGGAATCCATTCCTTGTGGCATGATGTTACGTAAGCTGCTAAGGACGGTTTGAGGTTCTGCTGATGACTCACCCAGAGACTTTTAGGATAGAAACCGTGATGCATTGGTGACTCACTGGCCATAAGGACTCACTGCTCTTGATCATAAGAATATACGCTCTTAGTTTATTCATTTCCTGGATCAAAAGCGAGGCTCCAAAAAAATTAAACTGGCCTAAAACATCGTGGTTCCTGGGTTTCTTGAGCAACTTCTGATCTCATTTTTACTCACTTCTTTCCAGATCTTACAAACGACATTACGAATAATTTCTTGCTAGTTTGTAGATTTTTTGTACAGTTCCACTCTTTCCGCAATACTAGTTTTTTTTTGGCTGGTTTTGCTTTCAACTTATGCGGACCTGTGGAAACTTTTCTAAACAAAGTAATAAAGGACAATAATTTAAAAGAAGAAAGCTATTCTCCAGTTTTTTGGTAGATTTCCACACTTTCCTCTTCCCTCAGTAGAAATTCTGAATTAATAAGATTCTAGAATGGACCAGCCTTCAAATAAAAAAAAATGTGAATTTTATGTATATAGATATGTAAGTCTGGCACTCGAATCTTGCGTGCATCCAACTCTTCAACGATCAAACTCATCATTGAATTTCGTGATCAGAAAAAAAAGTAGTTTCCTTTCGGATACAATTTTCAATGCTTATTCATGTCTCGCCTTGCCGCGCCGAACCTCCTCGGCGACGGCGACAATCGCTGGACGCGGCAACGTGCGATCAATTTTGCTACTTTTACTAATCACTCCCTACTAGTACGCTTCATTCGGATAATCTTCCACCACGCAACCCTGCCATTTTGTTGCGATTTCTACGTCAGGTCTCCCGATTGCGGTGATTCTGTGTAACATTTATCAATGAGATGCCTTTGGCTGTTAAATTCCTTATTAGTGGATTTCCATCATCACGCGGCTATAGCTTCGATGAGAATGGGACGAATTACGAGAGAAAAACCGTCGTTTTTGCTGGTTGGTTGCCATGAGTACCGTAACTTACAAGAGGAATCTAAACCTACCCGTAGTATGTTTTTTCCGCAATTTGTTCATGGGAAGGCCCTTTAGGAAATGATGATGTAGTAATTTACGACTGGATTTCTTTTCCATCCAGAGCCTTGATGTTCCAAACCTGCACCAGCAACCATGAGCCATTCATACAACAAAGCTTCGTTGCCTTAGTGATGATATATCCGAACATACTTAAAAGGACACCAACGTCATTATCGTCACCAAGGTGCAAATGCCTATTTATAGGACGCACAAATATTTTCAATTAAGTTTTTCTGATGGGCCAATGGTGTATTTAAATTTGAAATGAAAACGATGTTGCGTTTAATTCATCAAAAAACCTCTTAACTTAAAGGGAAAATCGCCGTTAAACGGCTGCATGGATCTAAATTTTCGTGGCAAATTTGTAGGAAGGTAAAAATTTGAAACGATAAAATTTAAGGCACTTGCTTTTTCATTGTTCTACGAAAACTTAATAATACATCGCCCTTCCAAGAACTTGGAAAAGGTGCGATTCTTACGATGTTGGTTCTAGTTTAAGCCCTTATTTCCCTTCCAAACCTATGGGTTCATCGAAGAAACCCTGAAATAAAGGATCTACTGATCCTAGGAATAGTTAGCATTCGTTTCCGTATTCTGGAGATTTCTGTAACAACTGTCGTTATCTTTCTATAATGATCTGTTTTGGATCATCAGAGCTCCGTATTCCTATAGAGCTTAATTATCATGATTGATACAAAGCTACGGCTAGTAATGAGTGGATTTTGAATAGAAGCTGAGTCGTTTGGTTTCATCTCGAACTAGTTATTATGTACTATTAGTAGTTAGTACTGGTTTGTAGTTCTATAATTTGTTTCTTTCAAGATCTTTTTTAGAATCTTTTTGACGAAATTAATTGAGAAATTCAACAAAATTCTCAAAAGTTCGCAACAACTACATACTGATTCTATTTGAAAGGCTTCTTTTTTTTTGGGAATAGCGGAATAGTTTTTTTTAGCTACTCAAATAAATACAAATACAAGTCTTAGGCTAATGTTTTTGCTTTAACTTCTTCAGCTTCTCAATTATATAATGTAGAAACGAAGCGTTAAATAAAGTTTTTTTTTTCCAAAATTTTAAGTCCAATTCTTAGTGAGTATTCTTCGATCTCCTCCCTTAGTATTGAGTTATCTTACGATCTGCTTTTTTTTTTCTTTATCATCACTTTTTTCTTAGATTTCGTTTCTAAATTTTTAAAAGCAGATAAAAGTGACATTCTGAAGGTTACAATTATCTGTATAGGAATCGATTTGACAGTTTTTGTGTGTAGGATTTCAGATCAGCTCGTAATTCCGCTCGCTGGAAAATGTGCTGGCATGTTTACCCTAGAGCATCTATTTCTATTTCATATCTGTTTCCTAACAACAAGTTTTCCAATAAAATATTAATGAAAAAAACAACAAATGAAAAGAAACGGAATGTGATCTCTGCATTTCATTGTCTGTCGTTCACCTACCAGCCATAGGTAAAACATCGCCGTTTCACTACCGTTTCTCAAACGGATTCCCTCAATTTTTAACCCCTAAGGGACCCCTTTTTTACTTCAGGGCTATCCGAAATTTTTCCTTTTATTACTCGTATCCTCGTGCTGAACACCTCCATTTCAGCCTGCCCGCAACATGAGCGGCTGGTGGTGCATCCACACACACTCTACGTGCATTCCTATAAGGCACCAACATTTTGTGATTTCTGTGGTGAACTTCTTTTCGGTCTCGTCAAACAAGGACTTAAATGTCAAGGTACGTTTCGGGAAAAATCCATCCAAGATTTGTTTTCATCGAGTTTTTAAAATTTTACGTAGTTACCTATTTTGCCTGCACTTGCAACTGCTTTATAATGTTACTATTATTTTAATTTAATGTATTATTTTTCATCATTTTATGTCATTTTATTATTATTTTTATTATTTTCAACTTTATTCAATATCTTATATTTACTATTCAATTTTAATTTATTCAATATTTAATAATAATGAGTTTGCGCTCGCGCTGCATGCTCACGTGAGCGCGCATGTGTGTTTCTGCGAAGATGAAGCGTGAGCGCACGTCCTTTACGTGCTTTTGTCTAAATTTTTACATAATTTTAGTACAATTATAATTAAAATTGCAACAGTTAGTTATTTTTACATTTTTTTGGTTGGACTTTTCATTAAAAAATATTTTCTTACCTCTCTTTTTTGAAGGTTGTGGCCTGAACTATCATAAAAGATGCGCGTCAAAGATCCCGAACAACTGCAACGGTTCACGACAAAGGAGACCAAGCGCCATTCCATTGTCACCTACCACATCAAACGTGCTAAACTTTTGTGGGGACAGGCGGGTAAGAGAAATTTTCTGTGTTTTTCTTTGTTACAACCGTTAGACTTTAGCTTTTATTTCTAATTACTGCTCTGGACATTTCCAGCAATCCCGTCGTGACTCCTGTCTGGATGGATTGGATACGGCTCGACCATCTTCAACTATTGGTAGTATACAATTGGCTCCAGATATTTTCATCACACCCGATGCAGATTGTGGTGATCCTGTCGGAGGCAATGTAAGGGAAGCAAGATTTCATTCGAAATCATTTCTTCTTCACTATATTTACATGCGCCCTCTATAACAATGACTTACTCTATATGCTTATTACTTTTGTACCGTCTAGTTTTTGCAAATGCCTCGAAAAGATCGCAGTTGTTCGTGGAGTGGACGGCCATTGTGGATGGAGGTTGCTGAAGCTACAAGGGTCAAGGTAATTCTGTTTATTTCGTGGCATTGGCGTGTTTCGAGGAAAATTCGCTTTTGGAGAAAATAATTTTCGTTTTAATTCTTGAAAAATGTACTAAAATATTCATTAAGAACTTGGAATTCATGCTCAAATTGGGGAAATCAATAAGATTTCTTCTGTTAGTTTTTTTCTTTGTCAATGTACGACCGTCTGAATTTTTCTTTGTTTCCGTTCGTTTTTTATTTCCATTGTTTTCTCACTGCTTGACTTTTTGTTGGTTGTTGCCTTAGAATTCAAAAATGAATCTCAAACACTTCAACACTGTTTTTTTACCTGAAAAATGGAAATCAAATAAATTCTATGGATTTTCAACATGCAGAAATTTCCAGGTACCACACACTTTTCAAGTGCACAGCTATAAACGGCCAACTGTTTGCCAATACTGTAAGAAGCTCCTCAAAGGACTCATACGTCAAGGCATACAATGTCGAGGTGAGATACTTTTCTTGTGTTGACTTTCAAATCATTCTCTTCTTTTTCCTCCTGTTCCCAGAATATTTCGATATTCATTCATTTTCGTTGTGTGGATTCTGATGCTTCCTCACTAGGATATTTACTTATTTGCTTAGTCTTTTCTATTTCCTTTTCCTATTGACGTCTACGAAGTTCATAGTTGCACCTAAACGCAGAAAAAAAGAAGACGTTTCACATTAGCTGAATTTCTTTAGGGCAAGCACCAGCAGGGTATAGCAACTCTATTATTAGGCTTGTTCCCACATTTGAAATTTCTAACATCTTTTTTTTAAATTCTGTCCTCAAAGAATTGGTTATATTTTTCTTAAATTGCTAGCGATAGATCATCTATTCTGTGACTCGAAAACATTCAAGGAGGTAGTGTTATTCAAAGATGTCACTTTTCAAAATTTCGCAGACATTCTCATTAATGTTTGTGAGCTGAACGCGACGGAAGCATTTGTTTATTTCTCCGTTCCGATCATCAGCCAGACACGCTCCTCTTTTTTTTTAAATCGGTCTTAAAGACTTTCGTACATTTGTTTGGAACTTTTAAAAAAATGAAATTAAGTTCTTTTTTTCCCGTTACAGTATCAGTATCGGGAAGTTGTTTCAATTGTGGCTAAAATATTTTAATAAAACCCGTTTTTCAGACTGCAAATATAATTGTCACAAGAAGTGCAGCGAATTCGTTGCTAAGGATTGTCCCGGTAACACTTCGTCCAATCACTTCTTATTGGGTACATCTGACGATGGTAAGTTTAGTATAATTTGTTTCCAGCCGCTACAGCTATTAAATGTGCTTTGTCTGTTCATAGTCGGTCGTTTATCGCTTCTAATCGCTTCGCCTCTACCGCTTTTATCTCGCATACGACGAGAATGCTAAGTATTGGCGCTTTGCTGGCTGTAGTAACGTTACTAACGTTGCTTTTCTCCAACTATTCGACCCCTCTCATTGGTGAATTCCGAGTACAGTAACCGGAAGAAGTGATGTCCATCAAAGTCAACTCAGGTACTGACAGAATCACTCCCCGAGCTGACAATGAGATGAAGAAGCCATAGCGACATCATACACAAAAAAAACGATGAAGCATTCCATATTTTCCCGTCTTCAGCTGATCCTCGATCTAGCGTATTGATATAGTGGATTGAGGCAACCTTAAAGGGAGAGAGTGGTCCCGGTTACCGTAGTGGCAGTTCACTGCGAGCTAATCAAAGCTATTTCAAATTGATCATCATTCCTCTAAATTGGACATGGTCTAATTTTTGAAATAATCTGGATTTTTATTTGTTGTTTAGAGGATGCTCCAAGTAAAGTACATAATTATTGACGTACAAATTTCTAGTTTAGTGTTTTTTGGATGTTCTCCCCCATTGAAAAAAAAAACTTTTTAAAATTTTTGAAAACTTTCAAAAAAAGCGAGATTAAATTCTTCTTTTATTACAGTATCAGTATGAAAAGGTTGGACGAACTATTGGCCATAACTTTCCAGAAAAGGTTCTTCTCAGACTGCAAATTTTGTTTGTCATAAGAAGTGCGACTGAGATGGCTGTTTATTTATTGAGCCCGTTAGACGTAAAGAACCCTTAAGTTAAGGAGAATTTCTGAACCATTAATTTCTTTAAGAACCACTATTCAATTAGGATTTGATGCGCTTGATGTAGATTTAGTGTCCCTACTGTTGTTTTTTGTTCAAAATCGATATCCTAGTATTCTCAAGTAGTTTTATCAGATAGTAAAAAGATAGCGTTGTGATCCTGTTTTTGTAATTAGTCAGTCCCAGCATGATAGAATGACCTGTAGCTGTAGTGAGTCTTCATCCCTTAGATTAGATATCGAGAGGACTCATGAGGATCGCTGGGACGAAATCGCGACAAAAATTACGCGCAAGTCGGATGGAAATTACGAGAATTGATGCTACATAAAAGAACTGTAAGACAGTACTGTAAAAATTTGTACTGTGACATAAAACAGCAGTGTAAGATCTGTGAAAAAAATACTGCATGATCCGGAAATTTGCACGAAAACAACACTTTGGCGATGGCGAACAAATTTGTAGAGTCAAATCAAAGTTTAAAGGCATCACCCCACGAATCTGATGTGGTGCAGATTTCAGGTGGAGTATTCGTATACGGGATGGGAGACTACGGAGAGGGAGGTGATTCCGTCCATTTCTTGCTAATTGCCGTGAAAAACGGCCCGGAAGATGCGGCGCCGCACAAGACTGGCGCGCTCCAATCGAACCTCTTGTACAAAATGGTGCGCCAAAACGAATGAAGCCGTATCTTCCGGGCCGTTTTTTACGGCAATTAGGAAGAAATGGACGGAATCACCCTTTTTTCCGTAGTCTCCCATACTTTATACGAATACTCCACCCGAAATCTGCTCCACCTCAGATTCGTGGGGTGATGCCTTTAACCAGAATGTACTTGTGGTTCGCAGGTATATGGTAGGAGTTTTGATGAATTACAAAAAATATGTAGACTTATGCATTTCTTGTGGAATTTTGAATTGAAATTTGAGTTTTGCTGAACATTTTGAAAATGGGGAGTTTGTGGCGACATTTTCCAGAGTTTTTCCGGATTTCTCCGGTGATTTTCCGCCGGAAAACCTTACGAACCTTTACATCCGATTTCAGCGATTTATAGTGTTAAATTACACGCTTTTTTAAGGTGAAAATTGGATAACTGATTCAAATCCATAGATTTGAGTGCAGATAATCGTTCTATGCCCATAATATTAAAGTAATATTGAATTTTCTGATCTACTAGGTCGGAGTCTCGGTGGCAGCATGGAGAATCTGCGCATGTGCAGTGTGCCGTACGATGCGGATCAAGCAGCGGGTAGCGAATGATGATTGATCTATCGATCTTGATTGAAAAGAACGAGTTGTCGGGGATGATGGCATATGACGAATTTCTGGAATACTCCTATATTATTTTAATCTTTTGAACAGTCTTGGATGTGTCCGCATCGCCACAAACTCGTTTTCTTCAGAGTTGTAAATTTGCATTTTTTTTTCCTTTTATTAGCTTTAGTGCTGTAAAGTGTGGCTTACATAGCTTATAGTAACGCATGAATGCTACCGCCAAGTACCGTACGTAGTACTAACCGTCGGTGTTCAAATGTGTTGTGTGATTTTAACACATTCATAACTGCACTGTTCTTCTAACATTTTCCCCGAAACGTTCAGTTTATGCTTAAAAAGTATAGTAGATCGTTCAAATTCTACAAATTTCCGTTCTAGAAAAAAGAAAAAAAAAAGCCTAGAAAAATGATTCTCCACAGTTTCTAGCAAGGAAATTTCTGGAATTTCACGACTGAATACATGCGAAAAATTTCTTTTTTTAGGAAAATGTTGAGTGATTTTCCTAGAATGACTAGATGAAAAGAAAGACAATTATTAGGATGGACAGCCAATATAAGGAATATTTCTGATGACGGGATACTGTTGTGGAATTGTTGGAAGTGTTGGAATTTGTGAGGGAATTTTGACGAAGAATCATCTTATTTTTTTCGGAAACGATTCCATTTCTTTAAATCATACCGATTTAAAGAAGGGGGGACATTGAAGCTACAAGATAGACCTTTCAAACTCACTTAACTTTGTTGTAACTTGTCCTGTGTGTCCTTCATTTTGTTTTAACACGGTATTTGCCCTTCTTCCTGAAGCGATTCCTAAAATATTCCTTATTCAAGGAACAACAGAAGACCACGGAGATGATCTACGTGGTCACAAGAAGGCGCAAAACACACCGAGCGCTCCATTACATGGATCCGAAAATTTCAACGGTCAATCAAGCCCGGATGATGATGTGATTAGCACAGAGAGCCAGGTTTGCCTAGGATTCTAATTCTTTCGCCCTTTTCCTTATCAATTTAAGTTTAACTATTTTCGTTTCTCTTCCAGAATATTCCTCTTATGCGAGTTGTTATGTCGAAGAAACAAACAAAACGGAAAAGTAATAAGGTATTGAAAGAAGGTTGGGTGGTGCACTATACGAATCAAATGAATATGGTAAGCGAATAAGGATCAGATTTCTTCTTTTTTCCCTCCATTTTTTATCATTCTTTTTTCCTTCAGAGGAAGAAACACTATTGGCGATTGGATACGAAAAGCCTAATCATGTACCAGGATGAAACCTCGACGCGATACTTTAAGGTATGGATGAGCTCTTGAGTTTTTTTTTTAGTTGATTCATCGTCTTTTCTCTCTCTTTTTGTAAATTTTTAACGGCTTTTTTCGGCTCTTTCGTTTACTCATTGTTTATCTATAGCTGATGTCTCATTTGGTTGATTGACTGAACTCAAGATTAAGATCTCAAGATTGAAAGGGGTGGAGCAATAGTTTTACTTTGAAAATAAAAATGGGAAATATTGTGAGAAAGTATTGTGAAAATTCTAGAAAACAATTGCTCATCACAGAGTTCGAGGATAGTTTTTATCTAAGGCAATATTTCCATCAACTGACATAGTTGAATTTTTATTGTTCGTTTTTTTCTACGCGTACATACGTATGTACGTCAATCACATAGCTAATCGCCTACCATACCTATTTATTGCTCCCTGAAATTGTTCCTCGCATAAATGTAGGCTCTAGCACGTGCAGATCACATGTACAAAGGTTTCGGAGATCCAGGAAAAAAAACGAAACTCAAAGGTTGGATTGGAATCACGTCAAATTTCTAGTTCCATATCAGTCAAAGGGGAAAATGCAGCAAGTGGATTACGGCCTTCGAATCCCAAATTGTCACGTGGGCATACTGTTTGAAAAAAAAAAACTAGCCAAATATGTAGTGTACAATAATAAATATACAAACAAAAATTACTAACTAAATAGCCGTCACAAGTCAAACATTCACAGTTCCTCACATTTGGAGTCCTTACACTTGGGTTGTGTTGAGTTTCTTATGACGTCATGAATCATCGTCGTCACGACATCGTCAGATATTTTTATCTATGCGAGACGATAAGAGATCGGCCACTTTTTAATGGCATCATCCCACGAATCTGAGGTGGTACGGATTTCAGGTGGAGTATTCGAATACGGGATAGTAGATTTTGGAGAGGGAGGGCCGTCCATTTCTTCCTAATTTGCCGCAAAAAGAAACTTCCTGGAAGATGAGGCGCATGCACAAGGCTGGCTCCACTCGAACTCTTTGTAGAAAGTAGCGCGCCGGAACGCTCGTAGCCGTATCTTCCGTTTTTTTAATGGCAATTAGGAAGAAATGGACGGAATCACCTTTCTCTCTATAATCTACGACCCCGTATGCGAATACTCCACCTGAAATCCGTACCACCTCAGATTCGTGGGGTGATGCCTTTAAGTAAAAATCAACCTGAACCAAGTTTTAGTTTATATTAATTTAATTAAAAATTTAAACACTCTTTCTTTGGCGATTATCAAAATGATGTTTCTAGGAAATCCCATTAAATGAGGTTCTGGATCTAAAGAACATAGATCACGACACGCTGAAGCGATCTCGAACTCACTATTTTGAGATACGCACCCAGGACTGCACCTACTATATTGGTTCGTTCGCAATACGCTTTTTTTCTCGCTGTTTTTTTTTGTAATACAGCGATCTTTATGCTGTACAGATACATTCACTCCTATAGGCGTTTCCCATCTTTTCTTTTCTTCGAAATTTCTCCAATTCCACTTATGAAGCTGGAGAAAACTACCTGGAGCAGATCACAAAAATCTGTTTCAGTCACGTACAGGTTCGAAAAGGTGTGCGCCTGTATTTCAGGCACATGTAGGTCTTATCAGTTGTTTGTAGTTATGCAGTATAGAAAAGACCAATGACCGTGTCGAGAGAAAAACACGTGAAACTCACGACGAGTCTGGACGATCTTACCATACAACGAAACAGTACATACGTAGCAGTACGAAATTTTCGATGTTTTCATCGCTGTCAAGCTCAGGAATAGAAGGATTCATGTAAAAGTTGTTGCTGGGGATTGTTGCCGACGATTCCAGAAATAATCTGCTCTCTCCTGCAATGAATCTAGAACCATTTAGATGGGTAAAAATTAGATAACAAACCGTAGAAAGCGCATTTGAGCACGAGAATGAGTTGGATTCTTTTCGATTATGTCATATTATTCATATCGTGTGTGTTTTCTCCACATTTTGTACGTTATTTACATCAAAATCATTCGTTCATTTCTCTTTTCTTTCATTTCTTTCATTTTTTCTTCTTTTTTTCTCCTACCTCTCTTTTTTTCTAACAGTTTCGGATTCTCTCTCCTTTTTGACTGGCATATCTGTCTTACAACTCAGCAAAAGTGAACAATTACATAGTTTTCTTCGTGACGTGTTTCGTATTCCTCAGTTACTTTGGACTGTTCATCTCGATCTTAGGAGAAAATCCAAAGAGAGACGAACGAAGAACTTTCCATATCAATCATTGTTTTTTTTTTGCACTCTCTGCAAACCTGCATTTTGCTGTTGTTTGTTTCGTTAGTGAGACCGTTCACTCATCTTAGATGTCATCTTTGATTTCCTGGACTTCCTTTCTGTATGAATAGCTTTACTAGCTTTCGCTCTCTTTTCCTTCATCATACATTCATAAGTTTCTTCTTTAGACCCAAAATGGATGTAGAAATATATTTTAGGTACACTTAATCATTTAAAACGGATGGATAACTTTCATTCATGCTAAATATGTGTCTAAATGTAGTTGGAAAGTCGTAACAGATATATCTCTAGCTTTTTTATTCTGCAGTTTTCCTCTCTCTTTCTTTCTTTCTTTCTTTCTCTTCTAACAGTCTCTCTTTCCTTTTTTCTTTCTTCCTTTTCACCTCCTTTTTTCTTTGAGTAACTATTTTTAAGACGATCTTTCGTAAAGTTAGAAAAAATCTTCTTTCAAATAATTATATAGCCAACAATCCCACAACTCTTATCATTTTTACCTCCTTTGTGGGTTTCATTACGACCTCCATTTCTTTCTTTCTTTCCTTTTCTTTTGTCTCACGCTTTCTTTCTCTATAGTATCAAGGTGCCCAACTATTAAAGGACGAATCCCATCCAGTGCTGTTTTAAGATGTGAACATAAAGAAAATTGCTATAGTTGTTTTGGAAAATTTTCGAATTATGGTCATATGACAAGAAAAAGGTGTTGATGGCAGTAATCTCAAAAAAAAGTGCCAAATAAAACGTAAATGGCTAAAAACATTAATTTTCTTTTCTTAGAGTACATATTATGTATCTTTTTATGAAGTAGAATAATGCAAATTCAAATTACACTGGCAATTTGAAATCGTCTAAAATTTTCCAGAAATTTCTTGAACAACGTTAGATGACCGATTTATACATTTCTCACCTCCATTTGGCACACATACACACATCACATATGTACATATTTGCTGTGTAAATGTACGACTTTTACCCATTGAATGGTGTTTTCTTTTCCTGTCACATAATCCTACAAAAAAAAATCTGGATTCTAGACGTCCCATTCATCTTTTGAGTTGACTCGAGAGCATCCAGTTCACCGATGATTCACCGAGACCTTGGTTGAGATCCAGACTGTTCAATAGCGTTTTACAGTTACGTAACCGGTTCTACGGTAACTGGTATCCGATCTCTCGTAGCAGGCTTCGGAGAGTCTTCAGTTCACAATTCTTTTACGAACACAGGCTGCCTAACAGACAACATTTGTGCTTTTTTTAGTCGAAATGAGACGTTTCTCGATGTTACGGTTGGGCTTTGTGTTTGTTTCACGGTAATATTTACGGTTTTTGCCGAAAAAAAAACTTCATTGGAACAACCCACATACCATTTTCGTTTAGTTTTTGTTGTATACAATGTACACAAACTAGTGAAACCAGTAAAATGTGCGTTATACAGCAAACTAAACAAATGCATCAACATCACAGCTGTTGAATATGCTGATTTCTGTATTTTTTTCATATTTTACAGCTCCAATTTTTGATCTTGCTGCCTTTCATTTTTTTCTTTTTTGATGTCTTGTCATGGAACACAAAATTTTCGATTCCTCCTATCAGTGCGATGTTTTTTTGCCACGTTTTCTTTTTTTATGTCACTTTGCAAAAAACTCCACACATTACTAGGAAACAAAGAACTAAAACGAAAAGATTTCAGAGTTCTCTACGGGGAAAATTTATGAAGTCCAGAAATTTGTGCTGGTTACTGTTGAAGTTTCTCTTTTTTTCTTTCTTTTATATTAATATTGTGAACTTTGTGAACCTTTTTTTCTTGGGAATTCGAAGTGTGGATGTGACGTCTTTTGGCTTCTTCGAGCAAAATCGATGTTTTCACTGAATTAGATAAAAAAAAATCTTCGGATTTGCTTACGTAAATTTTGAAAATTGCCAAACGGAATTTTTCGTAGTTTTCTTTTCACTTGTGGACATCATTACACGAACACATGGTTTGCTTTCACCCAGCCACCTACACGCACAACCTGTTCCAGCCGGCTCAGCGCTGTGTGCTGAGCTGGTTTTTGTTCGGTTCAAGGTTCCCAATACTTTGTTGCTTTGCCAAGAACTTGCTATGTTGTATTCTTTTAGCGCACGATGCTATCGTGTGCCGAAGAATTTGCAACTTGGCGCGGTTATCTCGTCCAAAAATCGCGTCGCTGTTGTTTAGCGCACGTTACGTAAGCAAAAGCATCGCAACATTCTCGGCAAAAGACCGATATTTCGTGGGAACATGGATTTATTCCTTTTTTCATGGAATTTAACTGCTAGTCTTGACATTGTTTGAGCTTTTCGCCGCAATGTTTCTTTTAATTCGATATTTGGTACGATTTCTGTACGTTCGTTTTTTTTTTCGGAAAGGGTAAAAAAGGACAGAGAAAATAGGAGAAGAAGCGCTTGAAGAAGGAAAAAAATAAGAAAAGACTCGCTTGCTAATTTCACCCATTTACGTTTTTGGTGTTTTGACATTTCAAGAATTTCGAGAAATTTTTTTGGCATCAGATTTTTCAAAAAACAACTGTTGCAATTTACAATTTTTTTTTTCAGTAGTTAATTTTGTTAGATTTTTCTTTCCTCGTATCAGCTACAAACTCTTCACCCTTTGATCTTCTCCTGAGCTCCATTGACTTTACTCCCAGGAAAACTGATCCCACTTGCTTAGTGCATAACCCATGCTACATTGATATCTATCTAATTCAATCTCACTTGTCTTTGAGTTGTTTCGAAACGAAAAGCGAATAAAATTTAAGAACGAAATTTGTGCTGCTTATGTTTGTGCTAAGCAATTAGCGGAGATCGTGATGAGTTTGTTCAGTTTGTGTAAATAGATGACAGCGAACACCTCAAATAAAACTGATTCACGAATTTAGCAGCAGATTGATATTTTATACTCCATATTGCTGTCGTTCGTTTCATCAAAACTTCTAGATCTCAGAAACTATTAATCAATTAATGATTCAATTGAGTTGATCTCAACTTAGAACGCATTAGGTGACCAAAAAAAATTTGAGCAATCAAGTAGTTAATATCTTTTGAATAACCTTTCTTGAGAAGAAAAGGTAAATATGATAATTTTACTGTAGGTTTAAAAAAAAGCGTACGGCGTAACGTACATTGTTCTGATAATCCTATGAGATCCTTGAGAAATTCGCCTAACACTGCTTTCTCCTATGAAACGCATGAGAAGACTTTAAAAAAAGATTGATCATAAATTTGATGCTGATTTCAAATATATTCTATACTTAGATGTACTTTACTCTTGAAAGACTCTTTGTTTTTTTTTCTCAATAATAATGTTCAAATTGCGTTAATCTCTTCAATTTGATGCTGTAACCTCGTAAGGCGTTTCTCGAACGTTTTTTCGGGACGTTTTAGTGAGACGCAAACTATTGCGCCAATCCTCCCCACCCCTCACCCTAGCTCCGGCTATCTACCACTCTTTATACATAGGAGTCAATGGTTCTCCTTGAGAAGGTGTCCTTCTTGAACTCGTTTGTGTTTTTCTTATTCTCCTTGAAATCCTTTTTTGGACTCACACCTTTGCATCTTCACTACATTTTTGTACTCCCCGTAGCATTGTGGTGGTAATTTTTCTCATTGAAAGATTGCGCTAATTTTAACCCCAGTATAAATTCCGAGAAACTTGCACAGAATCGAAAATCACTTTTTGAATGTTTCTTTTTTATTACGTAAAATAATTTGTTCACTGTTGAATTTAGAGCGTTATGTTTTAGAAGACATCCTGCTGAATTCAGATTCATGTCTAAATTCTTCAATTTTGATTCGTTTCGAACGCGCTGACAAGAAGTGACATTTAGAACAGTCAGCGCACAGGTTTTTATCATTGGTTGGATATATTGCTTGGAGAAAGAAAAACCTATGTAGGCTTTAATGGATATTTTATAGTTATCTCAGACAGCAGCGTACATAAATCTGTCCTTTAAGCGAAGATAACTTCCTGGCTTCCTACCATATGTACGTCAATCAAAACGTGTTTACATTTATCGTCTCATTTCTTGCACTGACTCAAGATATTAATGGTATTAATATTTGTTTTTTGGTTATTACTTTTGGGATTTACTGGGGATTTGTTGTTGGATCAGCGACGATATCAAACCGTGAGCTATCCATGCTACAAAGAAGTGACCTGACCAGTCATTCTCATGGGGCCAGTGATGTGCAGCAATGCCCGGAATGTTGTGCTTGCTTGGCTGAATTCTCGCTCTTCGAGCGTTCATCGCTCGTCCGTTGTTATCTGTTTGCCCGTTTGCACTTCTACGACAACATGTCATTGTGAACTGGGACAGGACAGTGTGATTGACTTTCACTTTGGGCCCCGATCTCTAAGTTCAACCAAAACGATCCTCTTTTTTTCGACGGTCGTGTTCTCGAAGACAAAAGCAGAAACCAAAACAGTTGCGTGTGAAAGAAAAAACCGACACTGGTTTCTGAAATGTTCGTGATTTATTCCATTCTTCTTGTTCTTTTGTTTCGCACCAGTTCTGATAGATTGGTTGTGCGAAAAAGAAAGGTGCACAGATGAAAAATTTTCTGTTGCCACTTTGCATGGATATTTTTCAAATTCTACAAGGAAGAAAATAGGATATTTGTTTCCACAAAAGTTAATCATTATTATTGACTAATTAGCTGAATATGGTTTTAAAGCAGCTGAAATTGCATTTAAAAAAGTGACTATCTTCAAGATACGTAAATTGTCTACAGTTCTTTCTGAATAAAAAAAAGATGGAGATATTACCTTCTTTTCCTTGAAAGTCTAAATGGAACATAGATTCACATACATATGTGTATGTTTTGCCTTTATTTTGTTTTCTTTTTTTTTAATTCATTTCTTAATGAAAACAATTTTATTCAGCATTCAGTCAAACATTTTAAAAAGTTGGAGTAGTATTTCTACAAAACGTTTCTTGAATAGATGTCGCAGAATGGTTCGCTTTTCCGGAATCATCCCTGCTTTTTTTGAAAATAATTTTTTTATATGATGGCGAAATAAAAACATTATGCGGTTTAGCAAACCGGTTTTGCAATGAAGTTTGGATAAGCGCGCATTTTTGTCGCTTACATAATTGCGACGTAAGGCATCCGGTGAATCCGAATTTTTTTTATGCTTTAATATTCCACCGGAGCAGAATTTTTATTTGCATAGATTAATCGTGGGACAGGCATTGTGCGTCAATCATTTTTTTCTTGGAGAAGCTTACGGATTTACTGCTGTTCGATGTACTTGCTGTCAAACTGGTTCTTGGACTTTTTTAATGGTAGCAGCACAAAATTGAGGATGTAGGGATTTATCAAAAGGAAAGAGATAAGGTTAGGGATGTAAATCACGAGTTTGAAAAAAAGCGCTGAAAAACGGCGTGCGAAACAGCCTTTAGGCTTGAGGCACCTTATAACGCGCCACCTTTGTACGCGCTGCATCTGCAAGCGGGCGAACGAAAATCAATGAGATTTTCTCAGCTGCCCATTCAAACAATGAATGACTAGGCTGCTCAGAGAGTTGGCATATGTACAGGAGCCGCAACTTTCTGAACAACCCTGCCTATCCCACGATTAATCTATGCAAATAAAAATTCTGCTCCGGTGGAATATTAAAGCATAAAAAAAATTCGGATTCACCGGATGCCTTACGTCGCAATTATGTAAGCGACAAAAATGCGCGCTTATCCAAACTTCATTGCAAAACCGGTTTGCTAAACCGCATAATGCTTTTGTTTCGCCATATCATATAAAAAAAAATTATTTTCAAAAGAAGACTACTCGTTATAAGGTGTCTCGTAGCAAAACTTCAAAGACAAATGCCGTTCCCCACGCCTTTTTTCAGGACGATTAGGAAGAATTGAGCGTGAGCACACCCATTTTTTTGTGATCTTCACCTTCTAACTCTATCTTTTCGTGGAGAGATCCCAACACCGTCAATTTCGTGATATGCCGAATACTTCCTTGTAAACTAACAGCTAGGGCGAGAAGCCGAGAAATTGCTTTGTAAAAATCCAGAAGCAGTCACTGCTAACTTATTCAACCTCGAATTTCATTTTGAACTTCGAAAAAAAAAGAAAATCCCGTTTAGGATAGATTCGGTGCACACTTAAGTGCAATGCAACTAGAATCTTTTATTTGCAGAGCGAACATTTTCTAAGTTTGTTCCTTCAGAAACAGACGAAAGAGCACAGGAACAAGCGATAAGAGTCCCAACCAACTCAATCACTAACTATTGAAGTATTTCATTTCTTGTCTATCGGAAAGACTTCCATCACAAAGAATTTCTTTTTGTAAATGTCGAACTAGTTGTTATAGAAATAAGTTTATTTCAAAAAAATGGACCGAAAAAAATGAGCATAGATAAATGAGCTTTTGCAAATTTGTTGCAAATTTTCATCTACACCACCACATCGCTGCAACAAATTGTTTACGCAGATTTTGTGCGAAAAAGATTGACGTCAATGATTCCTGCTTGTTTAACTGGCGATTATGGTTTGATCGTTCATTGCGGCTTCGAAACCAGTCCATATTCTCAGGCGATTTTTGCCGAAACCAATCCGTATCACCTAAAAACACACACACACGCACACCGTATCTGAACGAAACTGGTCAGGATTTGCTCACCGGTTGGTTGTGTCGTCTATTTTCGATTGAATGACGTCGAAACGACGGCGGCGGTAATACGGATTATGATGCGAGAACCTACGCATCGACGTCAGAATTACCATCGGTGACGTCGACAAGCACGTCTACCAAACAGCTAACACTTATGCATTGCGTTAAGAGCGAAAAACTACTTACATAGAAAATCTGTCTTTATCTCAAGCATCTGGAAACGCCATTCTTCGGGCGAGAGGGCACCGCCATTCTTCAGGCGCTCCGTTCCAGCTACGCCCCCATTTTCTCTTTTCTGCTTTAAACTGAGGCTATTGATGTGGATCTGCACGAATTCATGTGTTCCTTCTATTCGAGAATAAAATTAAACATCCAAACATTTAGTAGTTCAATAATATCATATTTTTATGCTGTGAAAGAAAACACATTTAAAAATTTAATTTATTTTTATTTCTGAAAATCCCCTTTCCTTGAGAATTTCATCCGACTTTTTCGTCATCATACGTAACGTCAAGTGGGATTTCATACTATTTTTCTTCTATCTTTCTTTTCTCGTCTATCCTCCATATCAGGCACCCCCCAAATTGGGGGGGGGGGAAAAGAGAGGGGGAGGAATAGAAAAAGGAAAGGAAAAAAAAAGGGGGGGGGGGCCCCCCCCTAAAAAAAAAAAAAAAAAAAAAGGGGGGCGGATCTTAAGCGTCTTGAAAGGAGGAACCCCCCCCCCTCCTCCCCCCCCCCCCCAAACAACCCCCCTAACATAAATAAATATTGGGTAATAATTTGGGTATCTTGACAAGTTTTTTTTTTCCTGATCTAAAAACTTCTTTCTACATGACATTGAATCTGATCATTAAAGAATAAAAACATTGTAAAACTTCCACGGAAACTGTTATTCGAGCGTGAAAGTTTTCTTTCTACGCAAATTCGACCGGAAAGACAGGCGCCATATTACATAGCGTTCGCCAACTTCCGCCCACTCCCCATTCCGACTTGCTTAGAATAATTAGAAATTGTTGGGAAGCATGTCAGAACGGAAATTTTCTTCAATCACCTTACTCTCTTGAATGTTTGGAGTGTTCTCCATAGAGAATACATTAGTGTTTTTGTGATTTCTGTTCCTGTCTGACTGCAGCTTCCAAGAATTTCTGTCGTTTTCTTCGCTCTTTTTCTCTGATATCAATATGGACCCACTTCTGAGCGGCTATGTTTAGAATTTGTCGCAACAACTGAACTTTTAAAACAGAACAGGTAATAATGGTGTGATTTTATCACTGTGAAATTGATATCACTATTTTGATCTTATCACTGCCTGCAGAAGAACGCCTTCGTTGTGTAAATAACCTGATATTGCAAGGTCTTAACCTTTTTATTCTCTTGCCACTGAAATATTTGTCTTCCTGCTGAGGAATGAATCCAACCACTGAAAGAATCCTGATTTTTCAATGTCACAAGAATGGGTGTGGTCGGGAATAATTTTCTTTCCCTCCTTGAAAATTCTAGAATCTTTGAAGGCATAAGCATTAAACGGTATACGCGTACGTCACCGTAACGCGTCCTTGATTTCTGTCCCTTCTATTCGACTACGTCATAGCCCTTTCAGAGTACAAAGGCAGAACTTCGGACATCATTGTGCGGCACACATCTTCAGACATTACGCCAATAGCTCGCTAGATCGCTCTACCTCTTTCCTTAACTCCGACTCGAGTTTTTTTTTTTAAAGAATCTCCATTTTTTCCTCTCCATTGTTTTTTCTCTTCTCTTTTTCTTCTCCTTTCTCCTTCTTTTCTCCTGTTCGCTGTTCCTTGTGGAAATCCAAAGGTACGAAGAAGTGAAGAAGAACACAGCGGATCGCATGGCGATTTGAACTGTTCGTCGTTTCGACCGGCCACAGTCCGCCTTCCGCGATCGTCGTCGTCGTTTTGTGGCTTTCGCTGAACTCGTTTCATACATTCCTTCGGCTGGCTCTGATCTATCTGGATGGAGATAATGTTTCGCTCGCCGTGCGTTGCGTATCTTTCGCATTTTAACTATACGACCGTTACAATTCTTTGCGCTTCTTACACCTCCTAACCTCGCCGTGTTGTCCTATTAAACGGTGGTATACGTTCACGTCACATAGTTGCGTCCTTGATTTTTGTACCTCGGGTTCGACTACGCCCTAGTCTCATTCTTATTCTCAATTCGGCCGATATATAGCTTTGAAATGTTGCATTTATTCTATTCCAATGGGAAAATCCTCTATTTCTGTTGTTTTTTTTGATATATGCTTTCCGACTTTTTTTGAACTAGCCTGAGTCCTACTATGTTTCTAATTAATTTTGGAATTTTTGTATGTATGGGCGTACATACAGTTTTTTTTTTAGAATTTTTCCTTTCGTTCTTTCCTTCTTAGAGTTGTAACGCTCTAATAATTCGGCTGGACATCAAACACAGGGAATTTGCATTCGGACCTTAGCCGTTCTATTTGCATTTAAAACACCTCCATTCAGCTACACGCCCTCTCGCTCATTCTTCTCTAACCTCTTTTTCGACTTGTTGCTGGGAACGTGGCTAGAAACACCGTACATATTTTGAAAAATCGCTAAATCCTAAAAGTCCTTCTTTTTGCTTTAAGGTCCTGTAGGAAAAAAGTGAATGTTTTTTTTTTAATTTTTGACTGTGGAATCAAATTATGAAAATATTTATAAATTAGCGACTAGCGATGATTTTTCGCGTAAATTATGAATAAATAAATCTTCTTTCTATGACCATATAGTTACATGAGTTCTCACTGACCTTGTTCCAATCGTATGTTTGACGAACGGTTCGCAGAATGTTCTAACCGTTGCAGCGGTTGAAATTACCGCTACTTCTCAACAAAAAAAAAAGAAAAGAAGCTAAGAGTGCTAGGCGAGAACGGAAAAATCCAGAAATAGTTTTTGGCTTTTGTTCTGGATTTTATATATTTAGTAATATTTAGTAAGTATATGTAAATTATGTGTTTGAATAAAGCTGTAGTTTGAATTGATCGCTACTTCTCTGCGTATATTTAGGTAGTCAACATAAAATTTTGGAAGAAAAATTAGCTACAGTAACTAGAGAAAACTCATTAAACCAAGAACTCTCGCTACCACTCAATAATATCTCGTCCAAGAATTGTTTACAACTACATATTCGAACTCAACTATTCATATCTTGCAAGTGCTCTCTCATCTTCCAAGTGGGACCAATCGAACCGCTATCTCGTTCGTGGAGCTTTTCTTGTCGGCTTTTTTAGGGCAGTTTTCGTCCGATGTGTCTGAGTCGGTCAATTAAGCACATGGCTATCAGAGACGAACGCCTCGCCACCAGTTCTAGCCGTTTCCTGAATGATCTGGCCAAACTCCGCTATAGGTCTCCTATAGCGAAGTTTGGCCAAAGGCTATACTATGTACAATATGTTGTTCGTTGGATGTTAGCCTTCGTATTGTTAGATTTTGGTAACCTCGGGGTTATACAAACTCATTTATGGCCGAAAAACCATATTTTGATATACTACACTGCTCTTCGACTAAGCCAATGCCAAAGATCGCTTGGTTTAGCTATCACGCGTAATTTATATATATATATATATTCTTACTTGTGTCATTTTATATTTATATTTATTTTATGTAATGAAGCATAATGTAGTATGTAGTGAGATACGCCAAGAAATTCCTGCATTCGTCCGTTTTTGCGCACGTCGTTATTAGGCAGTTTATCTTGGAATACTTATATTATTTATATTTGGCGAGAGATTTTCATCTCTGATAGCCATGTGCTTATTTGTAAATAAATATCTTTTTTTAAACTAAGCGTTAGTAAGCGCTTAAAAGAGGATTCAGAGGTATGTCTTAAGTCAGTTAGTATCAGTAGTTACCTGGGCCAGGGCTATGATTTGTGCAAGAATATTTTCACAGATAACAGTAATGAGGAAGTAATAGTCTTGCGGGAGTCTGAGTCGGAGAGAACCCGGCTAGACATTCGGCTGTGACCCTACAGTAGATGGTTTGAAATCGATCTAGTGCCAACCATGCTTTCATCTCATCCTCATCCCTCCGGGTTCGATAAGTTGGTGTCAAACTTGCCTGGGAGGATGGAAACACTAAACTGACTCATCGGCTCGCCCACGCAAGTCATTGTGTAGGCTGCAGCCGCCGCATTCATAAACCTCCTCGAACCCCCTCAAACGAATCCTGGATTGAAGTCGAACGCGCAGATTTGTCTCTACGCCGTGCACTTTATCCGTTATCCTTATCCTTATCCTATCAATGATCCACTAAAATCCTTGGGACGCACCGCTCACAGAATTATCCCGTTTTCTTATTCATTTTCGATACTTATGTTCTAACATTATTTTTTCCTCTAAATCCTAAACTGCAGTTTTGTCTTTTAGTTGAGAATTTGGTTTAAGTCGGTTTCACACAGCGGTATCCCAAAACAGCATTACTTCTTTTGTTATGGTCGTGACCTCTGTGATAAATTCGTAATTCTACACTCTAGTATAACTCAATATAAACTCTACGAGTATACACTTGGCTCAATTGTCCTATGCACTTTCCTCACGAAAACATCGACAATTTTCTATGGTTCACCTCTTTTTTGTATTGTACGTGTTGCGAATAATCAAATGTTGAAGTTTTTGAGCATTTTCTTTCGCTCTCCATGAACACGTAGAAATGCTAGACGTGCCTGGGAAAAAAATTAAGAAATTGCAGTGGATGAAGATGAAGCCAATGTATGCTTAGTCCTCAAATCTTATTTCCACGTAATTACATTACTTAATGCCCACGCGATTCACGACGTAGTCGAGTCGAATTTCGAACGAATCGAGTGATAATTCATTAAAAAAACCATATTTTGGAAGAGGTGCTATAGAAATTGTTCGCAGACAGTACCAAAACATTTTATTAGTATTTGAATGGAAAAAAAATAATTTGGTCAATTTTCGGCGGAAAAAGTCTTTTAATTTATTAAGTTTGAAAAATAATTCTAGTAGGCTTCTGCTTTGTGAACATCTTTGCATTCCACAACAAATAATGCCACGTTTCACTGATTTCCTCCACTTTTTCTCCTCCTTTCCTACACAGTGCGGTTGTAAATCGGCAGCAATCATCAACATCCCGTTATACGCTGATGTTTTCCAGTTTATCAACAGATTTTCCTGAGACTTGGGAGACATTATTCGGCGCCAGTCTTAATCGCTCTGGGATAATATGATGCTTTGATGATTGCTGTGAAATGTTCTGAATCTTTTACCTATAAATTATTTGCAATGTATATGTAGCCATAACCCGTTCATATTTCTGTTTTTCATTCCGTTTCACCTTATTTCATCCATTCATGATGAGTTTATCATCGTTTTTTTTGTTTCTCAGTATGATGTTGCTTGAACCCGGTTACCTGTGCGCCTACGATTTTCCCCTCATTCATTTCTCTAAAAGAAAACCTGTGACCAACAACATCACAAATCACTACGCTGCAGAATTTCCGTCGACAAGTCGAGGTGATTTCTATTCGAACGAGTTTACGGGCTCATGTTTATGACAAAACATCCATGTGAATATATCATTTGGAATATGTCAGATAAAGTGCATTTGTAACGTAGCAAACATACTTTTTAATAACATACTTTCTAAGGGAAACTAGGTAAATTTGTCAGAAATTGCTTTTTTTTTCGTCTGTTGCGGTGTTAGATCTCTCGTTAAATGAAGGACCACAACATTATGAGAATTTTTGTTTAACTCGTTCAAGTTTTTTCCCTATAAGAAGAATTTCCTTCTTTAGAACTGATGCTCTTTAGAATATAAGTGCCTATTCACTTTTGGAGGACAGGACCTGACGATAAACTGACAATTCCATTCAAAGATCAGGTAGTTTTGGCAAAAAGTGGAAATCTTGGTGGGAAAGGGAAAAAAATGAAATTTTTTGTTGAAATTGTGAAATCTGAAAAAATATCAGGAGGCAAAATTTAAAGGTGAAAAAATAGCTGGTCCAACTCCATCGTTGGGTAACTCGTCTATGGGAAACGCCTATGGAGAAGCAGACATTTCGCAGTGTTTCAATTTTTTCAATAAATCTTTTCTTTCTATTCAGCTGGTTCACCATCAGGAGACGACTCGTTGGACTCGGCGCAATCATGGTCGGCGGCGATCCAGGCGGCACTGATGCCGGTCACACCACAATCGTCAACCGCTGGTCAAAAACGAGGAAACGACATGGCGAAACTGAAAGTCCCTAATGAAAGTACGTTCAGGAGATAATTCCAGAGTTTCTAAGGCAATATTGGTTCTATTTTTTAATTCTGGGACGGACGACTCATTATTGCATCGAATACCCGTCTAAAGAGCGAAAATAATTTTTTTTTAGTTTCGTTTTTTTTTGTTCATTAGGGATTGAGTTCTAAATGAGTAATAATTGAATTTTGAAATTTTCTTTTTTAAATCTACGTTTTATTTCGATTTTCTCTTACGTTCTCACTCTTTTTTTTCACAGAATTACGATTTTCTAGGCGAAAGAGGACGACTTGGCACTACTATTCAAAGTGAACAGGAATTCTCTCAGCTTTATCAGCTGTTTGCTGAAGAGGTTTGTTTTTTTTTCTTCTTTTTTGAAATTATATTAAATTAAACTATTTTATCTATACGAAACGATCCATTTATTTTTCCCAACACTTAACTAAAAGGAGAACGTTTAATTTCTCCATCTCCTCAAAGCTGAAAATTCTTAAAATTTCATATTTTTATTCCTTATTATTTACCATCTTTTGTGTTTTCTGACAATGTTTCTCAGCTTGAAATCTGTAATTTTTATGCATGAAGCAGTAATTTGTAATCATTGTACGAAAGTGGTTTTTTGTGGGGTTTTTTTTTGTCATTTTTTATTTGAATTTTGTGGTATCCAGAAATAAAACAGAAGAGATTACTTGGTAGAAATTGAAAGCAAGTCTGTGAAATTTTCTAAAACACTAGAATGAATGACTTTTTTAAATTATGACATGATCGAGAATGATGAAAAGTTTCTTACAGAAAAGAATTTCGGGCCGAACATTAGTTGAGAAGGGAGGATTTCTTCTTTCCCTCTCTTTTTTTGTGAAACTGCTAATTCCTCGTTTAGGTTCTCGGATCCGGTCAATTCGGCACTGTTTATGGTGGAATTCATCGAAAATCCGGGAAACATGTTGCTGTAAAATTAATAGACAAATTGAAATTCCCGCCAAACAAAGAGGATTTATTACGAGCCGAAGTACATATATTGCAGGTATGTCGTATAGTAAATGTAATAGGTTGCAAATTATCTAGGAGACGTACGATTTTGCCATTACATTTTAATGGTGTCCGGCTTTTAAAGTCGGACAATTGCACCTTGTTCGGTTCGACAAAGCGCCACCGTCCTCCCAGGATTAGGATTTTGATGCGTGCTATCCTTGGGGACACTTGATCCCATCGATCGGGACTATTTTTCTTTAAAAATCCGCAGCAAGTGCCGTGTCGGTCAGAACGTTTTGTGACCGAATCGGGTTGGTCGAGGTTTTAGTTGGACTCTTTTCGCTTAACTGCTGGTCCTTTTTCGCGTAAATTGACGCATCGTAGTTGAGAAATTTCCCATTTATTTCTCAGCGAAAAAAAATCCTGAGGTGAGAAACAGCTTGCTTTGGTTCTGAACTCAGAATAAGATCTACATGCAAAATGGGGTCTTCTCAAACCTTTGTAGGGTATGCTTTTCTAACGATGAATCATTATTCATCTGATTAGGGATATGTGAGTGTTCTATCTTTTGCTGAAACTATAAAATCGCTTGGATATATCCTAAGCGATGCTAAATTCTCTCCAGGGAGACCGCCATCGAGATGAGATGAGCTGATGTATCAGCGTCACATATGAATCAACTGAGATATCAGCTGGATTCGGCTCAAGGACCTCGTCAAAGTCACTCGCGAAACTTGCGAATTTCTTGAATGACGGTGGCCAGAGGTGGGAATGAATGGAAACGATGCTGGATGCCGCGCGATCAGTGAAAACGGGCCATCCGAGTATTGAGTCGTAATCAGTAGTAAGAGAGTTAACTTGAAGTACTATGACGTGCGTAACTAGTGATTGATGGGTAAAAAGAAAGGAACAAAATGTGGCTACAATAAAGCTGACACGAACTATAAACGGATAAAATGTTACAGAAACGGGGCGTAAAGAAATTCTACAAAAAATCTTTTTTTGGAAAATTAAAATTGTACTTGTTTTCTGTTTATACCCATAAATATCTTCTAGTATTAAAACGATTTTTATCGTTTCCAGAAAGTCCATCACCCAGGTGTTGTTGATTTCCAACAAATGCTTGAAACCCCGGATCGAATATTTGTTGTCATGGAAAAGTTGAAGGTGTGTTTTATGGATTTCTTTTTTTTGATTTTTGAAGAATTTTTTAAAATTATCAGTTGCGTAATTTTATCGTATTCTAGGGTGATATGTTAGAGATGATATTGTCAAGCGAGAAAGGACGGCTAAGCGAGAGGATCACGCAATTCCTTGTTGCGCAGGTAACCATTCTCCATTTTTTCCAAAATCCCATTTTCCATTTTTTTCAGTTTTTTTCCAATATTTACTAATCTATTCATCTATTTCCTTTGCGCTAACGTCCACTTTTCCACATTTATGCAACAATATTGGCTGTTAATTTTATTTTCTTTCCTTCTGTTGTTTTTTTCTGCTTATTTGGAATATTTGGCAGATTCTTGTTGCTCTTCGCTATCTCCACAATCAAAATATCGTCCATTGTGATTTGAAGCCAGAGAACATCCTGTTGACTTCGAATTCGGATTTTCCGCAGGTGTGTATCTTTTCTTCGCATTTGTTTTTGATGTGTTCTTTTTTTCAACTTTTTTTCCCTAATTTTCCTTTCCCAGGTGAAACTCTGCGATTTTGGCTTCGCGAGGATCATCGGTGAGAAATCGTTCCGTCGATCCGTGGTAGGCACTCCGGCCTATCTTGCACCGGAGGTGCTTTGTAACAAAGGTTTCAATCGTTCTCTGGACATGTGGAGTGTTGGAGTGATTGTGTACGTCAGGTAAGACTTCTCGGAAGAACGAAAGAGAAGAAAAAAAAAACTGAATTTCGCTGCCAACTGATTATAACCTGATCATCAGATCATTACCATTAACCCGTATTAGTCAAATCAGCAGATCAATCGTTCTATTTCTAGCCTTTCTGGTACGTTTCCCTTCAACGAGGACGAAGACATTCTTGATCAAATACAAAATGCTGAGTTCATGTATCCACCTAATTTATGGAAGGAAATCGGTGATAACGGTCAGAGATTTTCTTTTTGCTTTTTGTCAAAATAAATTCCATTCTCATTACATACCTATAAATTTCTAGCTTGAAATTTTCGTGTTAATCCCTCACTTTATGGAATTGTACATATATGTAGCGTTTTGAGGTGAATGACTTTGAGTTTCTGAGGGTTTTAAATTAATTCAATAGTAGTAGTCTGAAATCATTGAAGAATTTGATGATTTTTTTGGTTGGGCATGGTTCCCCTTCTTTAAAACTCATCCTAATGCTTCTTTTTTTTTCTCCGAAACTACAGTATATATTTCTTTATATTTAAAACCACATATTTATAGTAGTGATATATTTTTAGCGGAATAGTAGCGGAGTATATCTTTTGACATGAGAACTAGCCGGCGAATTTATTTATTCATCATAGAGGATTTCTTGATAGGATTTCCATACCCTCACCCTCGATCAACCGCATCGTTTCAAAGAATAATATTTTTGAGTTCTTTGTTCTAACGTAAAAAGAAATATCATAAAAGACAAGTAATGCGTTCCTTTTTTCTTAGATTTTCCTGCTTTTCTTTTTTTTTCTTTTCTTTTCTTTTTTCTTAGATTTTCCTTTCAGCAATCGAATTCATCAACGGCCTACTCCAGGTGAAAATGAGTAAACGATTCACAGTCTCAAAGGCGCTAGCACACATTTGGATGCAGGTAGGTATCGAGTGGAAAATTACCCCTTCACTCACTGAGCTTTTTTTTGCTAAAAAAAACTGGAGGCTATAGGTGGGAGTAATTTATAAATACTATTTGTCCTGGATGTTGATCTTGCTCTTCGGAAAATTTGTGCGGTTTTTTGGGAGTGGAGGAGGATAAGAAGCGTTGCTTCTGGACATGACATGACTTTGTGAGCACCGCCCAGCACCATTCGCCATACTCAACCGATCGTTTTACTGTCTTGATTTTCTGCTTTTTATCTCGATTTTTTTCTATCTTGCTGGAAAAATTTGAAAAAGTTAATTAGAGATAGTACTTCGTTCCAAAATAACCCATGTTTTCCTAAGAAGTGCGCAAAAGATTGTTTCCTAACTAATGCACAGATTTATGAAGGTGGGAGTTGTGCTTCCTGTAACAGAGATGCTGTAAGTCGAAAAAATCTCTGAAATTGACTCTAAACGTAGATTTTGGTGAATGTGCCTTTGAAAAACAATAACTTACATGGGTTTTTTTTCGATTACTTTCTGTTTTTTTATTGCCAGAAAGTTCCCTGACCATCAGCCACTTTTTTATTGTCACTTCAATCGATAGTTAGGAAGACTGATGCTATTTTTGAGGACCAGGTCATTAAAATACAATTTTTTTTTAAAAATTCATCAATGATTTTTAGACTTGCACCTACAAATAACTCGCATTTTAAGGGATATGAGCTTTGGTCGGACCTTCGGCTATTGGAGAAAACAGTTGGTGAACGATTTTTGACGCACGAAAGTGACGATGCACGATGGAGTGAGTTCGAGAAGGACCACAATCTTACGCCCGTTTACGTTTAGCTATGAACAAACAACAGCGATACGTACACACATACATATATACGTTGCGTTGGTTGCATTCTTGCTAACGGTGCTTATATCGCGCGCGCTACGGTCACGGCATGTTCCGTTTGTTTTTCCCCCCAAAGTCAGCATTTCTGTGATGCCCGTGTAACTAGTACTGTGCAGTTTGTTTTCGTTGATATTTTCTAGAAAAATTCTCACTTCCTTTAATTTCTCTTCTTTTTTCATTTTTTTTTCTCTTCATACTAGTCACTAGAAGTAGTCTGAAGATTCTGGAGATTTTCAGGAGATTGTGTAGTAATCCGTAAAGTTAACAATAGATTCGTATTCTACATATCACATCGAAGGGCCCCCGCGTACCTTTGCCGCACTCTTCGCACGATCTCGTTTCTTTTCGTTTTTTTTTTCTGTCAGCCGACTAAATCGACGGCTACTCAAGCATACATAGACAGTTTAGCACTGAACGGCCTGATCCATACCCATATCGTCTTTGTTCACGTTAGTATTCATCCCTGATTACTCAATTCGAATTGTGTGAATCCACGTTTATACTGTATTTCCTTTGACATTTTTCACACCATTCGTGTATAGTCAAACAGCCTGTTTGATCGATTGGATTTGTCCTCGATTTGCTAGATTAAAATTTGCAAATCCAGTTTTTTTTTTCACCTTCGAATTTACGTTGTTATGTGCAGATTGTATTTTTGAATATTGGTTAATGAATTGTACAATAGACACTATGTATTGTACGTGTTTAGCTGAGCAGAGCAATTCAATCGAGAAAAAAAAAATCCGCGGTTTTTTTTTGTGTTGCTCGAATGTAAGGAGGTGAGAACAGATTGATCCCAGAGGTGAATTCCTACCTCTTATTCGATACTAACGCTTAAATACCGAATAGAAAAAAGGTGGATAGTGAGAAATGTGTGCACCCATCGTAATGGAAGCATATATATAGTAAAACTGAGCTATCAGCATCCACATTTCAATTTCTATGATGTAGAACTATTTATTTCATTATATTTATGTACTTATTTTCATTATATCTACTTTATTCATTTTAATATTTTTTACTTTTAAATAACTATTTTATTATTAATTATATTTATGTACTTATTTACTTATTATATCTGCTTTACTCATTTTAATATTTTTTTTACTTTTAAATATCTATTTTAATATTAATTACTATTTGTTTAATTTACTTATTTTAATAGTACTTCCTAGCGTAAATGTTATCCTTATTCTCGATTCTTTTTCTTCTTTCAATTTTTGTCCTGGCGAACTTTTAGAGACATATAATAAGCGAGCAACTCATAAAAAGATAGTGTGGCAAATGAAAAAAAACTGAAAACGAAAATTGGAGACTGGAAGCGAAGTGAGAAGAAACTATTTCCTTTGTCTATAGCATACCGTAACCTATGTACAGTTTCCATGCCTCCACTTTTTCAATGAAAATGAATCCGTGAGTGAAAATGAAAAATCGATACTCTGAGGATGAGGATCTATGTGGCAGAGCTTTGATTTGGATCCTATTAGGCACCTAATTAATGACCTTAAATGCTCTTGATAAGAAAAAAAAACAGTTTGAAATGAGGTGAGAATTCCCGGCGAAGTCGATCGAGGCAGTGTCGGACCAATGTGGAAGTAGGAAGTGAGTGGTAAGGAGGTGGCAGAGATTCACACCGGCCCAATCTATAACCATCTTTGTTCCCTGTGCTCATTTTGAGGTTTCTCGTCTTCTTTTCTTATCCAAGACATTTCTATTAATTTACGAACAGTTATCGGATTTTCGTGGATTCATAATGGAATCTTCTTCACGTATGGATTCCATGAGCAATGACTGCTTCCGGGGGTGGAAGATCTATTTTTTAGAAGTGGTGTCCTATTAGCCTAGGATTTCCGTTTTGTCCTGGAGTTTATTCTCGGGTATTCTATAGGTATCTATAGGTAGTATTTTCGAGACATTCACTCTAAGTTCCTAAAATTATACTTTTTCTTTGCTTTCCTCACGGAGAAAACTGGCAGAGTAAGTACAAGGAGGCTTCACCCTTGTACTACATATTCCACTCATTTTACTTCTTATCGAGAAATTCATTGTGATCATTCATTCAGTTATTTATTTATTTATTCCTGTAGCAAATAGATTCAAGTGCCGAATTTACGAGAGAAACAAACACAAAAGTAGTAGAATATTAGTATGTATCAAAAGAATATTAGCAGAATTTTTTAATTGGCACATCTCACTTTTAATGCTCAAATCTTTACTGATGCGCCAATTTTTTTAGGATTAAAATTAACGATATTTTTCTCAAATTCTCTCAAATTTATAAGACGTGATTCTTCGTTATTTACTGTAATAAACTATTACTTCTCCAAATTTCTGGTACATTTTCCATGGTGAATCTTCAGTTGTTCACACGTTCATAATGAAAAATACTCTTCCACTGCTGTTCCAACCTCATTTAGTGAAGAAGAGTTCTTTGTTAGATCGATTTCATAGTTGTTAGCGTAGAGACCGATATAAAGTAAGTAAATAAGTGGATAGTACTTATTAGCTGCATCTTTACCAGTGGAATTTTTCTGGAAAAAAATCTTCAGACCTCAATTTTTGGCGGGCAATCATTGCTGGATGATTTTTTCGTATCAACAACAAAAAGCTCATAGTTCTGTGAGAAAAAAAATGTTGTTTCAAATCAATTTCACTAACTTTACAATAGTTTCGGACGGACATCATCGTGATTATCCATTCGCGGAACGTTGATAACGAAGGATCGTTAATTTTTTTCTTCTTTTTTGAGCGGTTCCTTTGTTCCTAATTGATCGATTCGTGAAACATCAAGAAACTTTTGGTGATCATCTTTTCATGATTTGATAGGCTGGATGTGTCAGATCTTTCTGACAATGTCTCTTTCCTTAAACGAAGAGAAATGAGTGTGTTGTTCTCTGTCACCTCCACATACCTCCATCGCATCGTACATACATATATCTCCTCTTTAGTTCATATCTAAACTTCATTTTGAAAAATTTACTCCACTTTAAAAATGATTTTCTAAGGTGAAAATTTATTTACTTTGTATTCATACTAGTATTATCCAGTTTAATCATCCTATTGTTTTTCATTCTATTATCAAATATTATTATTCTATTATTTATTCTATATAATATATTTATTCTATTATTGAACACAGCAAAATTCAACAAAAATCTACTGTGTATCCACAAAAATTCAAGAACAAAAGAATTGTCTGAGCAAAAAGAAAGTTTGAGACAAAAACGTCCTGTTCGGCCTACTCGCTTTCGATGCCGCACCTTCTTGGGGGTCACGATCAATGATCAATGAAACAATCAAATTCCGTGATCTCCTCTCCTACAACAAGCGTTCCTAATAGGATAAGGGAAGATAGGATTCAGATAATCCTCTAAATCCAGGATGAATGAACAACACTACATTCATTTAAAGTTGACTCATCCATGAATTCGAAAGTCCTACATACCCCTGTCGCGACTTTTTCGCGCTTCTCTCTGACAATCACGGACTGCGCCGCATCACTCATCCTGTAATCTGTGAGTAAACGATGAATAATGGTCGTTTTCCTCCTCTTTAGTTATGAGAGTCTCCTCATTCGTTGTTGTGTTATTCTATCACTTCTGTATTTGTGCGTTTAGTTGCTCTATAAGTATACAATCCATGAAATCTCCTCTCTCCATCCATGAAAAGAAATTTTAGACAAGACAGATATCCAGAAATCATCCAGGTCGATTCCTAATCCGTTTCGTTCGATAGTGTTAGGGGTACTGGTAAAGATATTTGTTTACTTAATTGTTCATATGCACCCAACGTTGCGTGAAGAATCGGTCAGCGACATGTAATCACAGATAATAGAAAAAATAAAACAGAACTACTTGCAGGAAAACATAGAACAAAGTGTGTTCTCCATCTTTGTAATAGGTTGACGAGAAAGTATTGTCAGTTTTGTAATTTTTTCTTCTTTATTTTCATACAATGGAAATCAGTCAACAACACAATCGCATCTGCATTGTTGCTCCCTACAGTCCTCCACCGATCAGCAATTTCCTTCTCCCAAAACCAGGGAATTTGTGAGTTGAAAAAGTCGACGACCGCCTGACCAACTTCATAGAAGTTGGTGAATGTTTCCCGAACAAAGACCCCCTCAAGGGCGGAATAAATGAAAATCAGAGAAGGATAAGTCAGAAAATTGGGGGATGGGCCACTGTGTTCCATCCTAGCTCTTCGATTTTTTTTTTGATGGGTCTCTTTAGCTATGTGGGGTCTCGCGTTGTCATGAAGGAGATAAGCCGATGCTAGTCTCTCCCGCTTATCTCGAACAGCTTTCGCGAATTTCTGGAGCTGAGCATTGTTTCGTAGGAGCAGAACTTGTAAAAGTTGTCTGTGAGTCAGAAAAAAAAAACTTACAACATCATCCAAATTCAAAATTCCTCAACGTTCAAAACAGAGAGCCATATTTATCCGATTCTATGAGACAGAGCAAAAGAGATAAGAAATAATTGAGCTACTGTTTTAGGGCTTCACTGTGTTCACCAATCAATCAATAAAAGCTCGTTAATATTGGCTCGGATTTTTTATCTCCTTCAACATATTTTCGAAAATTTTCCTGTTTCTTTTTTTTTCGAACAGCAATGAAAAAACCGTAAATCACCGGCCTCTAATGAAGATCCACGCGCTCGAGAACACGTTTTTCGTTTCACGAAAACTTGTCGTTTTTGTTTTATACCACGGCTGCTAGTCATTTTTCAATTTCACGCTTATTTTTTCCATTTATTTTGAGAAAAAAATTGCTAGAAACTTCTTAGATACGATCCTCTAAGTACTTTAATGTTTATCGCATCTGTTATTCATATCTATTGCTTCTGTTATGTTTCATTCATTGATCCGCTACGTGCGTAATCGTCCGTGACTTTTACGTATACGTGTGGTGTGCGTACGCGTGCGCAAGGGGTACATAAGGAGCGCTTTTCTCAATTTCGTTGATAAAACCCATTATATGTATAGATTTTTTTCTTTCTTTTCTTTCTTTTCAAAAACTACACAGTTATTTTATTCTATTTTAAAAGTAATCGCAGGCATCCACAGAAGATTCATCGAACACTATTCTCCGCAAATTACGCAGTTCTTCATTTCTCAAAGAAATTTAAGCAATTTTTTTTTATGCTAGCACCTCCTTTTTCAGAAATCAACTCGTAAAGTGCTCTAATCTGAAGAGTTTTTTCAAGAGTTGGAGGACACAAATCCTTACATCATGGTCTAGGTGTTTTTCCGTCGATATGTCGTGATAGGAGTGGTATATAAAATCAGAGAAAAATTTCGGCCCTATTTCTGATTTCTACTTATTTTTAAACCTTATTTCTGATTTCCAATCTACAGCTGAACGATCGTTGGCAACGCGTATTAAGGGAGAAGAAGTAAACCTTCATGAGTCCAATGACTTTCCCTGGAATCCTGATCCGCCTTTAAGTCGGTAAGAGGTTCGCCTGTGTCTAAACAATAAATGGTTCAAAACCGCCGTAGTGCCAGCCAAGTCTTTCATTTCAAAGAGACTGATGAACTACTACCACGCTTGTCTGGGAGGACAACAAAACACTGTCTTCGAACGTCTTCAAAGCCCCTGCAACTCATTTTAAGGCTGACTTATAAACCTCAAACGATTCTGAATTGAAGTTGAACGCGTAGACACATTCATATCTGAATTTATAAACACCGTACTCCTTAACTCTATGTCCTCTCATTACTGGATTTTCTGTCTATTTTACGATAACTTCTTCTCTTTGTTTTTTTTTCGCCAAATTCCTCTTGTTTTTTTCCGCCGACTTCACCGTTAATTTCCTCCGATATTTAAGGATAATTCAATGGAAAAGTCTCACATCCGACATGAAACTTCAATTACGTTTTTTTGGCTATTTTGTATTCATATTTGTTTTGTATTTACTCACAGTAATTTTATCTTTATTTTATTTTATTTATTATTTATTTTAATTATCTTATTTTGCTTATTTTTATCTATTTTTTAGATATGATGCGTGAAACCACATGCAGATGAACATTTTCGTTTATCACATTACTTATTCTTCTAGTACAGTACTTGTTGCGACGCATCCACTATGTAATACATTATTTCCCGCTTAATTCACCGCCGTCGAGCTTCATGCCGCAAGATCCAGGCGAGCGCCGGATACAAGCGCCGCGGGCGTCTTATCTGCGCGACTCTTGTTCTGGTTACTGGTTTCCATAATGATTAGCCGTCACATAGTTCGGGAAGGAGCCGTGACTAGCCCCAGCATCAAGCAGCGCCGGCGATTACGCTTCTAATCCTTCTTCTGGATTTTCGTACCAGCACCACCAACCATTGTTCTTCGTGATTTCTATCCGTAAGATCTTCCTAAAAATCTTATCGTAGTCATCTCTTTCTTCCACAAAATCTACCTGTTAAATTTTTTTCGAGAAAGTGTGGAAGGCAACACAAATTATGCTACAATCCAAAAAAACAGCCTAAACTTGTTTTCGAGGTAGGCTAGGCTTCACTTTGAAGAGAATGATCAAATTCTCCGCTCAAGTTCTTTGGTGAACGTCGAACAATTATTTTTCGTGGATTTTCGGTCGTTAAACAGTTTGCAATTCAAAACAAGTTTCTTGTTTGTTTGTTTTTTAGCGTTCTTTCATCAAACTACTTTTTAGAACCTTAGAAACAATAACAAAAACATCTCTTGTTTTTTTTTTAATTTCCACTCTGTTGTTTATTTGCTCTTTGCTTTGTTTAATTTTACTGGAACAGTCTTGGATTTCTTCGTTCCAGCTAATAATTATGAACTTATGTTCCATTACTGCAATCCAATGAGAACGTCCACCTCCACACCTTTTCGTGTTGTGATATCGGAAATCACTGAAGAAATAAACAAATTAGTTCTAGTGACATATCACAAAAATAAACGAAAAATAAGTAAATAATGTTGCATATAGAATTACATCCAATAACAAGTGATATATTCTAATTTCTACTTTAATTCACATCTAACAGAGAATCTGCAAGAATTTCTTTATGTTTTTGACTGAGTTACAGTAAAATAATTTTAAAAAATAATAAAGATAATTACTACTGATTAATAGTCAAATATGTTAATTTTTTGTTCTACGGATGAGTTTAGAGCACATTTATTCACTGCTTCATCGGATAAATACGCATTCTCTTCCCATATCGGATGAGTTCCATGCATGACATCGGTTCTTGTCCCTCTAACTGATACAATAACTCGTCCGAATCCTCACAATAAGCCACCGTAAAATTTCTTTTCAAACGTGATTTCTACGTGGATCGTTAACTTTTCCATGCAGCCACAATTCTCATTAATTCTCTTTGCATCCTACATGCATTAATTCAGAAGCGCAAAACTATTTCTATCCAGAATTTATCCGAACGTCACATTTTTCCATCTTCGTCGAGCGTGTGGTGAATTTTAAAACTTTTTGCAGTATGTAGCAGTATCTATTAGATTTTCGTCTTTGTATTAGATATGTAAGTTAGTTATACATCATCATATTGCATACATCATACTTTATATTACATATATAGACAAATTAAGGGGAATACTGTATATTTATTTTTTATATATGTAATATATTTTAAGATATTTAGATACTCGTTAAGATAATAGCAAATCTTGACATGTTATAGATCTTAATCAAATAAAGAAAATTTGTCGGATTAATTCGTGTAAAGTCCAAAAAATTGTTTAGAATGACGGTGATCGTGAAAATATTTTTCTTATTTATTTATTTTTTTTCCATATATAATTTATTGGTTGTTACTCATTCATTTATTCATTTACTTGTATAGTATATATAGGATGAAAAGAAGCAAAAGATAGGAAACGGAACTCAAGCGAGAAATAACGTAAGTGCTGGAATGTATTGCTGGCGTGATCCAGAATTACGTCGAGTGACAAGAAGTTATTCTCATGGGAAAGTGGAAAAAAAAAACTCACCATCGCAACATTTTGCACCGAAAACTTGCTTGAAAACCAATTTGATGTCAGAAAAGATCCTAGCTATTCATGTGAAAGGAGTTTTTTTTTTAACTGAACAATTACCTCATTTCAATTCACTTCACCTTTGGGATTGGGGGGAGTACTGCTTTTTTGAGGAGACGAAAAGTCTTTTATGTTTCTCCACTACTCTTTTTCCTCTTCTCTTCTGTCCGAATTGTTCAGGATTTAAAACAAATGTTGTGACAATAGGAAATTGTCACAACATTTGTTTGTTTGTTGATTTATTTGCCTATTTACTAGTGTTGCGCTAAAGTAGACGTAGAATGTCAAGTAGTAGAATATCAAAATAAATGAAAGTAAAACAAATAAAAACAAGAAATAGGAACCATCACGAAGTAAAATGCTTTAGGCGTTTGTTCTCTTACTTAGGTATAGGTAGATAAAGCTGTCTAGGTATGGCTAAAGCCGTTCTCGAAGGTTCTGCGCAGGAGGTGAGACGTGAGTTTTTGTGCAGATTTTGATGGGTGCAGATTTTGATGCATTTATCCGTTCATAAACTTTTTTTAACGGATCGATCAATGTAAAGGTCAAAAATTTAAAAAAAATCTTTTAAAGAAATAAAGTTCAAAAATGATATACCACGTAACTCTTCTTTATCACTAATAATCTTTTCCTTTGTCAATTTATAAGTGGATTTTGTTCTTTTTCCTACAAAAATAAATACATTTCTGAGAAATTTTATGGAACTCTGAAGGACAACGACATTACTGCTGTATTTACTGGCGAGTTCCAACGCATCAAGTCTTCATCGTTTATTTTTGACAAAAATAATTCTAGTATTAATATTTTACAGATAGCAACTTTAATTTAACTACTAACTTACTATCTACCAACTAAAAAACTTTGATTTAACTACTAACTTACCATCTACTAACTTTTAACTCTAAATTTTGCAATAAATATTCATTATAAAGATAAATGTTGGACAATATGTCTGCCGTTGTTTTTAATCAATCAACTACTGAAATCTTAGATTTTTCACATATTTACGGAAAACACAAATCATTAGTTGCTCTTTCGTCTACATTTTCTTTTATTGTACCTAGGAGGTTTCAAAGTGAGATATCTATTTTCTTTACATGCTGTCTCTTTCTCACTTTATGGGACCTTAAATAATGTTGATTCAAACAATTTTCCTCACCCGCTCATCCGCTACGACATTCTGGGTTAGTATTTTGATTAAAAATCAAATTTGAGACCGAATATTTATGAGTAGAATCAAAGAAGTTGAGATAGGGGCGCTTATAAAATTCCTTTTCTAAAGATACATCGATGAATTTAAAAACAATGAAAGAGGTTCCACTTGAGACCATGTAGCCACACAAAGAGTATACATAGACTGAAAAATAGACTTGAAAGAGAAAATACAGGTTGTGTACCAAGATTCCAAGATACAAGAAGAGAAGTGCTGACCAAAGTTCCGGAAGAAAACTTTCACATTAACGTAAATAGAAGAACTTTCTCTCTCTTATATTTACGTCAATGTGAAAACATGTACGAACCCATTATTTCCGGACGACACCATTTCTTCTCCGACGCAATTCCACATCCCGGCACGGCGTAGCGACGAATTCCCGACGTTTTTATGCTGATGATTTTTACGGGAAGAACTGCGTACGCACTTACACCTCATCGTCTGATCACTCGCATTTATCCCGTTTTCACACTCTCTATCCGTACTGATTTTTGGCGCCGAGCAATTTCTATTAATACGATCTTTTTATGGACTCTAATCTCAAAATTCCCTCCTAAATGCTTTTGCAATTTTTTTGAGAATTGAAGAAATTTGATGGATAAAAGACTTTTGTGGATTTCAACGAATAATTCGCATTGCACTCTTCCACTAACGGCGAAATTGCTGAGATGTCGGTGTTTTTGAAGCGCTTCTCTCGTTGTTAACGCGCTTCCGGTCATTTGTACCTGATGAAGCCGCCGCGATTTTCTTTTCCCATCCTCAAATGTCTGATGAGACAGTACTTTTTCGCTAGCAAAACTAACCAAGTAAATAAAAATAAAATAAATAAATAAATGATAAATAATAAAATGAAAAACAATAAATATATAGAATAAGTAACAATAATCAAAAATAAAGGAATTCCTCGCAAAGAAATCGCAAAGAAAAGTAGCCACGATAAGATAAGTTGTTACGAGGACGTTGTCTTTTTTTATAGTACCTGACAAATTTCGTCGTAACTCTTTCTGTTTTTCTTTTTTGTTTAACAACTTAATATATTAATAATATAATTGTCTGTTGTTTACTGTCTCATAAAATTTCCACATTCCTTAACATTTTCAATGCACAGTAAGCTGAGTCTTACGTCAAAAGAATTTATAATCTATCAAATCGATCGAAGTCTACTGACCATTCCGATGATCATATTTTTGATTGGATATTTTTCTTGTTCAATATAAAGTAAAAACATTTTAAAAAAAGTAGGAAACGCCTACAAATAAATAATCTGTTACAAATCAAGAAGGTGACAGTACTAGACAGTATTTTCTACTTTTCGATTACTTCATCGTAAGTAAATACTGAAATATGTCATATATTTCCTATTCCTCTTTTTTTCATAGGATTTTTTTTGTGATTCAGCAACCGATCCGCAATCTTCGTTCCTAATTCTGACTAATAATGAATAATCGTATGTCGTCATCATAGCGATCATCTGATGCTACGGGAAGCAGGAGTCTCTACAGTAGTTCTTTAGAGGTTCCGGACCACACAATGCTGCTAGGTCTCTTCTTTACGGATCGACTAGTGCCCACATCCAACCATATGGGACAAAATGAAGCGTGTTACGGAAAAAAAAACGCGTCGTTTTCCCAAATTGTTTTTTTCTTCCAATGGATACCACCTGTTGTCATGCTGTGACACATATCTTTCCGGATCAACCGGACCTACCCTCTTAGGCGTTACGTAACGTAAAGCCCTAGAGCTGACCATACATTCCCTTCACTCGTATACTTGAAAGTATCATAAGACAGGAAATTTTTCATTATTCTTCCTTTTTTGCTGCTAATTTTTAATTCTTTCCTTATTTCTCATACTACAAACCTTCAAAAATTTTCCTTGGAGATCCTTCATTGGTACATCTAGTGCATCGGAATAATTCTGTCCATGCGTTTCGCACTGTAACTACATCTAAATGTTTTTTTTTCCAGTCTTTATGTTGTTTATTGTGCATTATCCATATTTATTGCCTATATGTTGCCAATTATATTATAATTTTAATATTATTTATATTATATATAGGGGTTTATTGATTAGTTCCCAGATAATCTATATTTTTATTTAATTTAATCATTTTATTTAGTTTATTTCTCACAAATAATTTCTAGTAAATTTTAAAACTTTGGGGTATCCAAGGTCGACGTATCCGAGTGTATACTCTGGCATCTTGTTCTTTTGATGATATCAAGAAAGCTAACCATTCTCTTTCACGTCATCCTCTTTTGATAGTTGTCTCTCTTCACTTTCTTCAAAATAAAATTCGCTTTAATGAAAAAGGTTTGCCCCTAAAATACCGCCTCTGTATCACACAGTGTACATGCTAAAATCCTTCAATTTCTTGATCTATGTATTTCCTCCTCTCTCTTTTTTTCTCAACTAACAAAATTTTTGTCCTTGGTCATTTTCCTTGGAGTTCGACAATCACACAACTGGATTGCTACATATGCGGCTGAATTTCTTTTTTTCGTGTATTTTCTACGGTTTATTCTCAAAAAATATTTTTTTAAGAAAAAGAGTGCTTGGATGCGATTGCTACTGCAGTATCTGTGCGCGTGTATAACTACAGTAAATTTTCTGTGTTTTTTTTCTCATTCTCTCTCATTGAGTATTTCGGCGAAAAAACTACCGACTTCAGATAAATGCATTCTCGGCTGTCCAGCGGCGATCGTTGATTCCGATGTCATTGAGGAAGAAGTTGTGTGAAATGAAAGCAGATGAAACCATGTGCGATTTCGAGAAGGTTGTTTCATTTTTCCCGACTTCACTAATTAAATTATCGCTACACAAAATTGTAATAAGATCTGTAAATGTAAATGTAAATGTAAATACCAATAATTAAGGCCGGTGACAGCATCTTTTATTCACCAACAATATATTTTGGATACAGATATTCAAAAAATGTAGAATAACACAGAGTTTGGCGATACTGAACCATAGCATCAATACACGTATGTAGGGAAAACGGCAATTGCACTCGATTTATGAACAGTTTGAGAATAGTTTATGAAGCACAACTTAAACGTACATGTTTATGTATCATATGTGTATTTAAATGTATTATTAAATTAGTGATTGTAAAGTTTAATTTGTGCAATGTAAATGGGTATGTATGAGTATGTATTTAAGTTCCAACTTTAAATGAAACACATTTGGATTTTCTTGCAAAATTTATGTTCACCGTTTAGTCACGTAACTTTAATGAATCGTCTTGGTTAAGTTTTTTTGTCTTGATTTCCATCTAGATATAGAGGTGACAGATCAAAATAAGCTTTTTGTCTTCTCGTATTTAACGAGAATTGACCCAGCTATGCATGTATGTGTTTCGCTTACAGATGTGTATCAATGAATTTGATTAGTTTATTTTGGTTTTATTTCAGTTCAATTCCGATTCAATTATTTCTAGTTTTTCCTTATCATTTTTGAGCGATTGTGAAATTCTATTTATAAAAAATTCATAAATTCATAAAAGGACATCGAAGTTTCCATAGTACTGAACCGTCACTTCTGTAATGTTGCAGTGGTATAAAAACTTGTAAAATATTATTTATCCGCAAATCTGCCCGTATCTGGGATTTCTGCACCACCCTAATGTTCATCCTTCTTTTTCCAAGACTGACTGGCTCAGCCGTGCTTTATGGATAGTCTCTTTTCCACGATCTCATTAGCTTAAACAGACAACTCTTACGGGATTGATGCAATTTGATTTTAATTCAATTAAATTTTCATTATTTCTTCTCACAAAGTTTGAGCTGTTGAAATTCTCTTCAAAAAAATTAGCCATCGATATTTCTGTAATACTGGACCACTGTCAAAATGGAAATATTAGCTCATTACTTAAATTATCATGCACATGTAGCTAAAAGCTGTTTTAGATCGCAAAAGTTGTGGAAGACATTATGGAAATGATCTGTTATTATTTTATTCATAATTAATTATTATTATTGTATCTATTTATTTATTTTTTGCTTTTTAGAATACAACTTGATTTTTGGAATCGATTTTCTCTTCAATTCACTTTCCGTTCTCATTTTTGAAGTTGGGCTCCGTTGACTCAACAAATGCCTTATAAAATAATAATAATAATACAAAGGATAAAAAAGAATAAGTCACTGGCGTCGAAGTCAAAGCGTAGAGCCTTCGGAGAGGTTAAAAAGTAATATTTCCAGAAAAATAGATAGTCAAAAAAGAAGTGAAACCATGTTAATACAATGATCATTCATTGATCCTATTCGGTGATGACACAAGTTAATGGAAGTTAATGGATAAATCAGAATTTTCCTCTTTTTTTAACCTTTTACGAAAGCTGATTTTAAAATACCTCTTCCTTTTCAGGATTTATATAAGCTTATTGACGAAATGAGCTACTCTAAGTGGGCTATTTGCAAGCACCATCCTGAACTATTACTATGCAAATGGGACCCATCAATAGTTGGTGTAATTCCGGAAACTCAACCTAAACCGGAAACGACAACGAGTATCTCTCTGAGTATGGAAGAAAGTCTCTCTGAAGAATCAGAAGAATTCGCAGTTGACGTGCCCAATACGGTAGGTGTTAAAATATCTTAGGAATATCTTAGGTGCTACATATATGTAGCACTCCTTAAGACACCATCGATTATCGAATCTTCGAAATTCATTGGAAATGGTGGTGCGGTAGAACCGGAAGATGTTGAGGTTGAGGAACCGGGACCGCTAAAACCTAGCGCAGTCAAGCAAGAAGTTCCTGTCAACAAGGCAAATTTTAAATAATTAACGTCTCTGTTCTTACATATTTAACCTCTTTCTAAACAGAATATTTAAAGGAGCCACCACGTTTCGAAGAGAAACTTACGGACGAACGAGAATTAGACGTTCAAACTCAACGTCCAGAGGAATCACAGGAAGAGGAGAATTTCGGCGAAAACATTCTGGAAGTGAAAGATGATGTGTTTGGTGGAATGTAGCTGATCTGAAACCTGACTGACTTCTCATGGTTTTTTTTCTTTTGATAGTGAATTTTTTATCACGTTGAAAAGTGCCAGAATTTTATGTTCGTGAGTATCCATAGTCGACCCCAAATTTGTTCAACCGGTTGAACGCGACGCGTCAGCGGCACGTTTAGTCTCCGATCTTCTTCTCTTGAGTTTCTCTTGAGTGTACATCGACCTCACTGGTGAACATCTCTGGTATCAACGTATATTAAATTCGACTTTTTTTTTTTGCTTAGCTGCTTTATTAGATTATTGTATAACCTGCTCAGCTACTGCATCGTTTCTATGAAAATCTTCTTTGATGAAGTGTTGCCTTTCTTTGCAATTTCTTTCATTTTCTTGTTTACTTTAACGATTCATGTTATTCTGTTTTTTCCGTAGTCCCACTAGTTTCCATTCTGATTTACTGCACCACATCCACATCGGGGGGTTTCCTCCATGAAATTCTTTTTTTCAAATGCATCGCTAACTTTAGCTTTTTTCTAGTGTCGTAGTCGATCGAATAGCTCAACGATCCGTAACGACAGCAACGAGCGATAGTTTAACTAACAATTCAGCATTCTTATCAAAATCAAATTTTTGTTTTTTTATAACGATTTGCCAATTTTTAGAATTTGTGCCTTTTCTGTACGAAACTCACCTCTAATGCACCTCTAAGTATGTAGATGAGTTAATAAATCATTTCGACCTGCTTGACTCTTATGATTTGAAGATTTCTGTTTAAAATAAGTGGAACATAGTTCTCCGGATTTTACGCAAGAAAGAAGTTCTTTCTAGTGGAAGCCAGCGGTAACCGTATCCCGTATCCGCGTCCAGATGCGTTTCGCTTGCTGTAATCCACGTTCCCGTTTACAAGTAATGTTCTTTCCTCTTTTCATTTGTGGGGAAACGAAGTTATTATGTTAAAGTATTCCGAGTTTTCCAGAAATAATTCTACTTTATTTCTCATACGCCGCGCAACAATGGGGAAGGAGGGAGGAGGAGGAAGGCGAGGGCGATTCAATCAACTTCATGTGTGTCTACCAACCCCAAATATGGATAACTAAACCCGAGTAATTAGGCTTGAGTACATGTAAAACGAGCGATATTTGACAAAATTTTATCCATAAAATGATTGAAAAAGATTTCTGTTACTGAAAACTGGCAAAGAAGCTCAGAGCACTATAATCCACTTTGCACATAGGCATAGAACAGGCTCGTGAAGCACAGTGTACTTCCGTACTTCACCCGGCACACATTACAATTTACGCCTAAATAGAGCAAATTATGGTGAAAAGAAGCTGGTGGTACTCATTTTGTGCTATGCTTGTGTTCAGGAGAGTGTTTTTCAATATTCATCTAAATAACGTTATAATTTACGTCGGAACAGGGTGGATGACGGTAAGAGAAAGCCGCTAAAACTTATCTTCTGCAGTGTATGTTCAGGTGTGTTCTCTGGTGGTCCACACGATACACATTATAGTCTACGCCTTAATGGGTGGATTACGGTAGGTGGAGACCGGAGAAGACTGTTATTTCGGAGAAAAAATCAAAGATTACAATGGGACAGCCGTGGTAGCTGACTATGCATTTCTTAACTGTAAGCATTCAATTACAGAGCAAGATTGTAATGGAAAAATCCCAGAAATAGAAATTCCAATCTAGTCAGTGGTGGCCGAAAAACTAACTGAAACTCCAATAGAAGAAATCAAAGTGAAGGAACGATTGATAGTGTCGATCTGTCAAAAATGCTCTGTTAGAAAATCATTGCACAAGATCTGAAGCATGTGTCCTTGTGCGAATGAAATTTATATTATTATTTAAGAAATTATTCAGGAAAAATATTTGCAAAAAGTAGCATTTATAAAGATGTAAATGTACATATTTACATAGATTTATATAGAGTGTTTTATCAATGTATTCCTATCTCCTAATTTTCTTTCACAATTCCTATTTCTCTAGTAATTTTAACTGTCATCAAATGAAATAACTTTTTTAGATTTTTAGTGTGCTCCTCGTTCTACGTGCTATCTTTAAAACACCCTTGGAGTTCCTTTATTGTTACCGCCTCTGAAGCAGCCAATTTTTCAATCCCACCGTGATTACCTGAATGTGCTACAGTATGTGTTGTTCTTCTTTTGGTTTCTTTTTGGGATCTAGGTCCTTCAATCCGTCAAGCTTTTAGCGTTAGTCCAGGGTAAGTGTGCATTTGTGATGGCAGTTGCTTAGAACCGTCGTCGCTTCTTTTCTTATGCACTTTTCTCGCACATTCGTCATTATCCAAGCTAAATTTCTGCTATTTACGCTCTCAAACAATCGATTGTAATATTTTACGATTATAGATTCTCGTTTGTTACACTATTTTTATATTTCTAGTCCCCGTGGTAGTGATAAATTCTATTTGGGTCCACGAAATTTTCTTTCGCAAAATAAAGTTTATAAATTGTTGAAATATCTTCAAAAAATGTTGAGTTATCATTTAATTGTCATTCACGCATCTAATCACCTTTTAAATTGTTTACAAAAATTTTCTCCACGTCTGAGACTTATTTAATTTATTTAATTACTTAATCATAAGAATCACTTAATTAACTGTCAATACTCCTCTTCTAGTCTAGAGATTATCGACTGAATCCAAGTCGGTAACCTTTGAATTTAGCTAGAAAATATTCAGCAATAAGTACAAGACAACAACAATTAATGGTATAAGCTGTGTCCTACAATATTACCAAAACTGTATCCAGCTCAAAACCAACTTAATACAGTATTGGCATTATCATTGTAGTAAAAAAAAATTCATGGCAACATTCGCTTTCCTCGCTTGAGATTTATCTGAGCTTTAAAATGTGAATCATCAAAACGTTCTGGTCAAACGGTTCACATTTTAAAGCATGACCCACCGGTGAGTCACCCAGCTGTCTATATGAATAGTACGTAATTAATTACAATGAAAATAGTACTGCACTACTTTCAAAGAAAATGTTACCAAAAATATGAAAAAAACATAAGAAATAGAAAGAATCATTTATTCGTTTCTATTTCTTGGTTGAAATGTAAGAGGAATGTAATGTGTTGTTGTAAAAAAAATAATATAATGATATAATAGAATATTAATACGCAATAATATAATAGAATGGCACAAAATTTAGTGGAATTTTTAAGAATTTCCATGAAGAATGGAATCGTGTAGGTGTTTCAATGACGAATATAAATTGAGACGAATTGCCTCCCTTTACCAGCACTGGAACTTATGGCACCCAATCAAACGCATCGATTTTCTTCGAGAATTCTCTTTCGTTTAGTTTTTTCTCAATTTCCCTTCTTTCTACTGATTTTTCATGCTCACTAGTCAAAATTATGTGTTTCTTAGTGACAAAATCGAGGTTTTTTTTTTGGAGAATTCAGAAAATTTCCTTGAAACTAATGCGTGATGATTTTTTTCTTGGATACGTTTCAGGCAACGACAGAAGAAAGGCATCTCCTAACGTATTTCTTAAAAATTCCCTAGCGCTATCACGGTGACTTTCGGATCGTATCTTTATTCTTTTTTCATGTGAAAATATGATTGATAATGATCGAGAAGTGTTCCGAAAACTGTGCCATCATTTGGAAAAGAGACTACTATTTTCCTAAGGATTTCATGGGTTTCAGAAGTAAGCATTTATGATGGAACCGAAAAAAACGGAGATTCAGGAATTGTCGAAAATAGGGGTTTCGTCACTTCCTCAGATTTCTTAAATTTAAATTTAAATTTCTGGTAAATTTCTGAGTCCAGTTAATGAAAGTTTCGCTTCGTTTCATGTGGACTGACAAAACGTTCCTAATTTTATTTCGAAGCGTTTTTCTCACATTTTATTCTGCCTGGGATTTACAGTTCCTACATTTGCTTCAAAATTGCACGTCTGGATAACGAAAATGAATGTTAAAAGATCGATGCTGTTGATCGATTTGCTTGAGGTATAGCCAGGACTAGTGTCGATCTTTCCTTATTAACAGCTAACGTTTCGAAGTAATCGCTCTCGCCATAGCCAGAAAAATCAGAGCCATTAGTGACTTATCCTCTCAAGCTCCTCGTCACCCTACACAAAGCATTTGAACGATAGGGGAACTCAAAGGACAACATATCGGCTAGCGCTTCCTCATTTGCTGAAACTTGGTAACGGACCAAATTCGTCAGATAAAGGATAAAGGATAAAGTTTCTGGCGTTAATCAATCCGCTTGGGATGCGCCCCCACGTTCACTTCAATTCAGGTTCGTTTGAGGTTCACGAACGTGTAACTGGCCTATACAATGACTTCCAGGGGCTAGCCGATGTGTCAAGTCAATGTTTCCATCCTCCCAGACAATTCTGGTACCAATTTATCGATTCCGGAGGGATGAAAGGTTTGGTGAGCACTAGGGCGGACTTGAAACTCCGATCAATCGTGCACGCAGCGGAACCTGCAGCGGAACCTCTAACCGCTGCGCTACACCCGCCCTAATTCGTGAGAGCCTGGAAAAATCAGAGGACAGCATAGTGTCGTAACTTCTACCTCTATCACAGAGTTCTTCCAGGCCCTGACGAAGACGATACGCCAAAACGTTAGCTATTAGTTAACAAAGAAATACTAACCTTGGCTATAGCTCAAACAATTACGCATCATTCAATTGCTTCCCATTTTATCCAATTTCTCATTCATTAACTCACCAACTCTGCTTATATTTGCTTATTTTTATTTCTTCTTTCATTTTTTAATGCTATTAATTTCCTTATTTTTTTCCTCATCTCAATTTCTTCGTTTACTTCTTTACTTTAATTTTTATATTTTTTTTAAATTTTAATTTATATTTTTTGTCGTACACTTTCTTGTTCCTTTGCGTTCCACAATGAACGTCCTCAAAAAAGCAGGTGCAAACACAATGGAAAGGCTGTAGCAACACTAGATAAAAAGGTGATTAAGCAAAATAAATTTAAAAAATATTAGTGGGGAAGCAGTGTTATAAAAAAACATCTCTATACCACGTTCTTTACCATACATATGTCTATGCAGAAAAAATCACTTTGAATCTTTTATCACTTCATAAAAAGATGGAAAATTCTCTGGAAAGCAAATTCTATAATTTCTTCCTAACTTACGTATATTTTCGCTGAAAAAAAATGATGGTACAGCGAAACTGCGTCGACTATATAGCATTGACGTCAGCTAACATTTCAGTTATTCGCCGTTGCGTTCGATAGCGCCAATGTTTCTGCTACATTTTATTTTTATTTCAGTACTTCCTTCAACAAAAACTTCTGAAAATGCTAAATAAAAATAATATTAAAATACTACAATAATAAATAATAAATTATACTAGTTTTCTTTCCCAACCCATACTTTTGTTATCTTTGTGGTGTCACTGAAAAAACCCTTCCACCGTCATCGTCATCTTCTAACTATCCCGTCTTCCATGAAATTCTAGAAGTTTACGAGCATACTTATCCTATCCGCTCGCTGGTACATTCTTTAAAAATTACAACATTACCTGAGCAAAGAAAAAAACACTCGTGAAAACGTTAACGATTTTCTGAAACATTCTATACACCCGTTTGTTGTTTTGCCGTTGCGAGCACAATTGCGCCTCCGGCATCGTCGCGCTCGATCGTTCGTTGTAAAGAATGTGTAGGCGTCCTGAGGTGGCGATCAATCCACTAAGCAAAGCATCAGCGGAGTTACGCGTTTCAATTCTTTTATCATACTTTCAAACTTTTTCTAAAGTATTTCTCCTCTTCTGTTTCTTCACATCGTCGTACGTCGTGTCGTCGTCGTCGTCACATCGCGATGACACGACTAAATGATAGTTTTCCACGGATTTTCTTTTGGCTGATAATCACTTGATTGCCGACGCGATTCCACAGAATTACGCTCAATCCTGGCGGAGAAAAATTTTGAAACTCCATCTTTTTGATCTCATTGTGAGCATAAAAATATCTTTTATGACTGATGGTATGGAGGATGACTTCCATCCTTCAAAATCGCTGAGGTAAGATGAGATTGAAGTAAATATAGATATGCGGCGGAGAAATAACTAAATAAACAGTGTTAGCTCACCATAAATAGAAGTAGGACTACATAGAACGCAAGACATTTCCGCCTAAATGTGACTCGCTCAACTACAGACCTTAAGTATAAATAAACAATAAATCATCATTCATTTTCTCTCATTTGAGAGTTTTTTAGTGCAATATATCTTTGTTTATAGATCATCAGCAAAAACAATCTATATAAAACAATTTTTGAGGTTTCTTGGTAAAAAAAAATTTTTTGAATCAAGTAGAGTTTCCTCTTTTTTCTCGATGAAACTAAACTTTAAGAACAAAATTAAATAAAGTTCATAAAGTGCTTAGAGATAGACCTTTTTTGGAGGATTATTGAATGTTGTTCTACTTTGTATGTGGGTCCCACCTTCCAATACTCTCAGCGAGCAGAAAGGATTGACTCTAGCGGCTCAAGTGAAAACAAATAGTTGTGAGGGGAAACACTGGAAGTAAGATGTGAGTTATCGAAAATCCATAACATTGGATTTTCTATGGATGTCTGCGCAATTCAGCACTGTATTTTTTTATGAGCTGTGCACCTAATTTATAGAATTAGCTCATTGGCTGATATTTCCGAAAAACTACCTTCGAAAAATAGATCGAGTCGAATCAGAAGTTATCCGATCAGTCATGGAAATGTGGGGACGAAACTCTAATTTTTATGAACTAACATGGCAGCAAAAGTCATTGCTTCCACATTCAGGATTAATTGTTAACATCTGTGGAAAACTTCAGTCCTGCTTGAACCATTCTTCTTCACTACAAGAAACTATTCATTTGCATCTGTTCATGCCATCTTTCATAGTTTATTTCTAGCTTTCCCCACAATTCTGTAGAGATCAAATCGGGATGGGAAATCCGCAGCATGTCTGGACATTTTCTATGGAATTGTCTCCATAGTTTTTTTTCCGGGTGCAACTAAGTGGAAGCACGCAAAATTTGATTTTATTGATATTATACGGAAAATTCTGGTACTATACGCATTTTCGGAACACGCGTGATACCTGGATTATAGGCGAGCGACAGCGACCCACTGAACTAATGGGTAGGAAACGTAGCGAATGCGTTGCGCAATATAAAAGAGCGTTCTTCAGCGCTACCGCAAGGATAGCGTATACCCTTTACATCTCAAGGATCTAACCTTCGAATCCACAACAGGCGCCCTTGTTCAACTGGAAAAATACTTTTCAAAGAAAAACTTTGCAGTTGTTTCAAAAAGGAGATCAGATGTTTGGGAACTGCGAATAGAAGTCCAGGATCTCCCAAGAAACTCAGCTAAGAAGTAGTTTAGCGAAAGGTTTGTGTAACGACGGAGTTTGTGGATTATGCTGTTGTATAATCCACAAACTCTTTTGAGTCCTTATATTATTCCTAATAACTGTTGCAGGAGGAAAATTTTACTCTTTCGAGCGATTCTTCTGGAAGAAAACACAAACACCTGTGTATGGTGGTTCATTTATAATTTGAGACATAAGGAAGAGGGAGAAATCTCTTTAATTAAGTAATTTCTTCTAAAACTATCAACTTTTAGCTCATTATCACTTTATTCTGTCTTCTTTTAATTAAATTTAATTCAATTTGAATTAAGTTCAAAAAATGAAAAGACGTAACTAAAAACATTAATTGACGGTCAATTTCAGAAAAATTTGTCGAGTTTTGAGAAACATTCAATCGAAGGTTAAAGTCCAAAACTTTCTGTTAAACTAATAAACTACACCATAATTGAATTAACATGTTTTTAGTAGCCTTCAATCAACTTCACTGTTATCTGCGGAATCTTTCAAAGAAAAATTTCACAGAACTAAGCAACCCTCTGCTACATCACATTTTCCAGCTAAAAATTTCTTTTCGTGTAACCTATTTCTTTGATCAACTTCTTTTTTTCTTTCTCTACGTTGAAATTTTCTTTAACGTTTCTTCTGTTTCTTATCTCTATGCATTTCCTGAATAAAATTAAAATATTCGAAATGGTAACAGCTCGTGTTTTTTTCTTTCAGTAATGGTTCGTGTAGTCACTGAAGGTGAATATCAACCTTGGTACACCCGACGGGCATGCCCAGTATTTTGTTATCCTTGCGTACCTGCTTACATGGGCGTATGGAAGGCCAGGTTGGTGGATCTCGTCGTTTTTTGTTCATTCATTGCTTAAGAGGAATAAAAATTACTGCATCACTCTTACTTTTCATTTCTTGTTTTCCATTTATTCCTTTTTGGGAAAATATAAATATTTTTACTACTTCTACTTTTTCCCTCTTTAATTAATTTAGGATTTAATTTCCTCTCTTTAATTACTTTCAAGGAATATAAATATGTTCAGTACTTTTATTATTTATTTTTATCGAATCATTTGATGTATTACTGTGGCATATGGCCTGGTAATGGCGAATAATACTGTGTTTTCTGCTATCAATCAGAGCTCGGAAAGAAAAATTTGCCCTTTTTCTCCTCCTCATCTCCCTCTCTATAATTTTTCCTCTCTCTTCTACCAATATACCATCTCTTGATGCTACTAAAGTAGTACCACTAAGGGAAGGAAATCTATTTTCTCGGACAAAGATTGGTACTCATGACAGTCTCAAGATCTATGTGTATTCTTCAATATTGGAGATCATCGCTGACGATGCTGGAAGCGCCTAGAATGTGCTATGGAGTGAAGGATTTCCAACAGAAACTTTCCTCAAATCTCCTCCAATTTAAAAGAAAAGTTCTTCCCGTATTTATTCAACTAACTCATTCGAGAACCTACAGATAGCTTTTCTGATCGAATAAGTGCTGGTTATTTCTCGTTTCCCGCCAGAAAAGGATCGTTATCAAATGAAAGAAAGTATATCTAAAATTTAGAAAAGTTTAAATTTATCTCTTCGATAGCGTCTTCACGTCTCTTTTCTTATTTTTTCTCTTTTATTTTTAATGCTCTTCCAAGATATGGATTAGAGTCGCGTATTTCATTTATGTGCTTGATATCCAAATACATCCTTCACTACATATTCATCTCCTTTTCAATTCCCAATTGTTTTTTTTTTCCACTATGGATTATACTTATTGTACCACACCACAAACAATCTGCTATTTTTATTTCAAACAGTTTATATCCCAAAATTATGATTACCAACTTTCTCTGAATTTAAAATATACGTTCTTTCATTTGGCATCACCCCTTCCCATCTTTCTAATAGAGTTTCAATGCACCTCTTCTAAACTTCCTTTCAGATTTTAATTGAATCGAAATGAATTGGAAATTAAAAATTGAATTATTTATAGGATGGCCCAGTGATTGAAGCTTTTTATCTTAACTGCTTTATATATCCTGTTTTAGATTTTTCCAGGGTCTCATCTTTCTATTCCACTCATTTCCCAAGAAAGAAAAAAAGAATTTGTTGACTATAATTTTTGTTTATAAAACGGTAGAGAAGATTTCAACGTGTCCGTAACATTATTCATAGGATGATCTTGTCAGAAACGCCGTTTTACACTGTGCTCGCACGAAAGAGATTTCGCTTTTCAAAATAGAAATAGATTTCGTCACATTGCCAGCCGGTGTACTATATCGTATGACAACGTACGAGAATGGGACCCTATGCTTGAATTTTTGGCTCTTCACCGCTAAAATTGGGTCTTTTGAAAGCTGTAGAAATCACTAGTAAGAGCTTCAATTCCTCCCTTAAAATATATTAGGCTGATCCATGTGTAACGGCGTTTTTTCTCTTAATTTCAACTCAAGCACGGAAAAAAGGAGCTTAGCCATCCCTAGCAAGTTATTTTAAAGTGCATTTCTTCTTCTACATTACAGTGTTTTTGGGTTTTTTTTCTGTTGATTTAATTTTTGTGAATTTTTAGATAAATAAAAAAAGAGTGTCAAACCGACAAAAATGAACATTATCGTCACCGTTTTTGCTCTAGAAATATTTCGATGGATTCCAAGCGCCGAACCACCCACTAAACGTCGTAACCTAACATTAAGGAGCATATGGATGAGAGATGCCCACAATTGTTTTTTTTTTCGGAATTTTCTAATCCGAGCCTTTAATTACTTCCGGTATTTTCCGGTTTCTGGACACTGACTTTTTTATTTCTGAAAGTTTGGGACCAATTTATTCATAGGATTTGTCGTTGTGTATTTATTTAAACTTATATGTTTATAAATTATTGCACTAGCGGTGCTAAACTGTTTGAAAATAGAGCACATTAACGTGGAGGGAGCACAATGGATAAAAAACCAAGGATACTATCTGTTGAGGTTAGCGCGAAGTTCTGACCTCTCTTGAGTTGACTTGTGATCAAATCGCCAATCACTCGTGCAAAGCAAAAATCAGGATTGTAAACAGCCATTTGCACTTCGATTTGTTCCAGTTTTTGTAATTTTGTAAAATCTGTTATGAGATCCTAATTTCTCTCATTTTCGCATATAAACACAAATGGATTCTGTAGTGCTCTGATGGAGCATTTTTGTATAAGCTTCTTTTTTTTCTTGTTTCTGATAATTTTCCCCTCTTTTTGGTGTAACGGTATAACAATAACAACAATCATGTACGTAATTACGTATTGATCCCCTAAACACATATGACTTATCTTCAGGTGGTATTGTTAACAATAGTCAAACCTTGTTTGATCTTCCACGTTCGAAAAGAAACCGACGACAAAGAAGCGTTAGCCGTAATAAGAACTGTTCCCTTTTTGTTTTTTTTTTGCTTTTTGTTCAGCAGGAGAGAAAGTCTCAGTAGTTTATTGGTTGTTCGCTAAGTTGCAGACGCTGTGGGTACCCTTCCGCTGTCATACGTGATTCGTTCCCTGGTGCCTCGTTGGAAAATCGAATCCACAAAGCCGTTCCCGTTCGCCGTTTCTCAGATGAATTAGAGAAAAATGAGCCTGGTAGTGCTCACACTCATAATCTACACTCCCAGTCACCCCTTTTCGTGAAGAGATTCCAACATCCGTGGTGTTGTCCTCTTGAACTGACACATTGATAACATTTTTCTCTAAAATTACCAGGCACCAATTAAACAATTGGAAGAAGTGTTTCCATTAGTGACTGATTATTTCCAAATTTGTATTTAACCAGATCCATGCCCTTTACGTTCAATGGAAAATTTCTCTTGAACTACTGCTATGCCTGTTTCTCGACCATCTATCTCCTACATCTACTATTCCATACAAATCAGCATTTTGTGTGTATGTGAACCTTACAGTTGCTGTTTTTTTAAACCTTTTTTTCGTTACCTCAAACTTGGCTAAACTCTACCCCGATCACTATGTCTTAACAAGAAATTGTTGTACTAATTGTGGACGACTAATCCATGTTTCCAGAGTTTAAAAACACTATGGACATTGATAATATTTTTTCTTAAATAAGAAGAATATATGAACTAAGACCTAATAATTTTAAGAAAAATATAATAAGATATTTTATATTCATATTTTAATATGTCTATACTATATATGCCATTTCATGTATCAATGTATTATGATATTATTCTTCTATATTTGCTCAATGTCTCCATTCTTATTATTTATGTGTACTGGTTGGTATAATGCTTTATCGGCAAAGGGCAGATCGCGATGAAATAATTTTTTAATTTAGAAAAAGGCTTGTATTTTAATTAAGTAAAAACGAAAAGCACCGTTCTTTAAAGTGCACTGTAAGCATCCTATCAGTTCTTTTTTTTTCTTGGAATCTGTTCGAAATTGGAGGATCTATGAGAGGGAAAGAGAGAAGGTTCCGCAATTGTTCCCGTCAACATCCGTGCTATCATTCATTAATGGAAGGTTTACTACCAACGTTGGATCTGCAGTTGAACAGTTGTGCATGTTGTTTGCTGTTCAGATACATACCTGTTTGAGTGATGGATCGTGATTGTGGTAGAGAAAAAAAACGAAAAAAAAAGAGAGCAAATGTAAACAAGAGAGGAAAAATATGAGGTGATCAATATTGTACACCTATTCCACTTCGTTTCGGTAAAGATAAGATAATACCGGAAAAAAACGATATATTTAAAATTCCATCAAACATAACTACTCAGTTTCTCCGAATAAGAATCACACGGTCCCTTTGTTTGTATTTGTACTTTTTTCCCATGTTTATCGCTTTTGTCCCTCTGATTTGGCATTGAGATTTCAAAAAATCCTATCCAAAATCCAAAAAATCCTAAAAATGGCAGTTGTAAACAGAAGCACTTTGTTAGTAGTTTAGTTACTGTGCCATACTCGTGTGTTTCGTCAAAAAAAATGAAGAATTAAAAAATTGATTTCGTCTGGAAAACGAGGGATCGTAGTGGCGAGAACTAGTACTTCAATATGTCGTAGGGAAATATGTCGTTTGTGTCACTTTAAGAAACTTTATGCCAAAGTCGGGCCAAAACGAACCGTAACCCATTGCTGTTGCGTTTGCGCAAGCGGCGAAGCGGCTGTGGAGTGAGCGGTTGCGATCATGTTGAGACCATCGGTAACTCTGCAGTACAGAGGAAAGTTAATTGTGTATTCCCAATTGTGTAGTCAACGGCAACCTCTTCTTCTTCCTAACGTTTGTCCCGCGTTGTTGCAGGGTCCGCTTTTCTGCTTCTTGTCTTCCATTTGGTTCTATCCATTGCATCAGCCGCACACAAACATGCATCTATCATATCCAGCTTCACACGGTCTAACCAGCGAATCTTTGACCTCCCACGCGGCCTCACTCCTGAAATGTCGAGCTTCAGAGCGGTATGACGAAGTCTCGCCACCATAGCGCGACGGCCAGAGCCACCGCTGCGCCGCTTTGAGGCGTGAGGTAGGATTTGCAGCAGACCTCAACGGCAACCGCTGGCTCCAATACATTGCTTCGAGCGCAGTCATCTATGCAGGTGCATCAGGCTTCAGGTTTCTCTAATCCGACTAAAAAACGATCCGACTAAACTGGGAATATGATCTTTCGCTACGATTGTGGAAAGGCAGAAAATGGAAAAAGAGTGTGTCAGACCGTTACTGCGCGTGAATTGTTGTGGACGCGTTGCGGGCGCCCCAGCAGACATACCTGCCGTCGACTCTAACTGAGTGACGGCTAAGTTATCAGTTGTCTCCAAACATTACTGTAACACAACATACTACAGCAATAGTAGTAAAGTAATAGTACTGTAATAGTAGTAATACAACACACAGCATACATACTAAGTATTCGTCGTATAGATCTCGATAGAAAAACTTTCTCCATCTGGACACAACGGGATTTCCGAAATCATCTGGTAGGGCACAATATCAATATTTACTACTGAATCTTTGGGCGAGAACAAAGGTGCATGCTCACTTTCTGAGAAATAGGTCCTGAGGGGAATACTACATTGGAGAACCTTCCTCATAAAAAAAAAGCTGTGTTTTTCTGAACTATCATGTACTCAAAAAAGCACAAAAAGAATATGGGAACAACTGAGTGCTAATCCAGAAAATTCCAGAAAATGCGTCGTAGCTCTGGGTGCTATCCTATTCTTTGTCGGTGTCATGATTCTTCTTGCAATGCTCCTTACATGTATCGCTGTGGAATGTTCATACATGTGAGTTTTTTTTTTTATTTTTAGATGTTTTTTCTAACTATATGTAGATCACAGTATATGTATTCCATCAATACTAATAGTTTAGTGCCGGAGCATTAGTACCGCTTGCACTAATCCTAATTATTGTTGGAATTCTGTTGTTCCATTGCGGTTGGGCAGCTCATTTGCTGGATGACAACGGTCAAATTCCGATAAAGTTAGTTTTCTCCTCTTTTTCTATGCATATGTACTTTGTCGACAATGCTAATTTTCTCATTTGCAGTCACGTGTGCTCTGCTCGATTTTCAATTTTACAAGTAATAGATTTTAGTTGCATTGCAGTTAATTGATTTAAGTTACAAAGGATAGTAGGGGTATTTCCATGCTGTCCTCTCTGCCAGCCGTTCCTTTTACTGTTCTCCTAAAATAGGTCTCAGAGACTTTTTTAGGAGATTAAAAGAAAGAAAAATCTTAAGAAGCAATGCTACATAATTTCTGAAGCAGTCTGGCTATAAATGATCAAAATTCAGCTATTTTATGCACGTTGTATCTGGTGTATGGTCGTCATAAATACTATTTTTTTTCTAATCCTGCGCGAAAAAAAACCAATGAATAGGAGATTATTGAAGGGAATGGCTGATATTTTGTATAGCTATGGAATTATCAAATTTTAAACGGTGACCTATCGATGGGTCCAGAAGTCAAATTAACGTACTAATCAATAATTTTACTTCTTTGTTGACTTTTACTATTGAAAATTATTCGCTTTCACCTCTACATAATTTGAAGTTTATCTACTTTTGTCTTGTAAGATATTTGTTCGGAAAAATCCTAGCATTTGGACACTCACTATAACCACGTGTAGCCCTGGAGAGAAAAGCACATGAATTGCTCTCATATTAACCAGTAATTTTGTATGCGCCTTAGTTTAATCGAATTCTGGAACACCTCACTCAATTCTGGAGATCGGCTCTTATCCTTCAGTGTTTTTTTCAGAGCAAGATTAGAAAAAATATAGTATTTATGACGACCACATCAAGACATAATAGCGTGCATAAAATGACTGACTTTTGAGCATTTGTAGCCAGACTGCTCCAGAATTATGCAGCATTTGTTTCTTAAGATTTTTCTTTCTTTTAACAGGATTCCTGAGGAATGTACTTTAGAAAGACCGTGACCACCACGACCACGACCACATACGAGGATCCGGAGAGTGATTTGGCCGAGCAACGACTATTTGAGTCCGCTTATAGGGAACCAGTCCCAGAGGTAGTGGTATTCGTTGATGAAACCAAGATTTTAGGTGGGAGGTGATAAATATACCTAGGTAAAGCAGGGCTACTGGCAATTCGATGAGAAGGAATCATGGCAGGCAGTTGCAAATCCTTATCCTATTCAGTACGTTTTGTTTTTCTTTCTTTTTTTTTTTGCTCATTTAATCTATGAATAACTGCGTTTTCGTTATTTAATCTATAAATAACTTCTAAACATACTTAAACCATTTTCAGACACAGTCTCAAACATTGCCTAGAGAGACAACCCTACTAAGGGTTTATTAGAGACGGTATCGACGTTGCAAGCAATACACATGGACCATATGTACGTGAATTGCGAAGTTTGTAGATTTCTGTTTTTGTCACTTTTTTTGCTTTTGTATTAACTGTTTTTGTATTTTGCCCCCGTGACATTTCTATAGTTCTATAGATTCATTGTTTGATAAAAATTCCTTTTAATTACTGAGTTCTTTTCCTGTCAGTTAGAATTTCTTATAAATACGTCAAAAATAGAAAAAAATAAATTTATCTAATAAATCCTCTAATAAAATGAATGGCTGATTCATCCTTATTAAATGCAGTAGCCTTTATTGTGTTACCCTGCCTTTATTGTGGGTAGATGCCTCTCTTGTTCCTCTGAAATTAAGATTTTCGTCTCAGAGAAGTAAAAAACCTTTATTTCAGGGGGTTCTAAAATTAAGAGCGATTGTCAAATCAACTATTTTTATGGTTGAAACTCATTGATAGATGTACTTGTTCAGAAGCTACTGTAAACTGCATTTATTTAGATGGGATCCACTCAAACTTCGAACGAATCAAATATCGAATATTCGAAAACGCTCAATAGTCACCTATTTGATACATTACTCTGGTCAAGCTTAGTTCTTGAAATTTAATTGTGAAATCTCTGTGTAGAAGCTATTCCAGAGGATTTCAATAAATACTTCCACAATTACCTACTCGAGCGTTATGTTTGGGGATTAGATCCCACAAACCCAACATTCGTTCAATTTTTAGTGATATTTCCCCACGAGATATCACTCCTAACCCTCAATTTGCACCTCTGCTTTACTCTAGCAAGTTCCCAAGTTCGGATAGCGCCTGACACGGTGGACTCGTCGTTGTAAACCATAGGGTGGGATTGAAGAAACGGCTACTCGATGTGGAGGCCGAGGTGAATGGAGAGCGGCTGTTCGGATCCTACGATTTCAGCCCCATTTGTTATTGTTGGCATCGCACCAACTGATTCTTTTCTTTTCGTTTATCCTACTTAGTTCATGGATGTATGCACTGTAGATTTTTGGTCAATGGATAGCACAATAAAAATCTTCGAAATCAAATATTGATTTCTCGAAAATCCCTCAGGAAGTGTTGACACTTCAATCCATCCACGAACTTTATTTAAGGAGTGCTGGAATTAACTCCATTTACATCCTCCTTTATTTACATTAAAAGAACGTAGAACTAGAAGCAGCATTAATTAATAGGTGATATAAAACCTGATTCTCTCTCCCTCTCTCATTTTCAAAGGTTCAAATCCACATGAGCAGTTCCACGGTCATATGTACACGCAACCCTGTTGTTTTCAAAAATAAACGCAAAGCCACATATTGTACTTGTCGAGGAACAAATATGAAAGAATACTTCGCTCCAATTTTCCTTCCTTTTTTGAAACAAGGTGCTCTTCTGAGTTCATTTTTATGATCATCTTATCTGGCATGGGACCTATCAGCAGCTTTGCTTACTTTTTTTCGTTTTTTGTGACTTCACTCCAATTTTATTTTCTTTTTTGGAACAAAGTGTTGTTCCAAGTTCATTTTTTATGATCATCTGACCCGGCATAGGACATATCAGCAACTTCATTTACTTTCTATATTGTGTAATGCATTTTGTGTGGTAGCTTCTATGTCTTGCTGGGTATGTATGTACCTATACTTAACTCCTAACTAACCTCGCTACGTGTTCCATATTTCTGACGTCGGATAAAATTCCTTGTCTGCAAAAGCGGTCACGCATGCGAAATGCAAACTTTTGCGAGCAATCGTTATTGAATCGCTTCATCCGAGTGGAACCGTTATTGGGAAGGTTCTATGTGATCAACAGCAGATTAAGGTTAAACATTAGTCATTCCATCTTTATGCATCCGTGCACGAGAAATAACAGTTTTCTTCTATTCGATACAGGCTATCGATTGACCTGCTCTGACCTGCTCTTGGCTATTGATTTTCTTTACCAATTGTTGAGAAGAGAAAGAAACTGCTCAATTTATATTCTGTTAAGGTCTTACCCAATTCTAGACTTTTTCAGTGCTTTGCCCTGGTCAGACAGAGTTAACCTTCCAAAAAATTACCAAGGTGGTTCCTTTAGTTTTCTTGACTTTTGCTTCTGTGGAAAAACTAAGCGCGGCTGGAATTTCTTCCCGCAATCTCTAAGAAACTATGGAAGCCGTTACGGAAATGTTAAGTGAACTGAATTCAAATGAATTGGTACCAGACCTGTCTGGGAGGATAAAAACACTGACTTTACACATCGGCTAGCCACCGCAAGTCACTGTATAGGCCAGTTACAGGTTCGTAAACCTCAAACGATTCTGAATTGAAGTGAACGTGGGGGCACATCCCAAGCGGATTGATTAACGCCAGACACTTTATCCTTTTTTATCCACTTTATGACCAATCTGGCGACTTCAGGGTAGCATGCTGTAGACCAAGTCACTCATATAGGGACCATGAATTTGGACGTGTTATGATGTGTACTACGCGCGCAAAAGGTGATCCCGCCCTAAACTCCTTCAGTTTGGTAAAATCTTGTTGACAAACACAAAAATCCGATTAACCTCATGTACGAGTTCAAAGTATGGCCTCATATTCTCGTGATATGCCACATGTGTGTCTCTTGTATAAGATGTGAAGAGAAGTGCTGTAAAACTCGTCCACGCAGTTCCTAATTGATTGGTTGGTCCCGTGGGGCATTTTTCAGGGTTTCTCAATATTTCTAAGGGGATTCTTGTTAAGGCTTGGCTCATGCAGTCAGATTAATGAAGATCACTATAGAGGGTGAAAGGTGCAGTCGGGCAGAGGAAGACCGAACCGCGGTCTTATTTCTGGAAGTTTTATCTTCCTTTTTCTTTTAGTCGATTTATGCTGCAATGTAATAGATCATTTAAGGTTAATGGTTGGCTTTTAGGATATCCAACGACTTACTTATTCACTTCCAGAAATAAGTACGCGCCGCCAACCACACCTTACCCCAACAGACGTTATTTTCTTGTGCATCGCCTTTGGAGTTGAGAAGTTTTGTGGCTAATTTTTCTGATTTCTTTCAAAACAAGATGAAATTGAAACATATAGATTGAAAAGATGTGTACGATATTGCCTCCATCCATTCTTCATAAGCGTAGTTCGCGGAGCCATCGGTCTGGCGACTGTTTACCTATCCTGTTGGTCCGCTGAGCCGCCGCCGAAGGTCACGGCTACCGGCTACCGATACTCCTCATCGCGTCCAAACTGATTAGCAATCGAGCCGTGCTACTCACTTTTATTTGTTCACTTGAGCTTCTGTTCCTATTTCTGCGTTTATTCGTTCTTTGAGTTCTGTTTTACCCTTACAAATTTCTAGGTTTTGAAGGATTTGCTCCAATTCAAAGGATAGACTGGCGGTGAGGGAATACTTTTTTTTTTCGTTTACAAAACTGCCTATTACTCTTCTATTTGATCTCGAACCGAGAGTTTCCTATTTTCACTAGTCGTTCAACACCGGTCCAACAAAAAAACCTAATAGAGATTTCCTTATGCGACCAACGAGCTGTAGTTTTGTTTTTTCTTGTGCTGTGTAATAAACATAATGAACGATGAATGATAATGATAGACATAATGATAATGTGTAGTTGGGGAGGAAGGGGGAAGGGGAGGGAAGGAAGGAGGGAAGGAAGACCACTCAACCGCGCTTTTATTTCTGGAAGTGAATAACGAAGTCAGTCGAGGCCCCAAAACCTAAGGAATAGTCTTAAAGGATTTATGACATGTATGCTAAAGCTATTGTAAAAAAAGAAAGATATAACTTCGAGAAATAAGAGCACCGTTAAGTACAACCTTCCCCCTCAAACTACACTTTGTCCTTAATGAGCTTCCAAATATTTCGTTGCTCTTTATTTTTGTATTGCTTTTTTTAGTATTTTATTTGTCTCTAAACGGATGTCATTAGTAAATAGATAAATGAAAAATGAGTAGTCTGGACCACTACTTATTTCTATCCACTTCAGTACAAGTTTTCTTCGTTTGTTTATCAGCGTGGCGATTGCTTTGCTAGATGCTTGACATTCTACTGAGTTATTTGAAGCATAACTGTCTCAGTAACTGTTTTTCGAAGCGAAAAGAAATTGACTTCCAGGATGATTGAAAGCCATTTCTATGGGGTAGTTCTCTTGCAGTGTTCCAGATGTTTCAAGCATTAGAATGAAAACAATCGAGAAGGATCCAGAATTATTTTGTTTAATCTTATGACTCTTGGTTTAATTTTGGCTCTTTTTTCCTCTAAAAAGCAATGTGTTCGGATTTTCCAGCTCCTTTTTGTTGAACCGAAAACAAATGTGGAGAATGCTTGGTGATTTGTACTCTGAAGTAATTCCTTCCTATTGTATATTGTGGCGCTATGTTTATTTCACTAGGTAACTTTATCTAATTTGAACCTTTCAAAATGTGTACTCTAATTAATGCAGTAATTTTCGTATACGGCCACTGTTGCACCCCATGCACTCTAAGGTCAACATGGAGAGACCAAATAAAGTGGATGTAAAAGGGCACCTTGAGGACAGTCAAACAAAAAATGTGTAGAAATAGGAACTAAGCATCGGTTATATTCACTTCTTGCGTCGTCCACCATTTTTAGACTACTGTTGATTTAGAATAGAAGTACGGAACACTTCATTTCAGTATAACCCTCTGGTTTGAATGTGAGTCAATGTTAAAACTGTGGGAATGCAGGGATTGAAATGTTGCTGGACCTATTCCATTACTTTATTGCTTTAGTTGTAAACAAAGTCTCTTAATAATCCATACAACATAACAACGTACACTAAACACTAACAGCAATAGTAATATCTTTAAGCCTCACACATTCGCAAAAATAAGTGGGTGTCCGTGCACCTAGTTGCTTGTTGCCCCGCCCCCATGTCTAGTGCAGAGTTGTTAACGTCGGTCAGGATCGGATCCATTGCAATGTTCTAGGTGATTTTTTCAATATATTACTTGCTTTACACCTGTTATCTGGAAGGAACGAGATTACTCCTTGTTGTCATAGACTGTTTTATGGCAAGGAATCTTAGGATAGCACGAACTGCTCTTCGTGTTGGTGAGCGTCCGACCTTTGTTATAATGCGGATGGAATCCTAGGACTTGACTATTGTAACAATGCAGATCGAAACGATAGTTAGATGAGGGAAGCGGTTCAAATCAAAACCCTCAGTGTTGTATTAGCGGTCATTCAATGGTTGTAGGGTTGTTTCTATCTAACACAATCTTTAGGACCTTATTTTTGGCGGCAACAACTATACGATTCGTTAGGAGAGATGCCTTTTACGAAAGGGGTTCAGATCAAAACCCTCAGCGTTGTCTTAGCTTTCATTCAATGGTCGCAGGGTTGTTTCTATCTACAACAATCTTTAGAACTTTATTTCCGATGGGAACAACTATACAATGTTAGGGAGGTCTACGAAGGTGTATAGTGGGGTCAAAACGACACGGATCACGAGTGTAGTTGCGGTGCATTTGCGTACGCGCTCGAAGGCAGCACTTGGGACCGAGATGGGACCATCGCAAACTGCAGAGATCGATTCTGTCAGAAGGGGTTCTAGTACGCTCCTACCCGCTATGCTCCACCGCACCGGCCCGGGAGAAGCCGCGTACGCAAATGCACCGTGTTTCATGTCGTGTTGGCCCTACTAGAGTATTGCTTACACATTACAGACTGTACAAACTAATCTGATATCAAAAGTACAAGTTCTCTCTTCCTTATCAGCACTATTTCCGTTTAAAGAAATGTGTTGACATGGGGTCAAATGAGGTCAAACCTACACCTGTTGGGAAAGTCTCAACCCTTAGGTACACAAAATCTGTAGTTTCGCGTATATCACTGCAGTCACTGGGCTGATCTTGTTCACAAATACTCCGTTTACCTTGTTATTGTAAGTAACTACATACCATTTATCTCTGGCGGTAGTTATGTACCGTACTCAGTCGTAGTGACAGCTCTGTGTCGACAATATGTACGGGAATTGGATATCGATCAGCACTCTAATTATTACTTGCCATTGCCTCCATCCTTTTCTGTCTGCCTTCATGTCAGTGAATATAGATAGGAATTAATATAGTGGAGTACTGTAGCATCCCTGGAATTAGAATTTTTCCGTTGAATTCACTAAATTCCTCAGCATACGTGAAAATCGTGGCCTTAATCAGAATTCTCATGATTTCACTGCATTGCTGCTGAATGTCTTTCTTTTTTTTTATGGGTTTTTAAGATGAAGTCCATTCCAATTCTACGCATTGTTGAATAGGGAATAAAGTGGGAGATTTTCGTGCTCTTCGCATATAATTTCTTATTTTTTCTAGTTGTTCGCGAGAAAAAAAGATGGAAGAAATAGAATAAGTTGTACGGTCATTCTCCATCTTTTATCTTTTAATCTCTTGTGATTTTTATTTTTCAAATATTCCACGTATGGATTAGAACGGTATTGTAGAAAAGATCCTTAGGGAAAACTGATGGATCACAAAAGCACTTACCCTGTCTGTGTACCTCTCCCCAGTGGTAAGTAGTACAGTTTTTTCTTTAGTCATCCCCTCTATTCGAAGAAATAGGCTGCTATCTCAACATACCTCAGATTCTTTCTTAGAGAAACGAATGGAAAACCAATGCACATAAATTTTTTCCGATTGTGAGCGAGTTTTTTTCCCGTCCCTCAGCGCTACTTTACCTGTTAACGACATTCGTACTGTCATTTGAAAAAAAGATGTAAATCTTTTTTCCCTCTTTCGAAGATGATCGATAAAAAAACTTGCTCGAGAAATACCTCAACAGATTAGCACCTTCACATGTCTATAACTATCGTTGTTCAATTGAGTGTTCCAAAAAGAACAGGTTGGGAGGGGGGATACGACGCGTGTTTTGTGCGATTCGAACAAATACTCCAGTGTTATGCGCGTGTTCTTCAATTTCTGTACAGGACCTCCCTCACCTCTGTCTGTTTACATTTCGCTCGTATGTTTGAACTTCTTCAACTACGTAGGAGCTTTGTAGTGAGCAGAAATGGAATTGTTGTCTCCATACATAAGGTAGCCGTCGAAAGGAACCAGTTCTCGCAAAAATTAGAGGTGGGAACGAGTCATAATATCAAGGCTGCTCTATTTACGGCCTACCGATTACTGGTGAATTGCCTGACTAGCAGATCGAATGGATCATCCAATACAGAGGACACTACGGATTAGCTCACCATAAATCGTTTATCTCCGACAAAGAGTCACTCCGTTTCATTCATGTCATCTGAGCGTCCTCATCGTTTCTAGCTGTTTCTAGAATACTTAAACCATTAAAAAAATACAATTGAGAAAGGGATTTTGGATTTTCGCCAAACCATCTGATCATATTCATTTTGCGGATATGACTGTGACAAATACTGTGGTCTAGAATAGTTCTACGAAGGTAGAGGAACGGTATTCCCAGCTTGCAATCTACTAATACATCCACTCTTTTTATTTTAATGATTGACTGAATGAATGATTTTTTAAAATGATTTCGATGCATTAAAAACCCAGCACAGCATTTTTTCAACAAAGACGTTTTCTAAGAAATGAAATACAGAAGATCCTAACTTTAAATCACCCACCGATTACACTCTGAATCTCCTTCATCTGATATCTTGAGTTCCTCTTCTTCTGAAAACGACTTCAAATAATATATAATGGCTCAGAGTACAACATAGAAAAAGTTCATTGGGGTCGTAGTACGCTCGGTCAGCATCCAAATCGAAACGACTTCTCATAAAAGCGCACGCACCACTGCTGCTCTCCACATGAAAGTAGTTGTTTGTATGAGGAGAAAGAAAATAATAATAATTAAGCGTATTCAACAAGTTTCTTGAACTTACTTTTGTCAGCAACGTGTCCTTTTCCTTGTTGATCGCATCGTGTTCGGTTGTAGATGATTTCGAACATCAGATTGCACGCTTTCGCTGTTGAAAACCGCCATCATTTATGAACTTAGCCAAGAAGTAGAAAGATAAGAGCAATCCGAACAGTTGTCTTTAGACAAAAAAAAAAACATAGCTGTTATTACAAACAATACCAGTTGGAAATGTCATTTAGACATAGACATTTTGAGAGAAAAAAATGTTCCACATACCCTTTTCTAACCTAACTCACGCTAACAGTTTTTGCGGTGAGGGAGCAGCACGGGTGTTTATTCCCAGGACCTATAAAATCTCGGAAAGGACAAAGGTCGGACATTTTTCGTTGGTATCAACACTATTAATCGCTCACATTTCTCAATCTCGGCCTATGAGTCAGCAACCTTTTGATGAACATCGTAATTATTGCTGTCAAACATTTTCTAGAATGTTCCCTAAGCCCATTTTTTGTGGGTAAAATAGAGTTCAAGGGGGCCACTCAGTTGCGTCCTTATTTCTGGAAGAGAATGACTAAATGACAGTCGGGCACCTAGGATCTAAGCATTAGTCTTAGAGGATCTGTGATCTGACATGTAAGCTAGTTACTAAGAGAAAAAAGTAAGAAAGAGCGTCCAGAAATAAGGGCGCTATTCACTGCCCTCCCACCCCCAACTACATTTTGCTCCATTTTTTGTTTCGTCGATCTCAGGTGGAATCCGCTCAGCTCCATCCAGTGTCATATCAAAGTACGCAGGGATTTCCTGCATTCACCTCTGCTCCATCCGTCAAAACATCGATTTCGCTTCTCTTGAACTCAGTGGCCGCGTGTCGCACCATTACATCCATCGCGCGACCGAATCACTTTTGATGCGCCGGTGGTTTGGGTTTTTTTTTTCTCGGATTGCAGCAGGGGTGGTCGCGATCGCTGCTGCTCCTCACCCGTCGCACCACAAACCACCACCACCACAGTAGCGTCCTTTAATAAAATCGTCGGTCAGCTGTGTGCTTGTAGACGCGCACTCTCGTCCGATAGCCGCGCACCGCACCACAATCACACTCAACACGCTGCTGCTGACTAATCATTCGGCTACTTTACTCATCGTCCGGAGGCAGAGCATGCTGCGGAACGCGTAACGGGCATCACACTCTATGAGCATCGTGCACGAGTCCGCTGGCCCTTTACTTGCTCCTGAAATGGTGGACAATCCGTCATCTCAGTCTTCAACACTAGAAGACGTACCTGCAATCACTGCCGTCCCCGTCCCGAAACCGAGGACAATTAAATCGTCAGCTAAAGTGTCTTTGAAGCCGGTGCCACCTACACGAAAACCTCTCGCCTCATCGTTTGTGAATGTTCGAAATGCTCCGCTCGATAGGGATCCTGTCGACGTTATTGTTGATGTAAATAACGGTCTTTGGAGAAATGTTCGAATTGAAGATATGGATGTGGCATTGATCAACGGCGATCCTTCAACAGCTCAGAAAACAGTGTCTGATGAGAAGAAGCAGCGGCAAAAAGAGTGAGTTTGTTTATCATTTGCAGTCTTTTTCTTTCGTTTTGTTCTATTTTTTTCCTTGGCATGATTTGTTGAGCTTCAGTTCATTTTGTCCTGTTCTTCAAGTGTTAAATTCGAGGTATTAGACATTTTTGCGTCCAAAACATCTACGGAAACATTTGCTAATTTTCATTCTTCAGTTTTCTTTTTTGCATTTTTTGTCATCTTAGAAGAAAGTAGGAGCTTTCTAGAGGTTCTTCTTTCTGCATTGTAATTAATACAGTGAATAGAAATGTTGTGATTGGGGTTTCTCTTTCTCTCGCTGGGTTTATTCTTCACTTTGATGACTAATCGACGCTCGTGGTGTTGTCTGCGCAGCCGTTCAATCTAAACCGCGCGACGGCGTTCGATTGAATGCCATCTCCCATCAAAATTTGTATGTCATTGCTCATACAGGTTGAAAATAACCTTTACGATGGCAGAAAAAAGTGTTTGTATGCTTACAAAAAAAATTACAGCGGCTACCGGTTATAAAACAGTGGTGATTAGAATCCGGGCGCTAAGCTGCAAAGATAAATGACATTTCATCTGGTGTTTTGCGTAAAAATTAGCCCCATCAACGCTATCGACGAAGACAACACAAAAAAAAAGAGCGGTCGAGGGAGATTTTACGCTTTTGAACCAAGAAGCGCTTCCGTACATGATAAACATTGCTGATATTGATTGAGAAAGACCGTTCAACGCTCAGCGTTTGGGAAATGAGCGACAGCTGGCTTTTTTTTTCTGCTAGAGTGTTCGTGATTCAAACGAACATTCTTGCTTCAAATTTGTCACGGTTTAGGCATTTCTTCAATGGTATTTATGAAAATTTTGTTTACTGATTAGTGCAAAGTTCTTTCCCAGAAATTTATCTTAGACTTAAGCTTCCGCTAATCAGTGTGTAAATCGTGAGTTCACCAAACGATAGAGACTTATTCCTTTTGAAGTAGTTGTTGAAATTAATAATTTCTTATTTTTTAATGAGATTCAGTTTAAGTCGAAACCCATTCCGTCTATTTGATTTCAAACACAACCAAATTATTGTACTTGATACCCACCTGCATCATATCTACAATTGTGCTGCCAATTAAGCGGAACACTTTCTTTGCCTTCTTTTTCTTAGTCAGATGACTCAATGGATTTTGAAATGCTAAGAGGTGGTGGTGTTCCTGATAGTACTCCTCACTAGTATATCACAACAAAATGGTAATTTTAGATAGATGAAATAGCACTTTCTCTAGACTTGTTCTAGACTATGAATCCCCAATATTTGTAAATATCATATCAACATAGTCACAACTCTTCGCTGAATCAAGCTTGTTTTCACTTTTTGGAGTCCCAACATGTTGACTCATCTTATCCTTGTGTATAACAATTGTTAAATGCCTGGTGAGAATTGCCAGTTGGTGTAACCGTGAAGTGGGCCATTATTTGTGAAAAGCGATTAACTAGAGCGAAAATCAGGTCGAGCTCTTTGACGCGACATCTGATGTAAACTAGCATGTTGGAGCTTTGCTATACATATGTACGACGTAATTTCTTCTGAAATAAATATCAACTTAAATTTTTTTCTCACTTGTTTATCACGAAACTGATGTCAATATCTTCTTGCTCTGGATATACGACATGTAGCGTTGAATATGAACTTCAAATTTTGAACTGTGTATGCGATCTTTTAACACCAGTCAGGTAAAATTTCTAGTCTTATAGAGCTTCGCTACTGATGTCATTTCTTACGGTAGTTAATTGCATAATCAAGATACACTTATTCACATATTTTAATTCTTGTACACTTCCGATAAATTCGAACAGAGAACACTCAGAAATTTGCTTTTCACCGAAAAAAAAAGCATTTTTTGTCCTCCTTTTCTCTGAAGTGAGTTTTTTCACTAAGAACAATCAGCGTTTAGTGAAGTCTAGGAGACGGATGTATTTTTTCCTCAATTCTGTTCCATGTAATGCTCCGTGGTGCGGAATCCCGCTACTGCTAGATGAGACCTTTTCTCCGAACAAACTAACTTTTGTCTGTGTATTTCAGTGCAGTGTAATAGGTTTCAGTCATCACCTCCCTTCACAGGTGTTTCGTTTTAACCCATTTGTATATGTAAGAGCTTTGTCAAATTTTCTGTTTTCACAGTGAATTACTACTCGGATTTTCTTTTAGGAAGATCGGAGTTATTGCCACCTACAAAGTCATATTTTACAAAATTTTGTGTACTTCAAAGTTCTTATTAATCCTTTTCCCAGGCGACTTTAATTTTTCAGTTTTTGTTATAAGAACTCAGATTTCTCATTCAAATCTGCCCCGAATGAAAGGGATTGTGATAACGATGTCTCTGTCACTTCATTAAATTAGAAGCTCCCATTACAGAAAGAAATCTGGATATGAGAATGAGTGTGAAAACGACTCAATTAGTGTTCAAATGGAGGATATAACATCGGATGAGGCGACACAACCACATAAAGGTATGCTTTCTGATCCTACCATTTCTTACGTTTTCACGTTTGTTTCTAATGCACAATCTTATTAGAAAATTGGAAACAACACTGGAAACATGTGTTCCTTGGATTTTTTCACGTGCAACCATAGGTGTTCTAATCATAATCGTTTTTCTAATCAAGAATCATATATTATCTTATAGATAGTTTCATTATATCTTTAACACATTCCGTCCTTATTTCTCACTCTTTCTGAGTTTTTATGATTCCATATTATTCATATCCTGACATATTTATTTCTTCGTTAAAAAATTTATTTGTGTCGCCTGGTACCCAGTTTTTTTCACAGTTCTCTTCAATTCCAGTTCTTTTCATGTCAACGTCAAAATTTGTGTATTTAGAATTTCTGGAAATCAATTTCCTGCCTGCACTGACCATACGCATCTGCCCTGACATGTCAGCTGTCATCACTTTGCTCCGAATGAGCAAACTTTGAGAACATGAAAGTTATGCTGATTGACGGCACTCTTAAAGCCTTTCAAGCTGTGGCTTTGATGGTTTCGTGCGAATGCATAAAATGACATGTGGTAGTCATCTCAACAGAACAAATTCCCTTTGAGAATTCCGACATTCTATTGAGCAAGAGTGACATTTTCGAGCCGACGAATGCGCCTGTTCCCGTTCCCAGTGATATGGTCTTTTTTTATGAGTTTCATTCTATAAAAGGTCGAATAATTGCCGGAAATATTTGCGATGGCAGTGAACTTTATTCCGAATCCCTTTCTCTTCAGAAGTAAGGCTCACAATCTATCAGTTATAATCAGTGTTTGCGTCAAAATTTTTTGGTAAGCTAATTGTTATGAGAGTGAGACGTGAAACTGCAAAAGTGCAGCCACTAACGAATTCCTCAAGCATAGCAAAATGAGGGTACTTCAGCGACCACTTCTAGTAGTGGCAAATGACTATGTTTTTCGGAAGAAGAACTTTATGCGTGTCATCTCCTAAAGCATGCTACAACTGTCGCATATGTCGGTCGGTGTGGCTGGCGTGAACACCGACGCTGCGGAGAGATTTATTGCGCGGCAATGCCCCGAAATGTTTTGGTACGTTTCGATTTTTTGGGTATAACACTCATCTTGTAATTTTGACCGTGTTTTTTTTTGTTAAGACTGAGTCTCCTTTTTAGTAATTAGTTAACATGAACCTTATAAATGTTTGGTTGCGCTCGCTCGCTAAAGGCTTTCCCATTACACCGTTAAGAAGAAGCATTTAATTCTCTGCGCTTCTACTTGTTCTGTAGTCACTGATCAACATCACGTTTTAAAGCTGTATCGTCTCCGCAATATTCTAACTTTGTTCCACATTGGTGACACCTTCCGCCCAATACTTTGCTTGCAACATTTGTGTCTCATTTATCAGTTGTCTGAGTGATTACTCTGAATTAAATATGTATTTGTATTGTCGCTGCTCTTCCAAGGACCTAAAGAGCGGGTAAGAATCTGTTATCCCAGACATCTAATTATCTTTTAATCTTGCATATAAACTTATTTCACTAACCTGTAATTTCTTGAACGTTTGTGTTCGAGAAATTACAGGTTAGAAACGTTTGTGTTGTCGAAAATGAGTTATGGGATTGTGTGGTTTATGTATTAGAGACTATCTCAGCTTCTTTTCAATTTTCTCTATTTATTTGTTATTTTAAAATATCGAAAATAATAATTCATGAATTCTCTTCTTGCGTCTTCTGCACATTTCAATTTAAAGACATATGAGAAAAAAAAACTTCGGGTCAGGTTGGTCGTAATTATCGAAACAAACATTGCCTGACTTGTTGACTCGTGTACTCTGACAGTCATAACTCTAATAAAACAGTAATTCTCATAATTTTCATGTCCTCTGTTGTTAGAAACTCGAGATTTTTGCGATGAAAAAGGTCGGGACGTCAATACTCTGGTGGAATCCTCTTGTTTTTTGCAATACAAAGTTTTTGGTTTACAAATGTTGTGAAATGTAAGTAGACTTTCTCGACTAACGGTCTGAGTATGAACAGAAAGGACTGGTTCGTCACAGTGGACAAGTTTGTGTTGTGTCAGCACTGTACGAATTTGTTGGCAGGCACTGAAGTGCTCTTAGCGGCATAGTTCCCGTACAAGATGATTGACGTTGAGCCAGCATTGTGGCATTGTCAGCGTCATCCAACCAAACGAAGTTTGCGATGCTGCAAATTTCTTTTCTGCTGCAAAATTATGTGCTATTTTGGGCGATAAATTTCATTTCTTCTGCTTTCCATGCTGCAAGAAATGCAACTGCTGCATTTTTTTCTACGGTCCCTGCAGACATCGCTATAATGGATATCTGCACTATTCTTGACCAACTTCTCGAAGACACCATCTAGTGGATTCACTTTTCCGTTATAGTAACCTCAATGAAGACCCTTTTGATCTTTTATTCTTTTTCTTGACTTCCTCCAAGAACGGAGAAAACGTTATCCAAATGACAGCTACATACATGTCGTTGCATATCCAGAATATGTTTTTTTACTCTTACTTACTGTGTACCTCCTCCCAGAACCCTTTGTTTCGAGTAGGTTGTGCAGGTTCGCTATCGATCACATCCTTTAGCGTACCATGTCACTTTCCCATGCAAATACTCGCGGTCCGTCCTGTACGCTCTGAATAGGGTGCTATGTAACGACTGCTTTCCTGAGAAAAAGCTTCGACTGCGAAGAATTATGTCAAGATTGGGCGCTTTTTTGACCACGGCTTTCCCTATCGAACATATCTAGAAATTCACCGTAAGGGCATGAGAGTTACAACTTTTTGAGTTTTCAAGTGCTGACTTCCTTAAATATTCAGGTTTTTCTTGTTTTGTTGGCTTTTTTAGAATGAATTTCGATGCTTTACTTTAGTAATATAAGTCTTGTCAATTTAAATGTATTTGAAAGTATCTTCTCAAATATTCGGTAATTAGAGCTTCAAGACTAAGAGGGTGATGATTGTTTGTAGTTGTAAGTAAAGTTAGTATGTATATTCTTATGTCCTACCACCCATATTTAGCGTTGAAATTTCCTCCTTTATAATATCTATTTGATGTACCATTTATTGTTGTTTTTGTCACCTATGGTATGCATAAGGAATTATCAATCTCATTACCTCAAATAAATTATCCTTATGGCAAATAATGACATTAAGTTTAATTTTAAAAAGCTTCGTTGAACCCTTTTACTGTGAGTGTTTTTGCTCTTGTCAGGTGATATCTAACAATTTCCCTTGTCGTTGTTGTGTGAAATTCAAGTTTGTTGCACATGTAGAATAATTTCTTCCCATTCTTCATATTTCCTTTTTAGCATACGCTTCGAAGAGCTACGAATCCGACGAAACAGCCTCTAACCTTGGCGAGAATATGATGATAAAAGGCCCGGAATGGGTTGTCCCGCAAGAGTACTCCAGCAGCCCAATCGTAAAAGAATTGGCTGAATCTTGCGAGGAGGTATGTAACACAGTTTACTTGATATTTTCAATTTGACTAAAGTGCACTTCAACTTTTCTGTGACGACCCACTCTTTTTCCTGAGTGTGATCGTTTCCAACTGTGATTTATGTTGCACTAATAGTGAAAATGCGCGCTACACAACCAGATCCGTAAAGTTTCCATCGCTAATGTCGATCTTAGGATCAGATCTGAGCGAAAGGAGCTCGTTCGTGGAGAATGCCTCCTCTTGGAAGAGATATTGTTCGTTTCTCAGTTTTAAATATCCCTTTTATTTACGCAAGCTTTAGAATAGCCTTCAAAGTAATGTTTTTGGTTCTTGCACTTCCAGCCCACAATCGCCCTCTTTTTAATTACATTGTATTTCGAGTGTTCTTTGGGGACTTACGTAAACAGCTCCTCGTCGCTGTGTGGATTTCCGTTCCAAAAGGGTCCGCTCTAAAAACGTGTTTACAAGAAGCACCAATGTTTGCACTTTCGGACAAAAATCATGGTTATTGTGGGATACTTCTAAATAAGGTCAGCTAAGAATAATCGCCTTTTTATAGTGATGATCTTTGTTGCATCTAGTTGTTATATTTAATGGTTAGAATTAGCGAAAGAATAATCAGATCATTATTTAGTTTTCAAGAAACTATCAACAAAACTCTCCACTAAACAGATACCAAACATCGCTTCGATTTTATTACCATTTTGCTGTAGAGAGACAGCGCAAATCAGTGACGCATCCACATTTGTTTTTATAAAGTTCTGAGTTATCTCCAATGCAAATTTCAGCGTCCTCGTCCTCCATCACTATCCAATTATGCCGGAACTCTCAAAATGCCTTCGCCAACGGTAAGGTCGACACCTCGGCAGGAGAAAAAAGCCTCTCTCCTTGAGCAGATAGTACGCAGCCATCCAATATGGTAACTTCTGAACTACTTTGAGTACTGGTTCTGTAAAATTCCGTTTTAATTTAAATGCTGGTATTTGGGAAATTCTGGGTGCATAATGGAGGCTTTAGGGAACACTGATAAATTTCTTTGTGTCGTTTTTTTTTCTTACACTTTTATCCATGGTGTGTTACAGAATGTAATATAGTTGTCGGTTGATGGTACCAGAATCGCTATCCGCTCTATTCCAACATCTGTTCATTCATCTTTTTTTTGTGACCCATGATAAAAGGAGAAATTGTGCGGATGATTTTTCAACAGCCCCATTTTGAGAATAATTTCAAGCTGCACAGTGAAAGAAATGAGGAAAATTGAACTGATACTCTTGGCAGCCGCCTCCATTTTTCTTTTCCATTTCTGTGTGTTATATAGATCGTTTTGAAACTTTTGCACTTTCCAAACTCTTTCTAGAAGTATTCAGTCGAGTGCTACAAATCTTTTGGAACTTCGCTTCCTCTAGCTAGCGCTTACTTCCTCCTTCCAGGGAGCTCGCTTAGGCGTAATGGCGCGCGTCCCGACCCACAGAAGTGCCGCCCTAGATTTACGAATCACCAGCCAACTTGTCCCATAAAACAAAGAGCTTTGTTGTACTCCACGTATAAGGTGTAGCACTGAGAAAAAAAGAAGCAACTCAAGAAAGGCAATATTCGATCTGTCACTCTTGCAATTATTTAATTTTATCCAGTGATCGACCACTGCGCGCGAAATTCGTAAATTCTTACAAACTACGGTATGCCCGTTGGTGTCATCGTCGCATTTCCTGGAATAATTAAATGATGACTTTTTGAGAAAGGGAACACACTATTAGCTGGCACTTATTGAGCTATTTACGAAAATGTGCTTCACATAAAAACTCATTTCCATGAAACGGTAGTTAGTGTGTAATGAAAAACTCATTTACATGCGCAGTCAGCCCTAATTGAATCCTTAGAGTGCACCTGCACCTAAAGTAAAAACAAGTGACTTGAAAAATAGGAGGTTTTTACGAGGTCCGCGTGCAGTATCGTGGAATTGATACTGCGCACTTTCCAACATTTTGAGGATAGCGCGTGTTTTTTTGTGACTTTATGATGCAGTTTTGACCTTGGGTTTATGAGTAGCGAGAAGAACACGGCCTCTCCAGGGCCACTAGGGGTAACGATCTCTTGTAAGAATTTCCGATAGATAATTCTAAGGGCAACTATGCAGATTAATATATGCACGCTGTATGCTACGAGGGTGTAGCATGTTGTCACAAACGTGAGAACCGCATATCTTTTTTCAGGTATCTGCAGCATATCGGGAGACCAACCGCCACACATCTTTTGAGGCAAATGGAACCAGGGGTGAGCGCTCAACTTGTTTGTTCGGCCTACGTCTTTTGTCTTTCAATTTTTTCGAAAGATTTTTCCAGTGAATCGGGTAAACTTGGTCTACGCAAAGGATTCTTCTTGTTGCTTTATTTATATATTCGAATTCACTCGGACCTGAAAAAGAAAATCTGAAATAGAAATCCTGTTAGGCATATAATGCAACTATTGCACGTTAAGAGTGCATGCAGATAAAGAATAGATTTTTATGCAATGTTTGCTTTTGAATTATTTATTTCACTTTCAAGAATTTCATCGTCCGCGCATCATCAAAAGCTGGCTGTATGGCAATATCGGTCCGATTGTCAGATGATCATGAAATGCACACGGATCACTATATAATCGAGTATGGGACAAGAGGAAGCGTTGTGAGTTTTCTTTCCGATGCTTTTTGTTCTCCTCGCATGGTAGTAATAGTAGAAGAAAATTATGGCTGTCATTTAGATTCGACTAGAAAGCAGCCCATTCTGGTTCCGATCGTTACCTTTGCTTATTGAACATTACTGCTTGCATTCGTAAGTTTCTTTTCTTATTCATTCTCTTCAAGATGTATTCTGCTTATTCGTCCTTTGTAGTGCGCTCAGTTTCTGTCTTTATGTATTTCGTTACGACTAGTACTACTCTTTTTGAACATTGTGAAGTTTTGTACTCCTTTCTCATAAACTCGTGTTATGAGAAATTTCTTCATAGCCATCATTGCTTCCGGTCTTTAAAAGAAGGGAAATTCATCAGAATGTTCTATGTTTGCCATTTTCGCTCGCTTGTAAACATTAGCATCAGCAACTACCCATTATCAGTTACTGTTCCATAAAAGTTTGCATTATAACAATGTTAAATTCGGCTGTTAAGTGGTAAGTAATGCTCTAGAAAATAATGGCGCTCCGATGTAGCTCGTTTTTGCTTGTTTTCTGTGGGATTCTACTCAAGCTTGTGAACCAAAGAAGGCTTCCTAATAAGGAGATTCGCAAGCTGAAATATTTTTGAAATTAATTAGTTGCAGCTGGACGCCAGTGAAGTGGGGAATTGAGAAAACTAGAAAAAATCCCTCAGAGTTTTTCACCGATTTGTCGGTTTCTCATTCGCCAGTGCCCGAGAGTGAGGATTCTCACGTTGAATCGTCAAAGATTGATTGACACATGTAGCAAATTACAGTAGACGAATCAAACTTGTAGTTGTGATATGTTATTGTTCTTCATTTCACATTATCCTAGAACATCGTTAATGTAAGAAAGCCGAGCTTAACTTAATTTCATACTCCTCATTACAGAGAAGAGTTGCAAGTTCGTCTACGACTCCCTCGTGCAGTATTGGCTTGTAAAACTACCAAAGAGCTGCAGTCAGTGGCTTTAATGGGACAAGGTAAGTTTGGGTTCCATTTGAGTTTGCACTGATACGAAAGATCATCATGTCTGAAGGATTAGTGTAGTGTAAATCGTATATCGACGATGAAACAGAACTGGTTCGTGTAGCACATTTGTCTTGAGAAGCTGCAGAAAGCGACATGTAGCAAAATAAACGAAAAGCATACCACTGTTATATCCATTGTCCACTGTTATATAGTGTTATATCCAGATGTCATGTGTTGTTTACAGATATCACTCTAGGTTGGTTGGGAATGTGCGGTTATTGCGGTTTTGCTTTAGTTCCTTCTGCAAACATAACATTTCACTTGTAGTCGTGTTCTTCGTTGTTGGTTTTATGCGCAAGACACTTGTGGGTGACGATGGATGTACTTGTGCCCTTGGCTTCTTTTTTTTCAACGACAAATTGTTCGCTGTTTTGTAAAGAAGTGTTGATTCATTGCAGAGTCTGACATTTTAATGTTAGCGTTATGATCGCTCGTGCAATTTTCCCGTCATCATCTTGGGCGATCGATTTGCGTTAAAGGTTACGAGAGCCACGGTGGTCAGAGGGATAGATTCGGACATTTTTGACGAGTTCTCAGATCTTAGTAGGAATTTTGTATGGAAATCCAATTTGGAATAAATTTGGAATAAAAGAATTTGATCTGTAGGTAGATTTTGAAGCACCGCATAGCTGATTAGATTGGTGTGGAGTTGAAAGATCCATCTGGAATTGAGTGAGTCTTGCATCTGGCTTTGGTTGCTGTAGGTAGTTGGGTAGTATCACGAGATTTAAGCGCTTGTGTATCTTTTAGTGAACGGATTTGAGTCCAGTCCATCGAGTAAAAGGATTTGGGTCGAAAATGGCGATTTGATCCTCCCTGCCATGGAGTTCTTTTCATTTGGAATTGCTTCAAAGTATCATCATTAATGTAGCGGCACCTTTATTTTCCTCGATGTTTATACTGCATATAACCTTCGCTGCAACATCATTGCGCAAAAAGATCTGTGCGATATCCATTTTTGTGACTTTGTCCATGCGATCGGCTTTTTTTGTACATATATCAGAGGGACTAAATCCAACCGATTAGAGATGGGAGGTCCAGTTGGACTTTTATCACTTCCTTTATTCTCGATCTCCGTTCACCGAAGTGTTCGTGGTATGTCTCATCTCACGAGACATGCAGAATCTCGTTGCATCCTTTCATCTTGATATCTTCGGGATTATAACTATTCCGACCCTTTCGTCGTTGTCGCTCACATCCGTTCTATTACTTGCGCACCTACACTTTCTCCAATCACATTGGTTGTCATCTATTATTTAATGCTTTTCTTAAAAGAACTCTTCCCCCTTCATCGTTCGACTCGAATTCCCAAATCCTCTACAAATCTCTAGGTTTGCAAAAGACGCTTGCTTTCTTTTATTCCCATCTTTTCTAGCAAATCCGCACTTGTAGAGCTGCTTTTTCTTCGCTCTTTGCGACATCTCTTAGATTCCCATGGATTATCTCCTAATGCTTTGTTTAAGCACTGACCAATGCTTCTTGTTTTGTTTTTATAAAAGTATTAGACTGGGACCAGATCTCTAAGGCGGAAAATGCCTTTGAAACCAGGAAAAATGCCGTCAATCGTCCTATTAACGCCTCTTTTCCATTGATAATGAGTTCTCTCTCTGATTGTGCGTAGGACGTGGACGTTTGGACAGTGGTTCATATTTTTCTTGATACCACTCCTTAATAGTTTACTCCTCGGTTTCTGGCTTTTGTTTAAAAAAAGATATTGTAGTCGCAGTTATTTTGTATTCTTCTTGATTTTTGGATCCTTCTTGATATTGTCAAAATACATAGCGGAATCGAAGTGTGGTCCTAGGAATCTTTAATTCTGGCGTTCGATTTCTAGTAGTTATTTTCCTCAGTTGTTACTCTGAGCTCATTACTAGAATTTGAGGAAACTTTAAATATGTTAGATGCCAACAATTTTAAACAGTCTCACCAATTATTAAATACCCGTGGGGCTTCAGAGGGAGCAAGCGCAGCGGAAAATTACCTGTCTGTTGAAAAAAGAATTCTTTAAAAAAAAAACGCAACAAGTTTATCACGCTCAAATGTACGCGCTCCATTAAACATCTTGTTTTCACAGCACAGCAACCCACTTTTTCACTAAAAAAAACTTCCTCACTGTTCTCGAGCTTAGCAAACATTATTTGTTTTCGTGTGGAACTCTTTCGTGATTTTTTTTTTTCGGCCTGACCGATTGAATGAAGCCTCCTTTGATTGGAAAGATGCTTCCTATCTCACGAGATTCGTCTCAGTCATAGATTAAGGACACTTCTTCAACCTCAACGCCCTTTGGTTGGACTACATTTTTGCAAAACTTCTTTTGTATTTTGACAACATTACACTTTGTCGAGCTTCTACAGCCTACTGTAGATTTGAGATTTTAAAGTGGAGTCCAATGTTTGCTTTGTGATACCAGCTCTTGTCGGGCTCGATTCCGTAGTTCTTCTGACGTTTTTTTTTCTACCTAGCAGATCGTCCTTAACCTGACTACAATACTTCAGTATAATTACACGTATTCGATCCAGTCGAATCATCATATCGTCGACCTTCACTTGAGTGTGCATCGTTGTTGATGACCGCATTATAATTGGCCCGATGTAGGAGGAACATGACAAATATACATGCGCATGTTGATCGCATTTCAACCCGGACGTAGTCGTTTATCTGCAAATCACCTTATCAGTGTTTGCATTTCGACTGGGCACAAATCGTTCGAATCGGGCACTCGTATCAACTGAGAATGAAGTATTGATAACTCCCCTATGATCTCTAATTCCCCGTGGATAGTGGATTTTCAATGAAATTTCATTGATTTTCCCTATCTCGTAAGCTTTTCATAGTGATTATTCCGGATAGTAAACCTGGCCTATACAAAGGTTTCCGTTGCCTCGCTTATCTCTCGCATGTGCTTTAGAAAATTTTTTATCCGCTATTCTTCGCGAAAATAAGGGTAGGGCTGCGCCATCATTACGGAATATGAGGAGATTCATGAAACGCCACAGTAGTCGGCTCTGATAGTGAAGGTTGTTTTTGTGGTTAATTTTTTGCGAATAGAATGGGAGCAAAACATTGGAGCAATAAGTGACACAGAACGTCTGTAAACGCAGAACGTCGTTTGTAAACGCTGCTCATCTGATATTCGTCAACGTATGAATATATTGATTAAATTAGTATGAATTAATATGTATTATATTAATGTATGAATACAAAGATATGAACCAATTTTACGCTCTGCGCCTCTTAATATTCACCTGTCTTCTTTAGCGACTACCCGTCATGTTCAGTTATTCTTCTGCTTAGTGTTTTGTGAATCCTAGCCGAGAGGTTTGCCGAGCTGAGTAGCGCTGCTCATCTTGTCCCCATGATCTATTGCTTAGCGACTGTTGCTCTGTATTGCTTAAACATCTTCGATGAAAAAAGTATGCAGCGAAAACAGATTTCTATAGCAACTCTATCACTCAACGAGAGGTTGCTTTCCAATAGAATTCCAGTTGTGTATCGGTACTTATTCAGATTGTTTAAGTGATTAGTTATCATTTACATCTTTTATTAGCACTTACGGAACAGGTGTAGCGCAGTCGGTTAGAAGTCCGTTGTAGCCATGCGGTCGAGGGTTCGAAACCTAGTGCTCACCAAGCCCTTCATCCCTCCGGGGTCGATAAATTGGTACCAGACTTGTCTGGGAGGATAAAAACACTGATTTAATCGTTGGCTGGCCCCCGCAAGTTATTGTATAGACCAAGACGCACTCCGAAACCTCAATGATTACGAATTTCAGTAAAATGCGTTGACGCATCCCAAGTGGGTTGATACGCCAGTGACTTTATCCTTTATCTTTTTATTAGCAGTTACATCGCTCAAGCACTGCATAATATATCGTGCTGTATGTTTTGGTTTGCCCCGTTAATTACGTGGTTCGAACCTTCTGATAGCGAATAACATGTTTTCTGCGAAGTAAGATCAAAAAGCTGTAGGAGGTTTTTCGCACTTTTTATTTGTAGTCTCTAGTTCGAAATTTCCTGAATCTTTCCTTCTCTAGTACATGTACGACAAAAATTTAGAGAGTCGTTGCTTTGAAATATTGTAGCTGTTCTTCTGATTGGACAGTAATGAGATGTTAAGTGGATTTTTTTTTTATGTGGTGTAAGCGGAAGCAGTGAAACTGCACGTGATTCTTTTTAAAATTTGTGGGAAAAACTGCAGGCATTTGCCGCAACACCTCTGTCAACACCTTAGAAAACGGAAGAATTAGATGGGAATTTTCAAAGTTTTTGAGATTCGACAATCGTCCGAATTGGAGCCGAATTCGCAATGGAGACTTTTTACGACTGTTAAATGCATCACCCCACGAATCTGAGGTGATGCAGATTTCAGGTGGAGTATTCATATACGGGATGGGAGACTACGGAGAGGGGGGTGATTCCGTCCATTTCTTCCTAATTGCCGTAAAAAAACGGCCCGGAAGATGCGGCGCCGCACAAGACTGGCGCGCTCCAGTCGAACTCCCTGTAGAAAATAGTGCGCTAAAACGCTTGAAGCCGTATCTTCCGGGTCGTTTTTTACGGCAATTAGGAAGAGATGGACGGAATCACCCCCCTCTCCGTAGTTTCCCATCCCGTATAGGAATATTCCACCTGAAATCTGCACCACCTCAGATTCGTGGGGTGATGCCTTTAACTGGGGAACGGTAAAGAGGGTCCCGGCGGATTCTCCGCGAATACCTCCGAGACATTACGTATCCACTGGATATGCCGCTGGATACGCGACCATACCTCGATGAAATCGCGCTCCAGTTGTTCGTAGAGACCCAGACAACCGTCTTAGATGCTCTTCTGGCCACAGAGGTGCAAAGGACTACACAGTTATAAGGAAACATGTAAAGAATAGCGATGTGAGTTGTCGAAATTACAGAATAAATCTAAAAAATGTAGTTAAAAGTACATATCATTTTGTATGGTTTTGAAATAAGAGGACGGGAATGGGTTTTGTCTAGATTTTACCTTCAGGAAGTCTAGAAATCCTATCACATTAACTCTTTCTCATATAAGAGGTCGGAGATACAGAGGGTCCATCTGTCCGGGAGTAAATTACGGTACAAAAAACGTGGGACTTGCAGAATAAAGAAAGTCCTCATTCCCACTACTTTTGAAATTGGAATGTTCCGTTTTTAACGAAATTTTTCATACTTCATTTGGAACTATTAGATGCACCTTCCTCTCTTATTTTACGTGAGGATTTCTCTTGCTTTTGGTATGGTTACAGCATTGAAGTCACCTCATATCACAAAATTCCAGAGGATGTTTCTAATTCTCCACAACAATTTTGTAGCTTGTGAATCATAACCGAGCAGAGTATGATGTTTAGCGGTAACCGCGCAGTCAAGAATTTAGGTAGTAACGAAGGGAAATCTCTTTCTCGCACCACTGGTAATTGCTCTGGCGAGGCACGATCAGGGCATGCTCGAGAATCTGCCGGGACCCTCTTTACACGCACCCCCTTTAACTAATGTCTTATCAGATATGACCTTTTACGTCCCCACACGACGAATCAGAGTAGAAATGTTCAATCCGAGGTATTATTCAGCTGTAAGTGCAAATATCTCTGGGTTACGAATGTGTCTTTGCGGCTGTTTCACAATAGCACAATAGATTTGATGAAGATCGCATAGCGTTCCATTCTTCATGGCCTTCTGGAAAATCCCATTGGAACAGCAGAGATCAATCGGAGATAAGAAGTGTAAGATTAGAGGTGGACAACAAAGAAATGTCTCGTGGAAGCTGTGAGACAGATTTTCTAAAAAGCTGTTAGATGGATGTAGGGCGTACTACATGCCATCTAGCGTTATATCTAGATCATATCTGGGTGAGATTAGCTCATTTAGCTCATTTAGTGACCTAGTACTATAGGTTTGAATGTAGTAGTATCGTCTTTTTTCAAAATATACCAGCCAACGTCATCCAAAATTTACGCACTGTTTGGACACGAACCATGAAAGTCAGGGTAGAGTACAAACTTTTTCTAACAGAAAGCTTCCCTTGAAGTGACTTTGAAATTTCATCGAGTCAAATTTTCGAGATTTTTTTTCACTGCTATAGTTGGAATTGTATTTTTCGCGGTGAATTTAAGCGGACATCTAAGGTTCTCCGTGAACTCTGAAAAAAGACAAATTTAAAAAGATAATTTTTTAGGTTGCTACCCGAAATTTCACAGCTTGCATGTGCACAAAAAAGAAGCTGTGAGACAAATTTCCAGGCAGTATGTGTCCAACTAAGAAACAGATTGAGAACCGATGTATTCGCTAGAAATTATTTAATAGATTAAACGGAGCCATACATTTTTATTAAGCTCTAATAATAGTTAGACGAGTCTGGAAAGCTATGTATCTAGAGACCGTTTTTGGATTTGTTTTCTAATCTATGTCAGCTCTCCCTCGGTACTGTTTTTTTTCAAATTCAAATCTCATCAGTCCATTCACTTTGTTTCGGTTTTCGGTGTAGTTTTTTTCCATTTCTTCAGAAACAGGAGGTGCCAAAATTTTACACTAAATCAGCTGGTTCAGTTAAGCTCAGGTAAACAGCTGCACATTCTTTTTAAACCTGGTATCTTGCTGTCTGTAGTACGTAATATGACACCATCCACAATTTATTCTTTGTAATTCGCTTGTAGTTAAGAAATTCCGCAGCCATTTGCGCATCTTCTTATGTTGAGAGTAGGAAAACATCTTTTAGAACTTGGAACTGAGAGGAATACGAGAATTCAAGCAATTTCCTAGTAAAATAACTTGGTTATTCAAAAAAAGATGCAGTTATTTCCTGTAGTAACATTTAGGCAAAGACGAGTGAAAACCGGTAAGTGCGCACGTAACAATTATTTAATTACCTGTACTGTATTTAACTTACTTAACTAATTAGTTAGTTAAGTACGCTGTTACTGATGGCGATGTTCCCCAGTGGGATAACCCTCTCTTTTTGAGGTATGGCTTGAAAATGTATTTTGGTGCTCACCTTTTGCTCATTTTTGATTTTAGTAAAGCAAAAAACTAAAGAAGGGGAAAGAGTCTTCTTAAGCTGGTGGGGAAATTTTTGGGCTTTCATCGACTTTTGATAATTTCGTAAAGACAAGTATTTGTTTCATAGTGATTAACCGAGTAACATTAGGTACATTTAACCAATAAATAATAATAGCCCCAACTAAGTACCTCAGATATCAATCGTAAACAATATTTTTTTAAATTCTTTTCCTTTTTTTTCTTTTTTTCAGAGACTTTTCCGAACAATTAATTCCCGCACACTCTTAGCTGTGTTTTTGACGTATGCGTATCGCAAGACAGCTATTTTCAAGTCTACATCTAGGTCACGATACAGAGTGCACCTGAACTCGGTCTTATTTGTCCGTTTGTCAGCTGCCTCGTTGGGTAAAAAAGGGAATTTTCTCAAAGATGTAAAACGGTTCTTGATTCCTCCTGCACAAAATCGACAGGAGAAAATTCTAGGATATGTGTTATCGTTCCTTCATCTTCTTTTTCTCAAGAGAATTCAAAACATGCACACACCAACGAAATGCAATGAATTACAATGCTGTTCACGTCGCTTGACGAAAAATGGATCACTTCACAACTACTGGATTTTTCTTGTTTTTCTCGTAGTCGCTATGACATCCAACATTGTAATTATTCAGTGCCAAGTGTCATTCAGCAAGTAAAGGGGTGTCCTAGGCGCGGCTGTTCTGTCGTTGTGAGAGGATATATAATTTCATTATCTCGTAGCTCGTCTCCTCTTTACTACACTTATTCATCTGTTCATCTGAGATTAGTCTAAAGCTTTCACAAATGAAACATTCAAATCACTATTGTGGCAGTCGACGGTGGTACTCCACTCAGGACTCGATCTATGGACTGACTAGATCTGGTATGTTTGTGTGGCATACTAAGGTTACTAAGACGGTATGAGGGTATGAGCTATGCTGTCACCACAATCTTCGAGTAGCAATGGATCAGAATACTGTTTTTGCAGAGCTTTTCCTTTTACTTTGAATAATGATAATTTTGAATAACAGTAATGAACAGTAGTGATAATTGTGAATAATAATAATGAACAATATAAGGATAAAGTTTCTGGCGTTAATCAATCCGCTTGAGATGCGCCCCCACGTTCACTTCAATCCAGAATCGTTTGAGGTTTACGAACGTGTAACTGGCCTATACAATGAGTTGCGGTGGCTGGCCGACGTGAAAGTCAGTGTTTTTATCCTCCCAGAGACAAGTCTGGCACCAATTTATCGACCCCGGAGGGATGAAATGCTTGGTGAGCACTACGGCGGATTCGAACTTCTGATCAATTGTGCAGGAAGCGGAACTTCTAACCGCTAAACTACACCCGCCCACAATGAATAATAGTTATAATAATTTGCTGAATAACATTATTTTTGTTTCATCGCAGGAGGAATTCGATGAGTAGGTCTTCTGGCTGCTTTGAATGTACTGTGAAATCTTCCTTCGAAAGTAAAGTCTTCTTCTCCTGTGTAGCTCCACTGTAAGGTTCCAGTTGAGGTGTTCTGCAGTTGTTATTCCGGAGTGCGTGCCGTTTGTTGTGCGACTTATGTGGTCGCTCAGTGCGTGGCGGACGGACTAAGTATGTGGCCATTATGCGAATTACGCGTAATGGTTGCGCGGCCATCGTCTTGAGTTTAGGAGCTAATCTCATTGATTGCTCTGTTTTTTTTCTTTGGGTCCGCTTCCACCAAAATAAAATGTGTGCATCCTACACTTAGCTTCGTGTGGTAATCCTTTAGTACTCGTCTAGTGCTCATTTTCGGTTTTTTTTTTCTTCAGGAAATATTTTCTTACCTGAAAATCCGGCTTGATTGATGATTACATAACGTGAACCTATGGATTTTCTTGCTTAGATGGTGTTTATCTTATTAACGACATGTAGTTAGTCTTTTTTATCTAGAAAAAGTTCCTATGCTGAATCTTCAAGTAGCTGCTTTATTTTGAACTTTTTTTTTTTGTGATTTGTGGAAAATCGGAGCGTATATCACTGAAAATTCTATGAGAAGCCCGCTTTTTATAGTATCTTGTCCCCACCACGTGAGATGAGCAGAAAACAAAGACTTGTTTTCTTTTCATTCCCTTATCAATACTAGACGATAATTAATAATTACCTGTTCTACTTTTTCTATTTCAGATTTCTGGACCAGCGAAACAGCTTTTGTGAGGCCGACCTCACGTGCTCCACAAATGAACAGCCAGTCTACGTCGTTTATGAAGTGATTTGCAGAACCGCTTATTTTACAGTGTCGTTGATTTACATTTCTGATTCACAATTCTCGAATTTTAGTCTGGACGACTGTCTACCGAAAACTAGACCATCAATGCAGTCACCTCCATCGTACGCTACGACTATCACCAAATCCTCGGTGAGTGATTTTTTTTTCAGCTTGAACTAGACGTGGTGACAGAAGAGTTGAAACATCCGTTCTATACAGATTTTTGTTCAGCAAGCTGTTATTTCAGCAATCCAAGAAACGACCGTCATCCGGTAGAGCGGTGGATTTTTCCGGTTTTTCAACAACACTTGGAAATACCGATGTTCACACAGAAACCACTGACACGCAAAGTGATGTTAGCACCAATTCGCCGCCGATGAAACACGATCGGACGGACGGTAAGAAGCGTTGTAGCAAAAATCTACGCGATGAGTGGTTGTTTGATAGGATCTGCGCGAGAGTATAGGATGAGAATCTGTTCGCGGCATTTGTACTTTTGACTGGCAGTGTCTAGAAGCAGTAATCTGACTTTATTCAAGAGTTTTGAGGAAGTCTGACATCTTTGCAGCGACACCTGTTGTTTCTGATCATATTTCACGCTCAGAACGAAGAAGTCAATCTGTTAGAACTAAAAGCGGTAGGTCTCTGTTTCTCGCTGTATCCATATTTTTCACTTGTTCCAACTTTTATTCAATTGTTGATTGATTCATTTACTAATTTATCCATTGGAGATTGATTGTTTGCCCTAAATCCAAAATATATAGCTGTTTATGCCTTTCTCCTACGACGTTTTGCTTGCCTAAATCCGGATAGCTTGGACTTGGCGGATGGTTATTCCCCTACTCGTTCCGCGCTCGCTAAGCCGGACTGTGTCCGACCCAGTTTCTTATTGTGGATCATGGCCGCGAGTTCAACCATCGGTGTCACTTATGAGGGCTGCGAGTGTCACCTATATTTCTATGAATACCTAATACAATCCAAATAATTTCAAAGGACGCGCATTTGAATAAATCAGATTTGTACTCAGTTTATTCGCACTACCATGTGGCCGTAGACTCGTTTTTTTAAGCGGCGCATAAGCGCATTTCCTGCTTATGCTTGTGTTTTTCTGTTGATTTATCTTGTTTTCTTTCAAGTAAACCCTCCGTCTACTGGTGGTGCATCGTCAACTGGACGGAAATCATTCCTGAAGTCGTTGTTCTTCGGTGGCGGATCGAATTCGTCCCAAAATCGTCGTGCACCGATCAACCAACTGGCACAGTGTCAATATTTTGTCCCACTTGAGAAAGAGGCAATACGCAGGTGAGAATTTTTCATGTTGTCTGTTTTTTGTTTGTTTTGCCCTTTCCCAGTGTTTTCATCGACTAAACGACTCGACCACGTTCCCGTCTAAACTTTGCTTACACAACTTTACGAGGTTGTTGACCACTTTTCCGTTTATATCTCGTAGACGTCTAATGCTGGAAGCTGTTTTCCTTCCTTAACAGCAACAAGATTGATGAAAAGAGGTGTTTTCGACGTTTCCTATAAAATTCTATGAATCCTGAATAAAAAATTATACCTGCGGTTTAGTGCTGCGCGAAGTTTATGAGTTTAAAGCAAAGTTTTCAAGGGATGGAGCTTCTAAGAGCTGCCGTACATGTGAAATTTTTCTCCGAGATTTGACTTTTAAGGGTTCTCAAGAGAAAATTTCCGTTTTAGTTTCTTGAATATGGGGCTCTGCGCTGATTTTTTTAAGGAAGATCTTTATCCGCTCTAATCTACCACGAGAGCATCAAACGGTTTCGCAACCTTCATTGGAGGATCCTCAAAGCAGCTGCGTACTGACGGCTTGTGCTCATTTATCTTCCACTCAGGAACTGATCCGTGTTGAGGAGGAGCGGAATAGCATCGCATAGTTTTGAATGTTTCCCTCCGCATAAACTTTTCGGACTAGTCACCAGGACGACGTTTTGTCCCATTTTTGGCGTTCTTCCCTTTTGCACACCCATCTGTCCTTCTTCGGCTCTTCGAAAGCTTGGTCGCATTGGGACTGGAACTTTAGATTTTACGTCAAGAATGTCACTTTGCTTATGGTTTGTTTTCAGTCCTTGTAGTAGTGTTTTTTTTTTAATATTCGAAAGCTATTTAATATCTGGAACGTCCTAATTTCCTATCCAAATTTTTTTAGTTCAAAGTCCGCGTTCGAGATTGGTTCGCCTTTAAATAAATCGCGACCCAACGACTGGCTGAAGAAACACGACAATGCGATGAGTACATTCAAGCCATCCTATGAAGAAGGTTCGTAATTGTCTTTGGTTTTTAGCGACAGTTGGCTTCCTTACAATAGTGACAGACTTGGAGAGTCTTTCCACAGTTTTATGTTTTGTTGTTTTCTTGTTTAAACGAAATTATTATTCTTAGTCCCAAAGCAAAAGACGTTGGTTTTTATCCCTCTTCTCATTTTAGTGGTGCTATCAGCCCGAGTTTGCCCGCTGCCAATGCGGAGGGAACGCAGTGACCTTTGTCCATCGTCAGTTATGCGATTGGCAAAACATACAGAACGTAGTCCAGGACCCACCTGTGCAATGAGCATTGGTCTGAGATCCAATCATGAGCCGACAAAACGTCAGCCATTAAGACCGCCAGATACGGCTCGAGATCCAACAGTAATCAGTAACTGTATTGATGAACTAAGAAGAAGAAGGTGAGCACTCAAAATGTGCTTTATACATAGAAGTTCTTATGATCACTGAGTTTCACATCTTCATTTTATCGCATTTTAATGAAACATGGATATTTGACATAGGTTGGTTCTTATACATAGAATCGCACAGAAGAGCGACCAGAAGTTTCGTGGTTTCTGATTTTGAATTTTTCCACCTAAGTTTCAGGGCAAAAAGTACGATACTAGCGTCACATATACATGCTATTTCCTTTCGTTTTTTTTCGACCTTCTGCGAGCAAAAAGCTCACTTTTGGAGCAAAATGTGCTTGATATACCACAGATTCGTTGGCATTTCCAAAGTTTGATCCGAAATGCTTCAAACTCTTCGATTTAACGATCTGCTACGCTGCCCATTGATGTATTTGATGGGCTAATAAAATTCTGCAGAAGTTCTGAATTGATGTGGTGTTTGTTGCAGCTGGTTCGAATTTTTTTCATTCAAAACTGGGACGTTTTTTCTGTCAAAGAGCAAAGTTCGTTTTTTCTTTTGAAAAAGTTGTTAAATTTCTTTTAAAGGCTCACTGTCCTTCTCAAAAGTTTATACTACATATCTAATCTTCTAATCAATATTCCGTAGAAAAGAAAGTGTATTCGGGAATGATGGAGTAAGCTCTCCTTTGTGTACTGCGAATTCATAGGACTCCTGCTTTTCTTTCACTGTAAGCGAAATTTTTGCGGTACGCATGTAGCATGTCGTAATTACACCCAACCTTTACGTATTCTTACCTCATTTTTGAGCACGGAGAATGAGTGGGAAAAAACAAGAAACAGAAGCTTTAAGAATTTTTGGTGTCTTTGAATGAATGCTCTAAAATACTAGAGGCATGCCGATTGTTAGACCAGAGATCTCGAGAATCTGCTCCTAGTTGAAAACTTGATTTACATTTTTCGACTGGCATTCTTTTCCCTCTGTTTTGCAATGTTCGGACTTCTACCGTCAAAGTTGAACGTATTTACACTCGTTTTTCTATCTATTTGACTGCTAAAATCGTGAAGGAAGTGCACAAGTGGTGATGGGGGTTTGAGTGAGTTCCATACCTCGTTTATCCTTTTGTTCATCTAAACACTTCTTTGGGGATAGGATGTTTTTATGGAGTGTCGCCTCTTGAAAACAGTTAAACCTCCAAATTCAGACATTGACTAGCGGTCTTCAGCGAAACCGCTGGACCTAAATCTGAGACCAAGGCCAAAAATGGGAAATGCGCTCTATTTTTAAGAAAAGAAAACTTCTCTTGTTTCTGTCTTCAATTTTAAACCTAGTTATTCATTCTCTAGCGGAAGTAGAACAACTTATTGTTCACTGACAATCTGAGCTCTTAATAGGTATATAAGTTAGCTGTTTTCAGAAGTATAAATTACAGCACTTATTTACTGCTAGCGGCAAGAATTCACTTTTCATTAACTCAGCTTTTCAGTTAGAGTTCTAATTACTTTGCTCATTTTACTGGTCTTCTTTGATTTTTTTGCAGTCACATCCTGTCGCTTACAGGAGGTGAAGTCGGTGAAATATGAGCTGAAGCTGACTTTTTGTGTATTACAAACGCTTTCTTTTGCAGCTGTGGTGCTAGCAAACTCTCGAAAAAAAGAGGGAAAAAAGAAATTAATCATGTTGATGTAAATCAGAGGGTGATTTTCTTCTGACATCTCCTAGGATGTTGTATCTGTTATCTATAGTTGTTGAAATGGGTCTTTATTCTTAAGTCGAGGAAAAAAAAACTGAAGAGGCGCTGTGCTATTATTAAAAAATTAAATTACTGTAAAATTTTCCTATTGTTGGAAAGTAGTTTGGTTACAATCCAATCATCAGGATAAACACACGACAAGGCTTCTGAGATTACACCACATTTCAGACTGCAGTCAACTACAGATATGTTGAATCCTGGAGCGGAGAAACCAAGAAGCCCATCTGCCAGCCCACAGGTGTCGATGAGGTCTGCTTACTAACCTTATTATTTCCTTTTTTAACATTTATGCTGTGATATTGTTGTCTTCAGACAACGCAATAATTTTGGGGGGAATGGACGAGAAGTGCTAGATTCGGTTAGTGCCAAAATTCATGTTCCACGGCGTGACCATCGAATGTCTGTCCCGAACTTGTCACCAGAACCGTCAAGTGCGGTCGTGCAGTCAGCGAAAGCTCTTAGAGAAAAATTGGGTCGGAATGGAGACGGCGAACTTTCGGTGAGCATCGCTTCTGCAAAGCTCTAGCCAAGTTTTCTCATTTTTTTCTCTGCAGACAATAAACGAAGGTTTGATAACTCCGGTTATACGTCGAAAACAATTCAATCAACAGACAGCAATGACATGCAACGTCAACGGCGCTCCATCAGAAAGAAACAGCCAGAATTCTGGTCACTTGAAAAATGTCAACAACGGAAACACAAGAAATGGCCCAACTTCATTAGTTACGCGTGGACGAGAAGCACTAGAGGCGTTATTTGTTCAACAGCAACAGAAAAGTTCAGAGCTGAGCAACGGAGGGCTTGGAAGACGGTTAGTCAACATTCCTTTACCTCTTGCAGTTTATTCGCAGGTTAATAAAAGTTCGGCTGCAAATTCCACAGTGAACTATGAGGAGATGATTGAGGAAAATAGGACTCCAATAGGAAAATAGGAAATAGGATTCTTTGTTTACAAATTCCTCTGATCAGAAAAAAAACCTATGTATTCTTCCTGCAAAATTATCTGGGGGTCACTGCGATGTGCAGTTTTGTTCTTCTCATTTGTTGTTGTTTACCATCACTTTCTATTTTTTGGCGATTTTAATATAACTTGTTTAGCTATTGTCTTTCTTTACATTTCCTTCTTATGATCGTTTTAAGTTCTTGAACATGAACAGCGGGAGTATCGTCTTCTCGGCTTCACCGGTTCTCTTCGGTTGTACGCAGAATGTTGAATACTTCTTACCAAGAGCATTATGATTTGTGGAGCAACCGTTGATACTCTTCTTCGAGTTTTTTTTTTCTGTTTTCTTTTTCTAGCGAGAGTGATTGTGCCAACCTGTACTAGGCACTTTTCTAAAGGTTTCGATACTTTGAATAGAGTTCTCAGACATTTTTGGCTTTCGCACGATCTTTTTCTTTCGAAGTGATTCGAGTGGTAGAAGTTTTTCAGTTTTGTTACCGTATTGTAAAGTTCTAAGGTGTCCGTTTAGCAGCGAACGATTTTCCTATGTAGATGTAAAGACTTATCCTAGTTCCCATTCCAATAAGCCTAATTCGCGTCTATTTAATCCACATTTAGGTGGTGATTAAGGTTAGTGGGTTTATTAGGGCAGTTGAGTTAGTACATATTGGCTACGAAGCTTCCTGAACGCTGCTGTTTAGCAATTGCTCCTAATTGATTTACGTCTGCGTTCGTTAGAAAATTGCATCAAATCTGATTTGTGCCGTTCCTTTTTCATCTGATAGATGTTGCTAGCCTCTTTGGATGTTTATTATTTACGGATCAAAGCTTCATTCTAATTTTCATAGGTTCGATATTTTACCGCCTCAACTATTTCTAACATTCTGATTTTTATAACAGTCACAGTTAAACAACTGTAATCCATCCGTCATTTCAGTATAATTTTGTGAAATCTCACCAAGACTCAGCTAGAAACAATTTGCGCTACGAGGAGCTTGATGGCTATGAAAGAAGTCCAGAAAGTTCTAGTTCAAGTAAAGCACTATACGCTGCGAGCGGAGTGAAATCCTCTTGATTGTTCCTGAGTTTGGTTTTTCAAAAGATAGAGAAGTTCTAAAAATTTGTCTATTTGCTTTCTTCAGTAGATGTCGTTCCCAACCAACTCATTTATTTGCGCAATCAACAAAATTTTTTGTTCGAACAGTTGTCCGATATCTGGCCCAGTGAAGAAAAAGGAGGAATTTAGAATAACTAGAACATCTGTAAAATTTTGGAGCATTTTATCCTGTTCGGAATTAGTGTTCAAATTCTCTTAGCCTTCGATCAATTTCGTTGTTCTATTACTGTTGCAGTCATCGGGCATTGTCACTGTATATAGCGGACAATGTACCAACTGTTTCTTGATCACTACAGCCTCAAAAAAGCCCATTTTTTCACTGTCACTTTTTGCTGCTCTTTGTGATGACTTTGACTGTCCACGATATTATTTCCTCGATCTGTGAGTATTTCCTTTTCACTCGAGTATTCAACTTTTTCCCCATTGTCAAGTGGATGGATGGTTCGAATAGTAATTTTCTTTCTCATCCGGATGCATAAATCGCTCAGCTAACACAATTCCTGATAAAACTCTACCGAAAAAAGCGAAATCTGCTATTCGTCCATAGTACAATACCGAGAAAAACTGGGAAATGCCGCCACGAAATGAAAGCGTTAAGTTGTTGTTAATGCCTTTCAAACAATAAGAATTAGAACAAAGTGTTTGTTGATCGCGCCTGTTATGCTGTTGGCTATGCGATGGCCGAGTGCTCTTCTGCGTTTGATGCTCAAGTGTTCCGGATCTCGTACGAAACGATTCTTCACATACGACCATCACGGCGCCCGTCATTGCTAGTCTAGCTGTTGTCCTGTCCAATGTTTTTTTGTGGTGACTAGCCTGTTGACCACTTGCAGAAGAGCACTTGTGTCAGCTGCTCGCCCCGCGGTTGTAGGTGCGCACAAGTTCTGATGTTTTTGATGAATTTGACCGCACACAAAGCGTTGCAGTTTTTGCCGAAAAACTCATCACCCGCCAATATGATTGAGTTCTTCGCCAAGGCTATACAACTCGGTACAATTCTGATAATCTTCTCCATATTGCTCTTAACATCTCAAACGTTCGTGTTCCCTCAATTCTCCGACTTCTTCGGCTTTTCTCACACGTTTTTACACCCCACCTTGTTGGTATTTTTCCAAAACTGTTGTTCACTTTTATCGTAAATCTGTTTTGCCATCCAGTTTCAAGTTTATAGTTTCTTCTCAATATTTTTTCTTCTCCGCTCCCTTCTTTCATCTTTGTTTTGTAATATCAAACATATCAAAATTTCCGGATTGAGTGTATCCGGTTCTCTTCCGGTGATCCAGTTCCCGCGCTCTCTGAAATCGAGCCGTTCTTCCGCCACATTCTACGTAATGCGTCATTTGATCTACGCTTAAGCGTGAAGTAGTGTATAAATTCGTCGTTTACGGAGATTTCATGTTTTACTGTGTATTATCAGTTTTTTTTTCACTACAAATACCTTGCAAAGTGCTCTCCAAAGCCAAATATTTTTCTAAGCGGTGTTGGTTATCACGAAACTTCTTTATGGAACGTTTGAGTGTGTGTTAGTCACACCACTGTCGTCTCCTATAGGTGCGGCGACGATTTGTGCATGTCTTGCGATGTTTGTCCAATCTCATCATAAAAGCAGCTCTTTCTCGCAGGTAGAATGGAAGAAATGGAATTTTACACCTTATACTGCTTGTGTCCTGAAATTGTCCTCGGACCCTCCGCTCCACAAACGTTGTGTAATAGAGTGTTGCCAACCGAACATTCCACATGTACTACTCACTTTTGTTTAGTTTTCTAACGTTGGTGCGCTTTGTTTGCTTGCAGTTTTTAACGAGTCACCACTACGCAGGCTTTTATCTTCATCAGGAACTATGTCTAAGAACAGTTTCTGGTCAGTGTGTTATTTAGCAGTATTGCTGCGGCGTTAGCTTGACATTAACCTTCAATTTTTTTCAAACGTCTTTAGTGTAAATCAGAGGAGAAGAAAAAGGTAACTGATGACTGAACCAAATCCTTGCATCTCCTTGTGATCCCTCTGTCCTACGTTCAATTCCATTTCCTGCATGAACTTACACTTTTAATACTCGTTTACTAGACGATATAGGACGATATATACTAGACCATATGTAGTGCCTTATCGTACATACATATGCTCCTATATGGGCACTAGACATTCCTCCACTATACCTCTGCTAAAAGTTCCTTTTGAGCGTTTCAACAACTTTGCAAAATTTTAGTTGCAAATATACGTTTTCTGAAGTTAAAATTGCTTGGAATTATTCTATTTCATGGGAAAAAAACTTTTTCGAATTAGAATTGCTCTTAGTCATAGTCGCTGTATATAGAAGGGTTTTAGCAACATTTATTAATTTCCTGCCGTCTCGCTGTTACTATGAATTCAATTTTTAAATCCATTCAATGCTAACACACATTCAATGGGTATGTTGGTGTTTCCACTTTTTTATCATTGAAAGATTAGTGAAAGGTTATTGAAATCATTGTTTTGTCTGTAAAAAACAGTCATTTGCATATGCAGAATTGCTCATAATTATAAGGTTGGAGTAAGACAAAATAAAAATTGCCTTGAAGAAAGCCCGGACGTAATCCTAGTTCACTACTTTGTTTCATCTCCAGTCGACTTTTCCCATTTTTCCTTTTTCTTATTTTCTAGAGTTTACATTGAGAGGCGAGAAAAACCCGGACATGTCTTAATATTGAGTCAATTGCTGCGGCGTTATCAGCGAATTGATATCAACTTTGATGCTCTGACATTTGAAATGCACACGCCTGTCACATGTCATCGCATGCATCATGTCATGCGTTGAATTTGAGTGAAGCATAAGTTGTTGAGCGGCTCTTACAAGGGATTTTTGAATTTTAAACGCTACGATCCTTATGCGTGCGACATTTTGATGGATAGGATTCGATAGACGTCGAAGGGGCTTCCCCTTTGTCATATTGCTGCGTACGCTGTTTACGACCACGAACTGTAGATGACCAGAGGTGATAGTGGTATAGGTAGCTGCGATTTTCTCACTATTTCCTATTGAGTCAGTGTAGACTCCTCCTTATAATGAATTTTTTTCTTGACTCTATATTTTTACGAGACTCAAAAAGTGATTTGCACGCTATTCTAAGGAAAATTGGTGTTCCATGCGTTTTTTTTTCTTCTCTGAATTATTTTCGGCGGGTTTACCGCCCATCTACAAAATGTAGGCCTCCTCACTCTTATTGCTGTGAGTTTTACGCTTTGAAGAGTCGGGTCTTTTCTCGTGCTTATGTTCGAAACCTGTGGTTCCTTTATCTTTTTTTTTACCCGGATATAGATGCCCAGTCATAAATCAGTTGAGGATTTTCTTCTTACCACCGAACCTCATTTTTTTCATATATTCTTACCTCATTTCCTGACCTCAAAACACAATTACATATGATCCAGTCGGTTTAATACTAGTGGAAATGCGGTCACCTCACTGAGTTACGTAAATGACACGGTTGCTATTTGCCGGTTATCGGAATTTCAATCGCTCACAACCGTTCACATTTTAACTGATCTGCATTCCACCTCAACAGTGGATATGATAGTGCCTCTAAATCATGGAATGTACTACTTTTCCTATATTGTCTCCTGGTTGGCTGTGGTTTATAATAGGGTTTTGTTGCTGCCACCTTAGCTAATTACAGCTTGGTACGTTGTGGCAGGTGTGACGCGCCAGGTGTTTCCCGCATCCGTGATTGACGGGTTGTACGGGAACGAGTATGTAATAGTGCATAATGCTCGCATATAGTGCATAATTCTTCTCAATAGCCTACTGTGTATACGATTACGAATGTATACGTTTTATTCGTTTGTTTTCCTATTTTTACATTTATATGTTTATATTTACTATATATTTTCTCTTTTCTTTTTTTTTGGATGTGATTTTTTTTATTCATTTATATATCTTCGATGTCATATCGAAGTATCATAGTATAAGAAACAAGATGTGTCATATCTTACCACATCTTGTTTCTTATACTATTACTACTGCTTTATTGATGTTTATTTGTTTAATCTCAAACTTACCGAAGAAAAGACTTGCCTCTCAAAAATTCAGAGAACAGAACTACTTGTTTTTGTTGATTTTTTCTTTTTTTGCCACGGTAGGTTGGAAATATTTTTTGTAGATTTTTTAGCGTCAACAAGCGTCATTATTGACGTCACCTTTATAGCTTAACTACAGTTATGACCGCCGTCATATCATGATTGATATGATCTTCTTTTTCTTCGAGGAAAGGAGTTTTCATTAAACAGTCGAAACAAAGCGGAACAACTATGCTTGTGGCTTTTTTGGTTGTGGTGCTAATTCTTCCTGAGACAGTTTAGGCTTGAAGGGATTATGAACACAAGCAACACGTCACGTGTCTCAAAAAAGCTTTTCTATTACATGTTTGTCACAAATTGCTTGATTTTTTAAACAGTGTCCCTCTAAAAAAGGACAAAAAAATTCATACAAGAAAAAGGTTGATCTCGACGAAGAAAAGGGATTTTTCTCTATGTAAGCATTCAATAAACAACATTATGAGCAATAGCAACAACAAAAACAACGCTCGAAAAAAAGTTCGAAGGAAATTAAAAACAAAGTACTAGGTTAGAAATTAATTTCCAAAAAATGTCTACTAACTCTTCTATGAGTATTTTGCCTTACTTCACTATTCCGTCAAAGTTTCCTGAATATTTTTTGTTTAACGGTTCAGTACCCTTGCGAAAATGTTAACATTCTCTCAAGGTTACTTCCTTCGTTCCGAGTCCTTTAAATTATTATATGTATTTACAGCCCTAAGTGCTTAGTAAATGTGCATGTAATGTATGTGGCCCTTACCAGTGCTACAATTTTCTTTCCTTGGAAGTGTTTTGAGACTGAGGACCTGTTGTTTGTTCGCATAACCCCGTCATGCTCGTTCTTATATTTGTTCACGGCATTTTGCATTGCAAATTGTGACAATCTGTCGTAGAAACATCTGTTTTGGTGCCACCTGGTTGGTGCAGCGTAACCTTTTCTGCTCACCTTCCCTCTCTAACGCATTAACCGCTGTGAGCAGCACAACCTGCGTATAGGTAATTGAAATATTTTTCAATGTAAATGAATTTATGTGTATATATGTAGATGTATGCTTATATTCAAATGAATCTATACGCAATCAAGGTTGAATCAATTGGAACTTGTTCTCGTAATCGAGCTTCGATACGATTAGAAAGCCAATCAGGTCGTTTCTGATGTTGAACATTGGGAACACGGTACCCAATGTCGCCCCTTCCGGTTTAGGAACTTAGTTTAAGCAAAAAATCTTAGTGATCGATGTCTGCCTACGCTATCCATCTGCGAGTGTGTTTTTTTTTCTTTTTTGTCCTTCTTCGTGTTGTGAAAAAGTACGAAGAACAGATGGAAGATCGTTTATAAATATTCCACACCTCCCTCCCTGTTGCCCAGACATTCATCGTACTGGAACAACAAAACCTGCTCATGTGTTGTTATACATATTGCAAAGAATGAGAAAATGTGGATATTTTTCTTTTTGTGAGCCCCAAAAATATCCGTTCCATGTTCTGCTGCATAGCAATATTTTCTCATTCTCGAACTTTTTTGTCTTATCTATTAGTACTTCTCAGTGTCAGATTTATTTTGTTTTCAAGAAGAGGAAGAAAAAGAATAAGAAGCAGAAGAGAAATATGAGCAGACATTTTGAGGTAGGCAGATCTTGAGGGTGTTATCAGCTTTCTTTTTTGTTCTTCCTAATTAATTTTTGTACTTTTTACTTTCTAATTATAGTAAGAGGGAAAATGAAAGAATCAACAATAAAATAAATATTAATAATGATATGAATAATGATAGCAAGTGTTGTAAGGTCGATATAACACTACTAATACATTTTAAATATCAACAGTGCAAGTTAAACCGGATAAGATTATCTGGGAGATGATTTTTATGCATATTTGTACGTCTATCTCCCTTTTATATTTGCAGTACTATCTTCAATACGTATGCTGGTCCAAAATGTTCATTTGTGTTCACGATCAGCAAATTTCACCTTGTTAAGGTTGAATTGTTCACTTGAACTTTATGTGAGAAACTGCGAACATTATTCACGGCCTTCATTTTACACGCGATGCAACAATTATGTTTGAAGTGGTTAGGAACCGATTTAAACAAGAATTTTGAAGGGGGCATGCGCCTGCTTTGCATGCATTTCACGGTTGATTGCGTGCATTAATTGTTGGTAGTGCTTCTAAACCTATTAACACTGGTGCCTACCCTTCAACCCTCATTATATGACATTAATTAGAACGTTGTGTTTGCGATTCTAGTCGATAATCTCCTTGAAGTTAGTGACTCGATGAATCCGTTGCATTGGTTCAAAATTCTGAAGACTGAAGCGGTCATCTGTGGCTTCTAACTTAAGTTTATTTTAAGCTTCCCTTATTTCTTCTCAGGATTAATCTCCTCTCCCTCATATTCGTTCTTGGAACTCTACGACTAATTGTGTCGTGAAAACAATGAGGTCTGACATATCTAATTTCACGCTTCATTCTTTTGAATAGAGAGAAACTTGGCCTTTCATGGTCGTACTGGCAATTTCCCTCTGTTCGTCCTTCTTCTTACGCCTCTCTCACACTTTCCGTAATTTATCGCAAGGTCGTCCTTTAGTCGGGGCCGCATCCGCATATTACGAACCGCAATGCAAACATTTATAATTACATCTTGTTCGTAGCTGTGCTTCCGTTTTCTGACTAGCTTGGAGTTCTCCATGGAATGAATATCCTTAGAAGTTTTTTTAGTTCCTTATTTCTTTTCATTTCCTGACTTTCCACATCTATTCCTCTTTTCGGGAATTCAAAAGTTTTGAGTTGTATGATTTCATTTTATTGAAAATGAGAGTTCTTACATTTGCTGATTCCTTCCTAGATTCTCTTAAATGTTTCCGTATATCAGTTGTTCTCTTGAGAATTCCTTGTTATGTCAGCCTAAGAAGTCGACACTCTTTCTCGCTTACTCAGGAGTTCTAAGACGTAAGGACTTCATCAGCCAGAAAATCTGGCATGTCCGTGCTTCCAGTTCTAGACTTTGACGTATTTATTATTTGCTTACTTATTTAGTTAATTGCGTGCTTTTCTTATAATTACTCACTTAAATGCTCCTATTCACTCCCTAGATACCAAATTTTCGATCAAATTCTGAGTAAAACCACATTCATTCTTGTCACATCTACATGAGTTACGGGCCATTAATTGTTTCGTGCTCTTCTACTCCACGTTGGTTTTGCCGCGAGTTTTTGGATGTTTTCCTTGGAACTGTATAGGTCAGCATATTGGACTTCCAATTACCATTTGTGGCCATATTATTCGAAATAATCGTTGTGGAAACATATGTCCCTTAGTGCCTCGGTGCTTCGTCAAATGAAGCGTTCATGCGTCGCCAAGCGCATTGTCCGCAGCCGCGTTGGTGTCGCATTACGAATGAGCTCTCCAGCTCATCCGTGGTTATCGTCCGTCGACGGCTAGCTAACGAGTAGCAGCGGCCGCTTATAAGTTTACGACCCATGCGTTTAGTGGTGGGGAAGCTGACAGATCACGCATTACTATGGATTGTGCACTGATGCCGGACGTGTAGCTTTCGCGAATTCAGGCTCTCTACTGCGCTTGTTTTTATTACGTTATCCGACCTCTTTACTTGTCCTCTACCTCCATGGTGGTTGTGTACGTCGTCATTCATACGGAATAGACGTTTATTTGCTATTCACACTCTTGTCGAGACGTTGGAGGTAACACGACGCCTTAGCCAACCCATCTATCCACCTCCCTCAAGGCCCAATATCGTCGTATTGTGTTACAGCTTCTTTAGTGAGTCTCCTGCAGACATCTGTCGTTGAATTGTTTACGATTCTGGATATTCTTATCTTTTACGATCCCTGGTACTCTTATCTGTCTTCTTTCAAGCGCTACGAACATCAGCTGAAGATTTTCTCACAGAATATTAGAGAATTACGAGCGACTATTAATGTTTTATGCGAAGTGCAGAATACTACCTCTTTTTTGGATGTTAGGTGATTTCTGGGCAGAAATTGTGCTTTCTTCCGCTAATGCCCCTCACGACCCTCGTCAGCGTACACGGGACACTTGCAGCAATTTGTCTTCATTCCCATTGACCCTGTTCCGGCGTTATTCGCCTCTTCTGCGAGCTGTGGTCGATCCCGGTTCCACATCGATCGGATGGTGATGTTTTGATTAGCGCATGCTTCGTCATATCACGTTTTTACTTTCTGCGTGCGTCTTCGTGAATAATACATATCGACCTTCGTCCTCGTGCGAATCAAAGGATGGATGGTTGTTTGCAAAGACGAACGTCCTCGCGTCGACATTATTAGTGAGGCGATTAAGTGCTCAGTGTTCTTCTCGTGAGAAAGTGCTGTTCTGTTGTGTCTCCTAGAACGTGTCACCATAATACGTCTTATGGGTCTTTCCAGGAATTTTCCAGCATTTATTGAGTACAAATGGTGCAATTATCTGGTCATGAGGAGCTGAAGTAATTACAGGTGGTATTTCTAATATTCGCTGCGACCACCGCAAAACCACATACCCGATGGTGGTCAGCGATTTTCTTCGCTTCGTACACTACGCCGCCTATTTGCGAATCGAGTGTGGCCGTGCGGCAAGAGTCGTTCAGTGTTGTGGCAGTTATTCGATGCGCGTACGAGACTACCTTACACTGGCACCGCTCCCGGCTGTTCCGGGCATATCATTTGGGTCGTTGTTTGTTTCTGTTCCTACAGTAAGATTCGGACGGAAATCGGGAACTGTTTTCACCCGGAATTGATTCTCCTTTCAAATCAACATCTGTTTTCAAGCAGAAATGAATGGCAGATTTCGCTGGCTGGATGCTTGAATGTTGCTTAAAGTATTGTTGTTTGTTTGGCAAATATTTCCTATTTTTCTCCTCCCTGTTTTTTAAAGTCATATTTTTAGATATGACTATGACGTTCAAAGTAGATGCACGAAACGTATACCTTTTCTTTACAGTCGCGTTACGATCATCATCTAGGTCTCATCTAGGATATTGTAGTTGATTTATGACGAGATCTTAAAACGGAAGTTCTTCGCAAAATTTTCCCTAGTATTCACTATTAATTTTATTTTTTATACATCTGCGTCTCTTCCTTAAGATTTTTTGTTAAAGAATATTTTCCAAATGAGTGTTTTTTGTTACGCTTCGTTTCAGCTTATTTGTTACCTTTCGTCTTGAATCTTGCTGTTATTTCAATGATTTTCAAACTTAACTGGGTAGTTTCAAATTCATATCTTTATCGACTTGAAGGATGTTTTAAAAGCTCTCCTTCAATCCGATACAATCCTAAGTTCGTGGCCTCAAGTTAGTAGGAATCTTGTCACTATTTCAGTCTTACTTCCTCAAACATTCCTCAAAGTACAGTTTGTTGAAAACGCAGCTCATATTTTCTCAGTTAACTACATCTTATTAGCTCATCAAAACATATTCTAGGTTCAACAGTGAACGTGTACGTAGTGGACGTGAAAGCGAACTTGCTTGGCGACGTGCAAATCATAACAGCCCGGAGAAGAAACCTGGAGTTGTGGCGGAAGCAGCGTCGAAGCGTGGTTCGTGCTTCTTCTCGAATCAGCCGAGCTCAAGCTGGTCGGCTATCAATTCGGAGCTCAAGAATAAGCAAAAAATTGCCAAGGTGAGTTCCTGTTCACTCTGGCTCGCATTTTTTTTCGTCTCTTTTCCTAAATTTTTGCGGGAAACTGTCGCTATTTTTACCGAGAAATTATTTCTTCATTTTACCTACTTGAAATTCTAAATTTCCTGTTTCCTTTTTCCATATTTTCTGTCCATGTAGATCTCGCGCTTAGCGTTTTTGTTCCCATTTTTGGGGTCCTGAATTGTTAATTGTGTACTGTTTTTTTCTTTCAACGGTCGCTACGTTGTATAGACAACGGCTGCTATTTTTGGCACAATATTTGCTTTTTTTGAAAAATAGAAGCTAGGCGAGTCCATAATGTCCTAGACAATTACTCCAACTTTTCTGGATTTTTTCTTCAATTTTTGATGTTCCATCCACAAATACTTTCTTATTTAACTTCTTCCGTCTATTGTATGGTTGCGGCACTTATTAGAATGGGTCTCATTAGTCAGTGGAAGAGATTCCGCCATTACTAGTGGTGTAATTCTCATAATATAGGAGCAAACAAGCAGCATTATTCTAGTTCTATTGCCGTGCTTGAATCATTCATAACAACATCTTCCCTCGTGTCCATACTATTATTATACTTTTTCATTACGGAATGAAAGAACTGGTAATGTTATGCTGTTTCTCGCTGATAGGAACAGGTCTTTTCGATTGTGCTTTTGTACTCAGCGGAATGTTGTTATGACAGAAAATCTGTGTAATGTTTTTGTTTTCACGCTTGGTAATACCTACAGAAAAGCGGCAAAAAGCTTGCATAATGCAATGTAGATTGCAAAAAAAAATAGAACTGTTCCTTCTCCACGCAAAAAAAAACAGGCACTCACGAGCGTTAGGATGGCATTTCCTATATTCTCGAGCTGTTGAACAAGTAAGAATAAAGGTAGAAGTCATCGGAATCATGAAATAATATTCTTGGAACCCAAACTGAAAATTGAAAATATTAATTTTCAGTCTAGAAAGTGCATTGTTCGCAAACCTCTTTTTCAAAACTTCGATTGGTATTTCTTTCCATTTCAGGTAAAAAAGAAAATGTTATGGAAATTTTGGCTTGAATTCTTCTGAATACTTTCTTCTGTTCGAAAAAGTGAGGTTTTCGGATGTTTCACCTCTCAACGATTCTTGCACTTTCTACAGTTTTCCCTTATTTACAGCAGAAACAATTATTGTATTCTTGTTTTGGATTTGTTTCCTCCAGGACCCTTCTGATGGTCCCTTTCCCTCTGTTTTTATGATTAATGAATTCTGTTATTGACGACAAAGCCTATTTTTACTATTGTTTCTTTCACAAATCGTGGAGTTTTGTTCTCGTTTTTAAGAAAGGAATTCTCAAAGAAATGGACATTTTCAAAAGAATGAAAATACTTTTGAAATATGTTTTTGCGACTGTTTTTATGTGAATGACATTTATTTTCAAACTTGAACTGGACTATGTACTATCACTCTCTGCAGAAAATTTTCCACTGCTCTGAGCAAGCAGTTGTTAGCTCATCGCCATATAATGCAAATAATGGAATTCAATTCATTCATTCATTCGTCAATTCATGCAGAATCAGCATGTGGCTAACAGCGCTGTTTGAACGAAGCAATTAACCTGTTTCCTAATTGTAGGTTAAGCCTTAGCTCCAGTTCCGAAAAGCCGAATACAACCTATGAAATGTGAACAGTCTTCTCTGTGTACGCGTAGTTTGCAGTGCACAAAAGGTTTACCGTTTGTTTTCTTTTCGGACGAATTTCAATTATCCATCTGGTTATTTCGACGTTCCCGTTCAATCACTGAATCGGCGAAACTTTTTTAGGATCTTTTATGGCTCGTATTTTATTTTGTCAGTCATGGACAATGACAACAGTACATTCTGGCATATTCCAAAGTGCTATAGTGCTTATTATTATCGACCCACGAGGAACGAAAAGCTTAGTTTGCTCTAGGGCGGTTTCGAACCATCGCCCTACCGCTTTAGTGCCTAATGAATTTATGCTGCACATGTGTACATACATGATACGTTATCATTTTGTCTAGAAGTGAATTTGGGATGTCTAGCAAGCGCTGCAACAAGAATTCCGTCCTAATATTTGATTTTCTCTTATTTGATTTATCTATTATTTTTTCTACTTTTACTTTTGTTTTTACTTTTGTTTCAATTCTAATTTTCTTCTATAGGTCCGTCCAACACTCCAAACTCGAGTGGCCACGTCTAAAATGACAGCCGATGTAGTTAATGGAGGAATCTCAAAAAACTCCGAATATGCTCAATTGAGCGATTTTAGCAGTCTGGAAGTGCCGAAGCCAGGTGCGGGATTCATATCATTCTATTATACTAAACATTTTCAAAGCAAACCGACTAATTTGTTTTCTTGTCAGATTTCAAACGAGACGAGGATAATGTGAGTGTCGCTGGAACGATTTTCAACGAACCGTGGGATTCGAATGTTTGGGAGAATCTGCTCGATTTGGCTAGTCATGGTGATGAAGGCTTATCACCAAGCGCTCGTCGTGAGTTCTACTGAAGTATTTAGTGTATAAACTTCTTTTTTAAGTACAAATCGAATATTCTTCGCTTACTTTTCTTTTTTAGAACTCGCAGAAACAATTCATGAGGAAGATTCTGATTCGGATCGTACTCCTGGTGGATCAACACAAATGCATGAATCTGATGATGAACTGGACGAAGAGATGTGGGCATCAATGACAGCATCAGCGCGGAGAACTTTGCCGTCAGATAGAGTTACGTGCAAAGCGTGGGAGAATGACGATACTGTCAGGTACGGTCTTTTCACTCGACTGAGTCGGTGAAGGTCTGAGAAATTATTGAAAATGCAGCAACAATTTTCCTTTGATGTTTCAGCAACTACGGTACTCTTGACAGCCTTGTCGATCACTCTTTTTCTGGAACTCTACGAAAGACGGAACGTCGAGCGCAAACTCCACCTCATTCAATGCATTCGGTAAGAATTTTTAAAGAAGTTCTTTTAGGAGAAATTTATTCGTTTGTTCACTTTTTTATCTCACTATTTTATATCCATCGGTCATTCGTATTGTTCTCTTGATCCAAATTATTATTTAAAAAAAAATGAAGGGTTTTTAACACGTCTGCCTCGTACACATAAAAAAGTATGCGTGGGACTACACTTTTCTCGAACAATGTCCCCCGAAAAAGGGATATTATATCATTAAATATTCTATAGCTCTTAATGTATTTTTATGTTCTCTGTCTCTCATCCTCGAACATTTTCGTCAAGGTGCTAAGGGACTTATTTACAGCTTCCACGAGCAATCTCACGATTTTCGCAACAAGTTGGTTCTTTGGATGATCTTCCACTCTCTCTACCTGCTCTTTCACCAAATCTGAACGCTGAGCGGAAGTCGAGCCAAGCAGAATCCAGCACAGCGTTGCAATCCTACGTGGAAAGGTTGCTCCTGTTTTTTCCCTCTTTGTATTTCGTTCCTAACGAGATTGCCAGAATTCTTGGAAAGTGAAACTCATTTAGACTTGCCGAAGATGAAAGCACCGTATTTGGTGCGACCTTGAAACGATTTATTGAATGTACCGTACAAAGTGAGGAGGCAGATCCTAGTGTGGTTGTACGAAATGTGAGACAATTCATCAACGGCATCAAGAATTACCTAGTGAAACATGGAGAAGGTTTGTGTGTGTGAACATTTCTTTGAACTGGTTCCGTTTCGTTTTTTTTCTCTTTTGCTGCTTTCTTTTTGTTTTCTACGTAATGATTTAGTTCTTGTGTAATGATTTAGTTCTTGTATCTTTTTGTACGCATTTCTGTGCGCATGTTTTCTTCTCATCGCATTCTATGTCACTTTTGACATGAAAATTGTCCCTAACTGGAAGTAGTTAGGGAAGATGAGCAACATAGTGAAGAAAGAAGCTTTTTACAGTAATGATTTTCTGGGGAAAAGTCTTTTTCGTACTATTATTTGCTGCTATCGCAACTGGTTATTAAATAGCGCTACTTTTTCATTACCGTACCATCCTTATTATAGTCTATATATATAGCCTAAGAGTGTTAAATCCTAATCTAAAATTATTTAACTCGAACAAACATCCACGAACATTACTGGTATCTCCTAATTACAATTTAGGAAGTACTGCTATTTCATAATTTAAGTAAATTTGATGCAATTTATTAGAATTGATGGTGATCCGCTGGTAGTTCCGTTTACTAGCAGCTTGACTTTAGAGAAGGTTTGAAGGAATTATTTGTTTAGCGAGCATGTTATCATAGAGCAAGAAAACTTACGAAGTCTTTCTTATTTTGAAAATTTTCTAAAAAAAAACAAATAAAAAAGGAGAAATTCTGAGAAATTAAACGGGTTTCTTGCTAATGTTTGCTCGAATTCGTACTGTTTTGAAATATTTTGTAGATTTCATCATTTTTACGTGGGAACGTGTACATCTTCTTTTGTTCTGGAAAATTTTCACGTTTCAATATTATGACCTCAATTCTTGTTAGAGAAGCACGAGCACAGATTTCGAGAGTATTTTGGATTCTTTTTCAATGGTCTCAGTTGATTCCAGAATGCAGTTTTTAGAATTTGTGATGGGTGCTCGTCCTATTTTTGAAGAAAAAAAAAACATGTAATTAAGGTGATCTGCACGCGCTGATCGATCAGGAGAGTGCACACCTGAACGCGAATCAGATCCTCAACATTGATGCTATTCTGGAAGCTGTGCTACATAAGTTGCTCTTAAGTGAGTTTGAGATTACTTGTAATGTGTGATTTTTTTCAGTGGTTATGATTTCTAAAATATTTGTTGATTTGACCTTTTCACTATTATAATGAAATGGATTACTCGCCTATTATTGTGTTTGTATTCAGAGCGAGTTAAACCTCATCTTTACCATGTGATGGTAAAGGAGAATTCGAGAGTCGGTGGCTTACAAGCTTTGTCAGCCAATATTAGCTATGTTAGAACATTGTCTCTGAGTGATTTGGGCTTCTCAAATGCTGACCAGGTTGGTGTCATCGAGACATTCTTATTGTTTTTTTTTTTTAATGCACTTTAAAAGTTTGATTTTTTTAGTATTAATAGTTTTTGATGTAGTTTTAACTTAAAATAAATCCAGATGGTCAACCCATCTCCTTCCATAATGGAACAAATCAAGATCTGCCTTCGGAAGATGCAACATCACTATTCTCCTTTGAAGAAACTTGAAAATCTACTCAGGTATCATGATCTTTTCCTACTTAACGAACTAGAGCAAACGTGTAACAATCTGGCAATTACATTTTTCCAAAGAATTTGTTTTACAACTTTTATGATTATTGGGGAACTAACAATTTTGTGTTTGGAAGTCACACTCGAAATTTTTCACATTTGTCTTTTCTACTAAGAAAACATCAGTGATTTTTAATTATATTGTGTAATTCTAACTAGTGACTCTTAGAAAGCCCTCCTTGCAAAACTCTTTAAAATAGTCTCTTTAAATTTCCTTGAAGGCAACGTATCACGAAATTGACGTAGTGTGGGAGCGTGATGAAAAACATAGGGTTTGGGTTTAGATTACGAATATAAATGTGGCTCCGCTCAATTTCCCTTAATCGTTATGGAAGGCGTCCTGGTAAACAGCGCTCCTTCCTGCGAGGTAAGTTGGAATGCGCCACCTTTCTGCACGCGCCGCATCCGCGAGCTAGCAGTCGAAGATCAATGAAGTTTTCTTAGCACCCTATCCGTGTAAAAGCAATGTATAGGCTTCTGAAGGAACCGGAGCGTGTAGAAGGGTGGAGCGTTCCAACGTACCTCGCGGGAACAAAGGACTTTCTGCACGCCGTTTTTTTAGGACGGTCATAGGAAAGAAGGGAATTGAAAGAAAATAGAACGAAATTGCGCGTCCATATTCGTAACGTACACCACAAGCTCTGTGCTTTCCATCAGATTTTTGCGCCACGTCAATTTCGTGATAAGTCGCCTTTAAGGGAGGGTTCCTGTTGCAACTGTCAGGCTTGTTTATACAGGAACATGACGCCTACAACTACAGAGGCACGTCGGAGTTTCTCAGAATAAGTAACCTATGCAAAAATAGACCTACAAAATAAATGTCGTTGAAAACAAAAACACCGCAAATTCGAAGTGAACGTCACAAAAATTGTAGAAAGAAAACGAAAAACCGTTAAAGGCCAAGAGAATCTGAGAATAATGAAAATTTCAGTGTGGATAGCAAAATCGTAGTGGTTCTTGAGAATATCAAAGAAAACAGTCAGAACAAAATGCGTAGACAGTGGGAAAAAAAAACTCAGCGGCTACTAAAAAATTATGCAAAGATGAAGCTGATTGTTGAACATGGATATAAGAAAATAATAATAAATGCGTGAATTTTCCTTTTTTGATGTACTCCAAACTTTCGGTATATCAACCTAGGTTACGGATTGTGAAGAAGATGTTCTGATTGAAGCTATATATAAAATAGCAGGTTATGTATTCAATGTAAATGGTTTTCAGAGCCATCAACATTGTGATGTCAGCGCAATCGAATGGCGATGATAAACCGTCATCCCAGAAAACAATGGCAGCTGATGGTTGGTCTTTATATTATGACTTTTAATTTTCTTTTTGTTTTTTCGTCCTGTTATCTGGAAAAGAAAACCTTAACATTCATAGAGTTAGACCTGGTTGATTTAGATCTAGTTCGATGGCTTGTGTACATTTTGGCTCGAACATCGACTGTCGGCTGTGAAGTAGAGGCTTGGTACATGTGGGAACTGCTACCACAACAGATGATTACGAAGGTGAGCGGTGCTACCGTATCCTCGCGGATTTAGTTTGATCCTTTTTCTCTTCAACAATCTGCTTTAGGGTGATGCAGCATATTACCTGACAGCGTTGTTCTCAGCTATACATATTCTGAAGAGCATTGATGCAATCAAGAAACTCGCCGAGAAGGACGAAGATATGATGAATAGCGTGGTAGGCTTTTTTTCTCTTTTTTCCTGCAGTGGTCGCCCTGTAACTTTTGGAAACCTACCGAAAACTGGTTGAATTTTATAGTTACGTAAAGTTCATGGTTTCTGATTTTCGCAAGCGTTTACTGCGATGTTTTAGGACCTCTCCCGGCAAATGTGTTCTCCAACATCTTCCTCTGCATCGGATGCATTTGTGAGGGTGGCTATACCAGATGAGATTGCTGGCTGTATAAGGTAATATTATTTTTAATAGGATGAATTTGTTGTTGTTACAGTAATGTCGATTGTATAAGGATTTCGGTGCTAAAGTACTTCTGCAATCTCGGAAGTTACGTCAAACTTAAAAATCCTCCTAATATTTTCGCAAGGAGCTTAGTGTATGGAAATACCTTCTTTTCATGACGTTACCGAATGTATCGTTTTTCCTTTCGAAAATGACTTCAAAACTCTGTTTTCTTTGATTTTTGTTAGTATTGTTCTCGGCATCAAAAGAGGATATGTAATGAATTTACTTTTCGCGATTCAACTAAGAACTTCAATTTGAAAAAAATCGGAAAAAGTGGGCGGAGAATTTTGATATATGCGAACGTTTATTCATCTAAATATATGCATGCACTGTAAATCTATGGAAATGCGATTGCGGTGAAGAAAAATGCTGCGTACTATTTTCGTATATATTCGCTATACATAGAACCTTCATCTACAGTCTTCCTTGAAAAGAGTAACAAAAAGATCGAGTTTGAACCTGATTTTTCCAGATACGCAACGTTCCCCGGTGTGCCACAGATGACTACGGGAAAATTATGCCGAGTAATTGCTCATCAGCAAGGCATCACAAATCCTGAAGATCATGGCTTGTAAGTTCTTGACGTATTTCATTTCATTTTCCAGGAAGAATTTTTCGTTCAGTTTGATATTTTTCAATCTAATTCTGATTCTGTATGATTTTTTGCTCAGGTATTTGATTGTGAACGGTTTCGAGTCGTGCTTGCTGCCACATGAGTGCCCGGACGCAATCCGTGATAACCTTCGAAGTACCGGAAAACCGCATCTGTTCGCCTACAAACGCCATGACGCAAAGATCGGTTGGCCGCGTCAGGTGATGTCGACGCCGGGTTAGCAGAGAGTCGAACGGACGCCGACTCCGCTCATAGCTCCGCATATTAGTCGTAGTTAGTCATCGTTCACGGGTCACATCTGATGTACATATTCACTTAGGTGTTTAGTGTCATGAATCATGCATATTGTTGTTGAGATCATATTGTTCATTGCTGCGGTGCAAAATTATTACATTGTTGAGCCCAGCGCAAGTATTAGTCATGAGAGCTTCCGTTTGATGAATTTAAGAAAAAAAAAAGCATTTTTTCCTATGCTACCCATGATGAGTGGCAAATTTTCCAGAATCACTAATTTTCTTCCTTTTCTATTTGTAGGAGATGACGTTGCGGACCAAGCCATTCAAGCGATGTTTCTTCCCAAAAAGGGGGCAATTTACTGCATATTGTGACTAATTACTGAATTTTCTAGCAGAGAACTAGTCCCAGCAACTGTAAGCTTTCACTTTTTTTTACTGGTTAAAACCGATGAAATCTGGTGAGCTGCAAAGAATCTATTTTCAAAATTTCTGCAGAGATTCTATTCTCAAAATTTGCGATCTAAAACGAGAAAACAGTTTTGCATATGAACGACAGTTACTGTCAACATTAAGTATGATAATTTCACTAAATTTTTCGTGCATCTTTTTTTAGGTCTACTTCTTCGTTGAAAATGCTGCAGATGCTTGAAATTTCTATTTTTAAGAAGTTCCATCACTAAAATGATCACTGAAGTTCTATTTGAACGTAGCGTCTTGATCTTTCCACTTATTTTTCGCGCAACCTTGCTCTGGAACACCTGAAATGTTAGACAGTCTGGGGACCAGTTCTCGCCCTCAACCAGAGTGTTTGCTTCCGTGCTTTTCACGCACCTTCAAGTGCTTTGGTATCCATGTTACAAAAATAATCACAGTATCTTTGTGTTCAGTTTTTGTGTAAAGCATAGGCTTCATCCATTCCCAAAATAGTTTAGTTTTGCATCTATTCGAAGTGCTCGAATTTGAATCCGTATTGGAGGTACATATAGTTCTTCCAAGAAATCTAAGGTCCTGGCAGCTTCGCTTCCTGCACGCATCTCCTCCACTCCTCTGCGTTCTCTAGGAAATAACATTTTTTTGCATTAAAAGAATCAGATGTTTAGAACCTCTACCACCTTCGCTTTCCTTGGTTCTTTCCTCTTTAACGGAGATTTATTTGCAAACAAGTATTTGTTGTGTACATATAAGCAATAAGTAACCTAGTATTGCTCTCTGATTTGCGCAGCGAAAATATGGGTGTCATTTCTCAATGTTGAGACATTTACGCATTGAATAACTCGTGTTTTTCACTATTTCATGATGTCCAAATGACAACGCATCTGCTATTTGAATTGTTCATTGACCTTCGTATTGCATTCATTATTTCTGGTTTATTATTGTTTCTAAAATGTCTGTGAATTGCGTTATTGATCTGAGTTCATGGAAACCTATGAGTTACTTAAGAAGTAATGTAGATTTTTATTATATTTATAATAAACCGTTATCGGTTGTTCGAACGTTATATTAGCACGTAGAGCAGCAATTTATTAATCTGTTCGACACCTAATCTGAAATCTCATCTAAATCCACAGCTGCACTCTACTCTCGGACAATTAAACCTGTGCAGGAACTAGGAGAAGATGTGCTCCATAAGAAGACGTCCAAAAATACACGAAACTACTACTGTCATCAAAATCGATCGATATCCTCCACATTACTTGTACGCTACGGTCAATGTACGATGTCGGTTAAGCCATTGATTCACAAAGCACTTCCACAAGTTAATCGAAAAGATCAAAAATTCCCTGGAATTGTATCCGAAATCCATTCATTCCTATCCACTAATCCGTCTAGAAAATGTTATTAGTGGACTTTAACACGGACAAGGGCCGGTGTAGTGTAGGAAATAGAGGTTCCGCTTCCTGCACGATCGATAGGAGGTTCGAGTCCGCCCTAGTGCTCACCAAGCCTTTCATCCATCCGGTATCGATAGATTGGTGTACCAGACTTGTCTGGAAGGATAAGAGCACTGACCTGACGCATCGGCTAGCCACCGCAAGTCATTGTATAGGCCAGTTACACGTTCGTAAACCTCAAACGAACCTGAATTGAAGTGGACGTGGGGGCGCATCCCAAGCGGATTGATCAACGCCGGGGACTTTATCCTTCTTATCCTTTAACACGGAAGAGTTAATGGCACACGCTACCATGCTCGCTTGTTTCGTGGTAGGACGTTGCTCGATCCTTAAAGGCAAGCATACCATGAATTTCACGTGGTGAAGGAATCCGGGGGAAAATCTAGAGTTAGCATTGTAGATTGCCGGGTGTTTCTGCTCACCTCTCCCAGATCGTCATAAGAAACGGCGTTAAGACGACGTTTTTAAGACGATTTCAGTTTCAGCGAGCCACCCTTGCGCACGCACCGCATCCAAGTTGCGATCGATCGAAAATCAGTTATGTCTTCTCACGAGCGTATTCAAGTAAAACTAATGAATAACCTGCTAAGGGGACGGTGACGTATGCATAGAGGAGCGTTCTATCGTACCTCGTAATAACCAAAAAACGGTGGTTCCCACCCTTTTTACGGTGATCAGGAAGATATGAACAGAGCTACTCCTGATCCCGCAGTCTACCATTCCGCCTCTATCTTTTCTCGCGGATTCCATCACCAGGTCAGATTCGTGGTATGCTGCCTTTAACTACCGTTCCACAATTGTCTGACAAAATCATGGATACAGTATCTAATCAGACAAGATCTTGATTGTGATCTTCGAGATCTTCTTCATCATGGACTGAACATCACCGAAGAGGTGGAACAGCAACGAGCAGATCAGAAACGGAGGTAGCTAATGCTGAGCAGAGTCGAAGAGTTCGGGAAGTGATGAGGCGAAAGCGTCATGCGAGCTACTAATGATCAGCAACATATGGAACCCTGTACAATGATGATGCTTCAGCAACATTCTGCTACTTAGGCTTTAGGTTAAAAATACTAAATAATAATACTAAAAAATGATAGTATATAAAAACTGTTTATAAGGGCATCGTCCATAGCGCACACAGCGCCGTAAAGGCATCACCCCACGAATCTGGGGTGGTGCGGGTTTCAGATGAGTTATGCCTATACGGGTTCATAGATTGTGGGAGGAGAGTGATTCCGTCCATTTCCTGTTAATTGCCGTAAAAACAGCCCGGAAGATACGGCTTCGAGCGTCCCGGGGCATGGGGGACTGGGGTGCGTAGATTATGGGGAGGAGGGTGATGTCTTCAAACTACTGCAAAAGACAAAATTCCGTCGCACTCTTCGAACTGAGTGGTAGATCTGCAAAATGCTACGAAAAAATCAATAAAGTCAGCCGTCGCCCAAGTCCATCGTCAATAGGCTACGGTTGTCTTCGATCAGTATCATTCAGTTCCCCCAGGACCTAATTCTGTTCTGATGCTAAATCCAGAAACAGGTAAAGAGCAAATCGAACTCAAAAACAGCTGACGTTTTCTGAGGTTTATTCAAAACAAAATGTCCTGAAGCTCGGTGCATGCACGTAAGCGGCTGCGTTGGATGCGGCGCGGTTGAGGTAACGGTCTGGATCGAGGTGGGAGCATCGCTAGCTTCACTCGGACTGCAGCGATGAGTGCCCTTAGCAAGGGTCCGCCCTCGATCACAGTTGTTACGCCGTGCCGCTTCTAGCTCAGCCACGTACGCAACCAGACCTAGCTTCGTCGTTTTGTCCTAACCACACTCATTTTCGGAGGGAATCCTCCGCGTGTTATGGATATTTGTGATTAGAACCGCTGAAAAATCTATAGTTCAAGTCCTCGCACATTATTGCCTTGGTGAGGTGGATTGAGTAACGTTGTGAAACTCAGCGTACCTCAAACGGTAAGCTAATAAGCTTCCCTGAGCCGGATCAAGTGGAAGAACGTCGGCTTTTCGTGCTAAAAATGATGATGACTGATAAGTTATAAAAGAATTAAATATGTCATATTATTTGCACACTTCTAAAGATCCTTCTCCAATCTGGTGATAGGAACAAAAAGAGAAAAACAAAACCTCTAAGAATAGACAACACGTTAAGAGATGATGAAGAAAGTAACTTATATGCAGCATGAGATTCTAGGGAAGCAGTAGGTTCGTGAGAAAAAAATGAATAGAAGGAAGAAAGAACGTAGTGGAGATGAGTGGAAGTGCTAAAAGAGTGAAAAAAGGAAGTAAAAGGATAGAAAAAAGGAAAATAATGGAGAACTCCTTTAATAGAAGAGAAGATAAATTTCACATCTCAGTCTCTCTCCACAGTGAAGCACTAACTACATATGTCTGACTACTTTGTTTTTCAGAGTTTTATCTGTTGTTGTGCTGTAAGAGACACCGACGAGTATATAACAGTAGGTGTGTTCTTTTAGCATCACATTATTGTAACCAGAAATCTTGTTCTCTGAAAATTAGATTTGAAGATTTGAATCCTTTAAAGCACTACATCACAAATCTCATGTGGTGAGGGCATCCACGGGAAACACTAGAGATGGGGTTGTAGATTGCGAGATCCGAGATGATTCCGCTCATCTCTCGCTGATCGCCGTAGAAAAAATAGCGTGGGAATTTGCTTTAGTTCCTACGAGGTACGTTACAACGCTCCTCTGTGTACCACGTTAGGGTCCCCTAAGCAGCCTATTCATTGGTTTCACTTGAGTAGGCTGGTGAGAAGACATCACACTTGGATGTGCACGGGGGTGGCACGTTGCAACTAAAATCGTCGTTGAGAAAAAAAAAAACGGCGCGGAAGACGATGCGACCATGAATTCAGTTGCAGATTACTGGGTATGCTGCCTTTAAAGGCATTACGCCACGAATCTGATGTGGTGCTGGTTTCAGGTGGGTTATGCCTATACGGGGTCGTAGATTATGGGGATTAGGGTGATTTCGTCCACTTCTTCCTAATTGTCGTAAAAAACGGCCCGAAAGATGCGGCTTCGAGCGTTCCGCGGCGCTATTTTCTACGAAGAGTTGTGTTGGAGCACGCCAGCCTTGCGGCCACCCACGCCACATCTCCCGGGCCGTTTTTTTCGGCAATTTGGAAAAAATGGACGGAGTCACCATCCTCCCCATAATCTACGATCCAATATAGGCATCATCCACCTGAAATCCGCACCACTCCAGATTCGTGGGTGATGCCTTTAAATAAATATCAGCAGTATGGATTGTTCAGTTGAAATGAACGATTATGTGCTCAGTGCCAATCAATATTTTCGGGACCCACCAACGTCTTCGAGTTCAATTCAGAATAACCTATGAAAGCGTGTGCGACCTATACAATAACTTGTGGAGACAAGCAAACAAGCCATAGTTTGTCAACCGGTGAAAGATGAGAGGCTTGGTCCTCGGTTGGTTTCCAGACACCAACTGTGCAAATCCTATGGTGCCTGCAGAGTTAAGAAAACAACGATATAAGAAGAACTTCATTCTACTCGTAACTTTCTGCCGCACCGTCCTTCGTTACCGTATCACTAACCAAGAGCTAATTCGTCTTTCTGCTGCATGCGGCGTCAGAAGCTGCCATTCTGAAGTGCTCGATCAATAATCATCAGCTGGTTGTGACGCAGACATATTACGCTTTCAGCTCTATGAGCTACACTCCATTTCTCAGGAAGCAGAGTTTGCAGTCGCTAGTTCCTCCTACTAAAATTTCTGGAATTGAAAGAATGCGGATTAGTCACTTGTACTTCATGAAACGTATTTGTATTCGAAGAAACACAAGTGGGTATCTGCAAATGCTAGTAAAGTATAATAAAATAACTGCGCCAACACAATAAAAATAAAATAAAATATAAAATTATTTATAATAAGAGTTGGTAACAAAATAAGAGATATACACTACAAACTATAATGGGTTTCATGAACGAAGTCCAGAAAAACGTCCTCACAGCTGCAAATTCTGCGGGCAGCCTTACCACTCTGCTGTTTTCGAGTCAAAACCAGAAGTTCGGTGTTGTTGCGTAAGCGGCTGCGCTTCGAGCAGCATGACGGTGCTAGTGATTGGGGTCCAGGTAGATCCATCGCGAACTGCAGTGATGATCAATGCTAGCGAGGGTCCCACCTCGGTCCCAACCGCTAGCTTCAATTCTCCGTCTCGAGCGCAGCCATTTACGCAACTGCATCAAGCTTCATGTCGTTTTGACCCAAACGTGACCCACTACCACTAAGCCATGACAGCGTTCAACAAAAAGAATTAGTGGCTTATGTTGTATGTTATGAGACTTAATGGATGTAGCTACACTCTCGATAGGATACGTCCATACTTCATGAACACGCTTGTGTTTCACGCCTACTTTTATACTTTCTTTCAGTTATCGAAACAAAATTTGTGTAGGGCCAGGGCCAATTTCTGTAGGGCCGCCACACTCACCCCTTATATAGATTTCAATATCTTTGCTTTCTTTCCGCTCTGAGTTCAACAATGGAAAAAGTTCTCATCAGGTGAAACATAAAGCCTACTCCCCATGAATCTGACATGGTATGGATTTCCGATGAACAAACTTTATACGGGGTCGTAGATTCCAGGATTAGGGGCGGTTCCGCTCATCTCTCCTCAATCGTAGTAAAAAAAAAACGGCGTGAAAGACTCCGTTTTTCACGACGACTTCAGCTGCACCGCTCACTTGTACACGCGCAGCATCCAACTGCGCAGCGCAGTGAGTTCTCCTCGACTGCCTATTCAAGTGAAATTAATGATTAGGTTGACACTTTGGACAGTTAGGGAGGGATGAGCGCAACCACGCCTGATCCCGCAATCTAAAATCCCATCTCTAGCTTTTGTCGTGGATTCTCTCACCACGTCAGATTCGTGGTATGCTAATTTTAAAGTCATCACCTCACAAATCTGGAGCGGTACGGGTTTCAGGTGGGCAATGCCTATACGGGGTCGTAGGTTGCGGGGAGGAGGGTGACTCCGTTCATCTCTCCCTGTATCAACGTAAACGAAAGGTATTTGTTTAGTGTTTTCTTTCAAAACAATACAATTTCTTTCCAAATATTTCTTCTGAAAAAGAAGGAATACTTGGAAAAATATTGGAAAAAAACAACATTGTTTTTTCCCTTGCGTACTGCAAGAAAGAGGTGAAGTACCTCCTTCTTGCAATACGCAAGGAAAAAAAAAACTTAAAAAAAACTGTGATTTAAGATTTTTCCCTAACCAATAGCTTTTGTGACAACTTTTTGTCTAGGTTTTAATAATGTATCGTATTCAAGAATGTCTCAGAAAGAAAAAAGAACAATTACGTCTCAAAATGTCGTTGTAAAGAGTAAACTTGTTATGATAAACAAGTGTACTGTTCGTCTCTCAATGTTAGGGCATAACAATCCCCCCATTCTCTACTTCCAGAAAGGCCTTAAAAACAAATGCAAAGAAACAACGCCCAAAGGAACCGAGCCAAATGGCATTCAAGCGAGAATCGGTCACAATATCAGTAGGCTACTTCCGCAGCTTCTTTACTTGATTATCTATTAATTCAGTACGCTTGATGGCCTACCAAAACAAAGGGCAACATAAAACTAGTTCAGTACATACATAGTGAACAGACAGAAACAGAAAAGGAGAGAAGAGGTGAGGTACGGTTTCGGTGGTCGGGTGGTTTGGGGTTTCCGTTTTCTATTGCCTTAAAAAAAACAGCCCGGGCTACAATTAGTAAACATATAGTGAACAGGCAGAAACAGAAAAGGAGGGAAAACCTCGCCACAAGGCTGGCGCGCTCCAGTCGAACTCCTTGTAGAAAATAGTGCGCCAGAACGCCCGAAGCCGTATCTTCCGGGCCGTTTTTTTTACGGCAATTAGGAAGAAATGGACGGAATCACCCCTCTCTCCATAATCTACGATCCCGTATACGAATACTCCACCTGAAACCCGTACCACTCAGATTCGTGGAGTGATACGTTTAAATGTCATTTGCTTTGCAGGTTTAAGTCGGCTCCACAGAAGATTTTGAATAAATCACTACCATTTCAAGCGTTTCGGTCGTAGCTGTAAAAAAAGTGTAGAACTCCGTTTTTTCAAATTGCCTCTGTTGTCCTTATATAATTTTGATAGAAAACAGAATTTGTTGCTTTATGTTAGGAAAGACCAACGAGCCCTACACACTCCATCTACAACGTTACAGTGGGTGAACGCCGACTGCTCACTCCCTCCATCCATCCCTCTCCCTGCCCACCAATCCGAATGCTATGTTTTTGTTCCATAAATTTTCTATGGGCATGCAGTGAACATCAGTCATGTTTGCGATACACATACACAGCATTTCACATCCGTCGTCGTAGCACTGACATTAAGATTTCACGATTGGATTATAATTGAATGGGAAGAAGGAGGAAACGGGCCTCTTTCCCCTGGGCCTCATTTCCGATTCGACTTTTCTCTTCAAATGGCTGCGGATAAATCAGACAGGTGTATAGGTTGACAAATCGACATATTCGTTGTTTGAGCTTTCAAGTGGTATGATTAGTGGCCATCGGTTGCGGATTACTGCGTTTATAGGCAAACTGTTTCTTCAGGATGACGCCACTTTCATCGCAATGGATCGAAAAATATTCCAACATTTTTGTCAGATCTATTTTTCGTGATCCTGAGATATGATCTACAGTTCCACTTGTAGCAATGAGATACAAAAGTAGACTTAGGATTTTCTTTGTTGGTCAGATAAGACGTTTCAACTTTTCAGTCTCCGAAGATGGCGATGATGTCCAGTTTAACTCAGAAAAACAAACACTGAATCATCATCAAGTCGAAGTTCGTTGAAAAATAAACATGGAGCTTATTTTTTTCTTCTCAAACATACCTTTAGGCACTCCACAAACAAATACTCGAGCCAAAACAAGGAAACCAACCATTCATTTCCGTACGTGTTTACAAAGGACAAATATGGCGTTGTGTCGTCGTATTGTCGTCGTGGATGCCCAGGTCATTGCCATACGACATGCGTTCGCAAGTTAAATTTACGCAGAAATTTGCAAGAAAAAATACTGAAAGATTCGAGGTAAGTACTAGCCAGTGTGTTGCTGTTTGAGTTTGCTTACCGTTTGAGTGCTTTCTTAGGGTGATGAGGCGCTTGAGGGGATAAATCACTAATGGCTTTGAACTTTCCAGGCTCTGACGAAGGCGATAACGCCGAAACGTTAGCCGTTGTTTAATAAAGACGATCAGCACCAACCTTGGCTACAGCTCAAGGAAACCAATTAAAAACTAAAAGGTTCCCTGCAATGCAATGGGGTGGGAGAAGGGATTAAGAAGATTGCTGAGTGATGACGTACAAGAAGAAATCAAAATTTTCGAATTTTAAAGAAACCTTAATTATCCCTTGCTTGTTTTTTCTTCAGAAATCGAAGAACGAATGTCACGAGTCGACGGATCCTTTCCCCGATCTGCGAATTCAAACCTCGGTTCCAAATGTGTCCATTCAAATTTTCCAGCGCTTCCTGAATACTTTTCATTCCTGTTTCATGTGTGAAAAAACATACAACTCATCTCATTTGGAAAAATCTTTCTACTGGAAAATAAATCTTATTGCGCAAGAATGATTTAAAAAAACGACGCTCTTAATCAAATAACTTCAATAAGGAATCTTAGATCAAAAAAGGGAAGTTTACAAGTAATCTCCTTCGAGAATTTTTAAATTAAAAAAAGAAAAAATCTTCGTATAAATGGAAAAGTTCTCTGAATTATTTCGTTGCGGTCCGTTCCGATATATTTTGATTAAAAAAATATAAATGGATCAATTGCTTCACTCGTTTCTTAGTTACAAGGAAAAAGCAACTATACACTATGGATTTGTTAACGAGGTATTCTTAAGTACAGGAATGCAGAATTTCTCCGTCTTCTGATAAAACGTTGGAAAAAATCTACTCATTTTAATTATTAGACGTTATTAGATCTCGGTTATTTTTCCTCTTTAAACGCATCGGAACGCTCTCTAAGCAGCTGAATACAAACAGGAAAGAGATTTATTTTTACTCCGAAATTACTGATGTAACTTTTTTGTGTCGCTTTGCTCCTGGACATAAAGTGAAAGGATAAAGTGTCTGGCGTTAGTCAATCCGACGATTGGGATACGCCAACTCGTTCACTTCGATTTAGAATTATTTCGGCTTTACGAAGACGTAACTATACAATTACTTGCAGCGCCAGAGGGTTAGTTGGAACTGGAGCGGTTTCGAACCATCGATCGATCGGGCAGAGACAGCTGAACCTGTTACCGTCTGCGCTACACCTGCCCTCCTTGAAATAATCCTCGATGTACATCTTTTTTTCTCTTAGGAATATTGAGGTTGTAAGTGTACAAATAAATCGTGTACAAGTGTAAAAATAGTGCATAAATGTAAAATAGTGAGAGTGAGTGCCATATGAAAACAACACTGCCGGTAGATTTGTTCCATTTCTTTCCGTGGAAGGCGAAGTGGACTTCAAGCAGTGGCGGAGACCAAGTGTGCCATTGATCCGTTCCAAGTTTTTCACCTAATTAGGTAATTCACCTAAACGATGGCAATCATCATCGAGATTTCGCCATTTCCCAGCACTTTGTAAGCGACGCGGTACGAACGGAGCGAAAGGACGGACGATGTTTACGAGTACGTCGCTGAGGTCGACGTAAATGTATGTATCGGCCTTGCCAAATTCATGTTTCACAAACATATTCGGACACTTTTATCACCTTTCGTAATCTGAACCGATGAAAAAACCATATAGAAAAAGGTCTGCGCGCTGCACACCTGTGCGGGACTTACAATCAAGGACATTCGCGTGCATTGCAAATTACTAGTTAAAGTAACAGATATTATCCTGGAAAAAAAAGAAGAGGAACCTCTAAAATTTGCTGGATTTTGAGAAGAGTTAATAGTCACTAACCCCTACTAACTAAGTTTCTCTGCCGTTCTCCTTGAATCACTTTTCAAAAAGTTTTATTTCAAGAATTTCTTTTTGAAATAATAACCGTTTCAAATAGCCGTTCCATGGATCCTCAGCGCTTCACTAGTTTACTAACATTTGAGAACGAGAGCTTTCACAAGCATTTAGATCCTATTCAGAAGAAAACTGCACAAAAATTAGGGAAGAAGTATTTTTTAACAGCACTTTTTTTTTGGAAAATACAAAACTGTGATGCAAGAACCGGGAGAAATTCCCTGAATTTGCGGACCTGCACTTTTTTTACAGTATGTTATTCGCTCGTCTACGCACAGTGAAGCGAAAACCACTCGGAGTAGATGTAGAATAAGTAGAGTTTTAGTCCCACTGATCATTCCTAACTATCGATTGGCTCACCAACAATAAGAAGACGGAGTATAAATCACTCGTCGGATTTCCCATTTCAAAATACTGTTTTGAACGTAGACTAGATCAAATGGTATCCTCCAGGATCATGTTCATATTCCTGGCAAAATTTATGGTTACAAAATTGCGCGACCTGATTTGATCTGATTTTCTAATTCAAATTTTCTGTATGGTTCAAGCCATAAGTTTTTTTTTGCAACATCTTCTTCCCTATCTTTTTATGGCGCTTGTTTTTTCCGCTCCTCTGGGTGTGTTCTAGAAGAATGCCAAAAGAATGAAGCGAAGAAGAAGAAATTAGGCTAGAGTTCGGAATCGCATGGATTTTATCTCATGTGCGTTTATATTTGAAAGTGATTGCACTGCTTTTTATGCGGGTTCAAAGCGATTTTTTGAAGTTACGTTAGACAATGGCTTATCTATCATTCCCCGTTGCTCGAGGAAACAATTGTTCGTATGATTTAGAAGGTGTTCGAGGGAAATAATTGGCTCTCAGTGCTTCTCACCAAACAATCCTCGTCTCATCTCCTTTTTTCACGTTGGTACGCTCGGTGTAGAAGACGTGATCTACAAATTGGTAAAGAATACAGCTAAGAATCGAAGTTAGCTGAAAACCTCATTATCTCCGGAGATAAAATCGGTGTTTGTAGGAATATCTCAAAAAAATCTCAGTGAAGAAGTTGACGACAAAAATTGGCCCACCTCCTTGTGAATTCTATTATGGGAGCCAAAAATTTTATGGAATAGTCAAGATTACAAATTTTACAAAAATGCAGGTGAAAATACATGTGTGGATAGAAGTTCACGAGTATACGACAAATTTTCAAATATCCCATTACTTCAAAAAACATTTTCTATTCGTAATCTATTTTTAAGCTTTTTTTCGCTAGCAGTAATATGAACCCTATAAAATTAGCCAAAGTGAGGCTTCAAGAAATCGTATGGTTCGCGTTCGCGAGGAGGTGCGCGCCTTTTTTTTTGGTCTTTTTCGAACCTCTATCCCTCAGACTCCTAAACACTAACGCGTTCGTAGTAAGGAGAAGCAGTATATGTTGGAATAGATGGAATTCTAAATTACAAAATGATTAAATTCATCATCTGCATCTCACTACAATAGTAAACATATCTTTATAAAATATAGAATATCTATGAATATGATTTTTAGTCTTAAAAACTCGCTTTTTAACTCTTTCAAATGTTGCGATCCACAGAATTTTTGTTTTCTATCATTATCAGCACCTCAGTAAGAATAACAAGAATCAAATAAAGTAGATTGTAGCCCTAATGAATCAAAGCAAACTTCGAGAAATCTTAATTTTTTCCCACCAAATCACATCATTCTCAGCCATTTTTCTGAATTCTTCACGATAACAAAAACATTAAAAAATTCAAAATCATTGAAAAAAATTTAAAAAAATAGAAAATAAAAAGTAATTTCTCTAAAAAATCATACTATCATTGTTTTCGGGCAAAACAGTTAAATTTACTTGAAAACTTAAACTTGTATTTGTTTATCCAGACTCTCCTGGATCAATTCCTGATAATCATTTAATGTATATCATCTGTAACATCATTAATAGGATTTTTCCCCCGTATCAAAGCAATTTTTCTTTCAATTCTTTTAAGGTTGATGGGGACCTCTGGCAGGATAATTCGGAGGAATCATTTAAATTTTTAAGAATAGGGCGCCCTCCATGCATGATTTGACGCGACCATCGCGACCATTGCGCTGCAGCGCGGTGGTTTCAATTAAGGTTGATCGAGGAGTCCGTGACAAACGTGAGCCGGTGTACTTGGTTCGCTAATCGTATGCAAATGTTGAGGGCTGTCCAGGGGCTCCGGGAGGTCGTTCTGCGTTTGTTTTTTGCACTCTCCGCGATTCATTTATTGCGCATTGCACAGGCGTTCGCCCAAAGACACCCCTCACACAGACGCACACACACACACATGCTTTTACTCGGCACCACCACCATCAAGGTCATAGCGACTGGGTGGTCTTTCCTCTATTATTGAAACTTTTCTTCTTTTCTTTTTTTCCCCGTTCCAGGAAAGTTTCATACGCATCGATCCAGAAAACAGAACGATGCCCGTTCTTACATTTATCTCCTCTCAATTTCCCAGGAAAAAAAACTCTGACACGTACTAGTTACATTTTAAAATAGGAACAGTTTGAAGGTTTAATACCAAAAAAAAAGAACTTCCACCCACCACCTCTATTTTTCTTAAGTAATGCGAATAACTCCGGCAAACTTTTAATTTATGCCTTAGGGTTCAGCCTCTCACGATTTTTACGCATTGATTTTATGCTAATGCTAAATACTTTGTGAATTTCTAGAGTGGAGCCTGAATTTTGGCAAAAAAATCAATTGTCTGTCTGATCTCCTTGACAGAAAACGCCCATTGTTTTTTTTTTTTTTGAAATTTGGTTCATCAGATGAAATTTTCCGCCAATAAAGCCATAGGACAAAGAGAAATTGCTAGAGAGGATATGAAGTTCCTGTCTCGTTTTGAAAAAGTTAAACAGGAGAATCACTCAAATTTTTGGAAAAATTTCCCCAATTTTTCCAATTAACTTTACTTACCCATTTTTGTTCCATTCTAAAGCTACTTCTATCCATTGACCGTAATCGAAGATTTACGAGTTTACAGTGTTTTGCAAAAAAAAAATCGTTTATGGAACTTTTTCCTTTGTCAACAACGTACACTGCGTATCAAACATAAACGCTGCGTAGAAATCGAATACAAGTAAAAAAAACGTAGGAAAAAAACGTTGTGTTGACTTTTTGTCATTACTGCAACTGTATGTGAAGAGTAATTTTATTCCTAACAGTGCCAGATGTTGATTCCACGTTTACGGTGAAGACTCATCTTCTGGGGTCAAAAAATGAGTTAGCAAACAGATTGAGACAGTTTCTTTTCAGGAGTTCTCTTTAATTCGTTTCGAGACTGTAATTCGAGATTTGCTAGATTTCCATTTAAAAAGTTGCTGAGGAACAAAGAAGAAGTAAATTTTATCCGCGTATTTCAAATTCTATGAGGATGTTTGTGACCTGCTCAAATAATTTCTGTGGAGATTGCGAAAATTACAGTGCTTTGGTGGTGGTTTGCCACATTGGAAAGTTTCAAAATTTACAAGTCGCTTTGCAGTAAAGGTGTTCGATTATTTATATACAAACAATCTTCGAATATTTTTTTATCAATAAACAATAGAAGGATCTTTTAGAAAAATTTCCAAGATCCACGTTTCCCATCCTTCAATTAGTCACAGTGATGAGGCAGTTTCAATTCTTAGCAAATCTCTAATCACACCAGTTGTGTACAGACCCTTAACTGACGGAAACAAATTCAGGTCAAGTGCAGGAAGTAAAAATCCAGGTGTTAAGAGGATTTTCCGGAAAAGAAAATCCTCCCTGGACTATTGCATTCTTTAGGATTCGGAGAAATTAGAGAGGAGAAGACACTAGCATTTTTGATCTTCTTAGAAATTTGGAGGAATGCCCGCTCACAGGAGAGATCAGATTATATTATACTCAGTTTATATATTTATTTACAGATTTTATTTACTTATTTGCATCTGTTATTTATTTATTTACAGATTATATTATATTCAGTTATTATATTTATAGTATTTATATTACATTTACATTCAGATCAGAGATTTTCGATCACAACAAACTTCTCACGAAGCTAACATTATTTATGTAACAGAAATTTTCCATCATTAGCTGCAGATCGATACGGAAGCGGTTAGATGTAGTATTTTTCCAAATGTTGCATGCTACAAGAAGCTGAATATCTTATTAAAGCGACTGACCAAACTGTTTTGAACCAGAAATGTATGCGCCCAGAAATCTGAACCAGGAAAATCCTACTGTTTTCTGGAACAGACACGCAATTGACGTAACTCCCGTCAAGTACTGAGGAGAACAAGGAATGTCGTTCTTTGCTAATTCTTGTCTAAATCGCCACCATATACTACGCAAGGTTACCTGTTACCTGTACCTGGTACCTGTTACCTGGTATCGTTAGTTATCCAATTATTTACTTATTTATGAGATTATATCTATTTCTGACAGCGGTGGAATATCGACCAAATAAAAATGGTGTCATAGTTTTAAAAAAAAATTAATAAATAATTATCGCTTTCAACAAATAATTTCCAATGACTTAACGTCTACTAATTAACCTCCATGAAAAAACTGACACATTTGGAAATTTGTTCTTACGGTGAGAAAGGGACGTTTATACTAGTCCGCGCTGTTTATACTTCACTTTTGTTGGTCTATCGCTTGATACTACATAGTAACTGCAACACAAATATTGCGTCGAATGATCGCATCGCAAATCCACGTCTGAAACAACCTCAGACAATCGAAAGCGACCGAAATAGTATGGTGCTCTAGGAGTGCACCAGAGAAACAAATTACCACGAAGTGTATGTGTGGTGTGCACATACGATTGCAACATTTCGTGCAAGCAACATCCCTAATTCAATGATCTCCGAAGTTCAGCACTTTTTTGGATTGGACTAATTTCTATGTGGAGCTTGTTTTTCTTTTTTTTTTCACTTTTTTTAATGTTCGTAGAAACCGTTTTGAATGACATTATTCAAGCACTTAAAAATTTCTGAAGAAGTTTGAAAATGAAGGAAATTTAATTCTTTAACTGACACATTTATTCTTCTATAATTTAGTTTTAATCTTAATCACCACACCCCTAATTTTTCAATTTCTCTCGAAGTTAAATTTGGATATAGACTATTCAGAAAAATTAGTGCTGTGTTCAGAAACATCTCGCTGCTTCTCAAAACTTTCAGCAAATCATTTTTTCCTGTTAGTGAGAAGCAAAAAGGAAAAGCCAAAACATTTGCCGTCAGAGAATATTGGGTTTTGGTGTTAAGAACTAAAAATCTACATAGAGCATAGCTTGAAAATAGTCATCGTGCAATGTTTTAAATTTCTTCGTTTTCATAAATGTTCCAGGATTGTTTTTTAATCTTGATCAATGGTGAATCGAAAAAAAATACCAGAATGAAACATTAAAAAAACATTTTAATGTAGAGATTTCAGTGAATAACATCAGAGAATTCATGAAAGATGCTGTTGAACGCATAAAAATTTTACTTTCCTGCGATTCCCCGCCATATGTACATATACGCATTTTGCAAATTTAGTGTGTCAAATGATCACCGGAAAATTCAACTAAAGTGAGCTACCAATGTATCTTTTTATATTCCATTCGTTGTACGCAATTATAAGAATTTCTGTTACGTAGAAAATAAATAAATAAATAAAAACTATACAAATATGAGCCTGAAAATAACAATATGCTCACAGAGCCACTTTTGAATCTTGAAGTTTGCTCTTTAAAAGCCTTCTATTTAGTTGAACTCCATCTAACATATGTCATATATTTAAAAACATTAAATGATGTAATGCTAAAGGTTATTTTGATGTTTTTTTTTCGAAAAAAATATGATCATAGATGTAACTGGAAACAATAGTCTTAAATAAAGGCTCACAGGAAACCTTTAAAAATTTCCATAACACTATTCGCTTCATATTTTATCAAATGCAAAGCATCAATAATCGTTCAAAACATAGAAATTCATAATTTAAAAAGTCCACTTATAAGCCTAAATATTTTTGCTACACGTAAGGGTTTTCTCGACCTCAGAATTAGGGTTTTTTTCGGAAACAACGGAGTTTTTTTTCCTTCGACACTTAGTTTAGAACATTTTAAGGATTCATAAACAGGATAAAATCGCTGTTTTTAGCAGAATATTTAGTAAAATTTTGCAGAGAGTCGAATTGAAGAAAGAATAAAAATGCTATTAAAAAGGTCTGCTGTAGCATTTTTCGAAAATTTTACCAATATTTTCCCCTTGAAAATTTCGCTAAAAATCCATGGAAAAATCATACAGCGCTCCCCAACTGACCGCTAATGCTTGCAAGCCTCGCTCAAGTCGTTTTTTTCTCCTCACTCGAAGGCTGTGGTGCTTTCGAGGCACGGCGCTCGGCCAATATATTTCGATTTCTATACTCTTCGCTCGCGTTGTCCAATAGGCAGTCAGAAAGGGGCGGGGCTACCGTAGTTTCATAGCCGGACAAGAATTGTTCGGACCGATTGTTATTTCTTGCCGCTTATTGTTGTTGGCAACAAACGTCGGATTTCTCAGCTTCTCATTGAATTTTCACTTCCAGAATACTTCTTCCACAATTTGCAAGCGCAGTTATTGTAGATGCTACATTTCGGCACCACGCCAGTAAATTTCACAAAAGAAACTATACAAAGATTACGTACAAAGACCCTTAGCTCCACATATCTTTCTTTTCTTACATCCGATAGTATAGGATAAAAGTAATTAAAAAATTTTATTCGCCTTGAGAATTTTCTAGACTGAAACAATCTCCACTGGCATTTTTTTTTTTGTTTTTCCTCGACTCTTATTCTCGCAGCAAGTTTCCTCTTCGATTTTTTCCATCGCTAACACACTTCCCAATGCACATTTCAGATGAATATCGAAGATATTGTGCCGGAATTATTCGGCGAAAAACGGGTGTATTATTGTCAGCGATGCCTAAATCATGGACTTCGTGAAAAACGAAAAAATCACAAACAAAACTGTGCGTTTAGCACTTGTCAATGCTCGGATTGCATAGTAAGTGAATGGAAATTTTTGAATATAGTTGAGAATACATGTTACATAATATTATACCTTTCTTCTATTGCCTTCTAGTGCCAAAAAATATTGCTCTTAAAAATTTGCGAATTTTCAGAGAATTATGAAAAATTTGTAGTTTCATTCTCCCTATAGGTATATTGAACAAAGGGTGTCTCGATCCGATTCTTCCGGTATGTCATGGTGTGCAGTTTCGCAGTTCCGATTTCCGATGTGCCTTCTTTTTCCGATGTGTTACGGTGTGGGATTTCCCAGTTTCGATATACCTTGGCACATTTACAAATCATATCAGAATCAAGTAGTTCGGGCGCTTGGTTTTTCGTTAATTATTTGGAAGGTGAGAGGGGGGATTTAATAGAAATGGCTGATTTCTTGGATGGACTGAGGCAAATGGGTGCGTGCGTTCGGATTTTCGGATCGAATAGTTCGAATTATTCATTTAGGCATCTACAGGGAAAAAAAATTGAGTTATTTGAACTGTTGAGCAGAAATGTTCCGAGAGAATTTCTCAAACAAATGTAGAGTGACCACGAAGAGAGAAAGAGAAATAATCCACCAGACAGTAAGGGATGTTTTTTTTCAAAAGGACCCACTTAACTATTTTTTTCAAAGTGTCTTATAATCGATTCTATTTTCCGAGCAGTGATCCAGAAAATATACCTGGTGGAGCATTTCTGAGATGTTCTATACTAACAGAAGAACTAGAAAGTTGCTATTAGAAATACTCGAAAAAATGTCCGTTGCTTTCAAAAAAAAAGTTACTTTTGAAGACCAGAGAAGAAAATTTAGGAAGAATATAGTTGATATAAAAATATAGTTGATGTAGGCGGAAAAATTTCTTAGTGAACATTTCATTTCTGTCATGGCATGTAACGCTTAATGTATGTATCATTTGCCCTCTCCAATCTACCGTATGACATCTATTAAGATGGTGGAGCGAAGGCGTGAGCTGAACAGCCGCCTCGTGCAAATTGAAGGCGAGCCGGGAAATCAGAATTCAGGCGAATCGACATGTAGCGCAGAGGAAAATGGAGGCAAGGCAAAAGGTATCATTCCTATCACATTTTCCCTCCGAGAAATTCTCGGAAAATCTTGACATTTTGCTTCTTTCATCATCATGAATGTGAAATAATTCGGAACAAATTAATTCAACGTTGGGAATGGAATTTTTTTTTACATTTTATATCTCTATTTTATACATACATATTTGACAATTTCAAAAAGCTCCTTTTTTTCTAATTAAACATTTGCTCATTGGAAAATTGATCGAAATCGAAATCGAAAAAAAAAGAATTACGGTTGATTGCTCAATCTGTGCAATCAATGCAGAAAAGTACGATAAAGATGAGACTTCAGTCCATATTTCAGATGTTTTCGCGAATCTAAAATGCGAAAATAGGATATTTTCATTCTATTTCCAAAGAAAAAATTAGAAGCAATCTATAAAATATTAATCACCTCTGAAAAAGCAGATGTTACCAGCAAGAGCTGTTTGCTTTCTTGTCCTCGTCGGCACTCGCTCTGAACTTTCCAATGAACAAAAATTGATGGAAAATTAGGATATACTGCACTTAATCATGGCTATTGCCACATTACTGAAAATTCTGAAAATTTTCCGATGCTGTTCTCCTATTTCGAAATTCTCAGTTATTTTTTCTTCATCCAGAAATGTGTCACACCTTCTGTGGAGTCACGATTAAAAATGAAAGTTCCTGGTAAAAAGATTAAGGATCCATAGAGATAAAGCTGGGAAATTTCTTACTTTTAATGAAAAGCACATTGTGGAAGAAAAGTGAGATAAATTTCGATTTCTCTGGAACTTTTTAGTAATTGTTTGAGATTATCATTAGCTTTTTCTTACTGTAATCCTAGAAGTCACTTCCCGAACTACAGCTGTATTGGAAATAAGTGTGACAGCCCCGTCCGTCGCTTATTTTGAGCCCACTGCTTTTCTAATGACATAAAATAGATGACTATGATGTAGGTATTTTTCGAGCCAACAAAAAAAAAATTCAAAGTTAACTTCTTAATACTTCTTATGTCCCTATTTAAAGCGCATTTAATTTATTAATACAAATAAAATCATCCAAAAATATTTCTAAGCTTAGGAACTGTTTGAACAGTAGTCCTGCAGAGAGGGAAAATACATTTTTTCCTGCAATGTTCACCGTATTAAAATAGTAGAACGATAGATTACTACATAAAAGTTTTTTAAACTCCCTGAGAATCTCCCAGGATTTTAGTGCAAAAATAAATAAATAACATAAAAATATCAAAAAAATATTTCTGACATTTGTAAATCAGATACTCGTCTCAGAGGAAATTTTTCAAGGTATTTCAACCATCTGATGTTACGGTGACTCCAAAATTTCCTTCCATTGGAATTTTCCGGAAATTTCCACTTATGTATTTCATCATGCAACAGTTCCATTCTAATATACAAACCAAAAATAAATTCCTCTTATAAATAGAGAACAAATTGAAACCAAGAGATCCAGCGTCTTCCCAAATCCACAGAGAAAAATATCCGGATGCTTCTATCCTTAGCATTTTTAGCATTTTTCAAACATTAAGCCAATTAGAATACATAAACAAGAGTCTTTTAAAGAACCACTACTGGATTCCAGTCACATTTTTTGGAATTTTATTTTTTTTTTTCGAATCAGAATTCTTTTTCAAGAAAAAATGTGGTTTGAAAAGCTTTGCAAGATTAGAGATGAATAAGTAACAAAATTCTTATGAATTTCTCTCTTTCCTTGTGTCAATCCATCTAGGGGTGCTTTATCGATCCCGTTTTTTTTCGACTCCGCCGTCTATTGGCGAAGGAAAAGCTATTCTCTGTTGGTTAAGTGGTGAAAAGACTGATTTCGAAGTAACAGTCGGTTGAATCTGTTGAGACTAGAAAATCTTCTAGAAAATTCAAAAAAAATCTAGGATAATTGTTTCTGGGACACTGGGATGTCGTAGGAAAGAAACAGCATCCTACTGTTCAGTCTCATATCTATCTGCGACAATTTGGTCGTTGCTCGCCGGTGTCAGCTGTTTGTCGTGCCGGCAAACGCTTTGATAAAGAAATTCATGCGGACCTCCGAAGGTGGGAAAAAACTGTTAGAAGTGAATTGGCACCGGGAACAGCTGTGTCCATTTCGACAAACGATCCTACGAGTTTCTTTCGTACACGATTAATACGAACACTTGTCATTGTAAAATGAACCGCGAAAAGCGTTTGACAGGTGTCGGCCGTCGTTCGACATCACATCAGCCGCTAGTCGGTCGAGGTTCGACGTCGTTGTCACTGCTTTAATTTCACAGCTATTATGCGATTTTCAACGGTGACGTTTATTCAGAGGAATTCATCAGCTGAATTTTCTGGGGATCTGAACCGTTCTCCAGCTGATGAAAGAATAAGGTATCAAGCGTTAATCAATGCAGTCGGGATCCGCCACCACGTTCACTTCAATTCAAAATCGTTTGAGGTTCACGAACTCTGACAGGCCTATACGATGCCTTGCGGGGATCAGCTGATGCATTCAGCGAGTGTTTTTATCCTCTCCGACAAATCTGGTACCAATTTGTCGACCTCGAAGGGATGAAGCGAATGGTTGGCACCAGTGCGGACCCGATCCTCTGATCAATCATACAAACATAGCGGAATCTCTTATTGAGTGCGCTACACCCGTCCCCAACAATTAATGTTTCTCGGTTACCTTTCCGGTAGCGTACTTGTGCCGTTAGTTAAAGGCATCACCCCAGGAATCTGAGGTGGTACGGATTTTAGGCGAAGTATTCGCATACGAGATCGTGGATTAAGGAGAGGTGGGTTATTCCCTCCATTTTTTTCTTATTGCCGTAAAAACGGACCGGAAATGCGGCGCCGCACAAGGCTGGCGGGCTCCACTCGAACTCCCTGTAGAAAATAGTGCGCCAAAACGCCTGAAGCCGTATCTCCCGGGCAGATTTTTACGGCAGTTAGGGAGAAATGGACGGAATCACCCTCCTCTCCATAATCTACTATCCCTTATAAGAATACTCCACCTGAAACCCATACCAATTCAGATTCGTGGAGTGATGCCTTTAAAATTTTCGTTTTTGTTGATGCTGCGATTCTGTAGGAAGTGAAATACGAGGTACTTTTTGCTAAAAACAGCTTCTAATAGCCAAAATAAATTTTGAAAAGTACGATTTAAAAAATGAAAGAAGAGAAAAATGAATCCTATAAAACAATTCCCATGTAGAAATGACCGCTTCTAGCTGTTCTGTTCAAGACAGCTATTCGGTTGAACTAAATATTGAGATATAGCAATATTTCCCTTTTCTATGGTCTTTTGCGCCAATTTTCACTACTTTAATGTAATCTTTTCTAGCAAATTTTTCCCTATTTCGGCTTCTAGATAGAAGAGTTACAAATTTCTCTCCAACAATAATCATTTCGATTCCATCGTACAACATTTCTATTGATTTGGTCAATGTACTGAACTGAGGAGTGACTAGTTGCCTCTTTTTCCAACCTTGAATATGTACATAGAGGTAGAAGATGATGGTAAAATGCTATGAGTTTGCCGCTGTTTGCTATAAGTTTGCAATAAGTTTACGCTTTGTAAGATTTCTAAACCGAATACATAATTAGTAATTGATGTAAGGATAGGTTTTTCTGCAACCAATTATGTATCACTTAAGAAATGCGACATGTGTCTACACCGGCTTAGCTTTCAAGAAGGAGAAGTGGTTTATTCTTCTGTTTCAAATGGAACATTACATAAAAATATCCATATTATATTATATAGTCTTTTCAAGAGAAACGAGAAAATGATTTTGTCAAAAAACAACTGTTGAAGTGACCACGACGTTTTTCACCTTCCACGCAGCTGAAGGATAACTTTGAAAAATCCTGTTTTATGGAAATTTTGGTAGGCTATAGTGTGCGCAACATAACTATTTTGAAAAAATCTACTGATCGTTTTCTGCTCTCTTGCCTCAGCACTGATCTGAATAGCAGCGTCGGAAAAGATCTCCGGGAAAAAATCCGTAAAATGTGTCAGTAATACAGTTGAAATAAAAGGAAAGAAGAACTTTTATTCTACTTAAATATAGATAAATACTAGATCGTAAATAGATTTCCTTTTCAAAGTAAAAATAATTCAAAATCTTAAAACATTTGAACTGATATTCGAAAAAAAAAACGAGACTAAGAATGGTTTCAGAGCAATTTTTATTTTTTTAGAAATTTCTATCTGTCTTTTCAAAACCCAATCTCTCATGAATCTTTGCATAAAAATATCCTTATCGTCTTGGCAAGCGATATATACGTGGTCTGTGGTCCGCGACTTAATAGCACTATCAATTGTAAAATTTTTCCTTCAAAAAAAATTTTAAAAACCTATCAAATTTATTGCTATTACGGTAACAGCTCAGGGTAGACCAACTGCTCAGCTGTGCACAAAGAGATACACTTAACGTCCCTCATTGAGAGATTGATATATGGATGTTTTTTTTTCAAGATTTTCTTCCAGGACTTTCTAATAGATCTATATTTCAAAATCACAGATGAGAAAGATTTCCAGGATGTCTCAAACTCTAAACAAAAAATCATATTGATCCAATTTTAGCTGAATTTTTAAAGGTTCCGAACTTAAAAGCACCAGAAGAAAACAGTTTTTTGCATGAATATCAAATATTTCTATGAGTTACAGGTGAATGTTCTTTGATTTTGAGCGTCTGACGTTAGCAGCTAAAAGAATATTCCAGAACGGCGCCCAAACTGTCAACGATGCGCTCAGCACAACGTAGTGAATCGGCTTAAAGGTCACAAACGAGCCTGTCCCTTCAAGGAATGTTTCTGCCCAAAATGTCAGGTACGGTAACCAAGCCTCAACCAATTACTGTATTTATCGGATCCTACTGTACCACTCAAATCTCCTAATTTAAAACCGCAGCGGTGTCGCTGACGCACGAACATACACATGGTCCGCGTTCCGTCGCCGCTTTTTTTTCACGCACGCATAATTTATGATCGTCAAAATCATTTGTCATTGACATGCGACAAATGTAGACGTCCTTACCGTAGTCGTTTTTCATCGCAGGTGGTCGTGGAACGTCAAAAATTGATGGCTGATCAGATCAAGTTACGACGAAGACAGAAACGTGAGAAAAATATCTCCGTAGAACGAACACGAACACCGGTCGGCAACACACGTACGTTTCTGGAAGCATAATTAAATTCGGACTAATGTATGACAATGTGGAGGCTTAGCGCAATTTTTTTCAAAATTACCGATTTACTAGAAGAAACTTTCTAACAAGTTTTCATAGTAGATGCAGAAAGAAAGTGGAAATTTCGAAGAAATTATCTAGGATCTATCCATTCAAGCAAAAAAAACACTTATACAAAACACTACTAAACTTATTGAAAAATTTTTGAGAGAGCGCCAGTGCCAGAATCCTCCGGATTTTTTTTGTAATCCTTGTGGTATGTGTAAAACCGATTAGGAAATTAAAGAATAATTCATTATTCATCTATCAGCTATTCATGTTTCCAAGAAAGTTCAGCGTTATTTGTAGATTTGAAAACATTTTGTGAAAACTGATTACCAGAACAAAGGAATAAGGCTTATATGAAGAGAAGAAACCCTCCTGAAAGATTGAAAAATTGTTTTTTTTTTTCAATGCATGAAAAGCCAGCATTTAATAGGTAATACAAAAATACAAAATTCATTATAAAAATACAATAATAAAATGAAATTCAATACAAAAAAATTGGTTTTTTTCTCTTTTTGCGGAGGAGCTTACGAGGACCTCCAAAAAGCGAAAAGAAAGTGAAATGAATTTTGAGTTTTCATGAAGGCAAATGGTAGTCGAGCAGTTTTTAAGCCACTATTATCCCCATATTAATAGCAATAATCTAATAATAATCGAAATCTAACTAATAGTAATAGTAATCCACACAAAAAAATCAATAAAAATCAGTGATAGTAATAATGGTAATAATAAGACACCTGCGTGGATTTTGTGCGGATATCCAGCTCGATGACAAACATCACTGATGTCACAGACGGATCCAGGTCTGATCTTAACGATCCGCTAAGAGATGGCATGACTGTCAGTTCGGTAGCAGTGTGCTCTGTTTATTTCTATTTGTTAGACAATTACTTGCTGTAATACATGTATTTAGAGAGCAAGTGATCAAGTAAAGAGTTAAGTAAAGAGAGCAAAGTTATTGTTTAGATAAATGTGTGAATAAATGAGTAAGTAAGTAAACAAGTTAGTAAGTAAGCATTTAGATACTAGATAAGGAAGTAAGCAAGTGAGTGATTAAATAAACAAACATCTAATTACACTTATGAGTAAACAACCAAGGAAGAAAGTAACTGAACGAGCAACTGAACAAACACCAACTTGGAATACGTGCCCACCACATCTACTGATTTTTTGAACGTATTGTAGATCGATCAGAGATTGATGATCTTCACAGCACCAGTGACGATTACAGAGTTTTCAGAGTTTTTATTTTTAAAAAGAGCCTTAAAGAAAAGAATTTGGTCGTGCTATGTATTTTCAGAAGAAATTTTTTTTTGCATCAATAATGATCAAATTTTCCAGAAGATTATTTCATGGACCACACAACGTCGCTAACGTACCCAAAACCATTACTAACAACGACGATTTTGTAGTGTTTTCGACCGAGAATTTTTTTTTCTAATTTTTGCCACTTTCCATAAATGGTCACCCGTTTCATGAGAAAACTCTCATGGTACAGGATTAGTGTAGACGCAGTCATTTTGTTTCCAAAGTGTGAAAGCGCAAATTTTTGGGATTTATGGAAATTCATCCGAGAAAAAGGAACAGTTTGGATTGAGTCCAATATACTGACAGTATCTGTTCTTGAAAGAATTCCAATCAAGAAACAAAAAGAAAGAAATATGAGCAGATTTTCGTGAATATATGGAAATAAGGATAATATTTCAGACCGAATCACTAGTCAATCACTCATGTAACTCTTGCCCGAAGAGTCCCACAACGAATATATCTATTCTGAACGAAATTTTAAAGCAATTTTGAGTCATTGTACGTATTTGCAACGATTCGGAAAGGAGAAGACCTGGGCAACGCGTGAACGATAGCATGCATCGCGTTGTTGCTAGCCCTACATGTTGTGCAAATTACCGTATCCGTTTTGAGTAACAATTAAGCAGTGACGTTCTGCACTACATAGTACATGAAGTAAAAATTTTCTCGTTCTATTTTTTTTTTCGTAAGCTTACTTTTTATATTTACTCCATAGTTGTCTGTGGTGACTCTGACATGATCACTTAGCAATTTATGTAAAAAGCTGTTCACGTCTTTCTCTAGGTCATGCATTTTTCCTTAAGAGTAGTGATACCAGAATATTTCTTCTATATTATTAATGTTAACAATATTTCTAACAAGTTATGTAGACGGAATATGCGAAGCCTTCTTTTTTCGTGGAGAAAATTATCCGGAGAAGAACCGAGGAGGAAAAACGATAATTTCTAAAAAGAACCATATGTCAGCAATAGTACCGTATACCAGAAATTGGTCTTATCTACACAAAAAAATGGCGATAGCACGTTTCAAAGCTTCGAAACATCTGACATGTGTCATCTGAGACAATCAAGGCGACCATCTAAAAATCATAGCGTTTCGTAATTTAAAGTTGGATCTGTCCAGCTGTGATCCTACTTTCAAAAACTTAAAATCTTTGACTTTTCTATATTATTTATATTCCCTCAAATGACATAAAGCGTTACTCATTTTGCTTGAGCATTTGCTGCACGGGATCCTTACCATACCCTTAACAAACGATTCTGGTCCTAGTGATCCCACGCACTGAGCTCCCACATCAAAAATCAAGACGCTACTAGTTGCCAAGGGTTTTTATCCCAATAACTAGTTACTTTTCGGTTTTTTTTATTTATCTTTATTCTTTGATAGTCCAGCATTTTTTGGAGTTCCTAAGTGAACTTCTTTCTATAATATTTTTTCTCATGCGTATTTTATTGCTTTCTTTTTTTTTTCTTATTTTTTCCTTACAAATTAGAATGAACTAGCCGCATTCTTCTTTTCTCGTCGTTTCATCGATTCCCTGCAGAATGGATTCTTTATGCGACTTCAAGAAATTTTTCGAAATAATTGTTAAGTGGACGAGATACTGAAAATACTTCTTTTTTTCGGAAATTTCGAGAAACTAGTCATATCAACCGCGATTATATTCGTTTTTCAGCAGAAATTTGCTTGAAATGCACACAACAAGCGATCGGATACCAACATTTGATGTCGATTCTAGATCCGCAAAACGTTTCCGACACTTTCGTGAATTTGTCTGCTGTCCTACAAGCCTGCCCACACAAGGCAATTTCACAAAATCTCATAGATTCACCGAACACATTGCTTCCGAATCCGCTCTCACCATTTATCATTGGTCAACAACCGCCGCCACCGATACTCGGTGAGGTTAGACAGGAGCCGGATTGATACGTATGCGATCGATCGATACGGATTTAAACTATTTTACATACCTTGTAATATTTGTGTGAGTCACTACAATTGCTGGTTGCCATTATGAGCTTTTTGTTTTCATATTATCATTTCTTTTCTTTTTTCTTCATGTTTCATCTGAATTTTTAGTCCAATTCCAAAGTGACAGTGTGAGTGTTAATGTTCTCACGCAAGCACACACATTGAAATTGTGCTTATTGATTGTTACCTTTATTTCCGGTGCTAGAAAGTCATCGTGTTGATTTAATGCGTCGTTTTTTTCCTTCTTCTTCTTCTTGTCTCCTTTGTTTTTCTTCCTTTCATACGCATCATTTCATTTGAGTTCTCTCTGACATTGAGTACTGTATCTCAAAGATACGCTAAAAGAGCCACTAATCCCGGATACTTCATCCCAGATACTCATGATCTCCCATGAGCCATTCCATTCGAATAAATAACTGCAAACGAGTGTGCACATTCGTTACACACACAGTAATCGTGGAAACAAAGGCGATGTTGGACGGGAAATAACATCCCGAAACGGGAGGGACCAGATATCGACAGATGGACGACAAAAACGACTATATTTCAGTGTGCTGAGCAACAAGAGAACGTTTCGAGTGTGGAGACGAAGGCGAGCACAAAAAAACTAAATTGGCGATGAAATCAACATTGCGTTCAGCGCTGCGGGTGGTCAACCGATTCCAGATGAGAAAAGCCATACGTGTGTGCTTGACGTCGTCGTTTGAGGGATAGCTCGTGCTCGAGCAGTCTCTTCAGGAACGAGACGTCACGTACGACATTTGTTTGAGGAGATTTCAGATGAAATCGCTCAGGTACTACGAAAGGGACTGCTCCAGGTTCCACTTACAGTAAATTGCGTACCGATCTTTTAAAAGATAATCTGACTCAGAGCAGATGTGTTTCCTAGACCACTAATGCTTGTAGATAAATAAACAAATCAATAAATAAACATTCAGAAAGCTATGCAGAAATTGGGTTAGGCTGTATATTTATGTTCATACCACAAGCCGTTTCAGTTCCTTTGGGTTCACGAATAGAGATGAGCCAAAAAAAGTCCCAAATGTCCGAATAAACCACCTAAATTATTTTTGTTCCCGTCAACTCTTTGACTACAATACCGCAACCTCAGACATTACTTGCTTATCCGAATATTTCTATGAGTTCTCAAATTTGTTGGAAGTATATAATTGTATAATAACATTGCCGCATTTGGTGTTCTAAATAAACTACTAGTGATACATTAAAAAAAATGAGATCTGTTGCAAATTATTACTATTTACTTACTTACTGAGATACTTAGATGGCCCGTCTTCCCTGGACGTGCGGGCCCTAGCATCTCTTCCACTCGTTTCGTTTCCTCGTCATTATCATCTAAAATGTTCTAAAGTTTCGTGAGTGACGGTGACGAGGTCCTTGAGCCGTATCCAGCTGAGCTGTCAGCTGGTCCATCCGTGTAGCGAACACGTCACCCCATCTCGATGGCGGTCTCTCTCGAGGGCGTTTAGCATCTTTTAGGATCCACTCTAGCGTTCTTTTGGTCCATCTGTCGTCGATTCTTCTCATAATGTGACTGGCCCATCTATGCTTTGCTTTCGATACATATTCCGACGGGACCTTCCTCTTAAGCTGGAGCTGCGAGGACCGGCTAGCTGTTGTGTGCGTCTGCCCAAGTCTTCGCTGCGTAACAGAGCCTGAAAGAACTGTCGAGTCGAGCGGATGGGCACGAAGGTCCGTCAGTTGGTCCGTAGCTTCCCTGACAGGTACGAATGCTGTACATGCTGCTCTCATTCTTCTATTCAGTTCTTCCTTCATGGCGTTTTATATGTTCATAGAATGTATACGTATGACGAAGTTTTCACGATTTGGGAGCCTTCAAGTTGTACTCCTTCGTCCTCGCAGTAGGCGTTCTTCATGAACTGTGTCTTCTTTCTGTTTATTCGCAGTCCTATTCTCTTTCCTGCTTCGTTCAATTCGTTGAGCTTCATTTCTGCTTCATTGGTACTGCTCGAAAAGAGAACGATGTCGCCCGCAAAACGAAGGTTCGAGAGAAATCTTCCATCTACACGCTATGCCCCTTTCTTCCCAGGAAAGTGATTTCATTGTCCATTGCAATGCAGCCGTGAACAGCTTCGGCGATATAGTATCGCCTTGTTGTACCCCCTTTCCGATCGGTATAGTGAGGGGCAGTGGAAAAGCTGTATTCTAATGGTGCATCAATCGTAGCAATTGACTAGTTCTCACATACGACGCGTCTATACCGTGATCGACCAGCGCTGACAGTATTGCATTCGTTTCAACGCTGTCGAAGGCAGGCTTTCCCATAGTCGACGAAGGTTAGAACAAGGGGCAGGCGGTATTACCAGCAAACCTGTATGACCCTCGACACGGTCTGGATGTGATCCAAGCAGCTGAATCACTGACGGAATCCAGCCTGTTCTTGAGGCTGGACTTCATCCAGCGTCCTAGATATGCGCATGAGGATGATTTTTGTGAATACTTTGTACAACACGCTCAGCAAGCATATCGGATGGTAGTTCCGAATGTGTCACCTTCCTTATGGATAGAAACAGTTCTTTCTGAGGGTAGGATGTCATGTACGCTGCTAAGATTACATGAAGTGGATGGCCACAAGCCCGAAGAAAGTCTGCTGACATGAAATTAAGTCCGAAGGCTGTGCCAGGTTTCATGCTCTTGATAGCAACTCGTACTTCCGAAGGGAGAATCTGTGGTGGAGCTTCGCCAGTGGGGATTATCGGGCTTGACACAGGAGTTGATGAACGGGAAAGGTTCGAGTAGAACCTCTCCGTAATGATTTCCTCTCATTTTCGTCTCGCGACGAGAAGACGTGCGAGTCCCGTCTTCGCTCAACAAGTGTGCTGCAAGTATGAATATTATATTCGTGGAGATCCCTGCGGCACTTCTTTAGACCCGTTCTTCTTTGTGCTGCTTCCAGAATTTTCTTCTGCCTGATTTCGAAAGACCCTACTGTAACGCTTTTTTGCAGTTAGTGTTTGTTGTTAACCGCTCAATGTGCGACGCGTTCGGACCAAGCCTCAAAGTCCTTCTTTCCAACAATTCCTTGGTAGTCTTCGAAATTCGACCCAAGTTTGTCGTGTGCGGCTTCTAGGCACGCTCAGCACAGGTTCGTAATCCTCTGAGCAGTATCTCGTAGTCCAAGTTTGGGTCCCCCTCGATGTGCCAATCACCTTCGGACAAGGAGTCCTCGAGTACGCAATCATCTTAGACGATTTCTTTTCCCCTTTGTTGCCGATAGCAGATGCTCTTTTCCATCGTGTGGCTAAGTCGTCCTTTCGCACGAAGGAGACGGTGATCAGAACAAGTACAAAAAGATGGTACTACCGAGACGTCGACACAGTAGACACCACCTCCGGTTGGTGAGTATGTGGTCGATCTCCGCATGAGTCGTGCCATTGGGCGATTCCCATTTCCATCAACGATGATCTTTCTTCATGAAAAGAGAGTTCCCATGGAAGAGGCAGGCGGCGGACAACAGCCCGGAGATTGCCATTTTCAATCCGGTCCCCTAATCCAAATCTTCCGATCCTGTATTCCTCTTCTGTAACCTTTCCTAGTTTTGCGTAGAAATCTCCGACAACGAATTTGTAGAAGAACTTCTCGTTGCGGATCACTTTTCCAGTTCCTCATAAAACGCGTCTAATTTCGGATTCAATAACTGTTGACCTTTGTGAGTAGCAGTTGATGACATTGATGGGTTTTTTGGCGCAGAGGGCGGAGGCGAAGAATGGCTAGACAAGGTGAGATTATCTCGTGAGAATCGACAAGATGGACGACAAATTGGGTGCACAACAAAACCAGCACCGCCTACATTTCGTGACGAAACTTTCTCTTCACGAGTGACGAGTGTACCATCATTCATCTGTCGTACGTCGCTCCATCTGCACTTGGTCTCCTGCAGAGCAACCACGTGAAATTTGTTACGCTCTGCAGCTCCGAGAAGGACATGCAAGTCAACGTCTGTGGACACTCTCTTGTTCTAGCGTTGTAAGCACACAGTCTGAGACAGTCTCCATGGCGAATCGTGCGTGTGTCGCCTTGGTCCAGGTCAAAGACTTCCTGAGCAACCTGAGATTTGATCGCCTCTCACTGCTCGCCATACCGTCCGACGTCTGAGACGACAGGGCCAAGTGAGCAGGGTACTGAAGCAGTGAATATGCTGGAGTGGCAAAAAGACTTTTCCCCAAACTAAGCAGCCCTGCCACGGCGAGCTTAGCTTTCATCGCAGGTCGTCGCCCAACCTATATGGATCAGGGAGCCGCCTTGCGACATTTTGCCAAGATGGTGGTGAACCTTAGCAGTGGTTTACTCTTAGCTAGGCTTTCGCTCCCGAGAAGTCGGAATGTCGGATGTGTCGAAATCCTCCTTAGCTCGCTAAACCCTGCTGAAGGACGACTCCGCTGTGCATCGCAGTTCGATGCCCAGAGTCACCTCTACGCCACTATGAGACGGTAAACCGTTGTAGAGGTATTGCTATTTTTTGCTGGCAAAATGAGGATCACCTCAAAAATCCCAATCTCGTCGACTTCAACTTTCACAAAGAAGAATCAGATTTGTATTCCAATATTGTATCCGAAAATGAGCATAAAAAAATCATGAATTTGCGAAATATTTTTTATTTTGGATCTATGTCTATTGGTTAACTCACGATGTATAAATTGATAGTATGAACAGTGTTCTTTCTCAATTTTTTGAAGTTTAGCTCAGTTTTTACTTGATTTCAACCTTTACAAAATGTTTTTACAAAGTAAAAACAAATATTTACTTCTACATTATACCCGGAAATGAGCGGAAAACATTATAGAACTTGCGACATATGTTTCATTTTTGGATCTACGCCCATTATTTAATTCAATTTATAGGTTGACACCTAGCACAATGTTTTTTCCCTTTTTTCACGTTCAACTCAATTTTTGATTTTCCGTATGCGATGTTTTCTCTGACTGCCGCTTCTTTCTAATCGCTGCTGGGCCTTGCACTCAAATAACTAAACAATAAAGGCAAAGATATATCTATGTCAAAACGTTACATTAATTTTAAAAAGAGAAATAGATTGCTACTGACTCAGTACTTTATTCTTCCTCGAAGTGCCACATATAATCCCGCAATTGAACAAGAATACTTAAAACTCAGTTGAATACTATTCTATTTCATGAAAAAAAAGAATTTATAGCAATTTCCATTGCTTCAATCTGTTGAGCTCGACCTTGCCGAAAACGAATACACGATTTCTTGTAGATACGGTTGCTCAGGAGTTATCCGAATGCTTGGGAAGTTTGGCTGCAAAAGAGGGTTACCGAAATTTTCAGACATTTCTGAATTTTAGTCAGTCCTAAAGAGTGAGAAATACTCACATAATTGAGAGCAGCTGTATGAAATTGAGGTTCAATAGCGAGTCCTTTCCCTGATCCATATTGTTCGCCTCGTTTTCCCTTACAATTGAGATGTTTCGAACCATAAAGATGTATGATCGGATAGGATGTTGTCACTTCCATTGTGATTCCAGAAATCGGGGAAAATAGCCTAGGATAGACAAAACATCAAAGAATACTTTAAAATATGTAAAGGTATGTTTATAGAAAAAACAACGAAAACCACCTCCTTCTAAAAAGTTTATAGAGATATTTACAATTGAATCCACACGAAAATCTAAAGTATGAAAATGAGTATATCGGTATAGAAAAGCATGAAGGTGAGCTAGTTCTGAATAAAATTCTACTCGTAGACCATCTTCACGGCTGTGAAGATACTCTACGAGCCAAACTTTGTTGCTGAAATTGTAAAGATCCATGTCTTCAAAGACACTTAAGTTAATAAGTTAGAATGGAGTCACACGAGCTCCGGAGGACTGCCAACTAGCATCCGAGTTTACGACGTTTAGCAGAAAATAGATGAAGGAAAGCCACGGGGAGAGAAAAGCAGAAGTGTTGACTGTATGTAGTTTCAAAGGTAGGAAAAGCATTCGCTACGCCCATCGGAACTTCGCCAATCATGAAACAAAAACCACCTCCTTCTAAAAATTAGGTGGAACAACTACAGTATCGCGGAACCTCCGCGATCCTACAACGCTCAGTTAACTTTGCGGCGCGGCGGCGGTCATTCACCCAAAGGCTCCATGAAGTCCATTATAGGTTTTAAAAGACGCAGCGTCGTTTAAATTCTCTTTCTCTTTAGGAAAAATTTTCCGTTAGATTCTTAGTATTAGGGAGACGGGCCTATTCTGTCGTCCTTTTTACAACTTTAGCTTTAGTTTACTACGTTTTTCATTTTGTTTGTATTTTTGTGGTTTGAGGTACCACTATATAAAGTATTATCGAACACCGGTGAAGGCGTGTAGCAGAAGAAAGTCCGGAAATTACCCGCGTATCTCTCTCCAAAATTCTGTTTATGATACATCGGCCCACTACGTTCCCGACGCATGAACCCGTAGGTACGGACTTGAATCGAGTTACTGCTCAATATTTTTTATAACATCACAGTGCGCAGACGATCTTGAGCACGTTAGACTTCTTGTACTGCAGATTTCTCCGAGTTGACAGCGTTTTACCTATTCATTTCTACGTAAACGCCGATTTTTCCATCTTTTTTCTTTTCTTCACTCCTTTACTTCGATAGTCTGGCGGATCATCAGTTACGCAGATGACGCAAACGATAGTCAGCACTAAGTCGCGAATAACTTGACACCTGTCGGGTATCAAGTGTTCCACATTTAATTGTAGACGTAGGGGACAAGATGTCAGGCCCTGTTACAGTACACTCACACAAAGGGTTTTTGACTGGACACTGCAATAGCCTGACGCGGCTTCTTGACGAGCAATCTTCAACACAGCCAGATGAGGTTTGCATGAACCAAAGAACAGCACAAAAACTCCGCAGTACCTCCTTTGAACTGTTGGCAACGATGCGGTTCGTCACAGATGCCTTAAATAACTTCACGACCGCACTGGATGATCTTCAAGAACAACTTACGGAAGAAAACGATAAGCAAGTGGCGCTGTATTCAAACAAAGCTCACGCGGTGTTGGAGCGAGCAAAAGAACGAATAATCAACATAGAGGGACAACAATTAGGATCCAGTCAGGAGGAAACAACATTAGTGCAAACGGTAGCTGCAGCGCAAATTCCGAAACTCCCGGTGATACCTATGCTGACGTTCACAGGGAAAATCTGGGAATTTTCAAATTCCTGGACACTGTTCGAGGCTAATGTGCACCAGCAACCTTTGACGAAACTTCAGAAATTCAACTAACTCATCAACGCCCTTAGAAAAGAAGCCCTCAGAAAGAGAACTCACACGCCGCTACCCCATCATTGATTCAAATTACGATCACGGAGTTGACCTCTTACACTCCAAATCGCAGTGAGTCAGCTCTCATCGGGAATCTACAATCGCGCTTGGAAACGGCAAAAGCTGAAACAAAGAGCATCAAAGCACAGAGACGCCTTCTGGAAACGATCATTCCGATCGTTACGCAGCTGCAAGAACTAAAGGTCAACCTCGACGGATCCTATCTCTAGCAGAAAATTCTTGCCAAGTTCTCGACCACTCTGCAGCATAAAGCATTACAAGAATGCGGTTGGCAGAATACGCAAGAAAGCGATTGGAATATGTGTCGCACGCTATCAATCCTTGACAATCTTATTTCCACCGAAGAAACAAATCAATGAAATGGTAGATAGAAATGATCGAGAGGGTACAGCATCCACTCATCAATCGGAGAACTCTATGAGGATTCCTTCTCAATACATTTCGCCATCAGCATTGCAACAACGTTGTATGTTTTGCAACTCCAACGCACATAAATCAGTTGATTGCAATCGAATGTCAAGCTCATCAGATCGACGGACATTCCTACTTAACAACAACAGATGCTTGAAATATGGGAGAGAAGGACACTTTCTCGCAGAATGTACAAGCAAGGGACGTAGAAATTGTAATGGACAGAAACACCATCATACCAACTGTCCAAGATACGTGAAGGGCCCTACCGCGATAGAGACGAAAGGACCCATGACTCAGAAACCACCTCAAGAAGGGCAGTGCCGACACTGCCACAACTTCAGAAGACGTCTCAGATTCAGATAACGTGTATGTCAATCGGCGTTTTCATTCAGACCTCGATGAACCAGACATTTGAACCGTGCACGGACAGGTCGTGCAAACTGTATGAGACGCGGATGAACCCACTACTGGTAAAATTACCACCGCAAATCACGCTACACGACCACACGGTGGCACTAAAATGGCACGAAAACAAGAAGCTGATGGTGATGGAGACCACATGCCCACGGCTAGATTTCTGCCTGCAGATCGATTGTTCATGGTGTACAACGGTACTTTTCAACCCTGAATGCTGGCCAATTGGCGCAATAGTGAAGACTTCTATACGCAGTAACTGCCATCGCTACTGTACGTACCGATGACAGTAAGAAAGTACGCCTCGTCCCAGGAGTGACGAAGATAATCTTAACAGTCGCAGCGAAAATTGTACGATACGGCTGCTTAGCCCTCTGCCGAAGATTCAGGAAGGACTTCTTCCACCGATCGTATTACAGCAGCCCTAGCCATACTCACGATCACTTTGACGCAGCCATTTGCGACGGTGCAAGCTAGCTAACAGGTAGGCTGGCTTCAGCATCCGACAACGACGTGCACCCATTCAGGAAGCCAAGAATGTTGGTCAGCAACGCTGTCAGGTCTTCTCAAGCTGAACAGCACGTTAGCTGACAACTGTAGATGTAACGCAGCAGAGAAAGGGGTGCACTGTGAATGCTCTACACACGACATTGACGATGATTTTAACAAGTTGAACTTAAAACTTCTTCTCAGAATACCAGCAGTGCATGTAGAATTCGTACCCTTAGACATCAGACCACAGAATGCTTCACGCATGTTGCAGAAATTTGTAGTGTGAAAAAACTTGTAGTACCGAAAAATCCATGTTTCAGAACGATGTCTCACCCTAATGAAGAACTCTATCAAGCCGAATCTCCTAACATGTCGACCCATGACCATAGCGATCAACGCGAGATCGAGTCACCAGATTCGTATCGGGATGACCCCGAGAAGACGACCTGTGGAATCAACTGCAACGACTTCGAGCTATTTTTCATTTCCTGCCGGATGCCGACAAGCTCCGCGATCAAATCATTTCGGTTGTATTGCAGTTGGATATCGTCTCATCATCCTTAGCTAACTTTGTAGACCAGGTACAATCTTTAACCCTTAGGAACATCCTGTCTAGGTCCCAACCTGTGGGGCGACAAGATGAAGATAGAGCTACAGTTCATCAGGACGCAACTAAAGACACTATTTACGATACCGCCGATGCTAGTGGCTCTCAGATCCATGACGCAAGACTGGTGGGAGGAGATAAACCAAAAGCCAGCATACAACGCCAACGGACACCCCATGCAATTGGACGAAAACTTCCTGGAGAAGCGCATCGCAGACGAACTACAAATGCTCGATCGGAACCACGACAGAGCACACTATCTTCACGAAGTCAGCATGGCCGATCAGCTCGACCAGGAATCGTTAGAAGAACAGATAGTGCTGGCCCCAAAGACAGTGATGCAGACCCTCCAGGGCGCCGATGATATAAAGAGAATCATCATTGATAACGATCATCTTCATGATCATATCGACGCAGCGAAACAGCAACTGCTTTTAACACTCGAAACAGCGATCCGGAACACGGACAGGGGGGAGACCATGCCAGGCAATGGCATTGGCGAGATGGAATCTCAGACAGAGACTCTTGCCGAAGACGCGGAATGCCAAACCTTAACAATCGAGCAATGCGATCAATCAACACAGATCGAGCCGAGAACGCAAGCGAACCGGAAGGTGCAAACGGATAGGAAGCTCGTGGAAAAAAGGTCGCAAGCGCAATCCACCACGAGGCAACACCCCACCCAGACCACCAAGGCATCGGGATACCGACACCGAGCAGCAGAGACGTCAAGCACCGCCTAGGCAAGAACCAGCCCGCCCACCTTAAAGCAAAAAAGAGAAAAGAACGGGAGGAAAGAGAGATGAACGACGAGGACCTAGAGACGATTGATGAAGTCGGCGAGGAAGAGAGTGAAGCCAAAGACGAGGACGAACGAGACGAACCGAGTGAGGACGACGTGGTCACTGAGCAGATAGATCAGGGAGCACAGCAATCCCGAGCACAAGTGGCTACGGACAGAGTGAAGCCAGCAAGAAGAAACTCCGACCGAGTGGAACCCGCGAGAGCAGAAGGTGCACATCCGGAAGAGCCCGTCAGGGATCCAGCCAGAGAACGAGAGCAGCGGCGCCAGCAACTCAGAGCGGAATTACGAAACGAGTGGGGCATGTGTTGCACGACCTCCGTTTCATGCTACAAGAGCTGGAAAGACAGCCTACATGCCCGGAACGCCGATACAACCGCGCAGACATATGACCTTCCCAGCGGAAATCATATGCTGTGTGTTCTGCGACGCAATCCAACAGCACTATAGCGACTTATGCAATAATGAAAGCAAGGAGACATTTCCTCGTTGAATGCGAAAGATGTCTGAAGTGCCTCAGGGAGAACTGCAGAGGGGGCATAAATTGCCCAAGGAGAAGCGCGTCATGCGTTTGTTCCGGCATTGGACATACAGCTGACATACATAACGAGTGTTCCCATCACGCAGCTGTATGTCCAATGTTGGAGCTAACGAGAGATGTCCAGGACTGGATGGAAAGACTGCATCATAGCCAAGAGGAAACGGTGAACAAAATCAGTTGACGCCTACCGAGACTAGAGCGATTCGACGCAGAGCAGCGGATCTACGACGCGGGGAAGGGGGAGTATCGCGGAACCTCCGCGATCCTACAACGCTTAGAAAACACATTAGATGAAGGAAGTGTACGGCTTCGAAAACGATTCACCATGATTGACCACATAAACACGGTTTCCTAACTTACTGAGGTATTACGAAGGTAAAAGATGTCGCTTTGTCTCATTCTCGTCAATTCGAAGAAGAAGAGCCCCTCCATTCGATTCCTTTCATGGTACAAAAGAGGTCATTGAAGTCTTGGACAGCCATGGCATCCTTATTCAGTACACATAGAATTTTTGAGACTTGTACGGCAACTCCACAACCGAAATTTCACTATTCTAGGAGAGCTGGAAGAGCGTCCGACAGAGTTATAAAATTTCATCTTAAATATACGAGGCCACTTTCGATAACGCAATGTGAAGAGATGGGATAACGTGAGAGTTGTTGGTAAGCAGCTAAACTGTTTCCGTTTTGCTAACCACATCGTTCGAACTCTACCATGATCCTCTCGGAAAGCTCCCTAGCCGAATTTGATCATACATGTAAAAGGATCGGTCAGTTGAATCGAAGTAAAGAAGTTCATAAAGAGCGAATGGGTCTCTACGTTCACGCCCAATGGAACGAATATATCCGGATGCTTCAGCTATGTTTGCTTAGGTTGGAAAACGAACCAAATGAATGTTGGACAAGAGGGACTTGTTAGGGGTAGAAAAACATCGGAAATATATGTAGTGAAAAAGTCTAGGAATTAGAAACATCCTGCTCCCATGCACACTTTTAACCATGCTGTCTATGACATTGAAGACTCCATCAAAAGGGTGATGTTAGAAGCATCCAGCTCCACGCAATTGAGAGAAAGGAACGAATGCAAGGAGAATGGACGTTGAATGGACATTTGTCACATGCAGGTGTCAAATTGTTGTAGCCAAGCAAGTTTATCTAATTCTAATTATCCAAAAGGAAAATGAACTTGAACGATAAGAAACCCACGATAGTATTCGCATTGGTTGCCCTTCTGTGCTCACTACTATATCGTTGTCAATATCAATGTTACCGTCAGCATCACATAAGGATCGGAGATTTTTTTGCTCGTTAAAATCGAATTTGGTCCCTTGCACAGGTAGAATGTCACCTGAAAAAAAGCTATGAATTCTTCATAGTATACTGTACAGTAGCAGTCACTAGTTTTGGTGCTCACTTCGCTCGCGCCCAGTGATCAATGAAAACTTCAACCAGAGGCACCTCGTGCGAATTTCTGCCACAGAATTGAACGTTTTCTACGAACGTTCTTTTCGTTTTTTAGAAAAATAAGAAATATTGACGTGTTGCGCAGTCGGTAAGAGGTTCTGCTGCTACAGCATGATCGATCGTAAGCTCAAAACTGCACTAGTACGTTCCAAACCTTTCATCTCTCCGGAGTCCAAACTTGTCTGGAAGTATAAAAACACTAACTTTACACATCTTATTCATCTGCTGATCCCCACAAATCATACGTATGTACAGACGCTTTCATAAGGATGAAACGATTCATGTAGCTATCGCGACCATGAAACGATTCACAACGTCTCATCTGCTTCCAAACAAATTCGACTACAATTACTGAGCGGTGCTAGTGGACCAACAATCTTGTTGCTTCTAATTTTCTGCGTCGACGCACCCATCTTATGCCATTGAACCAGCCTCACAACATTTAACCACTTTATGATGCCGATGTGAAGATGTTGGATCCGCCCTACATCAGTTCACCACGTTCTGGCACACGCGCCCCAACTCAATGTAGTGGGGCAGGTCCAACCACACTTCATCACTACTCTCCAGGCCGTGCGCTCCAAATCGACGTCTCTATGAAGTCCTATTTGACTCTATAGATACGTCAGCTCTATTTCTACAATTCACGGAATACATGTTGTAATTCACGCCTAACTCCCTACAACCCAATTCTACCGATCCATAGCACTTTCGCGTCAACTCAACATTACGGGACCCGCCTCACTCTAGCTCTCTAACACCCGCAGAGGAAGCTCGGGACGTGCGACCAAGTCCTACTCCATTTCAGCACTCTCTGGCATGACCGCCTTGAATCTGACAGAGCGGGACCCATCTGACGGTTTTCTGGGATTCCGTTACATATCAAAAAGGTATACATATGCACAAATACTCCTGACAAAAAAGTTTTCAGCAGGCCCGTAAGTCATTGTAAGGCTGCACGGACGATCATAAACTTTAAATGAACTCTGAATTGAAATGAACGCGACGAGGCATTAAAAGCGGATTAATTAACGCCATACACCTCATCCTTTACTCTTTAATCTACCCGACAGATCATATGGATTTTAGTGAGTTACGATTTCAGATTGATCATTCACTGTAGTACATATTTTTTTTAAGGCAGAAAAAGAAATGGCTACCTGTTGGATAGTTGTTTTCATCCGTTGGAAGATACATGTTAGCATGAAAATGAAGAAGATGATCTTTTACGGTTTCCTGCAAGCAAAAAGTGGTGAATCCAGTGACATTCTCTTTACAACTTTTTCCCTCTAGGACATCCCTGCCACGTTAGACGTTTAAAAACTAGCAGGGAGGAAAAACAGCTTTGGAAAATAACAAACAAACAAATCATCAACCTTTGTGAGTTTTGTGCAACATACTGCTCACAAAGAGAACCCTTCAAAGATAGAGATAAGCCGAATTTTCGCGGAAATTTTAGTTGTGCGATCAAGGAGCCCTAGCAGTTATTTTTATATGGATATGTTGTGTCTCATCAGTCATACATCTGGGGAAAAAAGAGGAAGATTTCTCACTGTCCATAGCAGGAAAATGATCTGTCCATCCACCACCCGAATGTGCAAGGAAAACGCCAACTTTGATCTATAAAGCTCAGGCGAAATTTTAATGAGTTATGTCCTTTGTTTTCTTCGCTTGTGGTACATCTATGGGTATTTTCAAACAAACAAATACAGCCAATTATGCTCAAAATGCAAGCTGCGCTTCTACCTATCCGCAGTTCGCCCCATCATAATGTACGCATCATATCATGACTTGTGCAGCACCGTCTACGGTGATGGAGAAGCTTGACTGCACGGAAATGAAGCTGCTTAGACCCCTGCTTGCTAAGCAGCTTCTTTGGCCTAGCGTGCCACAATGAAGAGCTTTACGCGGATGTCGATGTGGTGTACTGTCGGATGACATGTGGAAGATGTCAACATCTTGCACCGCCATCGAAAGTGGCTAAAGTAAATCTGACTGAGGTGATGAAAGAGATCCTGCGGACACTCGATGTGGATAGGCAATTCAGGCGAGACGCAAGGTTTCCCACCATATGGAATAGTGACGAATGGATCGGTTCTGTGCAAGCTCTCGCAGAAGATTGAGAAAGTTAGGCAGAGCTATGTTCAAGGATGTTCAGGACCTCGGCAAAGGTACGGTCAGGCGATGAAATCGGCCCGCCGATTAGGTCAAGTAAGTTATGCTCAAAGTAATACTTAGACACTTTCTGATTCAGGTAATCTATAAATCACCAAGGGAATTTTTAGCGATGAAATTCGTGCGATCCTTGAGAGGTCAAACGCCGATGATACCGCTGAGTGTTCGGCGTTTTTGACCACCCTTCACTTCAGACGCTGAAAAAAAGCTCTTTAACCAGAAAGTTTGCGGGAAAGCCTTGAAATTGGTCTCTGTTCTGACTGCGTTCTTTTGCTACTTTTTTTTCCTTCAGAAGAAAAAACTAACGAAAGGTTTTGCGGTCTTCTTGTTGAAGGATTCAGTAATACATGTAGAGAATATTCATATTTTATTTTATATCAACCCGGATCATGTTGTTGTTACACATTCCACCCTTCTATGTATCGAATTCATGTTGCTACTCTTGACTACGGATGGCTTCACACCAGAGAACATGTTGCAACATTAAAATAAGAATAGAGGTTAAAAATTAAAAGATGGATAGTTTTGCCTTTTTCTAGACGAGCCAATTTTAGATCGGTCTCTCCAGTGGCTTTTCGGTATGGAAAGAAAATCGATCCAAACTAAATAAGATGAAAATGTACTGAGAAGTAAATACAATTAGCAAATAAATTGAAAAGTTGCAAAGTCAAAAGACTCTTTCAGAAGACGTAGATGTTCTGGCGATTGTGGAGCGGAATTCTTTTGAACGGACTCCAGTAACGAGTTCGGAACTCGTTTTCTTGTGAGTAACCGTAAATTACATAGCGTTGACGCTCTCATCCAGCAAAATGAACGAATTTAAATATTTAGACTGTATAGAATTTAGTCCTTTTCAAATATTCACGCGTCTTCGTCGGCAAAATCTATGTTCAATTTTGTTGGGACTTTTGCGGATCCATTTAGTGAGGTCCGTCCCCAAATCTCTCCAAGAAAAGGTAGCTTGAACCAAAAGGAACCAAAAGCACAACAGTTGGATGGATTTCAGAAGCAGTTGAAGAAATGCAATGAGAAAGCGCATCCAACAGAGTTTGTGACTTGTAGAACCGTAAGAAAACCCGGAATGGTTGTTTGAAGGCAGAATATCACGGAATTGGCGATGTTTAGATCTCTCTTAGAAAGGGTAGCGTTAGTGGTGTAGATTATGAGTGTATGGGTGATCACGCTCAGTTCCCCCAATCATTCTGAGTAACGATTCTCACTTTCGAATTGTCTGACAACGCACCTCATAACGCGCCACCTTTGCACGCACGCACCGGTTCCCTCAGCAACATGTTCATTTGTTTTGTTTGAATAAGCTACTGAGAAGACGTGATTTTCGCGTCTGCTCAATCGAGAACTTGGTACACGCGCAGGCGTGGCCCGTTATAAGGTGCTTCGTAGGAGAATTCGCACATGAATGTAGTTTCGCACGCCACTTTTCATGAATGTGGGAAAATGGAGCGTTGTCACTCCCATACTCGTAATACATGTACACATCGAACTCTATGCAGCTTAACTTAACTTTAACTTATGAAAAAACACACAAGATATTAACAGTAATCCAATAACCTACCCTCCCATCCAGATTCCAGTAACTATGGTTGGTGAGATTCAAAACACCCGGAGCGGTACAGGTGGCTCCATGTTCGATCACGAGTTGATTTCGGTCATTAACGGTGTAGGTGACCTAAAATTACAACTTTAAGGTTCTCTACTCCTCATCTTTAATATTTCCTTTCCTATACAAAGGGAAAAAATCAAGAAAAAAAGAACATACATCTATTTTAGCATCTCCAGGTAATCCATCCTTTTCTTCATCCGTCCACATTCTGAATGTAACAGATGTTGGCGTTTGGCGAACAACTTCCCATTCTTTCTGGAAAATCCACACAAAAATCCAGCGTTGACGATTTACCTTTTTTAGAGAAGTTGAAAATTAATAGACTCGACGAAAACTGCTTCCAGTCTAGTTTTAAAAGATCTGAAAATTTTTTTTTCTTGCTAAAACTGGGTCGACCTGTTGCAAACTCGTCTTGCAACGCATCCGATTAGATAGCGTTTCTAGGAAATGAGACAAATTTTCACGTATGTCTAAGAAAAACTCACCAAAGCGATTCCTTGAGGACCACTATGTAAATTATGAGGTGGGCAGTTGATGGGGAGTTCATATTGTTTGCCGTCAAATGTGAAGCGACCATTACCGACTCTGTTGCAAATTCGGCCGACTGTTCGTCCAATGTAGGCGGTATCTTTCTTGTAGTCTAAATATAAATATTATCAGGGTCGATCGTTTATTTCCTGTAGAAATCAATTGATTGGATTGAAAAGCAGAAGAGAAAGATTGCAGAGTTGGGACTGGGACCCATAAACCGATCGAACTTGCACCAACGAAAAGAAATGATGAATATTTGATGTGGTCCACTTATTCGAATTTATTCACATACGAAATTTGACAGATTTTCTCTTTTGAATTTGATAGAATACTAAAAAAAACGATGCTGCGGCTGGAAAACAACTAATCGTAACGAATAGTGGAATGACAAAACGCAGTCGAAGTAACACGTTCATATCTGTATATTCGAATGGTCGAATTGTCGAGTATTCAAGAGCTCCGAACTCAGGACATTCAAGCTAGAATAAATCCGGAGCCTGGGCATCGAATATTACTCGTTTGGCGGATTACGCATCAAGAGTTCCACAAATTATCGATGTTCGAATATTTGAACATCTTTGATCAAATGTTCCAAATGATTCAAGGATTGAGACTAAAGAAGGGACATCAAAATTAATAGAATTTCGGCCTTTACAGAAAATGAATTGTAAAAGAGGAGTAAGTTGTAATTTTGTTTCAATTTTGTTAAGTGGTAGAGAGGGAGATGAAGAAATAAGAAATAAAAAGAATTAATTTATGAATTATGAAGAAATAAGAAATGAATTATGAAGAATTAAGAAAAAAGACATAAGAAATGAATTATGAAGAAGTAAGAAACAAGAACAAAGAGAAAATATTGCAAAGTAGAAAAGAAGCGAAGGAAAAAAAAACTCTGTTTTTATCGGAATAGTAGAAAGGTAAAATGTGACCAAAAGACCAAACGACACCTTTAACATCGCTGAAACCTAACACCACATCTACTGGATTTGAATAACGATCCTTAACGAAAAGTGACGTCAACGTTGCGCCAAGTGGTATGAATTGAGCTGTGAGACCGGACGTTGAACTGATTTCGATGAATGGTGCGGTTGGCCTGAAACATGGTCGGATTTGAGCGAGGCACTACCTTTGATGGATCCTGATTTTTCTTTAAAATTCCTAGTACAACTTACGCTGCATGTGTGGATGAACTGGAAAGAAGTGATGGTGATGAATGAGCTGCTATTTTCAAAAACGACATAAACCTTCGTGATTGGAATCGAAGGTGAGGGATCAGACGTTGATGGATTGTGCACTAATGGAAGTTGAAGATAAAGTCGGTGGAATAACGAGTGGAAGGAAATGATTCGGAATCGAGTTGGGTGAGGAAGCAAAAAAAAAAGGTGGGAAAAGAAAAGAAAAGAAGGAAGCTTCCACATAGTTACTGTACGCGTTGATGTCAGAAGAAGCACCATTTTGAGGTTTTGAGGGGAAAGCTGCAACCAGAACCACACAGAGCTTCTGCTCCCAAACAAATAATAAACCTATGCCACCACTTGGAAACCTGTTTGGTAAAATCCTGATTGATTGATTTAAAGGGAACGAGATAAGAGATCATTGACCGATTTACAAGTTAAAAACGGTCACCACAAATCGGATTCGATGCCCCTGACAAGGCAAAAATATGCATTTAATAAATAATTATGTAATTAATAAATGATAAATAATAAATAATAATATAATAAGTGAATAATCTAATTAAATACAAACGCATTTACTCTGTCGAAAAAAATTTAACTTTATTTTTTGCATCACAGCTGCAAGGCCTACAGGCCTAATGGCTGACAAATATTGAGAGTTGACAGACTCCTCGTTCCTGGAAAACAGGATTTCCTTTCGGAATGACCATATTAATTAAAGGCATCACCCCACGAATATGAAGTGGTACTGATTTCAGGTGGGTCACGCCTATACGGGGTCGTAGGTTTTGGAGAGGAGGTGATTCCGTCTATTTCTTCCTGATTGCCGTAAAAAACGGCCCGGAAAATGAGGCGCGCGCACAAGGCTGGTGCGCTCCCATCGAACTCGTCGTAGAAAATAGCGCGCCGAAACGCATCTTCCGGCCTGTTTTTACGCCAATTATCAAGAAATGGACGGAATCACCCACCTCTCCATAATCTACGATCCCGTATACGAATACTCCACCTGAAATCCGTACTACCTCAGATTCGTGGGGTGATGCCTCTAAGTAATATTTCTTCTAAACCGATGATTTCACAGGAATTCCACCTTTTTATGAAATTTGAAAAAAAAAACTTCATTGAAACTCATGTTCAAATTTCTTTTTCAGATCTAGGTGTTTGGACTTCGGTAAAATTTTGATTATTCAATAGGAATTTGTTTCCGAAAGCAAAAAAAAAAATAAATAAAGAAAGAAATGAGCGCGATTTTTAAATCTTAGCAGTATTTTCTATGTAGCTCTTTGGACACCAAATAAATATCTAATACTTAAATATCTTTAGCGTTTTCTATTGACCTTCAAAATATTTTTATAGCCAACTTAAACAAAAATATTAGGATTGACCTTACTATAATAAGACACCTCAACACGTCTCTAATTTTATACTTTATTTTTCTAGATTCATCTAAAAGTCCCCAGATTGACCAGAAACCGATTCGTGATCGATCTTAATAATAACTTGTTTTTTTTTTCCAAAATATCATCATATGTTGATATTTTACTCCAAATATCAACATTAAAATGGAAATCAGAAGCACTAAGCAAAAAAAGGTGTAGGGAACAGGAAAGTTATCGGGAACAACGTGAACGTGTAGGAAAGACGTCCATCACACATGCAAGATCTGCCACGCAGTTGTTTACGATCTGATTTTGATCTTTGAACTGTTTTTTTTTGCAAAATGTGTGTATGTAGTAAAAATACTTATAGTATAACAATAGCCACATTAGTAGTGACTACTATACTAATAGACACTAGTAGGGATACTGGTAATCAAAGTATGTATAATCTCTCTGATCCCTGCCACAACCAATGTTTCAGCACCGGATAAACCAGTCTGAACATCCGGCTAAAGCCGGACTTCCCGTAATTTTGTATCGTAGAATTAAAATTGTATTGTTTTCAAACAGTGTTTCCTTCTTCTTCTTCTTTTTTTTTGAAATATACACAACGATGGAAGATTTCATCGATGTCTTTTTGCAGTCATTTTGGTATAAAAGTCTGAATATTCTTCATTTTGAGAAAATTCAAACTTGATTTTACATCTGTACTCCTTCGATACTCCGGAAATCTAAAAAGAAAATAGTCCGGGATATTAGACAAAGCTCTCGCGTCATTCCACTCAGCAATTAAAGGCATCACCCCATGAATCTGAGGTGGTACGGATTTCAGGTGGAGTATTCGTATACCGGGATAGTAGATTAAGGAGAGGGGGGTGATTCGGTCCATTTCTTCCTAATTGCCGTAAAAAACGGCTCGGAAGATGCGGCTTCGAGCGTTCTGGGCCACTTTTTTCTACAAGGAGTTCGACTGGAGCGCGCCAGCCCTGTGCACGCGCCGCATCCTCCTGGCCGTTTTTTACGGCAATCAGGTAGAAATGGACGGAATCACCCTCCTCTCCATAATCTACTATCCCGTTTACGAATGCACCACCTGAAATCCGTGCCACCTCAGATTCGTGGGGTGATGCCTTTAAGTTGCAAATTTTGATTGTATTTGGTACATATTAGTCATATTTCTGTTCACAGAGTTGATGATTGGAAGCAAATGATCCATAAATGATGCAAGCGAAAAAAACGTAGAGGTATTTTCAGCAACAGGAAGCGATGACAACGCGAATTGTTGTCTTCTTCGAAAGAAAACAAAAAGTATATCGATCCAAGTAGAATGAAGAGTGCGTAATACAGCGACAAGAATAGAAAGAGAACGAACAGAATAGAATAAGAGAGAAATAAAAATTTTCCATCGAAAAAAAAAAACAAACAAAGGAGTGAAAAAAAGTTTTCGACTGGAAAACAAAAAACTAGCCGAGTTTTTGATCCTAGCAAAAATTTCGAATCTCAGACCAATCAACTCATGGTCAATTTCGGAAACCTACTGTTGTACCGACAAATCTTGAACTCTACCAAATTTGCATGGAACAGTTTAGAGCGTATCTCAAAAGCATAGAAAGTTCTATTAAATAAATAAATAAACTTAAATAGCAGAAATAAACAGATTTAGATAGCAAGTCCTGTTTTTTTTTCAATACTAAAGAAATGTTCCAGAAGCGGTTATTTTCAAACGAAAACGCCTAGAAATGCAACAGAGGTACTGTTGAATTAATTAGAACAAATAAATGATGTAGAAAGGATCAGGGAAACTAATGATGAAGCCTCTAAACCGATTTGCAGCTCGAAATAGCTCAAAGGTATTGATGTGCTAATAAAATGCTTCACAATATGATCTACAACAAAGATATGATATGTAGAAAACGATAATATAGATAATTAGAAGAAAAAGAACCTCTTAATTATTGCTAAATTAATCACTTAAGTCAAATTTTATTTCCTCTACCTAATAAAGTGCATAAAGTGCACGGATCAATCCCTATGGGGATGCGCCTACGCCATCGGCTTCAACTCAGATTTCGTTTGAGGTTCCTGAACCCACGTGCGGCCCTACAATCGCTTGCGGGGGCGAGCCGATGTGCCAAGTCAGTGTTTTATCCTTCCAGAAAAGTCTGGCACCGATTTATTGAGCCCGGAGGGATGAAATGCTTGCTTTGCACCAGGACGGATTCGAACCTCCGATCGATTGCAGCCACAGCGGAACCTTTCACCGACTGCGCTACACCGCCCTTTCCTCCACAGAATATCGGTACTAATATTTTGAATTGAAACCGTGAAACCCCGATCCCCTATCCTGACATAAATTTACAAACGTTCCTGCAGATTAAATGAATAATGACATGAAATTCTTCTGGATCTTCTGTCAAAATAACAACAATTTGTTCTATTACTTAACAATTTCCATTTTTAAAAAAAAAAACCTAAATTTTATTTTCTCAAGAATGATAATCGTTAAGAAAAAAATCCATACCCAGAAACAGTTTCGTTCATGGTAGGGAAGGGCAAGAATAAAGTGGGACGATCTGAATTTCTGCCGTAAATAAATTGCCGGATAAATTTATGGAAGAATTCAAATCATCAATAAACATGATGTTGCGAATACGGAATGTGCTATTGATGGTAAGGAATGCGAAAAAGGGATGGAGAACTAGAACGACACGAATGATATCTGAAGACAAGTCACACAAGTTTTCTGAAGTTTTTCGTAGAAACGGAAATAATTCTTCAATACGACTCTCGCGAACGTTTTTTTTTTTCTTATTCACGTGAAGACAACCGTGGATTCTGCACTTTCCAGAGGAAAATAGCAACGATAATGTTCATAGATCATGCTATGTTTCGAGGAAGTGTGCGCCAATGAGTGGTACCACAAAAAAACTATTTTTGACAGAAATCGGAAAAAATACTCGGAATTTTAGATTTGACAAAGTCGACTGGTATTAATAATAATACAGTAATGTAACTAATATTATTAGTAATAATGTAATATAATTTATATTTATATTAGTGGTACTCGAAAAAGTCTCCGCTGAATTCGAATAATCAGTTCATTCATTCACCACAAAAATCCGATCATTCAAGATTTTCGGATTCTCATGTGGATTTATTACTATGTATGTACCCGAATGCAATAATTAAGGAGTAAGTAAAGACATAGAAGAAGATAAGATAAGGTGAAGGGCTGCTTAGAAAAGCAGTGGAAGGAGCTGTAGATTTCAAGAATTTTCCAGGTAAAGTTAGCTTTTTTTACATGGTTGTAATTCGAATTAAAAGCAAGAAACACTACTACTAGTAAATATTTTGAACAGTATAAAATAATAGAAGAGCAAATAATAAATTAAACAAAGGGATCAACTAAGTATGTAATATGGTCACATGACGGCTTCGGTAGAGCTGATAATTCTCTCCTTGGAATCCAGAAAAAAAAGACAAGAGTAGGACAAAAACAAAGGACATAGAAGAAGATAAGATAACGTGAAGGAATGCATAGAAAAAGAAGTAGAAGAAGTTGTTTTTGTAAATCAATGCTACACTGATTTGCAAGTCTGAATGCATTAAGTCCATCCAGAGTCAGAGCTATCAAATTCTTCCGAAAACTACCTTTAATAGGGATTCCCTCCGTGTAAACCCTGAGACATGATTCATTATAACCAATGAGTATCTGCCAATGATGCTTATTGATCTCTTGTTATTCGATCTATGATCATTTGGTTTGAATTTAAATTGACTATTTTTTAATATTTTATTATTTATTTAATTTATTGTCAATGAGGAGAAGAACTTCGAAATAAAAGGATTTATTGCAAAAATCGTTAACTAGAAAAAAAATCCGCTGTTGGTTTTGCTTTTCTTCCCAGAACGTCACACGAAAATGTATCTACTTAATGCTGGAAATACATGGAAATTCCGAAAGAAGAATTCTAAGAAATTCACGCAAAAAGAAGTAGAAGTAGTCGTGCATTTAGGGAAAAATTTGTTAGGAAAATATATAATTGTTCATACATCTTCCCAAACAGGCATACACTAGGCAAATTTCGGAGACAATTTCGGATACATAAACAGACAAGTGCAAATAATAATAAGTACACGCATGTGCCCAAATATATACAGTATATTCTTCTCTTTTTTTCATTTTTTCCCACTGTATAAAAAAGATAGTGCAAGAACTTCGGATTATTTACTTTGAATTATTTAATAATTGGTTTCTTTAATTGAGCTCTTTCCTAATTCTTCAAAGCCGGAAATGGTGAAATCGAACGTGATCTCACCCTTTCAGGCCCTGAAGAAGGCGACATTCCCGAAACGTTAGCCACGAATAAAGGATAATAACAACCTCGTCGCCGGCTAAATCAAAGAAACCAATTATTGAAATATCAACATGCCGAGGTTTATTGAAAGTCGTACATGGAGACTTTCTCGCAACATTCAAATTATTTAGTTCAAGTTGCCTCTATTACTTTTTTCAACTAAAATCCCCCGACATCTTAGGTGACTAACAGTAAAATATTGCCAATAAAGTAAAAAGTTATCAAAATAAGGCAAAGTTCGTAAAATTTTAATTTTACTTCTAATTTGGGAAAAGAAATTAGTTGTTTTGAATGTCAGCATGTCAAAAATTCACCCCATGTAACTGCGGAGGGCTGTAAAGTGCAAAGTCGCTGTCCTTGTCAGAAGGATAGATATGATATTGCAGGAAATAACAGGAGCAATGACATATTTTTATATTTTATTTTGTATATTTTTCTATTTCTGAACTTTGCTTCTAAATTTACCCTAATTTTCAGTGAGAAAACTTCACCAAAATTCCAAAAGTACAATCCTAGAGAATTTGTTTGCCATCTGACAGTCTTAGATAATTTCGATGTGACTAAAAGCCTATTTCCGAGAATATTTGATTCATAAGACGTTTTTGCTGGTTTCTTCTCGAACTTTCCACAATTTTCCCTAATTTTTTTAGAGCCACCCTGTGGTAACGTAGTTCAGCTATTTTCTCAAGGTCAATCAACGATTCGGTCATGATTCCAAATGATGTATGAATGCTACCGCAGCGCTGATAACGGCCGTGGGTGCGTGTAAAGAGGGTCCCGGCGGAATTTCCAGCATGCCCCGGTCATGCCTCGTCAGAGCAATTAGCGATGGTGCGTATCCTAAAGAGATTCACTTTCGTTGGCACCTAAATAGCTGACTCTGCTTACCTACCGCTAATCATTCGCTGCATCACCGGCTACGATATAATTCACTATCTGTTGAATTGTTCCGGAGAATCAAACACATTCACTGCAATTTTGTAACGTGAGGTGATCTCAATTTAGTAATCGTACCAGAAGCAAGAGGAATCCTCACGTGAAGTATGAGATAAGTATGTGTCTAATAGCTTCGAATTACGTGAAAATTTTCCTTAAAACGGAACTTTCCAGCTCTCAAAAGTAATGAGAACTAACGTTATCCTGTAACTCCCAAGCTTTTTTGTAGCCTAACTTATTTCTGGACAGAGGGACCTTCTGCATCTCTGACCTCCGGGAACTTACAGGAAGAAAAGAGTTCAAATTTGGTAAGATTTCTAGACTTTCTGAAGGTGATATAAAGACAAACTCACTGCCTTTCTTTATTAGAACACCATGCGAAATCCCATGTACTTCTATCTAACGCTATTATTCTTTGACTTATTCGGTAATTTTGACAACTCACACCACTCTTCTTTGCATATTTCCTTGTAACTGTGCAGTTTTCTGCGTCTCTGTGGCAGGAAGAACATCTATGGCGGTTGTCTGCGTCTTCATGAACGACTGGAGCGTGACCTCGTCGAGATATGTTCGCGTATCCGCCGGCATATCCACTGGGCACCTTATGTCTCGGAGGCATTCGCGGAGAATCCGCCGGGACCCTCTTTACCGTTACGGCCGTAGCAGCAGCATCGGAAAGTGTCACCGTGTCAGCTGTTTAGGAACCGAGAGGTAGCCGGGAGGAACAGTTCCTTATGACATTCTACCTACAGTAATAATTAAGTAACCTTCTATAGCAGCTAAGATTGCCTATGGGCACGCCCATTATGGGGGATTTATGACATAGTTGGGCTTGGATTAAGGGAAGAACTTGCTGGAATTAACCTCATAGAGTTCTTCCCTATATTATATATCGTTTAGGACGTATTTCACAAAGAGCACAGTAAAAACGAAAAAAAAGTTCTTCGAGAGGCAAAACGCTCATACCCACTATATTTGTCCTTGGAGAGATAAAACAGTGGGAAAGTATCCATCGGCGACTTCTTTTTCCAAAATTATCTCGTCAAAATTGACAATATTAACTATTTTACGTCTTATTTTAATATTGTTACTAGCCAGTATTAATCGGTACAATGGTACATCGTTATGAGACCTAGCCGCTTGTTCGATAAACATTTCCAATACCAGAACGAGTGGATACATATATTCCGCTGGATGACGATGTATTTATCTTAGAAAGCAAATTTTTAGCAATTTTTTATTGGGCCACCATGTATCCAGCATAGCTCCATTTATCCGCCACCGCGTTTTTTTTCCTAATAGATATATAATATTGGATTCGAGGTCAGGAATCAGAGGACTGGAGGAAAAATTTGGTCATCAGTTCCTAATTTAATTCTACACCAACGAATTTTCAATGTAATTTATGGATACCAAAAGAAAACTCGGTGAGGAAAATAAGAAAAAAAAGCTTTGAAAGCGTGCGGCCTAGAATGCAAGCGGTCAAAATCCATAGCTAACTCCGTAGATGGTGGATTTTGCGAAGGATGAATGACCTGACTTTGAAAAACAAAAAGAATGCGATGCACCCACATCTGAGAACGGTAAAATATTCGTAAGATTAGCGCTATAGCAGAGAATTAATAATATAAGCACTTAAAAAATAACAATAATAATAAGTACAATAAAGAAAGAACTAATATATTTATATACAATACATAAAGTGTTAAATTTTCTAAATTAGAGGAAACTTTCTTAGCAAAGTGATATTATTTGTTCACTATGTATATTCAACGACGAACCGAATCGATCAGCAATAGAGATTTCAGAATTGTCGGAAATTTGTATTAACGGCAATCAGTGACCAGTAATGCACTAACAGAACCAGTTTAATTTTAATCACCGAAAATTGTTGTTCGCAAATTTGCGTCCGAATCTTCAGGGATCGGATGAAAAATGATGGAACATCAGGATAGTGAATGAGGTGACACTTCATTTAGCGAACACACAGCGTTCGAGCGCATAAAAATCTCTACCAACGCGATACGCTGCAAATTTTGATCAATTTTGATGTAGAGACGATTTTCCGGGATCGTTACAATCGTCGGCCTCGGGCCCTAGTGCACCAGAAAGATAAAGGGGACATTAATAATTAATTGACACGATTTCGTTATCTAACGCAGCAGTGACTTCATTTCCTGTCCACTTCTACTCCTTTCGTCTCCAAAATTTTTTAACCTTTCTGGACCCACGATTAGAACCACCGTTATTCGGATTAAGACGTTAGCAAACGAGCTTTTCCTTTCTTATTCTTAATCCGAACAACGTTGGTTCCTTAATTCTTTTATAAAGAGGACATTTTTAGGATTGTTATGGTGCAATACTATGCGAAACCTGTAGAAGTACAAAAAGTAAGGCTTCGCTATGAATATACGGGAAGCAAATCCAGGAAAAAGATAAGATCCGAGTGGATCTGACGCAGGTGAAGAGAAAAAAGTGCAGCAACTGTGGACGAACGACGCACAGAAATACGCGCGTACAGAAATAGAGACAGTTCGGACGATATCAGCGGCGACGGCGGCGACCGAAAACATCATTGAAACCGTAGAAGAGGATTTCTGTCAAAACACCCGTGTCGGTCAGGCGTTGATGGGACGGTGAGGAACAGAAAAAGAGTTCGATCAGTGCACGTGACCGGACGACGCTTTTATCGCTACCGAAATTTCCAGAAAATCGAACAAAACTAGCAAAAAAACGAATCAATGCATGCGTTGAATAGGCGCTGTTTATAACCGGTTAACTAACGTTTGAAAAAAAAACCACCTTTTCATGTAACTTTCCGTATCGTCCGCACATTCATCAACGACGATCATTGTTGAAGGAGGGGAAAAAATCTACGCGGATCTCACTGGAGGAAACCAGCAGCGTACGGCGTGGATTGCTAGGAAATCGATAAGAAGTGCTGGTCACTATCGCTCTCGCCGGCCGTTTGTCTGCCGGGATCCGTACTTACGCAGATCCGTTGATGTTATCGGAACACCCAAGAGGCTAATACAGAAATTTTCACTCCATATATAGCATATTTACAGAAAAAAAAAACAAATGCAAAATATCGGGTAAAAAAAAAACAAATACGGAAAGAGGAACAACACCAGCTAACGAACACCAGCTGAGATCAATCAACTGGACAAATAATCTATCGAAGATAATCCATAGAGATCAACACACACGCACACATACACACACATAGAAATCACAGAAGACTTTGGCTTAATGGCACGATGATCGACGAAAGTTTCAGCTCAGAACGGTACCGACGTCTTCCTGATCAATGCCATTTCGATATCCAGATCTGGTCCGCCGTCGATATCTACCTTAGTGACCTGAAATTGAGGATTTTTTTCAATGAGAAGAAACTGATGGGACAGAAAGAAGAGAAGTAAATCATTCTTGCCAGTTTTTTGTGGATTTAGCTGCAAAAAAAAAACTCCCTTAAAAATCCTTTTGTTCCCCTTATTTGCGGAATAAATAAACAAATAAAATGAAGAGTAACTTTCGCTGAAAAAAGGTGGAGTGTTAATAAAAAGTGACAGTTGGCAGTGCGGACAGAGCAGCTGAGACCACAATAAACAGAGCTGAACATATTTTTATCTTCTTTTTTGACTGTATAAATATTTATAAAGGATTGTAGAAGTAGCGATGCAGGATTGAAAACAGCGGAAATTTTTCGTGAGAGTAAAAAAAGTTTCTTTTTTAAGGCAGATCAAAGTTCATCTTCGTGAAGTTTATTATCGTACCGCAATTCTTCTAGTAATATTTTAATTGTAAAAATAATTGAAATGCATGGAAAAAAGAAAGAAAAAAGAAAAAAGAAATGTAAAAATGTAAGTTCGAATGTAAAAATTGTAAACTGTAGTTCCAGATGTGATTTAGAATTGAAAAATCTAACTGTAATTGTAACGGAAATTGTATTGTATGTCTTTTTTGGTGGAATCTTGAAAATTTCTCGATCTTTTCGGAATATTACATACCTCTCTATGGTTCTTCGTTAAGCGAAAGATTTACGCTTATCCGCGTCTTTATTGTCTTTTTTTCTCATAACTCGCCTCAATTTGATTTTTTAAAAATTATATGCGGATATTCAATCGATATTGTGAGCAAGAAAACTATCGATTGAGCTCAAAAAAAAAAAACTCTCGGAGCTCAGCGCTCAGAGATTTTCGAAAAAATCATGTTTTTTAAATTATTTATGGCTACACAACAAGCATGGATGAGTCCAAGATGATTGCGCCCTCGGCTAATACGATGCGATGTGAATAAATTGTTTGAAAAATTAAATTATAGTTACACATTCCTAATGTGTAGGTTATTGCGAACATTTTGGTACATTTCTTCTTATTTTTTTTTAAATTTCTCTCACAGCTTTAGTCCCATTCCTTTAGAGAAGATTAGAAAACTTGACCAAAGTAATATTTTTCCGCCGCAGAAACGACAAAAACTTGTCGCTAAAAAATGTTTCCCCAAAAGCAAATCTGCAAGAGAACTATTTTGTGCACGATGTTTTTTTCTACTTCAACTAGAATTTCTAATTTTTGTATTTTTGTTGTTTCGCTTTAATTTGTTGTGATTTTTTAGACTTGTAAAAGTTTTTTGGAAGGTAATAAGAAAAGTTTCCCTACTGCTTGTATGACAACGTAATAGATTGATTTTCAACGTATGAGTTATTTGAGTTTTTTTTTTCCAAAATATGCCCCAGTTATGATCACTTCTTGAACTTGTCAAACTAAAATCCTTTTATAAAGTTTTACAGGGAGCTAATTTCTTGTACAATACATCGAAAATTTCTCGAAATATCAAAATAAAAGATTGAGTCATAAATAACTTCCTCTCAGGTACATGGTACCTTTTTCTATGGTTTACGCTTACGATGGGTTATCCAAACAAGGGTTTTTTTCTTTGGTATCGCTACTCAGGCAGAACTTCGATTAGTCCTTAGACCTCAGTTTAGTGTTGTGCACGTTCCGTTTGATTTTTTTTTTGTTCACCTTGAAAATGGAGAATCTAAAAATACACTTGGGCCATGTGGTCCTTTGGGAATTTAAGGGCATCAATCCACGAATCTGAGATGATGCGGATTTCAGGTGGAGTATTCGTATAAGAGACCGTAGATTATGGGATGAGGGATGATTCCGTCCATTTCTTCCTAATTGCCGTAAAAAACCGCCCCGAAGATGCGGCGCGGGCACAAGGCTGGCGCGCTCCAGTCGAACTCCCTGTAGAAAATAGTGCGCCAGAACGCCTGAAGCCGTATCTTCTGGAACGTTATTTACGGCAATTAGGAAGAAATGGACGGAATCACCACCCTCTCCATAATCCACTATCCCGTATACGAATACTCCACCTGAAATCCGCACCACCTCAGATTCTTGGTATGCTGCCTTCAAACAAGGTCATGTGCAGGGCTCAAAAAATGCCCAGTGTGTATGGTGGAGGAGTGATAACCACCGATCGAGCGGTGGAAATTGCCTTGTCAAATTCCGTTCTGGACACGTGACCTCGAAAGACGAGGCAGGAGGAGCCGAGGGTCACCGTTCAGCACAAACCCTGCGTCAAACAACGAGAGGGTTAGCAGACAAGCTCAACACGTCCCTATCCCAATGAATCATCATCAAAATAAATCCGTGAAAAGCAAAGTGGAAGTTGTTTTTGACTCAACCTAATGAATAACAGTTTTTTTTAAAAAAGACAGACCTATTGAATATCGTTAATTTAGCGGAAAATTCTGTTTCGTTCAAAATTCTGTCACGGTCTTGGTCAACCTCTACGGAAATCCATAAATATGTGCATTATCATCTAGGCACTCCAGCCAGACAGAAAATTTCTTAGGCTTTTTTCTTTTTCTTTTCTTTTTCTTTTTCTTTTTCTTAAAATTTCTTAGGCCCAGCTTCATATTGCTGCTTTACCTCATTGATTAGTGCATTTGAAAAGAAATGAGCAAGAAGAACAGAAGAAAATTCAAATTAGAAAAATAATTTTCTCAAAATTGTCAGTTTTTTTGTGAAATGCAGTATTTAAATCCATGAAATTGAACATTGAGATCATGGAAGCAGAACTCAATTTCCTGGATGCATCGATTGATTAGTGCGTAACTACTAATCCTTAGCGTAGTCGTAAAGAACATTTTTTTAAGGATTTGAAAAAGAAAGAAATTTTGCAAGCACAGCACTTTCCTCTATCGCTTATTTACTTTAGAGCTCTTCTTTCTTACCAAATGCTAACGCACGACTCGCCTGCTCCTATAAAGGGTGCAATATTTCTCTAGGATTTCTTCCTTCCTAAGGATTGAGCGACTTAAGCAAGGATAAGCCCGTTATCCGGGATAATCTAGAGATGATCCACAGCTAAGTCGGATAATCGTCGGGAAATCCGAGAAAAACTGCTGCGATTGCTAGGAGATTGTGCTTCGAAGAAATGATGTTGTCAAGTCGACCGAAACCTACTTGAGTGCCGTTTGTTGTCCTTATTCGTACGGATTCGCCACGGGACCATACATGAGCTGGTGAGGCTTGAGCTACTTTCTAAAAATTATGTAATTTTTTTTGTTTGATATGTAAAAGCAAAGTAAAGTGTATTGGCGTTGACGGAACCCTACGCGCCGTGCCTACGCGTTCGACTTCAATTCAGAATCATTTGATGAGATGCCAGGGGATATATCAAAACAAGGTTTCCATCCTTCCAAACAAGGCTAAAGTCAATTCATCAACCCGGAGGGATGAAAGGGTTGGCTGGCACTAAGGCGGAATCGAACCTCCGGTCGATCGTGTAGTCCCAGCCAAACCTCTTACCGACTGCTCTACATCCACCCCTATCTTGAATGGTACCGAGAAGTAACAACTAAAACTTAAGAAAAAAAAAACAAGCAAACAGAAAGAAAACCCACTTGTTCGTTTACCAATAGTGGATCCTTAATTTGTGGCGAATCAGGAGGATCTATCAGATCCTCGTCTCTGACTACTGATCGCGTATTAGCTTAAAATGTGCTTGTTGAAAAACCACCAAATCAAGAGTGATTTGAAGAAAAAGAAACTGACTACCGTAGCTCTTATTAAAGGCCGAGAAACTCTTGGATTTGTTCCAAGCAGCACGGGATGCACAGCAGGCTAGGCGACGAAATTCCGTCATTCGGAAGTAACAGAGCGGTTGACAGACAGAGTGAACACCAATGAACACCTAGAAAAGTGATCCTTCGACAAAAAGGATACTTCTATGACTTAAATAATAATGTATGAATGTATTTGAAAATAAGGCAGAAAGAATTTGAGCAGGAAATAGAATGAAACGGTTAGAAACGCTAACCCAAAGCTACTCACGTAGAAACCATGGAAAGTTTCGCCATGTAAAAACCACCGGTACCCGATGACACCGACATTTTCTGTTTTCTAGCGCATTCTCGAAATGGATAACTCAGAATGGTGTTTGTTTGTAGACCGTGAAACTGCCCATGGTTAGTGGAAAAATCCAGAAATTTTCGAGAATTAGGAGGAAATTTGAGGTCGCTTTGTTCTATCTATTTCTTGAAAAGTGTTCGAACAGTGTATCTCTTTTATTCTTCGGAATCAAGTTCATTAATGAGAGAAAAATCTTTTCCTTCAGTTCGAAGACCACCTTTCCAGGATTCAGAGACCTCAGGAGCACTAGCGGCATCAGTTCACCTAACGAACTTACTTCTTACACCTATGGAATTGACGAAACAAAACTGCGTATGAGTAAGTGCAGTAAGTTCCATGACTCTTATGAAAGTAAGAAGTTGCTTTGGGTAAATAATGATTCACGATAGGTAATTTATTACATCACTTCACACCCTTTCTTTTGTCCATGCTGTGGTGTAAAGAGTTGTTTCGTTGGATGAAGTGATGCCTGGGGCGCCGCTAAGGTCTCTGATCTCTTGATTTGAAAAAGAAAATTCCATGCTTTGCATTAACATTTAAGAATCATGTATGCCTCTAACTTCATTTACTTCGAGAAGAAAAAATACTCAGAATTTCCCAGTGTAGAGAAATTCTCCTGACACTTCCTTCAAATCCTACGGTTATCGCGCCGCTTAGGCGTATTGGGACTATAGACTCGAAATCACTCAAAAATGAATGAAAAATGGATAAAAATTAAATGACTCGAAGCCGTTCCTCCTGATTTTAAAAACGCATTAGAAATAGAGTTGTGCTCACCAATTGCTTTTTTTAAAGCAAAAATGAGCCACATATGCGAGTTTCTATCCAATCTTTGCGCTAAAAATAGAAAACAAAACTTATAACTTACGCTAAACTTAAGAAAACTGCTTGTTGCTAAGAAAATTTGCAAACACGTCTCGCGCCGACAAACCTGTAGCCACCACCGTATCAACGTGCTGCTGTGAGTGATTTCAATAAGATGATTAATATGTAGGAAGGCAACCAGTTGAATTCCCGAATATGGACAGAGGAAAAGTAGATCAACGATCAGTACCGTACCGATCACATAGATGTACTTATGTCGAGCCATTGCTTGTATCCTAAATCGTATAGATCAGACGGTTCAGCTGCGCAAAAATCTGGATTTCTCGGATCCAGATCAAAAGAATCACACTCACTTTCTTCCAGAATTATTTGTTCCATTCGTGGTTTTCTTTGAACCTCTATGCTTATAACTACGGCCGTCATTCAAAGTCCCGTTTTCATCTTTGAATCTTCGAATTGTTCGAAGTATAAATGCATAGCAAACCTTAAAGAACAACCAGCAAAAGCTTGTTTAAAAGCTGGCACTTCGCTAGCAGCCGAACGAAAAATCCACATTTAACTGCGAATTCAAATAAACTACTTTTTATCTTAGTAAATATTAGAAGTTGTTTGCAAAAATTCGCTTGTGGTAGAAAAATTTGATAAAGGGCTCCTGAACATTATGGAAGAATTATCCTTGGTATCTTACTTTTAGTCGCAAAGTAGGAAGCGAAACAAGCAGAAAATTGTGGGCGAACAAAGTAAACGAAGGATTTAAGGAAATAAGGTAAGAAATTTAAATTAACAACAAAAAACTGGTAACAAAAAACTGAGGCGTAAAATGACTGAGATGAAGAGAGTTGTGCGAAAAAAATGAAAAAAATTACTGGGTAACACAATGGACGAAGCTGCAAAAAATACAAGTACTAGAATAAACTGCAGAGAAAAAAATTAATGAGAGATGGGGATGAAGGAAAGTGAAGCGATGAATGAATGAATGAATGAATGAATGAATGAATGCGTGATGAGCGTCAACCATGCGAGAGATCTAGATTGTACTTTCCTTGGTTCACAGTACATATTTGTTGCTATGCTCAGTTATCTCAGCCTATCTCCATATTTTCATACAGATAACACTACTGTTTTTTGCTCGGCTATTAGCGAAATAACATTCGCCACTGTGCGTCACTCACCACCACTATGGCGAGGACAAAAAAACATAAAATAGAGATCATCAGCATACTTAACGTGGCAATGTCAATGTGCCAAGGCCTTTCATCTGAAAAGTCCACTTCAAAAAAAAAATAAATACAAGAGAATAAGGTAAACAAACAAATCAACAAAAACAAAATTTACTGGACAAGAACTATACGCACACGGTTAAATCTTGGATGTACATAACTTACCAGGATCCTGTAGATAAGGTGAAGAAGGAGGAACGAGCAGACCTAGACCCATAATGATGCTTATAACCCAACTGAAATATGGATTTAAGCGCATTCAAAGGTTTTTCTTCTGGAAAAATTGCACAGCTTTGAAAAAAATATGCAGAATATCGACCAACCAACAGCTCAATATTCCTAGAACAGCTCTGCGTCGAAAATATCGCCGATAATGTAAAGGATATCGTATTACAACAAATTCATTTGTGGTGAATACTAGTAGATTGAATATTGTCAGTAAATTACAGATACGTAAAACCACTAAAGCGAATGTTGACGACTGAAAAAAGTGATACTAAAACACCGATCAATAAAAAAAAACACTGTAAACGAAAAACGTATAGGTAAGGAAAGAAAAAAACAAAAAAAAAACATCCTGAAAATATAGAAAAGGTAATTTCAAATTTCTTGCTTTTAAAGCAGCAATCTCTACAAAGAAAGTGAAGAAAACAGAAGTGGGAAAATGGGGATTTTGTTAATTTTCCACGAACCAACAGCTAGTGGCCGACTACATATGTGCATATTTCGCTTTTTCCGTCGTAGCAATCAACATTTTAATGTCCTTCAATATTTTTTTACGCATGAATGTACGTATGTGCGCATATATTTATTTTTTTAATGTATCTTTTCAAAATATTTTCTTAACGAATAGCTAGCTTAGAATGGAAGGAGCTTGGAAGGAACTTTTTTCCTCTCCTTCTTCGTCTTTTCCTCTCTCTATCTCTCTCCAGGACTTAGCTTCGCTCGTGTATGAATCTTCCAGAGATTATTTTCATAGAAGACTATATGTGTTTTTAGGATTACACACGTTATTTCCACCCGCCAAAAAAAAGCAGCAAAACGACGGTCCCAGCAGGATTTTGAATTGGAGCAGGATTTTGAACGCTTCAACACAATAAACAAGATCTACATTCATAAAATCAGCCTTAACCCTGCATTCACACAAAAATCCGACTGATGTGATCTGAACTGATCTCAGATCCTTCCCTATCCAGGTAGGTTGAAGTGATTTCAAGGAACCTCTTCCGGAAGAAAGTGACACGGACATGGAAGATCATCCATAGAATGCAGATTTGACGCCCAGTTCACAGAATATGTATATGGTTGCAACGAACTCGACATGCTATATAGGGCTACACTTTGGTCAGAGTGGAGAGCATGGTTCGATTAATAAACAAGTAAACAACAAGATTAACAATTTTTCTCTATGGGAGGAGGCGACAAAGTATGCACAGAGCCGCACTCGGATGCGGCTTCGTCGCTATGGAGAAAACTGAACAACGTTGAAAAAAAAACGAAAACAAAATAATCCACCACTCAGATGCTGAAATTTTATTTCATTTAGTTTATCTTTTACTAATTAATTTATTTTTTAGCACAAAAAATATACAAGTAGTAATTTTGATTATTACGCAGTTATTATATAAGTAATAATTACACAAATTCTTTAAATAAGATGTGATTTAACAGCAACTTACAGTACCCCTTACTGATTTATTGCATAGTGCTAAATAAAAAGCTAAAAGAAATAAGCAACTGGATTTTAAAGTCTCCGAAACCTTGTGAAAAATTCACCATTTTCCAATACTCAAAATAAAATATGTTTTGTAGGAAATCCTGAAAAAAAAACCGCTCCGCTTTGCTAATTCCTTGTAACTTATTGAATTATTTATTGTGAGGAAGTTTATTTTTCTCGAAATCCGCCTTTCCTTCCGGATTTGAGAATTCTTTCAAACAGACAAAAGAGTACTTTTTTTCGTGAAATTTAATGTAACATGTGTATGTAGATGGAGTACAATCGTTTCGTTCCGGATTTCTCCTGTGGAAAAAAGCAAATTTCACTTCAAAATCAAACACTCACCCTAAATAACGCTACTTTTGTCGATATGGATAAATTTATCTTGTATATAGTGTTAGCAAAATAGGGAAGTCCATAAACGATTAGGCAGAGTCCTCGTGCCACATCCAGAACAGCGCAGTGAAGAACAATCACATAGAAAACGTTTGTGAGCACTCGACGGCGATTTCTGGAAAAAAAACAGGTGGGCGGAAAATGATTGAAAGCAGTGAAAATTTAATTCCAGCCATTTCAAATCCTCAAATATTACCTGATTAGAGCGGAAATTACAAAAACGTTGAGTACAACGGAAAGAGCACCAAGTTGACCACATAGAAAAACTGCTGTAGATGCCATCTGCAATAAAATTATAGAAATATTTTTTAAAATCTTAACGATTGACACCGTTGTTTAAAAATTTTCTATGTTCGATGTCATAAATTTGAAAAAGAAAACTGGGAAATACTTCTCAATAAAAAAACCACACTCCAGAGCAGAAGAAAATGTAATTGAAACATATTTAAAAGGAAGAAAGAACATGAAATCTTTAGAGAATCCAGAAAAATTAGATAATATACGAAGCTAGAATGAAAGCCAAGATCAAATAAACAGACGACGGAGATTGAGAACGGAGATCAGTTCTCGCTTTCATTGAGCTGCTGAAAGACAATTTCTCAACAAAAACATAATTATAGCCTAAAAGTCAGATATTTGGGAGGTTTGGCGGACGCAGCGCATCATTAAAAGAGCTCTTAAATTAAGCGCATTAATTCAGAAAAAGAAGGTGGCGAAAAAGAACAGATTTCTAGGAAAAAAAGAAGGGTTAGTCTAATTCTTAATTTTTGACAGCAACAAAAGTACGCAAGTGAAAAATCGAAGAGCGGTTTCCCGTGTTCTGGAATCGTATTTGTGCCGGGAACAAAAGGATTAAGTGATAAAGTGCACCGCGTTGATCAATCCCTATAGAGATGCGTCCAGGCGCGGTTCACTTCAATTCAGGATCGTTTCTAGTTTAAGGAACGCGTGTCTAGCCTCTACAATGATTTGCGGGTGGTAACCGACGAATCATTTATCATTTCAGTATTTTTATCCTCCTAGACACGTCTGGTAAACCTGGAGGGCCGAAGGCCTTATGGTTGGCACCAGGGCGGATTCGAACTTCTGATTGATCATGCAGTCACCTTCGAAAGTCTTACCACCTGCGCTACATCCGTTCCTACGCGACGAATAACACTTGTTTCTCGAAGCATTTTGTAACTATTCAAGATTCAGAGATATCATTTGTAAGATTTAAGATTCATTAGGTACTTAGAACGATACTTAAGATACTTAGAACCTGCTACTTACGATAGGTTAAAGATCTACCAAGAGAGCGAGAACAAGGTCTCCTGAGGCAACGTTTAAATATTTGTGGAAGGTTTACCAGCTTATTTTTAATTATTAGTTAATTTTTTTCTTTTTGAAAAGGAAACAATCTTCCAAGCTCAATTTAAATTTCATTTATTAAGTGTTCAATTACAACAAAAAATGTACAATAACGTTTCGCTTGAAATAATTCATGATAGGAAATATTATATTTCAAAAATAACTACATATCTACTAATTTTACATCCTCTTAAACATAGCAGAAACTCTAAAAAAAGAACTACTGTAGGAGGAAGCTAGTCTAGGAAAACTTACATGAATCCTTTGACGATAGCGCGGCTCAACAATGAGCCACATACTTTTCAATGGTTATTTTTTCATGCTTTTCCAAACGTTTTCAATTTTTTCCTATTTTTGATGGGTTCATTATAATCTACTGTTATTTAATTGTTCAAATATAACTCAAAAACGTTGGCAGAGGTCAAATAAGCGAAAAAGAGCGCTCGGTTAGCTCCAGAAAACGAGTTATGTTGGAGATGATTCTCTAAAAAGGAAATAGCTAACAACATTAAGGATTCCCACCTGGAATACTCTATTTTTGCAGGAAAAATTGACCCTTAGTCTATCATCGTTGAGAAACACGGCCTCTCTACGATTCTCGATTTGAATCCAAGAGCCTAACCAGAAGAGATCCCGCAAAAGCGGGAAGATCCAAAAATTTCTCGGGATCATATCTATGTTTTACAGAAATGAAAAAGAGTGTTAATTGGAAAAACTGAAAATTGAGAAAATTTTCAAGAAGTGCGATTTTCAAATAAGCCAGTTATTTAATTGCAATCAAACTAAATCCTGCGAAAATAAAACGAGAAGAAAATCATTTAAAGCTGGTAACTTCTAAAATATCCATGGAAATACTTGGAATGGTATCCGGGAAATTAGATTTGCGGAAACGATCATAAGAAAATGCCAACAGAGAACATAATTATAGGCTGAGAGTTCATTAAGATCTAAAATAAAAGATCTACCCTTGAAATGAAAACAATGGAAAAAAAAATAGAAGAGATTGCAGAAGAAGAAAAAATTAGTAGATTGGGGTGAATTGCATTTTTTTTTCGTCTATGTTTATTAAATGAGAAGTGATCATGTTCACAATTCTTTTCGTGATTGAACAGACCCAGATCCCAAAAATTCGGATTTTTTTCGCCAGTTTTCCAAATTTCAATGGACGCTAAACTAGCTTCATATATTTATTTTATGTCTATGTTATCTGCTCAACTCAACCTCAAAAAATTCCCAAACTGAAAATAGCTAGGAGGCTTATTTCAGACCACGGACTATACGAATACGAGCCTTCCCTGCAAAGTTAAGGCAGTTCCGGCGGGAAGTGTCAATTGAGTAGAGTACAAAAATCCGAGAACTCCTTTTTCGGGACTTGCCGAAGGAAGAACGGCAATGTAGTATGCGAAAAAAGTGTGATATTGAGTCCTTTTGTGGTGAATTTGTAGTGCGAACGTTTTTTTTTTGAAGAAAAAGATTTTTCTCTCACCTCAGTGCACCACCATAGGTCAACGTGACCACTAACTGTACATATGATTACGGTACTACGTCCTTTAAAGAAAAATTTGATGCTCTTCGTTAATTGTATATAGAGAGGATCAGACAAATAAATAAATAAGTGGTATTTAACTAGATTAATTCAAATTTTTTTCCTGTTCCCAGCGTATATGCAAAAAACGGAGAAAAACTACAATTTCTGCAAAAATGAGAAAAAAAATGGAAACGTTTCTGAAAATAAATGCTAGTTTGCAGCTGTTTCATCTCATTTTTATAGAAACTTCGCGAGAAATGGCGTTAAACACCTGCGCAAATTTTCATTGGCCCAGGATCAGCGCATGATCAATAATTTCTCTTTCGGGAAGTTTTTTTTAAGAGCGAGAAGCGTCAGCGAGAGGGAGAAGTTTTGAATAACAAGACTAATATCTTTAAAATTTCAAAAACATTGCGTTTAAAAAAACCTGTAGATTTAGAAGGGAAACTTAAGGAAAATTAATAATAAAATAAAAAAAAATAATGAATAAAATATAGGGAAATTTCCTACTTCTTAATTCTAAGGTCCCCTCAATTTTTTCAATTTGAGACATAGAAGAAAAAATAAGAGGAAAGTTTCTACAAAATGCTATATCAGCTCTATTCAAGTGGTTTCGTTATAGGACCAGCGCTCAGAGCGCGTTCGTCTTCGATCCAGTAACGGCGTATTTATATGGTTGATCAACTCGTGAATTAGTATGATTTTAGTATAAATAGTGAGGTGTCTGGGCTGGGTGTAGAGTGCAGTTGGTAAGAGGGTCTGCTCTGACTGTACTGTCAGTCGATGGTTCGAAACCGGTCTAATGCAAACCAAACCTTTCATTCTTCCGGAATCGATGAACTGTCTGCGATGAAAATGGCACGTAGGCTTAGAAGCCACGACTGTACTATACAGGCTAGGCACGGGTTCGTAAACCTCAAACGATTCTGAATTGAAGTCGAGCGAGATAGTGGATCCGGACGGATTGATCAACGTCAGACACTTTATCCGTGATCCTTCAGTAAGGTATCTTCTTAACGAATAGCAAAGGAACAGCAGAGGCATGCGGTTAATTCTATCTACATAAGCAGCTTAGAGCATGCACAAATGCTGTCGCATATACGTACACATAGGCTAATGAAATCCAGGCGAAGAGGCCTTGACGAGGATTTCACTACGGGGCACTCGACGACAGATTGAACAGATCGCTCCTGCAACGGCTATATCGAAAAATCATGCTCTTATCCAAGGAGAACTGCTTAATTTCACTTCAGACGTCACAACTGTTAGCGGAGCTAACATTTTATATGGAAATACCAATAAATGGTGTCATTAATCCGCTCGGGACCCACTCACACGTTCGACATTAGTCCAGAAATCATTTGGGGATTATGAATACGCATGCAGAAAGCCTAATAATGACTTGCGGTTATGAACCGAATAAACCGAATCGTTAAGACAAGCCAGTGTTTTTATCTTTTCAGACAGGTCTGGCAGCAATTTATCGACTCCGTAGGGGTGAAAGCTTTGGTTGGCTTACGGCGCTTCTGAACTCTCGACCCCGCGGTCGCAACGTAACCTCTTACCGGTCTCGCTACATCCCCTCTCCCCTGAGGGCACTATTAGCAAAAGGGATTTTTCCTGCAGGTCCTAGAAGTGCACGATTCTCGAACACGTGAATTCTGGATCTGAGATATGAGATGAGTTTCGGGATTCGTAGCCACATTTGTGGAAATTTTCGATATTGGTCTCTACCGACTATAAGGTGGAATTAAAGAAGTACAAGCGATACAGAGATCACAACGGAAATACGTGGAGCACCCATTAGGAATACAGGAAGCGAATGGTTCAAGAAATGCGAGTGATCAATTTATCCAACGTGGCAGCTCTTTACACCATTACGATGGGCGAAATGAAAATAAATAGTGGATCATGTTTCTGCTGTGAATTCTGTGAACTACGTTTTGAACCGTTTCTTCTAGCTACCGAAACCCAAAATCGAAAATTCTGTGAACGCCTTCTTTGGAGAAAAAAAGCAGAAGAAAATCCCTAAATTAATCAAATCTCATCTTCATTCGAAAAGAAGGCGGGAAGCGAAACGAAATCCCCCTCAATGGAAATCAAAAATCAGCTTTGTTCAGCAGGGATGAATCGGTTGCAGGATGCAAAATCCGCAGAATTCCGCAGCATTACAGCAAATATTTTTCCATGGACAGAAAATGACGAATTTCCGTCAACTTTTTCTTTTCGGAGCTACAATGAATGAACGAAGGCGAACATGAAAATGAAAATTTTGAGAAATGAGAAAACTTTGGCAGCGAACATTCAGTCACTTTGCAAATTGCAAAATGGTAGTGCGTTGAAATTTCTGGACGACTTTTCTTTCTGGTAATTCTTAGGATTTCTCAAAATAATCTTCTATTTTTCTCTCATAAAAATTGAACAATTTTAATTAGCTATTGGAAAATTAAAAATACATAACAATAGGGTGCGCTAACCTATTGTTCAATAATGAATTTTCTTTTTTTTTCCAAAACTAAGGTCTAAATTTTTACTTGCTATTCTTACGTTCTGTATCCATGACATTTTCCGGAGACAGAATTGTATTAACGTAGAATACGAGCATAGTATGCTCAAAAATAAAAAAACAAAACTTCTGAAGCCAAATAAAACCATATTTCAGGAAATCGTAGAGAGATTTCTGGAATATTGCGCAGCTGAGCAAAATATCAAACGATGGAGCGCTAGGAGCGGAGCGGGAAGGTTTGGTGAAGAAAACGTTATTCACTTCGTTCCAAGGAGTTCCCACGCTGTCCTGAAATCCAAAAATCCCTCGCATCTCTCCAACAATAATTGACGTTCTTTTTTCTACAAAACAACGCATCAAAAATAAGAAGTAAGATAAAGGAAGAAAATGATTGAGGATAGAAAAAAAAATAAAAATTACATCAGTATGAAAGAAAGTTTCTCAACGAGGAAAAAAAGAGTCTTCAGATATTCCCTGCTTTCTTTGCAGACACACTATGGAATATTCACTTTTGTACTTTCTCTGGAAGCAATAAATCCTCTTGAAAAGATATGAGATGTGTACTTTGTGCAGATATTTCATCAGAATATCCAAACAAAAAAATGGTGATGGCATTTCGATGATGAAAATTTCCGATGGATAGATAGAAATTTGTTTTCTTTTTCATTAAAAACATTCGTCTGGATCTATTAAGTGAAAATTGAGATATCTGAAAGTTGCGAAGTATCAAAACCGAACAATGTGGAGAAAAAATGAAGGTAAATATGGAAAAGCTTTGGTAAACTCCAGAAAAGTGCAGGTTTGAAATCCTAATCCTTGTTCCTCTATTCATTCTTATTTATGAATTTCGCTATACTATTTAATTTTTTCTATCAAGATCTTTGAAAAAAAAAAGTTTTTCTTTCTTCTTTGGAGCAATTTCCTCTTCTATGGAACGTCATCGAAAAAATTGTGCATTTTCATTTTCATAAACACAGTAAAAATCGACTTCTGGAAAAATTCTACAGAAAATTAAGAAGAATCTTTACTAAATACTCTGAAGAAAAATGTATAGACATAAATCTGCGCATGGAAAATTCATTAAATAATTCCTCTTCCTCAGCTCAGTCGACAAAAAATGTTCCAGGAAAATAGAAAAATCCTTAATCTTAACTAGTAGCAATGAGGAACAGAACTATCGCGAACGTCTGGAAGAAAACCTTGTAGGGTTCTCGAAGATCAAAGCCAAAGCATTAGGGGTTTCCATGTTTCTTCTTATGATTCCAAGGCTTCTTTAAATACTAAAAAAGACATCTATGAAGTATAAGGTTGTTCGGATATAAACGAGACTTTCGAAACTTTACGAATTTCGAACAGCAATTTGGACAATTTTGGTTCCATTTTGTTCCTGGCGTTTTCCTGTACATTTTACTTTCTTTTTTGTTTATTTTGATTTCTGTAATATTTTTTTTATTTCATAAGAATTTTTTATTTCATAAAAATTAAAATTTTTTATTTAGTTATTTATTTTTATTTTATTGAAGATGTGATTTCGCGAAGTCAATGCTACAAATTGTTTCAACGCTTTGAAAATGGAAATGAGAGCTTAGAAGGCGAAGAACACCGACGTCATCCTAAAGTGGTAGACGACGAATTACTGAAGAAGGCGATCTAGTCTGATCCGACACAAAAAGAACAAGAAAACTTGCCCTAGAGTTCGGGTGTTCGATTTCGACAATTGACGAGCATTTACATACAATCGGGAAGTCAAATCGGTGCAGCAAAAAATCGGAGAGTGGGGCTGGAAAGTTTTGCCGCATCCGCCGTATAGTCCGGACCTGGCTCCCTCGGACTACCATCTCTTTCGATCGATGCATCACGAATTGTCGGAGAAAAAGTTCAACAACATCGACGAAGTCCGATCTTGGGTCGCATCATACTTCGACTCACAGCCAACCAAACTCTTTGAGGACGGCATCCGCAACCTGCACGATCGATGGCGAAGCGTTGTTGATAGTTGTGGAGAATATTGTTTGGAATAAAGACTTGTTATAAGAAATTTTGTGATGTTCGAAAGTTTGAGTCGAAAGTCCCGTTTATATCCGAACAACCTAATATTACAAGATTACTTTACAGGATAGATTTTTGCTAGAAAAAAATCGAAAAAAAATCTAAACGTCTGGATGAGTTAATAGTACACGAAACAGAGCAGAAACTACGGGAATTTTTTTCGATTTTTTTTCGAAAAATATTCATTTATTATTCAGTTACTTATTTATTAGGCGATTAAATATTAAATGTGGGAACTGATTCGGCTTGGGTTCAGCAATTTATCCAAACCATCTTTGAATAAATCGTTTATCGCGTAAATAAATGGTGCTGAACAACATCACATCGTCGCTATTATTGTTATCGTGTCCCAGCTAGCAATGGATTTCCGTGTAGGCCCTAAATGTCCTAGACAGCACATAAAAACAAAGAACAACAAAAGACGCGTGCAGGTACATGACCTCCGGATATTTACATTAACGAACTCAAAACTCATCCGCCATTCGTCTCCCAAAAAAAACATCTCATTACTTTCACGAGACCGGGACTCGACGATGAGATGGGACTCATCTAATTCTCATAAAGGGTCCAAAAAAATCCACCACACAGTTCCATGTACTCCTCAAAACTCGGCAAACAATTGAAAATTTTCATTTAGGGACTTCGAAGGACCAACGAACTTCCTACCAGGACCAATTTGTACCGTGCATTGTGGGTTTGTCTGTTTAGCAATGATTAAACTATGTGCTATCTGACACAATCACCAAAGCAATAGTTCCTCACGTCGAGTCCCTATGGACGAGTTACACTGCAGCGCCACGTGGTCCTGCAACGAAATTCTCAGGCACATACAAAGGTCTGGTGAAATAGTCCTAATGGGATATCTCTCCTGTGCACTATTATCATAGATACAGTAGATACAGTATATTCTATAAATCAATTAATTTCCAATTTTACCTTGAATCCTATAAAAACAAGGATATTATTTTGAATAGGGATAGAAATTTTCTGGTCGTTTTCCGGTTATCGCTAGAACCTGGTAGAAATAGCGGCAGAGCATACGAAGAATTGGAGGAAAAAAAACAGAAATAACCCCCATAATTCTAGTTTGAAAAATAAAATATTTGTCATAAAATATGAAAATAAAAAAGAAGAACAATAGCAATAAAAAAATCAACACTAGCAATAATATGCTCTGAAATTTTAACAATTAACCTTGGTAAGGGAATATTAAAAATAGCAACAATAATAATGACAATATTGACAGTAATACATATATCTGAAATAATAATAATAATAATAATAATAATAATAATAATAATAATAATAATAATAATAATAATAATAATAATAATAATAATAATAATAATAATAATAATAATAATAATAATAATAATAATAATAATATAAGCAGTAAATATGGATAATAGGAGTATGACACCCCTACGAAGTTCCATTATTACAAAAATGTGAAGAAGCAGAAGTCACGTCCCTGTTTACGGTAGTACGCCTACAGTAACTCTCATAGTATTGCGGTTTCGTGAGGAAATTATACTCTTATTATGAGATTACTGTAATTCAAATCATATTTTCTATTCATTATTTCTGTATTAAAGGCTTTGATGACGTATTTTATACATTACTACTTCCAGAAACCAATCAATATCGATGTGATCAACGTGGGGAAAAAACACAGACGATAGGAGTTTGACGAGAAAAGTCGAATGCTCTTCACTTCGTGACGCCACCGCCGCCCACACGTAGCCGGCCAAGGGTCCCTGCCGGCCTCGCGCTCGTCTCTCGACACGCCGGAGGGAAATGAACAACGTCGTCAACGTGAATCACATCGTACGTACGACTCTTTAGCGGATAAAATACGATTACGGACGAGACTCATTTTGACACGACACAGAATTCCTCAAATTTGACACTCACCGACAACTGAAAAAGCCGAAAAGTCGAGTGAGAGGGAAATTTCGAGGGCGGAAAAACGCCAACAGAACTGCTCTTAAATCTTTTTTCTTACCATTATTATATTAGAAGTCAAAATTTTAGATACGATTATCTTAGGGCTCATAATCCAGGATCCAAGAACTCCAGCTCAAAAACTAAAAAAAAAACTCTAAAACTTAGCCTAATTTTGTGATCTTTCGATCTTAGTTCACTAACATTATATTCTACAGTACTATGTACTATATCCTATATTACTGTAAACTGTATGTATCCTATAGCATATTTTGATGCTATACGTATTATCTCACTGTTGATTTCTCGTTAACTTTTCCTAGAAATTTCGTCAGAGTTCAGATTTTCGTTTTTGTTTTCGCCTCATGTCAGACTCACATGATGTGAATAAATATTGTATTGAATAAATTATAAATAAATAATTATAAACAATAAATAGTAAAATAATGAATAAATTTATATAATTGGCTCGGAAAGGAAAACTTATATTTGTCTCCAGAGAAACACAGGAGAAAGCTGTGACGTATTCCTTGAGAAAAGGACAACAGACTTTCTTTCACTTGCGCTTTCCTCGAGGAATTTGATGGAATTAACGTTTGGAAGCAGAGAAACGGAGGCGAAATGGAATTCATTCAGAGAGGAGAACGGATTTTTGCGTCATTGCTGTTCTGCACATTATGGATCAACAATGTGAACAATGGTCGCAGTAGTTTTTTAGCTGAAATTTTTCAAAAAGTAGATTTCTATAGAATAATGCTGTGATAATCCAATTCAATACGGGGATTTGTCAACATAAGTTTCCTACCTGAGGAAAATAATCTCAGGTATTCAATTTAGATATATACTGTAAATTTACAAAACTATAACCGTAATTTTTATTCAATGGAAAGGGCCTTTGTCCCTGTGGGGATTAATTGTCTGGATTCAAAATTACAGTTATTACAACGTTTTCCGTGGAGAAACTGGAGAAACTAATTGCGAGAAAAAGTACCAAAAAAGGAAAAGTTGCAAAATTCTAACCGCAAATTCTGGATGCAGGAACTTTTCTCTTTTAACAGGGGTAAACAACAATAAAAACAGGAACCCAGAAAAATTTCCTGAGAAAGGGCATAGTCTTAATTTTTCCTGTTTTCTAGGGAAGGGGTAGATGGAAAGTGAGCGGATATGGCGAATCATCCAGAAAGTTAAGGATTAGCGAATCGATTAAATTATAAAAAAAGAGAAGTTCACAAGCCACTTTGTACGTTGCAAATCGGGCGGAGAGTCCGGGAAAAAATCCGAATTCAGATGACGCCAATCCCTGTCTTGTGAATTAGAAAATGATTTTCTAGAATAAAGAAGAAAAATTCATATCTTTTCTCGGATTCTTTTCCTATTTGCTCCGTTCCCTCTTGCTACATGTACTCGAAGCTGACTAGCAATCTAAAAATGGTTTATTTTTACTCCTCCAGTGAGTCCATTGAGAATGACGTGCTTTTCAGTTCTCAGTCATTCCCATGCTTACATTTGTTTATCCTCTAGTATTTGCCATTGTACACAAACAAATACTCTCACCACTTACTAAATAAACAAATTTGTGCAGCAAGAAAAAAAAGCGGACACAATTATGTTGCAACTACCATGAAACTTGAATAGAACCCCTAAGAAAATATGCATAAAAATATGTGAACATAAATTTGTCTCCGGAAAATTTCATACACATTTTTTACCTCCACCAATGTATATCATAGAAAATTCCCTTGGAAATGGTTAGGAGAACTGCTGAGAGAATTACTGGAGCAGCTCACAGACCGTACCTACCTATTGAGTCAAAAAAAGGGTGAGATGAAAATAAACTGTTGTCGAGGTAACTCAGAATTCTACATTTAGAAACATTAAAGAATATGTCACCTAGGAAACGTGCTGTGTAAGAAGTTCTTCTGTGGAAGCACTAACGTTAAGCAAAAACCTGTGATCATTTTAGGGTAATTTTTTTTTCAACTTTCTTTACTTCTTTTTAATTTTTCACGATGGTTTTATGTAAATGCCACGAACAACTCCGTTTTCGCACTAAAAAGAAAGAGAAATCACAGTTTTTGCTTAGAACATGTCAGTGATAAAAAAAGCTTCTAGGCATAAAATCTAAATTAAATCAAAAAATGTGATTAATAATGATTTTAATTAAGTTAAATTTAGTTAAGATCTAAATCCGTCGCTGATTCGTATCCAAAAAGTAGTGCGTTTTTTTCCCACCTAGAGGAGTTGGAGGGCGAATTGAAGTAAGTCCAATAGAGGAACAATGACCAAGTACGGTACGAGACTGAAACCGCCTCCTTTCCGGAGACGATCTACTTTCATTGATCTCAATCAAAGGAGGGCCGAATGCTGCCTACTTCCCTTATTGATACAATATCCACATTTTTTTCTCCGTAGCTTGACACAATTTGCTCGATACCATTAAGCATTATCATTACTAACCGATTCTAAAGGTTTGGAGCGGTGCAGCACATTCGGTAAGAGGTTCCGCTTCAGTGCACGATCGATCGGAGGTTCGAATCCGCCCTAGTGCTCACCAAGCCTTTCATCCCGTCGGGGTCGATAAATTGGTACCAGTCTTGTCTGGGAGGATAAAAGCACTGACTTGACACATGGGCAAGCCCCGCAAGTCATTGTGTAGGCAAGTTACACGTTCGTAAACCTCAAACGATTCTGAATTGGAGTGAACGCGGGGGCGCATCCCAAGCGGATTGATTAGCGCAGGACACTTTATCCTTTATCCCTCATCAATCGATTTTTGATGATGCGATCTATTTATTAAGCTTATTTCAATCTTTGAATCTTCCCTTTTCGAAGGCGCTTACGTTCTAAATTACCAGCGGCTACTGATTAGGTAACCAGTCACTGAGATAATTGCGCCTTGAGGAAATATAACATTTGTCGAAAAAAATGCAAGAAAGGTGAACTTACTTTATTTAAATTGTATTTGTAAAATAGATGAGGTCGTGTACAATTTGGTACGCCAATCATGTATTTATTAGAAAGTTCTAATATTTTAGAATTTGCCGGAAGTGGCACATTTTAAGTTAGTCAAAAAAAATTACTTCTTTCGCTAGAAAAGACTTACGATTTAGACACAGGATTTTCTCAGAAAACTATTTATTTTTGGCGACACTTCAATTTCTTAGGATCTTTTTCAAAAAAGACGTGGTTTTTCGAGATCGAATACACTAATTCGATATTTTTTTCCGTTACATGAATTTTTGAGTAGCTGTGTGCGAGCTCTTCAGTGCAGGAACTCGGAGCTGCTCTGTAAAATCCTCCCTTCTTCCTAAGATGCGATATCGGAATCAACAAACTGTGGGAATTGAAGTTGGAGATTTCAGGAAGCCAAAGTGAAGAAGAAATCCTTCGATTTCCACAAAAGCCCGTGGCTCTTAGGGAACATTTCCGTTTTCGAAGTGGACAGTTTTCTGATCGTCCATCTCTCCTTCGTTTTTTATAAGAAATTAATCACTACAAGCTATAAAAAGAACATTCAAGGCCCAAAATTGCAAACGATCAGCTGTTGTGCGCCTGTTATAAGATTGCAGAGGTTCAGCACATAAAGAAAGATTCATATCATGTTCTCGCTGTGGGGAAAAAATCTGTAAAACTTTTTTTATGTTAGAATGTAAAATAACGTATTGACGGGAAAGGTTAAGAGCAGAAAATTATCTAGGAAAACCATTTATTTGTACTATTCATAAAAAGAGTAACGGTTTCTACCGTAAATTCTTTTAGCCTCCAAAAGGGTGATTTTAAGGATTTTAAGCGGATAGAAATGTCTTAGATCTCCGTAGAATCATATCTTCATCAGCTGTTTTTTTGTGGTGTGTGAACATTTTTTTAAAACATAAACACGCAAATATTTTAAAAATCAACTGGGAAAAATACGTCCTTGCTTTTGGCGGTCACGTCGTTATTTTCCTTCGACTCAACACCAACTTCCGTGACTCTCATTAATTTTTCTGCCTCTGTAGCCATCAAACGTAGTTTGAACGTCTTTTCTTCCTGTTAGCGCACCCTAACATCAGAGACGGATATCTCTTTTTTCCTTATCATTTGCGGAACCATGGAAACACTGAGACAAATTTCTTTTTCATCCAGAAAAAAAAACTTTTCCTTCCAGAAAGGTATCTTTTCTTTCCGCATGTTAAATTCTTCGGAAAAATCCTCGGATTTAACCGATTCAAACATTTCACTGGATGACTATGCAGGTAATTTTTAAAACTCCTTCTGAGGGAAACTTCTTTTTCGTTGCAAACCTAAACGACGTAAATGGACAAAAAGCCATTCGTGTCAAAGATATGTAGGATATGTATAGATGTATAGGAAATCCACAATATTATATTACAAGGTCTCAAAAATTATACTCGTCAGAAAAAAAAAACCTCAGCATTGCTGGTACGGTAAAATGTCTACCCAAGAAGGAGAATCAGAGGGTGAATCTTGAATAAGGAACGATCCTGGATAAATAATATAATAATGTCGATAGTATGTACTAGCGATAGTACAATGTATAATAAAAAGTAGTAACAAAATAATGAGTAAGTTCGAAAGCTGAAAAAAAGCTCCGAACAGCTTCATAATGAAATTTTTTGAACAATTTTTAAAATTACAAATACATTTTAGAGCTTTCGACTGATTGAAGCATACAGGAAACTTTCAGAATTTCATGATTAAGTTAATTTTTCTTCAGAAAGAAAAACTTCCTTAGATATTCTTAGATATCCTGGTTTCTCGGAAAATAATATTGCTTCATCGCATATAAATACGTTTTTGGGTAACTTATGTATCTCGTTTCCCATATACATGATTATGTACGTATTCATCTTATCGAGTACAATTAAAAAACTATCAAATTTTCAAAAAAAAAAACTTTGGTTTTTCTTGGATAATTCTTTTCTTGGCTCCACAATAACCACATATTTCCTCAGGTAAGTGTCAGTGTGGCGAACAAAGCATTTTTCCCTCGCTCTTCCATTTCCACATATTTTTTGAATCCCACGTAGCTGAATGGTTCGATTTAATCTCTTGGAAAATGTCGGAGGCAGATCTGAACAGGATCCGCGTAGTCGGTTAATTTTCACACCGTCTTCTTCTCAAAAATACGTACGTCCACAGAAAACAACGTAAAACCTTATAAAGTGCAATAAATTAAAACAGAAAACCCGAAACTTCTGTAAGCTTTCAACTGAACTTTGAACTTGAACCAAGTATATTTATTATTTTTTATTTTTGTTATTTTTTTAATGTTATACCTGTACAATTTGCAGAAAAACGAGAGTACTGAAAAAAAGCGGCACCGAAATCAATTAAACTTAACAATGTAAGAAAATTTGCATGCCTACAGTAGGCGAGCGACAGGAACCAATTTCCCGAAAGTAGCGCCAATTACCGTAACAATTCACTTCGGGACCACTTTTCAAATAGTGAAAGTGAAATAATGAAATAGGCGTGGTATTAAAGCAACGTTATTTCTACCATGCACGAAAAAAAGTACCATACACCCTAGTACTGTGCATACAGTATTAGTTAAAATAAAAGCTTATATGGCACGAAAAAAACTGTACTTAAAGGCATCACCCCAGGAATCTGACGTTACATGGATTTCCGATGGACAAAGGTTGTACGGGATCGTAGGTTGCAGAAACGGGTGGGATCCCTTCGGGCGTTCCTGGGCGCTATTTTCTACAATGGGGTTCGATTGGAGCGCGCCAGCCTTGTGCACGCGCCGCACCTTTCGGGCCGTTTTTTACGGCAGTTAGGAAGAAACGGATGGAATCATCCTCTTCCCCGTAATCTACGATCCCGTTTAGGCATGACACACCTGAAACCCCCTCCCCCCAACCACCCCAGATTCGTGGGGTGATCTCTTTGAACAGGGGAGGACTACAGTAACCTCCTACAAATTAATAAGCTGTATTCTTCACTGATGATCTCTAGAAGAACGAGGAAAACAGGATTTCTGAAAAATTTAGCAAAAATTGAGAAGATTCCAGAAAATTGACGGCTACTTTCGAACAATGTCCAATATACGGTTGCGAAGATACTTATGTACCTGTAACCGTTTCCCCCTCGAACTCAAATAGAGTAAATATGACCGGATGTAAGTGAGCAGCGATAGAAAAAGAAAGAGTATCACCAGATGAAGTAGGAGCACACACAAACACTCGAAACAGCTGACGCAAAACTGCAGACAGCTATCGTCAATCAGAAAAGAAGATCTGCATAAAACAATGTGTGATGAGCACATATGTATGTGGTGTAACAGTGAGATAGGTAGGTGGAAAAAAGAATTTTAAAAAATTTCGGTATGAGATTATTCGCCGACACTCTCAGCTACCACGCAATTTTGCGACCTTCCAAGGCTAATGCTCTTGCTAATGTTTTAAGCAAAATCGGAACCGTATCCATGAGGTTCGCATTGGTCCTAATGATCCCGAAGAAAAGGGAAGATTAAAAAAAGAAAAAAGATCTGAGCTGTATTGAGAAAGCGGCAGTCGATAATGGAAGCATACGGCTACAACTAATTATGAATGTCTCCTATAAACAACAATGAGTAATTCATTCAGAAGAAAAATTAGTTATGTATGAAAAATTAGTTATTATTATTAGTTAATTATGAAGGAAACAATAAAATGATTTTGGTGGATTTTATTAGTTATTTTCACATATCATTTCTTAAACTTTAATCAAAGTCATTTAAAAATTTGCGCAAGTGACAAGAGAGGATAGAAGGGAGGTCTCACCGCCTCCTCCTTCAATGATGGTTAGTTTAATTTTTTAATTTTTTCAAATTATTTTTCTAGACTTTGTGGAACTTTTTAAAAAGTTGGAACTTTCTCCAAAAAAAAATCTTCGAAGCCGAAAAGTCGGACGAATGAGGGATCTATTCAGAGAAAAACCTCGTAGGGACACTATTAGAAAGATTTTTTTCATCGCGAATTTAACCGTCTGAACATCCGAATAATGGGACCCTCATTTCAACGTGCTCTACAGATAATTACCGTTGAATTTCTTCCTAGAGTAACAGAAAGCTAAACTAGTGTACTTTATGGATGTGGAGGGTTCTTTCAATTGCTGAAAGGCACATCTAATATATAGATTGGGAAAAAAGTCCATGAAGAGCAGTGGTGGAAACTCCTCCAGCTAAACTTTACACATATCAATGCGCTATAACACCAAAAAAAAATAAAATACTACGCTCACGATATTGTTTCAAAAATGATTTCTTTATGAAAAATCACAATATTTTCAAACAATCGCAAAAAGAATCTGCTAAATTTTGTTGTTTATTTTTCAAAGAAAGTCGTTAGTCATTCACCTCATTTAAAATATAAATGTACATACAAATGCAGTCAAGTATAACTTTATTTTATAATATTTTCATAGAGTAGTAATTAAGGTGAAGAATTAGCCGAGAATCCGCTAAGAATTGTGCGAGAAATTCGCATATAATAAAAAGAAAATTTCCACTTCACCCGGGGTAAACCGTAAACACGGAGGCGAGCTGAGGTGAACAGTTCCAGACAGGTTACAGTTGCGCAGAAACCGACACGAGGTCTAAAAGTGACCCGGAATAGAACCTGTGGCGAATCCTACAAAAACGCAAAGGACTCAGTTTAATGGGAGCAAAAGGTCCCGACGTCAGCGGTGATATTTCAAACTCTCGCGGCCGCGTTGATTTTTTTCCAGACTACAATTTCGATGAATGACAGCTAACTGGATTTTAAAAAGCGCTCAAAAGAATATGGTCAGGATAATCCAAGGCAGAGGCAAAAAACCGTTTTCAGCCACAAAACGAAGGACTTCAAGAAACGTTACTATTGTGATGTTTCTTAAAATCCTTCTTTACACGATCGAATGAGACAAAAATCGAATAGAAATGTCTAGACAAACCAGTAAAGTTAGAAAAATTAAGCTATCCTAGGAATAATATGAAATTCTACTATTTCTTTACTTCACGATGTTAACATAAATGGAACTCTTCTTCAACCCGAAAATATACTTTTACTCACTTTCAACAACTCTTTTCCATCTTTCCGGTAAACTTTCAATCCCTAATGATCTTCCAGAACTCACTTGTTTCCCTCCTCATGCTCTGATCTCGACATATTAAATTGAAAAAAAAAACTGGATTATTTGTGGGATTAGCGAACGTTTGAAAGGGCTGCCGCAAAGAAAGCACAAGGGAAATGAGGATGTAATAAGCCCAATAAAAAAAGTTCGTCTCTTCAGAAAATTTTCGTCTTTCTCTGGAACGAAAAAAGGAAAGAACAGAATTAATGCGACAAAATTGCAAAGAGAATGACAGCATTACATTGATTCACAAATTAACAAAAATCAAATCAGCATAAAAACTCCGAAGACACTGCTTACCAGAAAAAGGAATCCCCTTACAACGTGTGACATAACGCTGTACTCGCTTTTTTCCAGTTTGAATTGATATGTGAGTTTGAATTTTGAAAAAAAAACGCTATTACTTATGCATTAACATAATAAATGAATGGAAAAAGAAATGCAGGAAGAAGAGGATCCTCATAGTGTGGATCAGCTACAAAGAAACAAATAAAGAAGATCGAGAAGAACATAAAGAAAGAAGAAAAGAATTCGAAGAAATAGATGAAAATTATAAGAAAAATAGCAAGGAAACAAGCAAGAACGCGTGAAAGGAAAAAATATGCACTTCGCTGTTTTTTTTGCGGGGAACACAAGTATAAATTAGGAAAAAAGTACAAATAAATAAACACATTTAAAAAAGTCGGCTAATTGGATTAAAATAAATAGTTTTCTGAAGGTGTAAGCATCTAATAAGAACTAGATCGGTCTTCATATTGAAAAGAATAAATGAAAAGAAAAAGAAAATTATTGCCTAACTGAACTGGAACTGATAAGATACGATCCAGAAAAAAACTAAGATAAGCTGAAATTTCATGTAAAAAAAACGCAGCTTCCCATCAGCTCAGAAAAAAAATTCTGGGGAATGAGAAAGAAAGAAATAAATGAGGTTTTCACGTTTGCACGTGCACATATCATTTTTCATGTGTTGTTACGTTGCGAAAATTCCGCAAAATATTTATCAAGATTAGCCGACAACACGCATAAGAATGGATTATTGATCGCGATCTTTTCTAGTCGGGTTACGGTGGTGCGAGGGAAAGAGAGGAGTTGGTGAGTTGATCTGAGTAGATGACGTCGACAGCCCGGAAAAATCAATCCTACTACGGGACGAGGTTTATTTTCGTAATGGCATAAAGCATCTGTCAAAGTAAACAATCAACAAAATTAGCGTGAACCAATTTTTATATTGGAAATCGAGAGATGAACGTTGTTTTTTGCAATGTAGTGTTCTTCGAATTCTCTTCGAACAGAAGCCGGTTTCTTTTTTTTTCGTCGTAGCGCAATGTTTACGCATAGATATCATGCGATATTTCAATTAGAGGGAAATTGATGTTTAGGAAAAAAACTCAGAAGGAAAAAAAATTGTGCATGAGGAGGAAGGCACGAGATCGACGTTGGGAAATCGCATTTCTTATATGATGAGGCTCGAAGTAGAAAACAGAAAAACAACAACGTGTAGGAGGCGCGTTCAGATTATAATCTGAAATTTGCGCTCCGGGGACTACACTATGGAAAGATGTCTTGAAAGAAAGAAAAATCGAGAACAAAAATAAACAAAATCAAATATTAAAGCCTACAACAGCTGTTAAAAAATTGGAAAATAAACGAGAAAATCAGTTTAAAAATGAGAAATCGGCTCCAATTTCCTTTCTTTCTCTTCCTGAACTCTCAGGTAGCCTCCCTGAACACCTAATTAATTAATTAATTAATTAAAGGCAATTATTAGGTGTAAATTTACAATAATTATTTATTAAAATCTATTACTAATCAAATTATTTTTTTTTGTATTAAAAGCATTTAAATCGGGAAAATTTGACGCAATACTGGAGCAAAAGCAGAAACTCTGATTCCCCAAGGTCATCTTCCAGCCACGGATGAGATCCGGCGATGTGGACGAGTTCACATGAAAACAGCTGGTGCGACAAGTACAGCAAGTATGAAATATGATCACTGAGACAACACATTCATTCCGACGCTCAACCATGACGACATCGTTGACATCAATCACGTCCTTCCTATTTCTGTATCTGCGTTCTTCCGGAAAACAATCTCTTTTCGCAAGATCAAAACTAACTCGAAGCAACTACAAAAGTTTTTTTATGAGGTCAACGTAAAATTCAATCATGGATCCTTCCCATAGATTTCAGCTTGACCAAGGCTGAAGAATCCAATAATTTCATGGGCCACAGTTACAAGTGTTTATGATTATTCAGACGGGCTCAGATGCATTCCATTAGAGCAGATGAGGGGAAGGGGAAGGTGTTACGTGCTGTTGCGAGGGTCATCAAAACGTCACGAATTCAAAAATAAAAATCAGCGAAAACTTGATCACGATAGTTTTGAGACGTTGCGAAAATCCAGAAATGAGATCAACCACCTCGCATCTGATTATTACTTTGAGAAATCAGCAAAAATTCGGGGAAAAAACAAAGAAGTCCCGAGTTGCGTAGAGCTTACGTCGAGTAATCATGCAAATAATATCAAAATTTAAAGGCGTCACCCCAGGAATCTGAGGGGGTACGGAATTCCGGAGGAGTATTCTTGTGAGGGATAGTAGATTATGGAGAGGGGGAGATTCCGTCCATTTCTTCCCAATTGCCGTGAAAAACGGCCCAGGAGATGCGGCCCCGCACAGGACTGGCGCGCTCCAATCGAACTCGTTGTAGAAAATAGAGCGCCAGAACGCCCGAAGCCGTATCTTCCAGGCCGTTTTTACGGCAATTAGGAAGAAATGGACGGAATCACCATTCTCTCCATAATCTACGATCCGCATACGAATACTCCACCTGAAATCCGTACCACTCCAGATTCGAGGGATGTCTATAAAAAATAAAAAAAAAACAAAATAGTCGAAAAAGATTGTCGATGGTTTCATCTAGATTATGTATATTCCTACAAAGAAAGAATATTCCATACTGATGGCTGTGATTTAAATAAATGATAAAAAAAATAATATTAATAAGTAGTAATACAAATAATTGAAAATAATGATATAAGTAAAAATGATGAAGAGGATCGGAAGTGAACACGGGAGACGGTGAGGGTGTAACGGCTTAGTGAAAAGCATCCACCATCACTACGAAGACGACATCCTTCGCACTCCTACCTCCTACCAAAGATATTGACAGATAGGTGGCAATTAACAGGATCACACCTGCCTTTCAGATTAATGACCGCACTTTTCCGGGAAAAGTGTGGTTGGGGGCACTCGATGGCGCCCTTGTTTCCTGAGGACTCTAACTTACTTCTTTTCTCTTAGTAACTTTAGTCTACATGTCACAGATCCTCTAAGACTAATGCTTAGGCCTTAGGGGCTCAATTGATTATATTATTCGAGAAATGAGGTCGCCACTGAGCGCTCTCCCTACATTTAGTTTACATGTCGCAGATCCTCTACGACTAGCTTTTTTTTCCAACTACATTTACCCCCCACCCTACTTTTCCTCCTTTATTATCCGAGAGTTATTTGATAACTTTGAGAGTCTCATGGAGTCTTGGAAGGATTAATTCAAGTGGCAAGCAAAGATTCAGAAAGAGCACAACCTCACACCTCATATTTGACCGACCACAACTTTTTTCTCCCATGAACCGAGCACAATGGCACAGGGCAACCAGGACAACACCAACTTATGAGTATCTGCCACGAAGAGGTCCTGGAAAGAATCCTCGAACGAAAATGAATCGTGACGGGATTGCATTGTGGAAATCTCAATGTGATGTGTATATTTGATTATAGCAATGCGTTCCGCGAAAATAGATCCAAAGAAGACACGAGGCCACCACAGCTAATGATTATAAACCTCCGTTTGAGTGACGAATACGCGCTGCGGGACCCGCTTCGAGACGTTCTCGTCATGTTTGGCTGGGGCTCCATTTATGTGGAGTAGAATTACTGCTGATTTATCGTCTTCGACTTGTTTCTTTGAGCTACAAAACCGAAACAGATCACACGTCCATAACATGGGGCTAGAATCGATTAAAAAGTGTGCAGTTACAGAAAAACTTCTTTTTTAGAAATTGTAGTCGTATTTCTGGTGATTTAACTAAATTTATGTACAAAAAAAATTAGAATAACCCTTATATTATCTTACGAGGTGTGTTGGAATGTCTTGTCTTCTGAACCAATGGAAAATACTTGACAGAAATATACTTTTACTGTGAAGTGAAAAAATTTCGAAAATTTGTAAAATATTTATTCGAAAATAAAAAATAACAAGAAAAATTAAAAAAAAATGAAAATAACAATAGAAACAATAACTCATTTTTGTTAATAGCTATTTCATTTAGAGTTTTTTGTCTTTTGTTTTTTGTGCTTTTTTCTTGTTTTTTGTTTTTTTATGCTTTTTCTTTGTTTTTTTTTGTGCTCGCAACAAATAATCCAGCTACGATGTCTAGAAATAAAGTGAATTAGCTCAATTTTACGCTCAGAAGAAGCAGAAGAGGGGTAACGTCTGGAATGCGACAGAAGCACATCCATGTGAAAACCTCCACAAGCTTTCTTTGATAAACAGGTGAACTGTGATAAACAGAATGTTTCGAAAAAAAAAGAATAAAAAATTCCATAGTTCAAAACCTTCCATTTCTAAGTTTGGTTTTTTAAAATTTTTTCTTCAACTTCATGCCATAGTTCTAGCATAATCGCCGACACGTTCTCGTTGGATCCCATTCAAATATCCGGTCCCTACCGTGACGTTTTTTCCAAACTCCTGACTTCTATTCTGTTATCCAGAAAATTGTTATTTATTTTTATTCTAGAAAATCTTTTTTAGGAAATTGTTACTAGGTTGGCTGCATATTTTCCTATATTTTGAAAGAATTTGAAGCTTGACAGCTAAGAAACGCCGTCTTTCCTGGGACTACAGGAAAAAGCGAGGAGCTTCTACGAGTTTCCTAGCCGTAAGCATGTAGGAGCGCCACGTCTTTGTTCTGCCGTTTTTCTGCGTCTTTTTTGCGCAGGGATCGAGGTAATCTCCGACTGCTTTTCTTCTGCGAGTAGAATCGAGTCATGCGGAGTTTCTGCAGGATATCGTCACGGAAGACGAGAGTTTTGAGTTCTACAATAGCGATAGCCAGAGTGTCTATCAACTCTCCCGGGGCTTTCAGTCGCTGCGGCAGCCAGAATGGGATCTGGAAGGTTCTCCTCTGCTGCTTTTGGGAATGTTGTGGTAGGACCTTCTGTCCGAATACCGGACAGGAGGTGCTAAAGTCTGCACGAGGCAGCTTCGCGAGCAGTCGAAAGAAAATCCCGCCACTACCATTCGCTGCCAACTTGAGGCCATGAGTTGGGAAATGGTCACCCATCCACCCTATTCCTCGTAAGACTACCAACTCTTTTGGACTCTTAAAAGCAACGCATCACGAAATTGACATGCTGCGGAAACCCTCGTGGGAACCAGCGTCAGTACGTTGGAACACACCGTTTTGTACACGCTCCGGTTCCCTCAGCAGCCTAGTAGAGTTTATTGGTTTCACTTGATTAGGTTGATAAAGAGACCTCATTACTCATCGATCACTCTCTCTTGGACCGCAAAATATCCACTGACTAAAAATGTTTAAGTTATCGCTGAAAGCAAAATGCATTCTCGTAAGAGTTTAGAAAATAATGCAAAGACTAGGGCGTGCACAATGATGACAACTGATTTCGTAGGTAAAAACGCAGTATTCCACACCGTTTTTTTTAACGATTGGGGAAAGATGAACAGATCCATGCTCGTTCCCATAATCTGCAACCCGAACTCTTTTTTTCTGATCATTTCATGTCAAATTCGTGATACGCTGCCCTTAAAGGCATCACCCCACGAATCTGAGGTGGTACGGATTTCAGGTGGAGTATTCGTATACGGGATGGGAGACTATGGGGGGGGGGGGGGTGATTCCGTCCATTTCTTCCTAATCGCCGTAAAAAACGGCCCGGAAGATGCGGCACGTGCACAAGGCTGGCGCGCTCCAATCGAATTCCTTGTAGAAAGTAGTGCGCCAGAACGCTCGAAGCTGTATCTTCCGGGCCGTTTTTTACGGTAATTAGGAAGAAATGGACAGAATCACCCACTTCTCATTAATCTACGATCTTGTTTAAGCACTCTCTAAAACGAAAACCCAATTCTTTCACGGACTTCAAATCCGCTGTAGAGTTGTTTCATCAGTTTCAGCTTCTATTTTCTGGTCCCAAGGAATTGGAACCCTCTCAAAAAGATGGACCATTGTTATAGGCACTTATGGTGAATGAATCAACGGATGATCATTAATGTGTGACCAATAAAAATATGAAATTGTAAACGGTATGTGTGTAGAAAAAAAATAAGTAGCCAACTTGACAGATTTACAAAACGTACATGTTTGTGTTCGCATTCGAGCACATGTGTTCGGTTTTTGCTGGAAAATTCTCATAAACTCTCGTACTTCTTCGGAAACTTGTCAACTGAAGGGAATTCTGGAAGTTCCCAGTCGAGGACCACCTGGCAGCGGAGTAGCAAAAAGTATAAGAAAAAACAGAGTACGAAGAAAAAGATGTCTGGACAATTGGATTCGCGGAAATGGCCGTTGTTTCTAATGAAAATCTCGTTAGGTTGATGCGTTACAGTGATTTGTATGAGGGAGAGGTGGCCTGGGAATTTTCATTTCAAAAATTGAATATGTAAGCAGGATCCAGAAAAAAAAAACGAAGTCGATGTATGAGAACACAAGAGGAGAATAGGGGCTAAACTGGGCTCACAGGCCTTTCTTATTCCTCTAAAGCTCTTTTTTTTTGCTCCTGTTTCCTCTCATTTTTTGAAAGAAAACTAGACCCTAGTGAGTACCTGATAGGTTATACCTTTTTCACAAATTCCTAAGAAAAATAGCAAAAAAAATGAGTGAAAATTAGGGGGAGAACGTAGACGTCAGTAAGTACATTTGTACAGAAGAAGAAGGTCCCAGTAAAGAAGATACGAAACCGGCTTGGCACCATCGAGTACGAGGCGTAATGTAAGCCTTCGGAGTTTTTCCTCGTCTTTCAACGTTCTTGGACTTTGAAGATTGATCTTAAGTATGAGGCGGATTTAATGTTTACATAAGCGGCAGAGATTCCCGAACTGAGAAACTGTTCCGTATGTTCCGAACTCTTACGCTTTCTACGGATTATTATTATTTATTATCATTATTTATGGTCATTTTTTAATCCTATGTTTGCATTTTATAATGTATTTTTATTATTTATTTTATTCTTTGATTTATTTATTGACATTTTTTCATCATATATTCGTATTTTATAATATATTTTTTATTATTTATTCTATTCATTGTTGATACCATTAATTATTGACATTTTTTCCATCATATATTCGTATTTTATAATATATTTTTTATTTTTTATTCTCTTCATTATTGATATCATTATATACTATTATATTTATTGTTATTCTTACTATCTATTATTTTATAATTAATTGTTAAGACGCGATTTTCTGAAAAGTACAAGAATTCTAAGTAAACAAATCGCAAGCAGCAATTCGGAATACTTCCACATATGGAAAAGAAAAAAATCGTTTGCCAAATCATGGAAAAAGGATCAATGAGCTCCAGACCAGAGAGATTTCCAAGACTTAGACACGTGGCAACAACGCAGTTACGGTACTAACAGAAGAAAATCTGTAAAGGAACTGGAGATAAATTTTCAGAAAACAACCACCAGAAACACCAAAAATCAAAAACTGGAGATTCTACGGGATAATGAGGTGAGGGATTTGTTTTTTGAAAGACAAAGGTTGAAAGCATCATAGAAATTAGGGAAGAAAAATTGCTACAAAAGAGATTTTAGTGACCGTTATCGTTTCCACACCTTATTTCCACACAACACATTTAGAAGAATTAGCGCAATTCCATACAGGAATATTTGATAGTACTGTTTCAGCGGCTACGTGAATTCCTAAGCTGCTGGAATCGAAGACGATATTTTTTCTGGCTTTTTTTCTGGTGCTGTTAACTGGGATACACACGAATGATCTCATAACTCTGTTTGCTCGTACGTTTGTATTTTCGACAAAAAAAATATGACCATCGAAAATAAAGTACACAACAAAAACGTTCCTCTTGGGACCACTATTGGTCGGTGAAATCGATCAGGTGATACACGATATATCCTGAGCATATTGCATCTAACCTGGACCTTTTAGTTTTCTAGTTCTTTTCTGCCTTTTTTTTCCGTTTTTTTTTTGTTTCGATTGCCTTTGCCATTATGAGGGGCATCGTCCGATTGCAATAATTTACTATACTTGGGACCGAATTGGATATCCGAGTAATCGAACAGACCATAATAGAATAGGACAGAACAATTCGACCCCGAATGATTCGAAAAGTCGAATAACTTAGATAACTCTCCACAAAGTTTCAAGTAGATTGTTGACGTATGTATTTCCCCTCATTCAGTTACTTGAACATTCGATGGTCTCCTCGATGGTGGTGGTCCACCTAAGTTACCTTTTACTAATGAAAAGTGCTCTCAGTCGAGACAGAACAAAAAAATCATGAACTGTCACGATAGTGTTGGAGGTACAAAAAAACAATAAATAAGTTACACCTCATGGCTCAAGTTACAAGAAGCGCAGTGGAAAAGTCCGGGATATTGCTGCCGAACAAAATAGAACAATCTTATTCAGCCAAACCCAAATCCACCTTCCCGAGCAGCTTGAAAAGATCTTAGGTATGATCTCTGAAAACTTACTATTCCAAAAATGAGAGAGTATGTAATTGCTCTGAATAACAATAAACAAGGTGAGAGCAGGCGTTGATAATCGCTGCGCACATGCATCGAACAACCGCGAAAAGAAAAGAAAAAGTGTCAGAATATTTAGTAAATGCATAAAAATGTAGGGAAGTGATTTAGTTCCCTGCTTATAAATGCTCATTTCGATCGAAATACGAATGTATCGAGAACATCCACTCGTTCATCTCCTGATTTTTACAATTTTTCTACATGAAAAATGGAAAATATTAGATTGTATAAAGAGTTCATGCACTTTTCAGATGCGGAATTCAAATGGACATACCCTAAAGCAAAAGCAGCATAGAAGTGATCAGTTAAAGGAAAAATAAGTAAAGAGAATGTAAAGACTGGAGAGATTCACCACCACCTAAAGGTATGTAATTATAGTGAAATGTTGTGTCTCTTTATTCTTTTCACTAAGCACAAGACAGCCTACTAACCTTTATCTTTAACACCCAAGTACGTTTAGGGATTAAAGGCAGCATACCACGAATCTGGGATGGTACAGATTTCAGGTGGAGTATCCGTATACGGGGCCGTAGTATGGAGACCAGGGTGGTTCCGCTCATCTCTCGCTGAATCACTGCAAGCAGGCGGCCCCTGAATGCTGTTTTGTACGATGCCTTCTATTGCAGCGCGCCACCCTTGCACGCATAGGGTCCCTTACTGCCTATCGGGGCAGTCCGAATTGGTTTTCGACAAATCGCAGGGCGGAGGCGGCGGACGTAGAGCGTTGCAATAGATGACGACGTACAAAACAGCATTCAGAGGCCGGCTGCTTGCAGTGATTCAGGGAGAGATGTGCGGAACCACCCCGGTCTCCATAATCTACGACCCCGTACACGGATACTCCACCTGAAATCCGTACCACCCTAGATTCGTGGTATGCTGCCTTTAGAAGCATAAATTGGCAACCACGCACAACCCCACCCTTCCCTCTCCTCCGAACGTCTCGTTTGATGCAGCGCTACCGCTCCGGTTCCGCCGGTCTGCCCTACGCGCAGATCTTCTAGCGCCTCATGCTCATGGGGCTGACTACAACCGCCCTCACTTCCGGAAAAACACCTTAGGGATGGTCTGTTTCGATTGTATTACACCAGCGCCTCGGACCTTCCCCACAGATCGAAGGAGATGTCCAATTACTCGCAGTCGAACCTCGGTCTTTCGCCACGAGGTGTCGCACTAAGCCAGGTTCCGCACAGGGCTGGCGCGCTCCAGTCGAACTCCTTGTAGAAAAAAGTGCGCTAGAATACACGAAGCCGTATCTTCTAGGCTATTTTTTAGCCTACAATTACTTTTACCATTATTACCATACACTATATTACTGTAATTATCATTACAGTTAGTTAGGAAGTTAGGAAGAAATGGACGGAATCACCCTCCTCCCATAATCTACGATCCCGTATACGAATACTCCACCTGAAATCCGTACCAATTCAGGTTCGTGGAGTGATGCCTTTAAATAAAAACCACAGAAATCTATACATTCTTGCTAAGTTGATACAAGTTGTCCGAAGTCATCTGGAGTCCTCGGCCCTCGTCCAATATCATCATCTAACCGGATACGGGCTCTGACGGAGAAATTGGTTCGTAATGGATATAACAATGCTATCCAGTAAGTTCTTAAACGCGAATAAATGCATTTTGCAGCGGAAATACTTATCCACTGCTTTTAGGAGCTTTGGAAATGTTTGTCCAAGTAACGGTTAGGTCCCACAATAAAGTACCATTGCATCAAATTTACAGCAAATCAATAATGTACTTTTTGGAAGAGCGGTTGGAAAAAGAAGTTGTTCCTGGTTTCGATTTCATCGTATTTATTGTTCTAAGAACAAATATATTCGATACGGGTACAGAAAGCTATGGACTGCACGAGGATCGTTTCAATTTTGCTTTTAGAGTATTCCCGTATTAGCCAGTAATTTCCTAAATGTAAAGATAACAGTAAATAATAAAAGTAGTAGTAGTAGTAGTAATATATATATATATATATATATATATATATATATATATATATATATATATAGTAAAAACCAAATGGATACGGTAGTAAACAACCTTATTCTTCATCTATATGTATAAGTCAGAAAGAAAATCGGCAAAAATTTTTCAAAAATAGAGGATTTGCAAAAACAGGTGATTATTTGACATTTAACGAGGTAAATGTCGACAGCGATGAACACGGATGTGCGAGTTTTCCGCGATTCGAAAACATAGTGAGAGAGCAATGAGCGCGTTGACTGCTACTAGCGGATAAAATGTTTCTTTCCATCACAAACAAGCAATTTCATGCTTCATAATCTCATTCATCCAAAACGTCATGTTCTTCAATAATATGCAGGCCCAGCGATGCAGTTAGACCCGCGAAAAAAGTGTATTAGATCTAATTCTTTGATCTACTCCTACGATTTTATTCAGGATTGTTTGAGGTTCACGAACGTGTAACTGGCCCAAACAATGACTTGCGGTGACTAACGGATGGGTCAAGTTAGTAGTGTTTTTATCCTCCCAGACAAGTCTGGCACCAATTTTTCGATCCCGGAGGCATGAAAGGCTTGGTGAGCCTTTCATCCCTTCGGAGTAAATCCGAACCTCCGATCGATCATACAGCTACAGCGGAACCACTTACCGAATGTGCTGCACCCGGCCTATTTTAATCGATATTATTACTTTTATTTTACTGATAAATCATAAAATTCTGAAAGAAAACCCGCAAAGAACTTATTCCACGAAAACTACATTAAGTAACAAGTATCTTCTGTATGAATATGTTGAATTTAGTTGTTTATTACCTCCTAAATCAAATATTCTTATTCATCAGAAAATTCTTACTTTAGACATTCATTAACCTGACGAATCTTTTGTCCTGAGATTGAGAAAATGAGAACTAAATCGAATTATTCATGCAGAAGACATCAACGAAGAAAATATCTGCGTATTTCATATATACATTCATTTCACTTTTTTTTCTTACCAGGCACTCATTCAAAAAAAGGAAAAAAAGAAAAAAGAGAAAAAGAAAAAACTGCAGTGATGTAATACTTAAAACATTTGACGTGGCATTTCTCTTGATCCGTTTGTTTTGAAAAGCAAATGTTTGTTTTGAAAAAAAAAGTTTTTGAAAAGATTCGATTTTTTTCCTAGAATGCGAAATTAAATACAAAATTGTTTTAATGCTCTAATAAGTATGAGAATAGGAGAATTAACTTAAGAAAAAAAATTACGTAAAAGGAACTTCATCATACTAACTCTCGAAAATTTTGTTTTGTGATTCTGTTGTGTTTTTTTTGTTGAATAGAAATGTAATCGAAGAAACAAATGAAATTCTCAGAACGTGGTGACAAAATGTAGTTTTTTTGCCTGTAAATCAACGGAATAGCGCGTATCTCAGCGAGAATTCCATTCATGCCTGATATCCGGTTAATTCCAGGCTGTCCTTTTTTCAGTGTACTCAGCACTCGGCTGCATTGAATTACTGCAAACGGATTAAGATAATGAATCTCAAGCAAGCTCTTCACACGTACGTATGTAGGAACGTCGTCTGCTTCTACTTCCTCCTCTCACATGTGAGAACTTAATTGTATCTCGTGAGAATATCGTGAAGAAATTCAGGAATTTTCCAGAGAACGTTTTGATTAATGAGACTAGGCGTACACACACTTACGATAGGTTGCAACCAGGAGATATTCCAGCAATTTATTTATTGATTTATGCAATTCAGCAATTCCATGTATTTATGTATTGTTCAGAATTTAAGTAACGTTCACATGTGCATGTCTCAGAACGAAATTTTGTTGTTTGTTGAACCGTTGTTTACCAGTTTTCTGTCGAAATGTTTCTAATCGTTTCCGAAGTTTACACGACGAAAAATGGTAAAATAATTACTTCCGAAAAAATAAGATGTGGTGATAAAAAAAGCAACGCTTGGATCTGGTTTAAATATTTTTTGCTTGCAATCAGTAACGAGTCAAAGTATCCTGGAATGGCCGTCCTCAAGGGTCCTCATTATGTGCCCTAGTTTCCCCAATCAGAAAAAGATCCTGTCAGAGCAATTTTGCCCCGTACCATGGCACTGGGCTATGACATTATGGTATAATACATGAATCCAGGGACATGTTAACTCTTGGGTTCGCTAGCGCTGTGGATATAGGGTCAGTGGAGAATCTGCGTGGACGCTGGAATGATTTTGACGCTTTCTACATAGTAAATTTCTAGCGTTAAAGCCTCACAGAGGTGATAAGGCTGAAATAATTCAACTCCTCAGGGGTTTTCTGGCTAGAAGCTGTGATATCTGCGTGAGCTGACTGCCCGTAACCGAATAAGATCACTAGTGGTGTCGGAAGGAAAGAAAAAACTAAAACTCTATTGAACTCAAGCAGAAAACGATCTAAGTACGGTCACTCTGAGTGAGGGAAGTGTTGTGAAGTGAATGTTGTTAGAGGAGAAATGAATGGAAGGTCAACTCCGCACCAATCTCCTACTCCGCAAATAGGACAAATATCATAAAGAAAAAACTAGTAGCTAATAAACCGATCATAAAGTCGGAACATCCATGAATCAGCGATGGCGACATCCAGAAGGTGGTACTGGGCTCTTGGAGACGTCTGGTTGGGGAAATCTCTATCCATAAAGGATTTATACTGGCGAAATTAAAATTTTGACCAGCGAAAGATCGTAAAAAAAAAATCATGAGAAGAACTGTCGCACTCGTCGAAACTTCCAAATGATCTCTGAGGAATCGCCTCAGGCGTTTCAACGAACGAATAAGGCAAACAAATAAGTTTAGAAACCTAGCAGAAACGAATAATTATTATGGTAGCAAATATGACATCAACTAAGCTTTCCAGAAGCGAAATTCCCCTGGGACCAGCACTCATCTCTCATTTTCTGGATCTCCTCAACGCTGAAAAGAAATCGAAGGATAAAATTGGAAGAAATTTAATGGTTGGTCGGCGGATTAAAAGCAAAAGGGTTTAGATTCCTGAAGTGAAGAAGGAGTAAGGTCTAAGGAGGTTAGAAGGAGACGGATTTGAAATTCCAAGATATGATAGGAGTGTGAAATGAGAACGGGATGATTTGCAGAAAGAATGATTTCGGCGAAGAAAATCATTGATGAACAACCAGATAATGCTGGAAATGATGGATTATCGGCGTCCCTTCTGCAGATCTGTGGAGGAAGTGAAGTAAGAAACAAAGATTGATGTATTTCACGATCCTTGTCCTGTCGGAATTTCAATCCGACGAGCGAGGTTAACAACGACAAAAGATTAATGCAAAGGGGCGTGGCTTATCCCACACCACACACACTCGCACACAAAACAAAAGTTCCACGCTGCTAAACCGCTACTCACATGTACTCGTTTTCTTTGCAGGAGAAAAATCTTCGGAGAAACAGAGGATTTTTCCGAGTTGCGAGTTCATATGTTCGAAGTGGATTCTAGGATTATGTCCAGAGTACGAGCCATGAAATGAAATAAATTTGATTTATGTGCTTGCTGTCTGTCGCATGCCCATATAAAAAGAGTAGCGGTAATTTATAACGAACAGCAGTTGCTTCATCAAAAAAAAAGACGCCATTTGTGAGCTGTACATGTGAAATCTCCGGAGTCTTCCAGATCTCCAAATGTTAATCGTTTAGAAAAAAAATAGGGAAGATTCTATTAAATCTTGTCACCAGGGAATCATCCAATGACAGAAGTACTGTTCCTGTTTTTTCAACCTATTTATACGATGATCGATCCGATTTATACTATGGAAGATCCAAGGATATAAAGTAGAAGATAGAGAAGAAAAGACAGAAAAATATAATTTTGGCAGAAAACAGCAAGGCGGATAAATTCTGCTTGGCAAGGATTATTTTCTAATGCTACTATTTTTAAGAAAAAAAAAATAGAATTTAACTCATTTTCGATGTTTTCTACCGTATTAGTAACGCAACAGGAATGAATCTAAGCTCTGTAGATCGGGAAATAAATTTTTCTTACTCATTTTTCTTTAAGTTTATAGAATTTTTTGCATGATGACTCTAGGAAAGGAGTACTCCACACAGACTACTGCAAATGTCGAGATTAACATCATGTTACACCTTATGTAAATAAATAAACGTAAACAAATTGATGTAAATGTAAACGGAATCAAACTTTTGTTCTTTTTGTTTAAATTCTTTATCCAGGTGATCGCTACGGTGAACGGGCACATTTTTTCTGCCTCACACACTCATTTCCTCTTACCCCACGCTGCCGTGATCACATAAATCCACATCGGTGCTGATCGAACGAAAAATTTCATTGTCAACTACGAAAATCTAGGAGCATTTCTGAATATGCAAACCAAATAAGTGTCCCATGTAAAGTCCAGAGATTGGGTCCCATCTGTCTTTTCGTCATTTTTCAGGAGGAAGCTCCAGAAATAGCAATTTTAACGATTATTTGAAACTTTCAATGGCACTCATAGAGTGATGAAAACTTGAAGGAAAAGAAATGTGCTTTCCTATCGGATACAGTGAGACTTCTAGGAATTGGATGCAGTGAAGCCAGAACACCAGAAAGAGAACCATAATTCATCTGGAATGATTGGATCCGGACACCAAAGAAAAAATAGATGAATGCTCGATGTTCGTCGTGATTTTTGCCAGGTGCAATTAATAAAATTCGAAGATAAAACACCGTTGGGATCCTCCAGAGTGGTCCGCTCAGAAGTGAGCATCTCTTGTAGATCTCTTTGGCGAATAACATAGTCTTCGCAGTGTGACTTATCCTCATAGATTCCGCTAGTAGGGCTGACATTTCAAATATCCATCAAAAGTGATGGGAAACAAACACGTTTCCGGAATGCAGCCGGAGCAGCCGAGATACGACAGCTACTTGTGATCTGATTACGTCTGGCAAAGCGATGCGCATACACACACAGACACATGCACACATTCATGCAGAAATAAAAGAGAAACAATCAAGTCAGTCACTGGAGATTTTCCCGGATAAAACACTATCGGAGCGTGGAACAAAACACATCGTGCACAGAAAAACGCTATTCGCCTAGAAAAGCGTTACGAAGCACGAGGAAAAAAGACGTGCGGCAGGAAATTACTCGGCGAATCTCTTCCCTGTCCTTTCTGTAATTGCGGGAAGTAATGAGATTGAAAGGAAAAAAAAATTAGCTACGGAACAACTTGAATCCGGTACGAGCTAGTAGAAGCCGATTGAGCTTTGAATGAATTCACATCCTGTGTTCGGTCTGTGCCCACTAACGATTATTATTTACGCAGAATTATTACGATTATTTATATGTTGAATAATAAATAACTTTCGCTCATATACATGGTACCTGTTGTTGTTTACGTATACAATATGAGTTACCCAAACAAGGGATTTTTGTTATCTCTACGAGTTCAGCAAATCTTTAGGCAGCATTCTAGTGTTGTAGATGTTTCGGCTAATTTTTGCCTAATTAAATAAAAATTAATAATAGTAATTAATAAATTAAATTCGTTAATAAAAATGAAGAATAAAAAAATATATTTGCGCCATTTGACGCTTTAGGAATTTGAACAAAGTAATAGTGCTGAGCCCACGACATCGTGTACGTAGAAGGAATAGTAGAGCCGATCGGGTGATTAGAAATTGATTTGTCAAACTCCGTCCTGGGAATGTGATCCTGAAAGACGAACCAAAAAGAAGTGGGGAGGATTGCCTTTTAAACCTTGATGAGGATATTTTGAAGTCGATATTCGATTTTTAAAATTATTTTTTATGTTGTTGATTTTAAAAAATAATACAAATAGACTGTGACGTATTATAATGTACGTGATAAAAATATATATATATGAAAAACCAAATCGAAATTATTTGTGATTCAACCCAATGCATAGACATATGTTGTACATAACCCAGATTAAGGCCTGGAAAATTAGGTCATTATGGAACTAAAAGGCGTTTAAGAAAATTAAGAGAAAAAAAAAACGAAGAAAACCGCTACTATTAAATGGCCACATAAAATGTCTATATTTTCAATGATATAATTTATTTTTCCACGTACATATTTTATTCTATCGCTGAGCCATGAGTTAGCCTGAACGATTTTTTCTTGGAAATTATAGCTAAAATTTATACCAGATGGGCGAATAGTGATGGATACCGATGTTTGTACGAGTTACCAGGTGCAAATTTGAGGTACGTCCATGAATAGAACAGTACCCGAGCACATCCTTCCAATAACTCGGAGGAGAAAGACAAAAGCGACGAGACACCAATAAACTCGGACAAGAACCAGAAGCCTTCAAAACCCACGTAACCACAGTAAATGGAATCACAACTTTCTTTTTTTTTTGAAATTCATGAAAAAACACAGAGGAGCGCATAGCAAGTACTTTCTGGCTATAGTATTAAGTATATGTAAAGTTATAATAAGAGACAAACAATAAAACAATAACGATAAACAAAATGAAAAGAGTAGCAACGAATGGCAATAAATAACAACAATAAATAATAAAAAAAAACAATAATAATAAATCTGTATTGTGACATAAAATATATATCTATCATAGTATTGCTCGATGCAGTACTATGAAAAAAGTGTTTGGGCTGGATGTGCTCCGACAAATACTTCCGGATACGTTTATCGCTCTCGGCATCGTAAAGGATTTGCTTTGAAACGTTATAGGTCTGGACTGACACCCAGAAATTTGAGTCAACCGATGAGCTTCTTTTTTTGAGCTCATATCGGCCACCTTACACTAGTACTGGTATCCAAATAACGTGGTAAGGAGTGCAGAAAAATTCCTTGATTTTTGTGCTCCTTCTTCTTTCATTCCATTTATTTTCTAAAATTAGGAAAAGGTTCTAATATTTGCACGAATTTATTATAAATCAGCTTATATATTATATCATAAAAACTAAGCTTATTATAGAGCTTTAGCTTATTATAAAACAACAAGACAACAAACAAAGGAATAACTAGTTTAAAGATTTAAAAAAATCCACCATAAGTGCTAAGATTAGTGCGAATAAATGTATGAAATCAGCAAATTTAGGGTTTTGGTTTTTTTGTTTTATCGATTTGTGGGAAATTTTTTCCAAATGGAGAACGAAAAACTGCATTGGCAGCATGAAATGCTATACGAATTTTGGAAAGATGTTAGTGTTAGGACTGTACAAAAACGAGACGACAGATTTCGGACGTTTATTCGGAGTGTACTCCTGCTTTCCGGAACTGGAAGGTGGCTAAAAGACAGAAGGAGGAAGAAAAATGATAATATGCACGGTTTCTACTGTATTAAAACATCTTTCTGTTAGAAGGTCCTGAACGGATTGATTGCACCTAGGTTTGTATCTATTGGAAAATACAACGGTAATTTCTAGAATGAAAATCAACAAGTGGTACCGGACCCGTGGTTTCGAAGGAGCATCAGCAGCCAATTGAAAAAGCTCGATAAGCTCGTGTCGGTTAGTTTATTAGGACTTGAAAATCCGTGAAAAAACTAACGATAAATTATGGCTTGCTATGAAGTCATGCGAGAAAATATTTATTAATTAATTCATTTATTTATTACACTTAGTAGGGTGCCAAAAAGGAGGCCAAATACAAAGTAGGCAGAGAAAATACATAGTGAAGAGATGGATCTAAAAAAAACAATACAATAAAATATCGTAAACTTTAGACGGCATCAAAATTTCATGATGAGGTGACCCTGTTAGCATTCACCACTTATTCACCATTCATTCATTCGCTGATTCATTCATTCTTTGATTCATTCATTCATTCGCTCATTCATTCATTCGCTCATTCATTCATTCGCTCATTCATTCATCCACTCATTCATTCATTCGCTCGTTCGTTCGTTCATTCATTCACTCATTCATTTGCTCATTCATTCATCCATTCATTCATTCATTCGCCCATTCATTAATTCGCTCATTCATTCATTCGCTCATTCATTCATTCACTCATTCATTCATTCGCTCATTCATTCATTCATTGACTCACACAGTCATTCATTGATCCATTTATTCGCTCATTCATTCGCTCATTCATTCATTCGCCCATTCATTCATTCATTCATTCATTCATTCATTCATTCGCTCATTCATTCATTCATTCATTCATTCATTGAGGTAACTCTGCTATGACCTGCTATTGGCTTTTTAATTTTCAAATTTTTCGCCTGAGTGGTTTTTTCGCTCCTGTTCAACATCTAATAAAAGCGAACGGAAAAAGGATAAACAATGAAAAACGAAGAAGAACGAGTAGAGATCGTGACAGAGGGTAATTACTGCGCTCCTCCTCCACCACCATCTCCTCTTCTTACGTCAATATATTCATCAGGACGTGGTAACCAAATAGATTGCACTCGATTAACGTCCGTTCATGCATCCACTTTTGTCTGTTTACTTTTCCACAGTTCACTGTAACATTGTGGGAAAGAACTGTAAAGTTAAATTGTTATCCCGCTCCACTTGATTCCACAGAGAAAAGGTCTTTGTTAGAAAAATCTCCGTTCCTAATACTTTAGTAACTCACTTATTACACAATCCCTTAAACATGTAATAATGCGTTTATAAAGGATAAAGTGTCTGGCGTCAGTCCGCTTGGGATGCGCCCCCAGGTTCACTTCAAATCGGAATCGTTTAAGGTTTACGAACGTGTAACTGGCCTACACAATGATCTGCGGTGGCTAGCCGATGTGTCTGGTCAGTGCTTTTATCCTCCCAGACCAGTCTGGCACCAATTCATCGATCTCGGAGGGATGAAGGGCTTGGCGAGCCCTAGAGCGGATTCGAACCTCCGATCTATCGTGCAGGTAGCAGAACCTCTAACCGCTACACTGCACACACCCCAATATAATCTGCTTATAAATAGAAAATCAAAATATATACCTAAATAGTGCAAATAAATGTATAACAACAGCAGATTTGGGAATTTTTGTTTTTCAGCAAAAAAATTGGGGGACTTTTTTTAGTAACTAGTATATTTGTATTTAGCGACTATTGTATTTTATACTATACTAGTAACTAGTATAGTATAAAAAAGATTACTGTATTTATACTAGAACATTGATACTAACATTAGTATTTTGATAACATTAACTATTATTATCGTTATTGTTATTATTGTTGTTATTATTACCATACCATAAATACTAAAAAATAAAACATTAAATTTACGGTATATGACTTCATTATGTAATTCACAGTAATTAATTGATTATTATGCATATCATTATTTTATTATTGTTACTCATATTAATAGGCAGATCATGGAAGCCGGAAGTCGGAATCAGCTCGCTACCATCATTTATATGAAGGAAATACGCTGACTAAGATTATTTATTAAAACTCGTTTTTTGTAAACCATTATGAGTTATTATTTTGATTATTTTCGCCAGCCATTATGAGTTCAATAGTAATTAATTGATACTTTCTATTAAAAATGTTAATAACTATTAATGGATGATACTTTACCAAGAAGAAAAATTTCCTTAAAGCAAATTTCTCAGATAGAAAAAGGGGTGAAAATGAACAATATGAGAAAATGAAGGAAAAAAAAGGATTAGTGCATGGAATAAAGCAAAACAATCTCCTTAATTACGTAGAACGGAGAATTTTTACCATGCTCTCCACAAATCCAGATACCACAATTTTTATAAAAGAAGTGTTTCACGTACTGTGCGACTACGGTACATGGCACGCTATTTTTGGGTACGTAAGAATTTTTTTTAGTCTTGAAGGCATCACTCCACGAATCTGAGATGGTGCAGATTTCAGGTGGAGTATTCGTATAAGGGATAGTAGATTATGGAGAGAGGAGTGATTCCGTCCATTTCTTCCTAATTGCCGTAAAAAACGGCCCGAAAGATGCGGTGCCGCACAATGCTGGCGCGCTCCAGTCGAATTCCCTGTGGAAAATAATGCGCCAAAACGCCTGAAGCCATATCTTCCGGGCCGGCCATATCCTCTTATCCCCATAGCCATATCTTCTTTTTTTACGGCAATTAGGAAGAAATGGACGGAATCACTCGCCTCTCGATAATCTACTATCCATTATAAGAATACTTCACTTGAAATCTGCATCATCTCAGATTCGTGGGGGGATGCCTTTAAATGGACAACAATGGTACGAAATACATGGAGAGTGGCCGAATATAAAGCTGTCTTTACTCTCTAATACATTCATAGCCTCAGGCAATGTTTGGTGCCCCTCAATTCAGAATATGTCTGCTATGTGTCACACTTAAAAACAAGCAGTTTCGGCTGTGAAGGCAGGTGAAAAGAAGTGTCACATTTACGATTTCAAGGAAATATGAGAGATATTCTGAATCCTGAAGGATATAGTCATTAGTGATAAGAATATAGAACATGACGTGCTATATAATAACAGGCTTATTCTGTCACGTGTGTATTTATGTATGAAGTGGTGAAACGAAATTCCAGAATGGATGGAGACTGCTCTTACGGCGTTAGATAGGTGTGCTCGCGCCGCACAGCGACAAAGCGGGGTTGGACGGGTCCCGTCGTATCGTTTTGGTCCACCGGCGCTGCGAAGCGATAGAAGGGAATGATGCGGCGCCCACTGGGTCGGAGTGGTGCGCCGGCGCCGGAAAGATCCGAAATCGTAGCGGACGGGTCCCACATCGTCGAATTGCTGCATCGGTGCCGTGAAGCGTTAAAATACGGTGAGAAAGGTTTCACGGCGTCGCTTTGGTGCGCCGTGAAGCGATAAATAAGGTGGAACGGGTCCCATGGTGTCGGATCGGTGTGCCAGCGTCAGAAAACGGCAAAATGGCTTGGACGGGTCCCACATCGAATTGATCCGCCGCGGTGCACTAATACCGCACAATAACTCTAAGTGAATTTCTTAAAAAAATAAACGAAGCGTTGTAAACCATTTTATAGAAATAGAAGCTGCTATTTCGCTTAATCCTATGTACTCTTCCGCCTGCCTACTTACTTCCACGTTCAGGTCACGTTAATGACATTCTTTCTTCAGAAATTGGAAACATGAGCGCAAACCGCTGCTTACGTACTAGCTGTCGTAAAACATTAAAAACCAAATCCTTGTCAAAATGATGATGACGTTCACTTCGTTTCATGTTAACGCATTATTCTGCCAATGGGGAGAAAACAAAGAGAAACTCATGCTTCGAAACACTTTTCTAAATTGTTATGATATGATATTGATTTTTTTTATTTCTTTATAGTTTTTAATTTATTGTTATGACACCGAAGGAACATTGACAGGATGTAAAATCAAGTGTGACTACTCCCCAAATGTAGTACTGAAGCTTCTAGGTATGAAATAATCACTTCAATTCATCATCATTTCATGACTCATCACTTAAATTTCTGAAGGAAAAAGAACGAAAGGAGAGTCATTAGAAAAAGTGAAAATTTAATTTTCCGGAAAATGTTACCATATTTAATTTCTACCGATCAGTGAAAATGGACGAAGCGTGCACCATAAGAGTGCCAACGCCAGACTGCTATAATATAATACAAAATAATATAATAAATAGGAGATAGGTAGATAAGTAGATGAACAAACAAAAATATGATGAATGAATAATAGTAGCATATAAATAAACAGATAAAAGATAAAATATAGAACATCGGTTAATTTATTTTTTCATTTAAGCATCGAATTTATTCGTAAAATAAGTCCCTAATAGTATCAACGTTTAAAAGATTAACATTAGAGATTAGAGAAACATTTAAAAGATGTCAACTGAAGAACTTGAAATTTTTCAAAATCATCTCGTTCTGTTACCTTTCCTAACTATCGATCGATCGACTTACCGATAGGAATTGCGAGAAAGGTGAACTTCTCATCTGTTATCTGCTAAGCACATATGACTAAAATCATAGTTCACTATAGGGTAAGCGTAGGCATTGGTTAAAGTGCTTAATGACTGAGAAAAATATCAAATATTCCGTGAATTTCTGAAAATTCTGGAATGAATAATATGAATGTTCCTGAAATTCCCATCCCCCTCACATGATTGAAGAGGGCAAAATCGCCTACGCTCTTGCGTTGACGAAAATTAAAAAGGAATATTTGCAACGAATTCTATTAGAAAAAAGGAAATGCTACGAAAGAATGCTAAACATATTGTGAGATTTCCGAAATTTTTCACTTCAAAAAACTTTGCTTGAAGTTAGTTGACGTTCAGCGGGAATTCTTTAGTGGATTAGCAAACTCTGGTGGTGTTTATGAGAACCGAAATAGATACGATTTGGAAGTGAAACCCATATATCCGGAATGACTACGACTACTAATCCCCTAAGGATTTATAGTTGTAAAATGGTAGAGCAAACACCACATCATTCAACTACATTAACATGTTAACGAGCAGAAAGAGAGACACAAGAAAAAAAAGAAGAAAAAGAAGAGCAGGATTCGAAAAACGGATAAGTGGATGATTATGAGAACTCAGTGCGAAACCAGACACGAAATCTATTTCTACATTTTTTGATTAGTGAAAGAAACAGTTAATATTAACGTTCTATTACCTTGAAAATTATTATTATTTTAATACCGAATAAATTTCAAAATTAAACTTAAATCAATAGAAATTAGTATTTGAATATTTTCTGACGTTTTTCAGACCTTAAATGACGTGGATCGTCTACCGGACACATGGATTCCACGACTAGGAGAAATGAGCAAAAAAGAATGAAAAAAGAAAGAAAGGAGCTACAGCATGTAGTGATTCCTGGACTTCTTGATTAACTAACGATTATTGATTGAATTTGACCGCTATCTTCTAGGGATTCCTCTTTTCTATCTCAGATTTAAATGTTCTTTTTTTGTTTTTTCAAAGTAGACATTAATATAATGATAATATTTTAGTAATAATAATAATACTCATTTAATAATGATAGAGGAAACTTGGTAGAGAAAAATTTCTAGATTATTTTCGGAAGCAGAACTTGCTTTCAAGTCTTCGCCTCTCAAATTTCATGGAAAACTTTCAAATCTAGAATTTATCCTTAAAAATATAGCCGTAGTTCTAGGAACAACTAGCGAACGCTTGGAAATGACGCTTGAGAATGGCTGGACAATGAATGGAATATGAGGAAATGAGTTAGGGGATGACTTAATCGGTGGTGAATTCTGGTATAAACGCGATTCATTGAATGGGAATAGAAAATATTTTATATTTTCATATTCCATATAAACTTTCTTTTTCTATTAAGAATTTAGTTGACCAAATTCTAGCAGAGGCGAGAACAATAGCAGTGAATAGAACGTTGTCTACGGGGAAAAATGGGTAATTTTGCTTTGAAAGAGGTCCTAAAAAGAAAAGAAATCTGTGTGTGTGCCAAAAACAAGTCTTTAACAATAGAATATCAAAGATAGCCTCCGCCTTCCCTGTGTAGATCAGTTTGAAGAATGAAAACATCCGCGTTCACTGCAGCAACAGAAGCAGCAGACGTACATACATGTTTGTTCAGCGAGGATTTTGCTCGAGGCTCGAGGATAGAGATTAATCGACGCTCAGCTCAGGCTGAATATGGCTAAATTTAGGCGTGCTATACTATTTTTCTTTTTCATAGAGTTCTATTATTTGTAAAGGTCAATTTATTTATAAGGTCTCGGAAAAGGACAGAAACGAGTACTGCACTTACGACGTTTTCACAGACAAACTTTTCCGGATGAGTGTTTTCGGATTTCTGCACTGGCAGTCCTTAAAGGCATCACCCCACGAATCTGAGGCGGTACGGATTTCAGGTGGAATGTTCGTATACGGGATCGTAGATTAAGGAGAGAGGGGTGATCCTCTCCATTTCTTCCTAATTACCGTAAAAAACGTCCCGGACGATACGACTTCGAGCGTTCTGGCACGCTATTTTCTACAACAAGTTCGATTGGAGCGCGCCAGTCGTGTGCACACGCCGCATCTTCCGCGCCGTTTTTTTTTACGGCAATTAGGAAGAAATGGACGGAATCATCCCCCTCTCCTTAATCTACGATCCCGTATACGAATACTCCCCCTGAAATCCGTACTGTCCAAGATTTGTGCGGTGATGCCTTTAATTGATTTCGTCTATGACATCAGTAAAAAAAAACAAAAAAAAAAGGATTGGTGTTGATATTTTTTCACCATAGGTAGTACATTCGTGATAATTTGAATAGGATTTCTCTAGAATTCAAATTGTGGATTTTTCCCCCAGATCTTTTGTCAGTTTTCATTCTGAGTACATTCTGAGTTCATTCTGAGTACAACTCCACTATTAACCCGTGCCCCCCACCAACCACAAAAAAAGCAACTTGTAACGGATTAAAAGGATAAAGGATAAAGTCACTGGCGTATCAATCCACTTGGGATGCGCTAACGCGTTTTACTGAAACCCGTATCGTTGAGGTTTTGGAACGCGTGTGGGCGTATACGACGGCATACCACTGATCAAGTCAGTGTTTTTACCCTCCCAGACAAGTCCGGTACCAATTTATCGATCCGGAAGAGATGAAACGCTTGGGTTGCACTAGTGCGGTTTCGAACACTCGACCGTGTGGCTACAACGGACCTCTAACCGACTGCGCCACACCCGCCGGTATTCGAACGGTTTGTAACGGATTAATCCGTGCGTATGAACAAAATTATACTTTAAAAACACCATTCAAGACCAGTCAAATCGCTGATTTTAAATAAACATGTTTAATTTAGTTTTAACAAATTTTTGATGCTGGAAAGTGGGCAAAGTTCCTCCAATTTTCATCAATTACTTTCACACCCCCACAATCCTGCCGTTGGTATATCCGGCGGATATATCTCCGTGGAAAAAAAGGAAAAGTTCATAGGAAGGTTTTCGCACAAATTTCTCAAAATTGGACAAAGTGTTCAATATATTTCTAGTCAGGAAGCCGCCACTTAGAACATTTTCATACATTACATCATAGTATGTGAACGTGCAAAACGTGCACGTGCAGAATTAAAACGTCAAAAAAAAACGAAGGACTTTAGACTAGCCAAAACACTTTTAATGACTTTAGGATTTGATTAGAAGAATATTTTAACATTCTTTATTATTTTTAATTGCTTCCTGTGATGATGCAGTAATGATTCAACCAGACGGAGGACAATTAAAATCAAAAAGTAGGCTTTGACTCCGGTAATTGTTAATTATCAACTACATCCAAAATTTACATCCAATAATGATTATTATTATTGTTATCAAAATGATTACTGGTATCAATTGTCATTAAATAATTATCAATGATTTAGGTTAATTTTATTTATTTACTTTATTATTAATTAATTGTCAATTAAATAATTTATTATCGTTAATCAATCATGAATTTTATTTGTTTCATTATTAGTTATTAATTATTATAAATTACGTCCAAAAATTCAACAATGCAATCAACTTCAACATAGACAACATAGACGAACTTAAAAATTAAAAAAAAAACTTAAAAAATTTCAAATAAAATAAATTAAATATAAAAAATATAAATAATACAAAAGTTAATTGGATTAAAATTAAATTTAAAGAACATAAAAGAAACTTAAAATTAAAAGGAATGCGTTGAGGACGACGGACATTCTGAACACTTGCATTTGAAAAGCATTACATTTTTCCAGACAATATGTACGACTCAACGAGCTATGCATAAATGAGTAAAACGATCTAAAAGTGCTGCAAAAGTGTTCAAGCAGCGGAAAAACACATCGGCACTATCGTGGATGGAGTGCTCTTTCGAGTTCATCGACGCTTTTAATCGAAAAATAGGGGAGCAGCTGTAGGACAATTGGGAACGCTCACATCGATACGCACTTTCGAATTCGAATTCATGGGTGCATTATTTCGGTTTGTAAAGTGGATCCAGGAAGTAGAAGAGCATTCCTTTTTGTTTATGAGTTCTGCTTCATTTTCCTTAGCATGGAATTATTCGGTTAGTTGTTTGAAGCCTAAGGACTTTCCAGAAAGTACTACGTGAGATTACAAGCACATCTCTTTTTTTATGGCAATTTCTGCGAATTTTAAAATTAGCCATTTTGGATTGTGCAGGCTTTGCGAAGTCGAGTGACAAGATGATGAGAGAAAGCACTAATTCAAAAATAAAAGACCAAAAAAAGATAAGAAAAACATCTTTCCAACGAAGAAGTGATCTATACGTCTTTTTAAATGAGCCCCGAATCGAAATTTGTGTGTCTCTATAACCATATTCATGATATAATTTAGTTCAAATAATAGAACAAACATTCAAGTCCTTCTTTTTTTCAAGAAAAAAAAAACAAGACGATAAATGTATGTGGCCACGAACGCATCTGCTGCAGCGCTTGCCACCCTCTACTTGGAACAAACTTTATGGTATCCGTCCTTTTTCAAATGGAAATGCACCGTAGTCGTCGGGTTATATGCTTCTGTTGGGTTAATCAATTAATTGTGGCGTCACCGCACAAATAACGTAATTTTTCTTGAATAAAACAAAAAACTAAGTCTAAGGGAGAATTTTAGAAGGAAGGCTCACGCACAATCATCGTCTAACGGACAATTTTCGAAAGAGGAAATCGTAGAAAGATGGAAGAGGATCGTAGAAAATGCTGTGAGTGTCTTCTAGATCCTGTTTATCTTTATTCTAAAAGAAATTGAGGTGTATGTAGAATACTGAATTACTTCTATTATGACCAAATAATAGAAATAATGCAGCATTCTACATATAAGTACATATCTTCTCTATATAAGTGGGCGGATGTAGTGTAGCGGTTAGAGGTTCCGCTTCCTGCACAATCGATCGGAGGTTCGAATCCGCCTTAGTGCTCACCAAGCCTTTCATCCCTCCGGGGTCGATAAATTGGTACCGGATTTGTCTGGGAGGATAGAAGCACTGACTTGACACATCGGCTAGCCATCGCAAGTCATTGCGTAGGCCAGTTACACCTTCGTGAACCTCAAACGATTCTGAATTGAAGTGAACGTGGGTGCGCATCCCAAGCGGTTTGATCAACGCCAGAAACTTTATCCTTTTATCCTTTATGACCAAATAATACGGTATTCGTGTGCGAGATCGTAGATTATGGGGAGGAGGGTGATTCCGTCCATTTCTTCCTAATTGCCTTAAAAAACGGCCCGGGAGATGCAGCGCGTGCACAAGAGTGGCGCGCTCCAATCGAACTCGTTGCAGAAAATGGGAGCGGGTAAAGAGGGTTCCGGTGGAATTTCGAGCATGTTCCGGTCATACCTCTTCACAGCATTCAGCGATAGTGCGTATTTTAAACCGACTCACTTTTTTTTGTACCTAAATAGCCCTGAGTCTGCTTACCTACCGCTAATCGTGCGCTGTATCACAGGCTAGGATGTAATCCACTATCTACTAAATTGTTTTGGTGAATCAGGCACATCCACTGCAATTTTGTGATGTGAGGTGGACTTGAAATCGTACCAGAAGCAGGAGAAATACTCACGTGAAATATGAGATAAGGATGCATCCAATCGCTTCAAACACCGTATATGAAAATTTCCGTTAAAACGGAACATTCCAGCTTTCAAAAGTACAGGTAATCAGAATTATCGTTATCCTGTAGCTCCCAAACTTTTTTGTAGCCTAGTTTATTTCTGAGCAGTGGGTCCTTCTGTATCTTTGACTTCTTGGAAGTTACAGGAAGAAAAAGAGTTCAAATTTGATACGATTTCTGGACTTTCTGGAGGTGATATAAAGACAAACTCACTCCCTTCCTTTATTAGAACACCATGCGAAATCCCATGTACTTCTATCTAACGCTATTATTCTTTGACTTATTCGGTAATTTCGACAACTCACACCACTCTTCTCTGCATATTTCCTTGTAACTGCGCAGTTCTTTGCGTCGTTGTGGCTAGAAGAACATTTAAGAACATTCGAAAGAACATGCGGCTCTCTGCGTCTTTATGAACGACCGGAGCGCGACCACCTCGAAGTATGTTCCCGTGTCCGCCGGCGTATCCACTGGGCACGTTATGTCTCGGAGGCATTCACGGAAAATCCTCTTGGATCCTCTTTACCGTTCCCCGTAGAAAATAGCGCCCTGGAACGCTCGAAGCCGCATCTTCCTGGTCGTTTTTACGGCAATTAGGAAGAAGTGGGCGGAATCATAATCCTCTGCCCTCCTCTCCATAATCTACGACCCCGTAGAGGGAAAACCCACCTGAAACCCGCATCACCACAGATTCGTGAGGTGGTGCCTCTAAATGTCATACCACTAGCAATACTGGTAAAAACCGCTTTTTTATGAAACGATAGAGAAATAGTAAAATTTCCTTCAATTTTAGGAGATTGGCGAACGATTGTGCGTTACCGAACGTCCCGAAAACGTAAGGAGAACTATGTTTAACATAGCGTAAGAATAACTATATTTTTTATTATTCCATATAACAGCCGGATGGATACAGGTCCAAGTAGCACTAGGCGAGGACTACCAGAAATTTGAGAAAAATCAAAAATTTTCGAGAAGAGAGAAGTTTTTCCAGGATATCTCGAATCGCTTCACGATCCTCAGAACAATTTTTATTTTGCGCTGTGTTCAAGAGTGGAAATGGCCGGAAAATAGAAAAGCCCGACTTCCTCCACGATTCCTTCAATCGTTCAACATTCGATCACACTGGAGGAACGCTAGAAAACTCAAAAAGAAAAAAATTTCACCAAGATTTCCACAGTTCCATCAAATTCGTTGCGAATCTTGCGAATATTTCAATTTCTGGACAGGCATGCACCGTAGCTACAGCTACTTCCCTGTTGCCCCATAAGCGCCTCTGCCCTCTGCAGGTTTCAAAGACGGCCTCTTTTCCCTATAAATTGTCGGGTGAAGTATAACTCTCAAAGGAGTCAATTTCAAGGGAGAAAAAAAAGAGAGCGACGTGAAAATTTAGCGTTTTCTCTCTTCCTAGTTCTTTTGGCTCTCTCTTTTTCTTGTTAACACTATCCCGCTGGTTTGCTGAAAGCACTTTTAGCAGGTTGCAAAATTTATGTCCTCATCGAAATACAGTTTTTCGAAAGTAGCACGACAACTTGCTCTTGATAACTTGCTCTGGACAGGAAAACTCCCATAATTTCATTCTAAAATCTTAGATGCATGACAAAGAAATTGAAGAAATCTGTCTGTTCATCGTCGATTTCTTTGTTCTTTTTTTTTCATAATCCCTATCCTCGAATCGGATAGAATCCAAATTTAATAAAGTTAAAAAAAAAGGATTTCTAAGGGAGTCCAGAAATAGTCATAGTCATCGAGAACTTCGTTTCTGCCCAGAAGTGAAAGTCCGTCCTGACGGAACCAGCAAATTTTTGAAAATATTGTTGTTACCGTAGTGAATTAACTTTTCGAAAGTCGCACAACAACTGGCTCTGCAGAAAAAAAGCGTTTCTCTAATCTTATTCTAAAAAGTAAAAATCAAAATTTAAATTTTAATTATATCTGAATTCGAATTTTTATTTAATTTCAAACTTAAATTTAAATTTTAAATCACACTCTTGAAGACTTCAGCTGCAAATTCACTTCTTTTAATATTTGAATTTGATTAGAAAGCTGTATACGTAGTATTGGATTGGATTTGTATTGTAAGGGTAAATGATATTTTTTCAGGTTCATTCAACGTTCAAAATCTGAAATTTTCCAAATCTGTTCACAACGATAAATTCGCCTACGTGAAATATCCAGGGAGCGGCAACGATTTTCCTTTTTTTTCGATTCGATGATGAGCGCGAAATTGCATACATTAATATTTGGTGGCAAGGTGTTTTTCCAGTACCACGTCTAGAGTGTTCCTTTATCTACGTAGTTACCTCTCAAATATTAAAACGACGTCACCGCAGACGATAAAAAAGAATCGCCTCTCCAATGTGAACGCTTTGTTTTATATGTACAATCAGATATATTGTAGACCACCCAAATTCTCGGCGTATATTTGCAATTATTAAATATTTTCTTCTCAACAAAATTCATTATTAATTCACTTTCAAATTCTCAAAAATCATTATTCAAAAGAGAAGAAATTGAGCGGTTTGAACCTCTCAATTTCTCAACTAAACTCTGGGGAATGGAAGCGTCTTTGTTTCTTTTTTAGACCGTAATAATAACAAAAATAAATAAAAATAAATATTAATGTTATTTTGATGTAATTGATTAATTTTGATGCTAAGTGGTTTCTTTTTTTGCAAAACTCTTTTTTTTCAATTCTCCAACTCAATTCTCTTTTTTTCAAAATTTTGCAAATTAAAATTGCAAAATTCTGGAGCAAGAGACTACATTGTTGGATTTTTGGAAGGCAACGATTGACTTGAATGAGGTCTACTTTTTCTTTACATTCTCTAAAATTCGTCACTTTCAGGGCATCTTTCATGAAAGAGTTCAGCTAGTGCGAAAAATAGAAGTAAGGAAAGATAAAGTCTAGAAAAGGCAGGAAAAGTACTGAGAAAAAATAAATATTAGGTGAAGTAAAACTTTCAAGCGTTTTCTCGCTTTATTTTGATGCTGATATTAATATAATTTAGGACTAACCGATTCGGATCAAATATTATTTTATTGTTAATTAATTGATTGTTAATTTTTGTCCATTTTGGTGGCAATTTCTTCTTTCTCTCTTCCGCAATTGGAGAAGTCCTCATCCTTATTGCCAAAAAAACGTGAACACCTTATTTTCACAAGCCTCTCTTGAGGTCAGTTATGTACCATAGAGAAAATTTTCCGAATCCTTGAAAAGGTGATGGTCGCTTGGTGTCAGGTCTGAATTATACGACGGATGGTGGATAGAAATAGCCATGCAAGCCCTCCCAGCTTCTGACGCGTCGTTAAAGATGTTTGCAGCCTGGCGCTATCTTGATGGAACACAACTCCTTTCCTAATGACCAATTCTGGCCGCTTCTGGTCGATCGTCTGCTTCAATCCGGTCAGCTGTTGACAGTAGAAACCCGAAATGGGTGTTTTGTCCGATTGGAGGACCCTATAGTGGATGATTCCCTTCCAGTCCCAGCAAACACACAACAAAACCTTCCTGGCACTTAATCTGGGTTTGGCGCTAGTTTTGCCCTGCAATTGGACCACGATCTTTTTCGGTTCTGATTCTCGTAAACACCTTGAAGTCGCCGTATAGTATGATCCGAGGTGATGTTTACATCGTCAGATATGGTTCACTGAAGACATCTAACAAAAAAAGCTCAGAACTTTTTAGTTCACCCAATATATGACAGCCTAATCTGAAATATATATAAGAAAAGAATAAGAAAGATTGCAACTTGTCGATAGTAAAATTTGAATATGTAAAGAAATAAGAATTAAAGATATAAGGAAAATATTCCTCGAAAAAAAAAAACGGCAGCCGCAGCTATGCGAAACGTCAACCGGCAGGAAACACTCTCAGCATTGCAGTCTTGAGTGGCATCCAGAGAAGAAAAAAAAACTCTGTGAAAACTCAGGACAACAACTTGGGCGAAAACCAATAACGACTCTATTCAACATTGATTTTGTACTTAGTAAGACCTACTAACACCTAGAATACAGCTAATTTACTCGTTATAATCCTCTAAAGAAATAAACATAAATTAAAGACCTAAGTAATAGAAATAAGCATAAATTAAAAGGATAAATAATGTTACTACTTAAATAATGTTACTAGAACTACTCGTTGTAACATTTCTGATTAAGTTCTTCCTTATTCAAGATTCAAAAAGGGTTTCTGAACATGAAAGATTTTTCGGACTCTAACTATGGTTCATACACAACATTTAACTTGACTTACTCAACTTATTCAATTAACTTCTGCACGGATCTCTCATAAGGACTGTGGGAAAAAGAAGAATTGTGTTGAAAAATCCGCGGAAAAACCTTTGTTAATCACTTGAAACTCGATCTTTCGAAAAAAAAACACCTCTTATGTCCTTTAGTTTTTTCCTTAAATTTTGTACTCCTATACTACTGATATTAAAGTAAAACAAAGTCAGAAATTATGATTTGCGTACTATAAGAATGTAAAAACAGAACGCGGTCTTCATTTTGTGCATGACTTTTAGATGAAGACAACTTGTTAATAAGTACACGAGACTTGCTGGATACCTCAAGGAAGTCTAATCGGCAGAATGGCATGTTTTACTAAAAAACCTAGAAAATTATATTATACAGAATTTTTCCGTGGTGGAAAATTTTATTCCTAGATTACTGTATGAGGGTTAATCCAAGGATTAATAAATAATTAGTATTAATTAGAATGAAGAGAAGGTAAATCAGATGAGCAGTACGTACTCGTAATTGTGCAAGTTGAGCGATTTCAATCAAATGCTTCGAGAAGAAAAAAAAACAGGAACTGTACGGTAGGATGGTTATTTTGTTCAGGGCACGGAACAGTTACAGCACTCCTCAGGACTTATTTTTAAGCATAACCAACAAAAGGATTAAAAACAAGAGATGTTAAGATACTGTAGTGGTAAAAGTAGATCTAAAGGAGATGTTAGATATCTAGATATTCGTTACCGTCCAAAAACGTCAGTCAAAAATATTCCCAAAAAAGGGAAAACTTATTAGATACACGATCAAAAAATTACGTACGATACACAGTTATTCATCTTACAAAATCTCTTCTCCGGTAGAAATTTCAAAGCGAAATTTTTGACAACTCAAGAGATGAGGATGAGAGGAAGATTTAACTCAACGACTGTAGTTTCGGCGGCAGACAATGAGGTGCGGATAGTGGAGTGACGTCATCCTTTAGCCGTTTCACTTTCTCTTTAGGGCCTTCTTAGGTGCACACGCATAAATAAGTATTGTATTTTTGAGTGAGCTAGAAGGGAGAAGGTAGCTACGTTGCAAGCTAGGTGGGTCGAACATAACAAAAAAATTATACGAAGCTCCTATGTAAACATTTTTGCATACCAGTAAAATTGTGCTTATCAAAAATCAGGTTTTTCGGAAAATCTCACACAGGGACCTTTAAAAACCTAGAACATTTCATTAAGGAATCGAATGTTCTAGCAAGTTTACGAGTTTTGTAGAAGTTCTAGAAGCTTCTCCTTTTTGAGAAAAGAAGGGTACGCATGTTCGTTTTTAATCTTTGACTTTTTTAAAATTTGCAGGGCATGATAAGCGAACAACAAATTCTGCACGTTGTTTTGAACATTTGCAAAAAATTGCAGAGCTCGCTTGCCTTCGGTTTTCCAGCCGCAGGGCCTTGCGCCATCAAACCACGCTATTTGTTACGGACGCTAGAAGCACCAACTGCTACGGAGGAAAAGGAGCAAAAGTACGACGATCTCAAAACAGAAAACAACGGTCGAGAACTTTTTTCACTTTGCAGACTTCTGAATTTTGCGGAAAGGACATCATGATCTGGGCGAGAGATGGGCAAAGATTACAGATGTCCATGGGAACATACTTAATGATAACTAATTAACTACTATTAATTACTATTAATTGTTTAACATTTATTTCGTAGATTGAAATAATAAAATTCGTGAAGAAATTAACAATAAGTTAATAAAATTTAAATTTTATTATCTTATTGCTTTATTTATTAGAATTGTATTGCTATATATAAACTGATTTAAATAAAAACTAAAAATAAATTATTTTCCGCCCACGGCCAAGTGATCTAGTGGTCTGATTCTCGCTTTGGGTGCGAGAGGTTCTGGCTTGGCCCGAATTATCAAAAATGTAACAAGAGAATAACCGTAACAAATGAAATTAAAAGATAATAAATTTAAAACTTGATAAAAAATACTAAATAATTAATGGTTCAATAACTAACTAGTTTAAAATTCATTAGGTACTAGATTTTCCAAGCAGCCTAATATTTGTTTTTTTTTTCATCCGTAGAAAATCAGGATTCGAGGGAATAGTTGGAGTAGAGTTTATGGAAAACAAAAGACGCTTCTTCTTTCTTTCGCACACGTAAATTGGCTGCGCCTCTAATTGCAACCGTGATTATGAGCAGCTCGTTCAAACATCGAAGAGGGAGGAGTAAGAAACGCACGATGCCACGTACATACATTTCAACCCCCCTGAGGGATGTTGAGGAAAATCCGAGAGCTCAGTGCAGTCAATAGAGGAAGACAATCACGTAAACATCAACGTATCAAAATGACTACGATCGACGAAAGCAAAGAAAGCAAAGCGGAAAAACAAACTTATCGCATAGGAAAAATAAAGGGATACTCGGAAATTACTAGGCGTAGAAATGAATAGGAGTTACCTACAGTCATAATTAGATTTCTATAATTAATTCATTCTCGTTTCTTTGAATTACTCTGACATGATATTTAAGCAAGTAGAGATAAATTTCCTCGAATTGTAGTTTTCTGTAATATCTAGGATTTCGCGGAAAACCTTCACACGCCAGATGAAACGAAAATAAACAAATTTACACTTTTGGATACTTGAGCTTTCCTCAAAATTGACACTTTAAAGTAACACCTCCGTCCTGTACTTTTTTTTCTTGAAAAAAATTATTAACATCAACTAGTTGTGAGAATTCCACCAGCATAAATAAATAACATAGATCAAGTAGTATTTCATTCAAAATTACGCATAAATCAAAGAAAAATTTCGAAAGGTCTCTAGCCTATCAATCCTTTTGGGATCCGCCTACGCGTTCAACTTCTAGTCAGGAATCGTTGCAGTGTTTATGAGCGTGTGCACAGCCTTACAATGATTTGCGGGCGCGAGCCGACGTGTCCAGTCAGTGCTTTTATTCTCCCGGACAAGTCTGATACAGTATTCAGCTAATCTTAACTCATTAATTTTCAATTTAATTCAATTCAATCAATCAAACCACCCATTATGACGGTTGCTGGAGCCGGTACACTATTTAGACGTTGGGACCCGTCCCACCCATTTATAACGGTTGCTGGTGTGCCTGATATTGTTGGACCGGGTCACTGCTTTCTGAAATTTCCTTGCACACACACGTGATAGATTTACCCCATTACTATACAGTATGATTCCCCCTCCCCCCACCAGAAAAAAAAACTTTCATCTCCTTTTCTTCTATAGAAGAAAAAGAAAGTGATGAATGATGTGTATAACACGGTAAGAGGATAGAAAATTGGATTTTCCGGGCTGTAGAAAAATTTTTCGATCTTGGAAATTTTTTTTTAACATTTTAGCATGACTCTCGGATTGAAAGGACAATATTGTATAAAAAAAGGGGTTTAATTATCCAGCCGCTCGAATTGGTCTAAATCAAATTCTTTCTCTGTTCTGTGCACTCTACAAAAAGAAAATTAAATCAATAAATAGCAGCAAGAGGTTTTTCTGTACTTCGGAGAGGTCGTTACTCGAATTTCTAAAAATGTATAGTGGCCTGGATCCAGTTCCATTCGATCCTTTACCAACTTCGAAATTAGCTGAGATGTAAAACAATCGCTAGGTAAGATAAGTCATTCAAGAATAATATTTGAAAATTAAATTGAAAACTAAAGATTGTAAAAAAATTTTTCTTGTATTTTTTTTGGCATCATTGATAATGGATCGGGTTCGGGTAGGATTGAATCGGATTGAACATACATAATTGTATTGGAAGCTGCACAAATTGGTTCAACGCCTTCGTAGAAATTACTGACACTAAAAATCTCCACGGATCTTCTATCAATAGATATTTGTCCAGAAATGTCAGAAGAAGGCCAGAATTAGAGAAAGGTCAACATCCGACAAGATCTAGAACGCATCATACTTCTAAAAAAAACAAAAAAGGGTCAGGTCAAAAATATCTCTGTTGACAATGTTTGCGAGCAATCTACAAAGCATCCAGAAATAACCGGTTCAAATCCAAAATTCGATCCGTTATGTAAACTTTGAATCAAAGCTTCCAAAAATCGAAAACGAAAAAAATCTGAAACATTCGTGTGTAAACAAAGCTCCTGTGCAGAGAGCAACCAAGATGAGGACAATTCATCGCAGCGAACTCTACGGCTATGAAAAAAAAATGATTTGACGAGGGAGTCATTCCTCATCAAACTAATCTAATCGGGTGAATTTATTTGAGAATAATCGTCGATGCGTATTCTGTGGGTAGTACCGTAGTGGTGGAATGAAATATTTCCGGTTAGAAAAAAAGAAGATACCGCCGCCGTACTAAACGAATGAGTCAAGTGAGTAAGTGCCTCTTCAGTGATAAGCTGACAGTCGGGCAATCAGCGAGAGATGAACGAGTTTCTTCTATTGATTTTTTTTAGGAAATTTAAAAACTCTTAAGTTAAAGACAGCATACCACGAATCTGAGGTGGTGCGCATCATCAAGTGGAGTGTTTGTACACGGAATAGTGGATTATGGAGAGGGGGGTGATTCCGTCCATTTCTTCCTTACTGCCGCAAAAAAAGTCCCGGAAGATGCGGCGCGTGCACAAGGCTGGCGCGCTCCAGTCGAACTCCTTGTAGAGAATAGTGCGCCAGAACGCACGAAGCACGGCAATTAGGAAGAAATGGACGGAATCACCCCCCTCTCCATAATCTACAATCCCGTATACTCCATCTGAAATGCGTACCACCCAAGATTCGTGGTATGCTGCGTTTAAAAGAGTTGAATTCTGACTCAGAAAAGCCCACACTGGGATTGTCGCTATGCCCTCAGGGCTCAAATATACAAGTTACAGTCACACATATAGTTCGAATATGCAGTCCGAACCACATACTAGGCTGGAATAAGGTGATTAATAAATTCTGGACAACCAGTTTATTATTTAAATTACCCATAAACCCTATAGATGAGTTCGCTTTCATTTTTGTGGAAAGATGCATGCTTTGTGTTACCCCCGACTCAATTTTTTTAGCCTGATAATGGTTTCTTAACGAGTTTTTATTTCAAACAACAAAACCTTATCTACTAAAAACCTTACCTTACCTTACCAAAAACTAATGAGTTCAACAATTTACTGGTAACGACGTTGATTCAGATAGCGCTCACTTTGTCGCGCGGAGTTATCTGTAGGATGTTAAGGTAATACATTACGGGCAAATGAGTTCATGGCACTGTAATTAGACCGAATAATGGTAAATTTACTTGTCACCAGTGGTCCTTTTTTTCGAAACAAAAATTTCGAGTTCTTTTCGAGGGAAATTCCTACTTGATTACTAGAGGGACGACCTTAGCGATCACTGAGAGTCTGCTCGCTGTGAGCGAAGAGGATAAAGGATGAGGGACGAACTACTGAACTTCATTCATTCAATTCCTTTCAGATGGATCAACGACTTCGACATCAATTCAGAATCGTTACGGCGCCTATAGTCGGATCTAAACGACCTGAAGATCAACGCAGTTGCGTGGGCGGCTGGTCACGAACCGGGGCTGTGAAGCTAGCGACAGGGATCGAAGTGGAGTCATCGCAAACTGTAGGGATGAGTGATCTCAGCAAAGCTCTCCCTCGATTCTATCAGCTGGCTCCACTGGCGTCCCATTGAGCGCAGTCCTTCAGAGAACTGTACCGAGCGTCAGGTCGTTTTGACCCAACTATGTATATTCAAGGATTACGTAGTCTAAGTCGATGTACCAAGTCAGAATTTCTTTTCCCTCCCAGACAAATTTGCTAGGAACTTATCTTTTCCGGAAAAATGGAATGTTTTTGATGATCCTACTAACGCTAGCGTTTATAGAGCATTCAAAGAGTTCACCTTTACGGAGCACTTATATTTCTTTTCACCGTTCAACGAGAATTTCATTCTATTCAGTATGCATAGTGGTGTCGTTGCGTAAATAAAAACAGTCTAAGTTTATACATCAAAGAATAATTGTCGAAGGATATGAAGAGTTCAATGAGCTTGCGTCACGTAATCCAGTAATCCCATTAGATATGCTCGCCATGGAATAGTTTAGCGTAAACATTGAGATCTTACGGGTTCAGTAATTTGCAATTAAGGCAGAACCATTGACCATGTTCCTGTGTTCTTCGTCCCGTCAATATTAACACCATTTATAATTTCTCAGCAATTTTCAAAAAATTAAGCTTCTCTATTTAATTTGTCTTGATAAAGAATTCCAAGTTTCCAGGATAACTAATCTAAACAGCAAAGAAGAACCGTATATACAACGTAATTCGAGAATATTTAAAATATAATGTAGTCACATGCGTAAATAAATGTTCGTTTAATTTGTAATTTGTAAATACGCGTATATCTGAGTGACTGACATAAGTATTAGATGAACAAACAATCTAAATTTACACAGTAATTTACAACAAAATAAACAAACAACAACATAAACAAAGTATTAGGTTGGATTCTTTTTTTAACACACTCATACCAGCTGTTCAGAGCCCTCAAGCATTCAATGAATCAAAAACTGTTCAATTCTTCCGCTGGCCTCAAGCCCGCTTTCGAGTTGTTCTTTGAGTCCCAGCCCCTCAACTTCTGATTCCCAGAACACTGTGACCCTCTCAGAACAATCGAACACAGCGATAAGCAGTCATGGTGAACACAATGACGAATATTCGTCAATGTGTGATTGAGAAACCATGAAAAATTCAAAAAGGAATGCGTGTCAGTAGCCCGATAACTGACAAAAACTAGAAATATAAAGTAAACTAGTAACTAGTTTAATTTATAGATAAAATCCTTAAAGTAAACGGAACTGAATGCTGGGAAGAGTTTGACTAAAGAATGAGAAAATTATTCTACGGTTTTCGTGAATGTGTACATAAAGAAAACGCTGGTTTAATTTTTATTCTATTCACTTTTTATTCATAAACATCATTATTATCATCTATTATGGAAATTGTGGATAAATAAAAATTATCTAGATTTACTGGCCAATGTTCCGAGGACATTTGACGACATTTGACGCCATCTTCCATCTATTTCAGGAGGAAAGGAATTTTGCGTCATTTTTTTTTCATGTGCAAGCACTTGAATGAATAAAATCGTAAATATTAGGTTTGCCGGAAAGTTCTCTCCACTTCTGTTACGACAGCTTTCGGCACGTAAGCACAGGCTAATTTGGCGCATATTCGGCTATCTATCTTTATCGCTCAATGTATACATACCGCAAATTAAATGAAACACACTTGATTCACGCTAGTCTTTATGGTAAAGCGATAGTGGACCCATGGGGACTGATAAAGTTCATCTACGTCACTGTAAGAATTTCAACAAGGAAGAAATGCTAAAGAAGTATGTGGAAATTTATTGGAAGTGTTTGATGAACGTTTGTGATAGGATAGCTTCCTGATAACCTCCACACCAAACTTGACACCGAATAAGAGAATGTTGTGTATATGATGGGACATTTCAGGACTAACACATTATGAGGAACTAAAACCGAACGAAAAGCTCAATTCAGAGAAGTATTCTCAGCAACTGGATAATTTAAAGACAACAGTCCAAGGAAAGAGGCCCCGGATGTTCAATTGAAAGGACATCATACTGCACCATGATAATACCAGACCACATTCTGCTTTACGGTCTCGTCAGAAAATTGCAGAACTAGGCTGGGAAATTCTGTCGCATCCACCATATTCCCCGAACTTCGCAGCCTCCGACCACTTGTTTTTGTCGTTACAAAATATTTTTAGTGGCAAAGAATTATAAAATGAAGAAGATGGCAAACGAGCTTCGGTTCAATTTTTCTGCATCAAAAGATGGCACATTTTTCAAAAATGGGATATACAGATTGCCCTCACGCTGGCAACAGGTCATTAGTGGTCATAATAATAATGGCAAGTATATTATTCAATAACTTATCTTGGCAGAGAGAAAAAAATTTTCATTCCAAAAAAGGAGAGAACTTCCCGGTAGATCTAATAGCTTAAACCACAAAGCTATAAGGATAGATAAAATACTGTAACGGTCATCTGACCAAAGAAGATGCAATAAATTCATTGAGAAAGTGGAACACTTAAAAACTCGCCCACCAAAGCAGAAATCCAATAAGGTGAAGCGGTCAATTTCATTTAGGAAAGGACAAATGAAGCTAGAATAGAAGAACCGCGTTCAGGCTCTCCTTCGTTAATTGTTGGACTTCATGCAAAAGGTCTTCAGGACCAATCCACAGGCTATTTATTGAAAATCTAAGCAATCCTCCTACCAAGAAAAAAAGATTCGAGAGCAGACAACAACGTAATGAACAATGGGAACGTTCAGAAAATGTCTTCGACTACTGAACTCAGAATTTTGTAACGGATCCTTGCCGAACGGTGGCTTTGAACCAATTGAGAAACTTTGACGGACGATCTATGTCAACGAATTTTGTTGACCATTGAAGCAGCCCACTTGTGGACCCGTTTCTTTTTTGTGGTTTGTCCAGATTTTATGCAAGAATAGGGTTTTAAGGTTGTTGGGAGAATCTCTAAAGATTTGCGTCCTTTAAATAGCCGAAGAAATTGAAAGAAACAATAGCACGCTCGTCTCTAAACAGCAAAACGTTGTTATAGGGTTCTAGCATTCTGCGAACTTTTCAATGCGTAGACGATTGCGTGAAATACTTACCATAAAACCATAGAGTTCTGCATTCGAGCAGATCATGGATATTTTTTTCATTAATCTTAAAAACGAAAATGCATGTTTAAGTGACTAAACTATAGACAGCACATCGATAGCATCAACAGCATATCGATCTAAAATTTGAGTTGAATTTAAAACTTCTAGAATTACCAGTTTCTCCACTTCTGAAAACTTCCACCGGTACTTTTTTGATTCATTCGTTCACTTCTTTACTTCATAGTTCTAGTTAACACCTATTTCTTCAACTAGGCATGGTTCTGATGTGCTCTCTGATGGCCACACTAGTCTTTGCTCTGCATTCAGCTCAAGATTTTCAACAGAACAATAGTGGAGGATTCGTGAGGTGACTTTTTCAAACCAAGAGGCGAAACCCTTTCTATTAAAACCCCTTTTCGCGACCAGTCAACGAAATTCACCATGTTAAAGTCGATACAGGAAAAGATTCGGTTTAAGGTAATGATCACGAGTAGGAGTGTTTTCTTCAGTTCTTTCCAAAAACGGGGAAAGGACAATATGACCTCGACGTATTTTTCTTGGGCACAAACAATAGCCTAAGTGTGGATTTTCGGGTGTAATCTTGCTAGTTTTCAGTCGCGTTCCCGGGTACTCGTCTCTCAGGTCCAGTTCCGGGACGTTCACACATTGTGGGCCCAGTGAGGAACTGGTACTGGGATCTTAACTCCACCAGTATTCGATGTAGTGCGGTTAGTCGGGGAAAGAGGTTGCCAACACGAGGAAATGGTAGCCACTTAGGCTTGCGTCGGCATCGACGGTTCATGCCTTGCCTCTCGGAAGCACTTATCTAGGGCTACACTTTCCTGTATTTTACCTTTACTCCGTCCCCACCTGTGGGCTAGGCTCTGACACTTGTACGACTGCACTTACCGCCGCCCACGAACGTTCCGGGCTCATATATATTTTTTTTTTGAGCATATATATATATATATATATATATATATATATATATATATATATATATATATATATATATACATATAACATATGGACTGCTTCACCACTCTTTTGGCTCCTGCTGTGTGTACTCGGCTGCAGACAGCACACAATGAATATTCACTCAGTCTTTATCCTACACAACTCAAATATACATACTACATGTAAAAAGGGTGGAGTCTCTCTAACCTCGCACTACGGGCCAGGCAACTGCAGATCCCCAGAAGTATGAGCAAAGAATCGCCGTATGCTCCACTGCTCCACTCCGCCAGACAGTGTCAGGGACGCTTGTCACAAACGTGACCATCACCTTGATCACCTTGACTCCCGTTGATCTTCGAACTGGTCGAGCGGGCGCCAGTAATTCTTCCATTTGTCCCGATCGCGTGCCAGAGTAGCCCAGTGGTTCCTCCTTTCGCGTGGGACACGAAGAGCATCATATTTTTCTTTCAAGGACATCGTGAAGAACCATGACCATCGGGTCGGCGGTCTTCTTGTAGTGCGCTTAATATCGCGGGGAACCCAGTCGCTCACGGCTCTGGTCCAACGGTTGTCATCAAAGCGCATCACGTGTCCGGCCCACCTTATTTTACTTTCCTTGGCAAACGCGGCGGCGGCTCTAATCTTCGATTGCTGACGTAGGAGAGAACTTCGAATCCCGTCCCTCACTTATGTGAAACCGGATACTCCTAGCATCACTCTCTCAATTGCGCGTTCAATGACGCTCACCGCGTTTTCTTCCTGCTTGCGAAATGTCTAGGTTTCCGAAGCATAGGTCAAAGCAGGAAGTACGGTGGTGTTAAAGAGGTGAGCACGGAGCCGGGTGTTCCTGGTCTTCTTCACTACATCCTCGATGCTCTTGTACGCTCCCCAAGCCGCTCGTCTCCTCCTGCCCAGCTCGGGGTCAGGTCGTTCATCATGTTCAGTTCCCGACCCAGATAAACGTAGCTGGTGCATTCGGATATGTTCGTTCCGTTGAGCGTGAATGGGGCATCCGAGACCCATCCGTTCCGCATGAACATCGTCTTTTGTAGATTCAGCTGAAGACCGATGCATCCACATGTTTCGTCGAATTCGGTCAGCATTCGTTCCGCTTGGCTGATGCTAGGTGTTATCAGTACGATGTCATCATTAAAGCGCAAATGGTGTAGCTGCCGACCATCAACCTTCACTCCCATGTCGTCCCATTCCAACTTTCGCATTACGTTCTCGAGGGTGGCTGTGAATATTTCGGGTGAAGTTGTATCACCCTGTCGGACCCCCCTCTTCACGTCATTGATGATGTTCTTGTAGAATGACGTGACCATAGATAATAAAAATGAAGAAGTAAGAAAAATATGTTTACGCTCGGTATGCTCAAACAAAGAGCATTTGAATAACAGGCAATGAATGAGATGCACTCTCGCGCAGCAAGCGCATCTGGTGTGCAAAAACTACTCGAGCACAATCAGATTGCGAGAGCAACACTGTGCCGACAGCAGACAAAGAACTTGGACCGTATATAAACGGTCCAAGAGTGCTTATTGCTCAGAGCATAGTCGAGCATTCGCCTAAAGCATCTCCTTTTCTCTTGCCTCCCTTCTTGTGATGCTTGTATTTTATGCATTTCTGTTTATGCATTTCTGTGTGTGCATTATTATATCACTCCTGTTATTTTACATTTGCCATGTAACGTGCCTTATATAATGACATAACATGCCTCTGATATTGGTGTATATTGTACGTGATAAATAAAGGTTTAATTACCCAAGTTTGAGGCTTATTCACGTGGCATCTAACGAACAACTGAACCACCGCTGACTCAACGCTGGTACACCTCCGGCTTGCGGTAGCCCCTCCTGCTCCTCTGGCTAATAGTACTGTTCGAGAGTTGCGGTCGTTGTCCGTTTGGCTCATTTCCACTCACCTTCTTCGTTCTTCGCTGACCCAACAATGGCTCCAATGAATGACGAAATACGAAAGTGCGGTTTTTATAGAGGCAACAGTGGGAAAACTTGTCTGCGAGGATAAAAACACTGACTTGATACATGATGGGCCTCCTGAATCACCTTTTAGGCCAACGCGCGCTCCAAAAACCTCAACTATTACGACTTGCAGTAAGGCACGTCGACGCATCTAAAGTGGATTGATACGCCAGAGACTTTATCCTCTATACCAAAACTCACTTAAAAAACCATCCAACACAGCAGAATGCGAATAACCGCCGTTTGGTTACGAGTAGATGGCTACTTTATTTCTCCAAAAACACAACACAAACAAACTCTGGTCATGAGAAAGGAAAAACGACATTCCCAAGCGAATACAACTAAAATTGTCGTGAAGAATAAATTTTATGTTCTGCATTTATTCTAATTATAGACTCCTTAAACATTTACGCATTTACCATTGAAACCTCTATAAAAACAATCGACTTTTAGAAACCATATTTGAAACAAAGAAATAATGGCAATCATGCAGGTGGGCTCGGGCGGTACAGCGATAAGACGGAGTGGGCCGGAGCTCAGGGCGCCGCTTTGGTGCACCAGCGCTGCGAAGGGGTAGAAGGGGGAGAGCGAGTTGCACTGCGTCGAAGTGGCGCACCAACACCAAAAAGTCATAAAGGGGGTGAGAAGGGTCTCATGGCGTCGAATTGGTGCGCAGGCGCCAATGACCGTTGTAATGGGGAAGGACGGGTCCCATGGCGTGGAATTGGTGCACCAGCGCCAGAAGACAGCAAAACAGCTTAGACGGGTCCCACTCCGAATTGATCCACCGCGATCCAAAAATACCGCGCAGTAAATCCGAGCGAATTTGTCAAGAAGTGAACGAAATGTTGTGAACTATTTCATGGTTGCTGTGTAGCGATTCACCCTTGTCTACTCCGCCGCATGTCTATTCCCAACGCATGTTTGCCTCATCAGGTTGGTAACATCATTTGTTCAAAAATTGGAAATGCGAATAAAACCGGCTATTCAAATACTATCTAACAGTTTGCACGATCTGACGCAAAACCTTATCTATACCGGTATGATGACGTTGTCTTTTCATGTCAGCACATTATTCTGCGCTAATTGTTGAGAAAAAGGAAGAGAAAAACTCATACTTCTTATAAAACTTTGAAATTGTGGCGGTAACAAAAGAATATAGGTATGAAAAATCAAGTTTGAGTATTTTCCAAATGTAGTACTGATGTTTTTGTGTTTAAAAAAAAACTATAAAATAATCGCGCCAGTTCATCGTCATTTCATGAACGTTGTTAAATTTACGAAAAAAAGAATGAAAGAAACATCGTTAGAAAAAATACAAATTTAATCTCACGGAAACTGTCACTATATTTAATTTCTACTGATCAATGAAGGGGAATCGTCCAAGGCGAGAAATCTGATGCCCGGAGTTAGCCGGACGTTCAGATTAGTAGATAATAGCAGACCTATAAATTACAAAAAAAAAACTTTTCAATTAATTAGAAATGAATGAAAAAACTATGAACCATTGAGAAATGTGCAGCTCACCGTTGAGCAGCGCTATGGTCAAAGAGTTAAAAACTACTGAAATGGAATTTCACATTTTAATTGACTTCGAAATTCTGCACATTATGTCCGGAAATTACTGAATTGAGAAAAATTTTCGAGATTCTGCTTGAAAATTACTAGCTGATAGTAATTAAATTAGTGAAAAAAAGACAAAATGAATTTTACCGATTCCTGATCGTAGCTCGGCCTTAGAAAATACTTGACAACATTTTTGCTGGTTTCGTTATCCGCAAACACATGGATTCCATGGAAATCAGAGGATTCGAGAAGTGATTTGTGTCCGTCTGTCGACATTGTGACGTTGTCATAGTACGCCGAATATACACCCTAAAATGTTGCCATAGAAGAAAATGAAAGCAAAACAAAAAGATTCATGGTGGGGATGAATTAGCAAAAACAAATTTTTCAAACAAAACCGTGCCTATAACTACCTCAGTGCCATTTTTTAAGAAAAAAATCTTGCTAAAAAAACTAAACAACTTCATGTGTTTTCCTTTTGGGTTTTTTAGTAAATTAGTGAAATATATTTGTCGAATGCGTTTTAAAAAAATAACCAGATCATAAGTTAACGAGTTATGAAGCAGATTATTTAGTGATTGACATGGGAACAGCTCTTAAATAGCATTAATTCATTGAAACTTAAATTTCAAAAAAAATCAAATTTATTATTTTATTTTTTTCTTCTACTTACATTGTAGTTCTCTTGAATGTTTCGTAGATTTGTGAATAAATTGCTTCGTAGTATATCCACGGAAATTTACAGTTTATTTACATTTTATTCACTTTTTTCTTTTTTATTAACACTTTACAGTTTGCAATTTATTTACAAAAATTATTATTTACTTTACTTTTACATTACATTATTTACAAAAGATTAACAATTTATAGATTAGTAATTATGAATTATTTTAAACATAAGATAAAACCACGATGCATTCCTTACTTCGACGAATGCTAGGACGGCTCGCCTCTCCATTCCCCTGACCGACTTGATCTCCTTCAGACTAAGTGGCTCAGCCGGATGGGCGCATGGCGAACCTCATTGCGGACCAGCTGGTCTTCTCGTGCTCGACGGAGAAGAGGTGCGAATGCTGCGCGTGATGAGATTTGATGTATTCTATTATAGTAAGGAGCATGGTGTCACTCGTATGTCAACATAAGATTATACGCGACATTCGAGAAGAGAAAACAAAAAAAAGTGTCCAGAAAAGACGGAGCAGTGAAAACGTAAAGCAGTAAACAGGATGAATGGAATTTTTTTTCTGTGAAATTTTTTTCGAAAAGAAAAAAATTACAACTGGTGTCACTTGTTCTTAATATACGATGATATACGAAACTCGAGGAGAGAAGACAGAAAAACGTTCTCCAGAAAAAACATGAATGGGTAGAAAAATAAATGTAGAAAAATAGACCGATAGAATAGAATGAATGAAAGCTGTGCATGATTCTCTTTTAAAAAAACACGAGAATTGTTTAGCGACAGTGCAGTTACGAACCTTAAAAAAGGTCGATTTCGAGAGTTTAATCGAAGATGTGGAAGTTGGTTCCAGAAAGAGAAAAGCACAATTCAGAAGAGTGAAGTCTGGATGTGGGAAAAAAACTCAGAAGAAACTCTGAAAAAGATTTTCAGACAACAAGCAGCAGCTTTGTAAACAGTCTTATAAGAAAAGAAAAACTTTTGTAGTGGTCTAATAACCTCTTCTAATCTCTATTTATCTGGAAACGCAGCCTTTTTTTTTTTTTTTTGAGGTTCACCGTAATTCTTGGACCATTGCGCGAGTCAAAATTCTCGTTTTCTCTATAAATTTTTTGGAATATTATTCAAAAACATTTAGGAAGAAATTTTCATTTTCAATTATTTTCATCATTTCACACGTAGAAAAGGAGCGTGCTTTCCACGTTTAATTTCGGAGAATCCATGGACAATATAATAAAGAGAAACAAATCATTAACGTGTTGTGATAACAACTGACCAGGAAATGGGATTGTGTATTTTTATTTTACATTTCATTTCAATCCAATTATAATTTAAAAAAGTGATCAATAATTTCAAAGTCCCCTTTGAAGGTGAAACCCTTGCGATAAAATGACATAGCAACGCTTACGCACGACAATTCTATAGACCCCTCCACTATTATCTCATCATCATCATCCCATTCATTCATTTCTCTTTTTTTTGTCGTCATTACAGTACTGCCTGAAAGGATGTTGTGCTCATTTCGCATCGGTTAAATCGCTTCATTTTAAACACAAACCACTTCACTGAGTGGAAAAAAGTTCAAATGTGACCGATAATTCTGTGATTTATTGAGGAGCGGAGTCGTTCTGCTGGGGAAGTTTGATAATTTTCTTGTTTCATTTTCTTTTTTCTTACAAAATAGATTTCTCTTATTGATCTGCCTGAACATAAACAGAGATTACTGTTTATCTTCCATTAAATATTCAGTAGAAGTGGATCCAATACAGCCGAAAAGAGAAATTTAAAAAAATGTTACAGAGAAAATTAAAGAGGTTACATCATTTTTCTGCTTTGAATTTACAGAAGTCGCTACCAAGGTTTTTACAGACAGCGGCGGAGCGTGTTTGCGTCGCGGTCGCACATGCAAACATATGTATGTATATCCAATTGCTCTTCAGATTAACTTCACACAATATACAAGACCGGACTTCTACGTGGCTACAGTGCCCGCCGTTAGTACTACGCACCTCCTTCTTCGTCATTAGAACTTTCGTCATGATAGTAGTCTAATGCAGTAAATTAATAGAAAAATAGATTAGTATATAGCTGAATATTAGATACTCCCTATTATTTTCATCTACACACCCTTACAGTAATCAACCAACAACAACATCTGAAGGAATAACTTCTCGCATGTTCAACGAATGCGGAAGATTTAATTCGAATTTTTCGAAAGGATATTGCAGTAATCCTTAAATTACACGAAGACTACTAGTATTTCTCAGAAAAAAAGTAAAAGTCAAGCACTATTCCAAAATTCCAGCAAACTTCCGTAAAATTCTAGCAAAATCTCCAAAAAGAAAGTTATGACAGGAGGAGAGAGAGAACTATAAAAGATATAAGATGAGGCATGCGGTCTAGGACGAAACGCGGCGGAAAAACTTCTCGATGCGCATGATGAGCGCTGCGTGGTGCTATGAGAGTGAAGTGCAACGTGAATAAACCGGAGAAGAAGTACTTTCAATGCTCAGGATCGAGGTAATTATGAGCATTCGTAAACTTTTATTCTATTTTTAATGTGGATGAGTGTGGCGCAGTTGGTGAAAGGTTGCGCTGTAACTGTACGATCGATCGGCGTTTCAAAACCTCTCCAGTGCTCACCAAGCCTTTCTATTTCCATTATTTTCTCCTACTTCTAATTACAACATAAAAATTTGCGCCTGTGTTTCTTCTTCTTTCCTAATTAGAAATTATGAAGGAGACCTCCTGCTAGTAATAAGTTCAACAGAAATCCACATACTTCTGAAAAAGTTTTGTTCCTTCCCTTAAAATTAGTTCCCAACTAGTAAACAGATCAGGCAGTACAAAAGCTGGAGAGATGAACAATTCTCCCGACAAAAAAAAGAAAAATTGAGGAGAGAGACTAATCTTTTTAAGGAATCTTAAAATCCTTTTAAGATTGTATTACTCGTATCTTCCAACCAATTACGAGCCCCACACAGTGGTTACCGTTCTATCTTCTACTTATTTGCTTAAATACTTCTCTGGATATCAAATGATCACAGAGTCTATTTTTGATCGTCACTTCAAAAATTCGCTAAACATACTTTAAATATTTCGTTTAATGTGGATAAGAGATGTGAAGGAAATTTGAAAATGAATCGCAAAGAAGAATATGACTCCGTGATTTGAAAATACATCGAAAACTAAGAAATAAACGTAATATTGCTCCAATCCACGAAATAAACGTGATATTGTTCCAATCAACCTCAATTTAGTCGTCTGAAAACGGTGAAAAAGGCGAAACGTCAGACGATTAAAGGTTCTATTTGCAAACTTCGTTAGCAAACTGATAGAAAACATAGACAGAGGTATGCAGAAATTTCGAGACGCTGGAACGGCTGCACTATCCTAGAGAATATAGTTTACAGAGGAAAATGAAACCTGAGCAAAAACATAGCTGCCATTAGTTTTTGTTTACAAATTATACTAAAATACTAAACACTAATTAAACCTCGGTCAGTCCCACACGATGACTAGGTTCGTTCTCATACTCATATAATAGAGATGGACCAGCTCCCAACATGAACATTCCCATAAAAATAGGCAAACAATACTGAATAATTAAAATAACTCTTAGCACTTATCAACGAGGACGTGTGTGCGCATATTTAATTAAAATAATAGAGTAATTAAAATAGCTCTTTGCACTTATCCACAGTCCTATTAATTGCTAAAGTTTTCGTTTGTTGTCCTTCAATTGATTAGTTGTCCATACTTCGTGAGTACAGCACTTCTAAGGAAGTGATTTTAGTGATTTTCCAGGGGAACTCCACAAAAACAGTACTGAAGTAAACAGTAGTGCATATGAAATTTGAGCACAATGAAAAATAGAAAAAAGAAAAGAAGAAAAAAAGAAAAAAGGAAAGATTGGTCGCGAACTCAAGATTTGCAGAAAATTGGTAAAGTAAAACAATACAGCAAACATTAACAAATTTCTCCCATGAGATTGAGAGAATCGTTGGGACAAAGTACAAGACAGGACAAAGACACTAGGATAAATCATCTGCTTGAAAAAACACTATGCAAAGCGAACGTTACGGGATTAAAGGGTTAAAAAAAATGACAAGGATGCAAAAGCAAGCACTGAGGAAACGCCAATAGTTTACTTCAATTAAAAATCGTTCAGAATTTTGAAAAAAAAAACTGACTATCATAACGAATGAAGGCAGAACTTAAGCTTACAATTAGCAATTCTTTACGAGAGAAAAAAATTAGGAGGGGAAGAGACTTCTCTTTTTAAACCGGTTTAAGGATAAGCAAAATAGGGCTCAGATTCATTTTTCTTTGCAGTAAGTATGTAATAAATGGAATTAAACAAAATTATGACAGAAATCTAAAAAAGCACTTCATAAGCGCCACTAACAAATCAATAACAGAATAATTTGAGGTTTGAATGATGCCTGGATAATCGCCGGAGCCAGAGCGAGGCGGTTAGCATGACCACTAAGCACGATCGCTAGGAAACAACATAAACTATACATTTCTGAGAAGCTAAGTGAATCACCTCATCGAAAATTTGGGTCCGAAACGGAAAACAGGGAAATGAGCTGCTATACTACCGTAGCGTGCAACGTATATTGCAGAGATTTGAATCCCGCCCATAAATTTGAAAATGAATCGTAGAGAGGATGTGATGACCACGTAACCTGACCACGTTGAACCATTGGTTACCATTGGTTTTTGATCTATGTGATCAGATCCGAGGTCTAGTTCTTACAAGTTACTAACAGCGGTACGACTCCTAGTAGTGTTACTTACTTCATCGACGGGCTGGTATTACAATTCGAGGCGGCTACCCAGTTCCTCACCGAGGCGTGTCGTCGTTGAATGCATGCTCTGCCCAATCTTGTTCTTCTGCAGCCAGAGCTCGCACAAAATCCATCTATGCTGGTCACTGTTCCGTAGCCGGCGGTACTTTTCTTTTCTTTTCTTTTCTCTAATAATGTATCTACGAGGTTTTATTTTTTGAAATTTTGGCTTTTCGTCGTCTTCAAAAGCCTAAATAGAGGTTAACGTCAGACGTCATCTAAAAAAACATCACAGGCACACTGTTAGAAATATAAACAGAAGTATGCCAAGGTTTCCAGACACGAGAACGTTTGAAGAACTACGTGGAACGAAGAGTTATTAAAGACATCACCCTACGAATCTGGGGTGGTGCGGATTTCAGGTGAAGAAGTGCGCAAGGTTGGCGCGCTCCAATCGAACTCCTCGTAGAAAATAGCGCGCCTAAACGCCTGAAGTCGTATCTTCCGGGCCTTTTTTACGGAAATTAGGAAGAAATGGACGGGACCACCCTTCTCTCCATAATCTACAACTCCGTATAGGCATAACCCGCCTGAATTCCGAACCACCCCAGATCCGTGGGATGATGCCTTCAAGCGTTGGGTGTATGTTGGACGGCAGCACCTTTGTGTAATATCCAGGGAACTTCCGCAATGGAACTGTACAAGTTGTACAGTTCCATTGCGGAAGTTCCCTGGATATTACACGAAGCGCCCAGAGTGTACACTCAAATGCCTGACTGCATTTGGTACAAACATGGCCACTGCGGACAGGTGACAATCAGACTCGTACACGGGGCACCGTCAAATAGTATAATCCTGCTCAGGTCTTCTTATTGAAGCTGAAAATTAAATAGTACAGTTTTAACAAAGTGAGAAAAAAGCGAAAATAATGCGGAAATATATGATTAGGAAGAGATCGGTCAAACTCCTGATAATATCCATTAAATCAATCTTCAAAAAGACCAAACAGGATCTTTTACATTATGGGAGCATGGAAAGTTTTGATTAGACAGAAAATAGTGAAATTTTACCATAAGAACTACACCGCTCAAAGGCGTACCGTAAGGATTTCGGGATTATCATAAACCAACAGAAATTATGTAATAACTTTACGTATCCACAAAGAACAGAATGCAACCTCCGAGAAAAATCTAGGATTTGCTATTGATTGAATAAATAAGTAAATAGAAATTTCCCGTTGTTTGGATTGAATTTCGGAGCAGGAAAGAATCAAAAATGAGTACACCTTCACTGCTATTTCATATCACTATGGATTTTTATCACATTTTTCATAAGTTGTTAAGTATAAGCTGCAAAATCCTCCAATCAAAATACTAAATCAAAACATTCATGCAAAATCCTTAAACAATCCTTATGATCCTTAAACAGCTGTACTTAGAACAACAAAAAAAAAGAAAACACGGGAATTCCACTGCTACGATTTCTCCGATTCTAGGATCGAACTGAACAGAATATAACTTCTCTACGTTCCTTTATGTGCAGTATCTTGCGGAAGAAAATAATTGAAAAGTATCGTAGGAGGGGAATTTTTGCCGTCAATCATTATAAATCAAATCCAGGCGGAAATCATTCGAGAGTGTATTTAGGTTGTTATTAGTTATTTAGGTTCTTGTTGTGCCAACGAGGTTTAGGTGAAACCTTGCTATGGGCCAAAGGCTTGCTCCAGTTCTTGCCGTTTGCTTTATGAACAGAATAGAACAACCAGTGATAGAACGTCTTCCACAAATGTACTGCCGTTGTATCGATGATTGCTTCATTATAACATCAAAGCAATCCGATATGGACGAATGCTTTAAAATTCTGAATGAACGATCGCAGTACATAAAACTCACTCGAGAACAACCAAAAGATGGTTGGCTGCCTTATTTGAATGCTCAAATAAAACTGCACAATGGCATTGCAAGTGTGAAATGGTATCGCAAGGGAAGCTCGAAAAACATACTGATAAACGCAAAGTCAGCCCATCCTAATGGCATGAAAAAGGCAGTTATCCGAAATATGGTCAAGACAGCAACAGCAATGTACACAGGGGATAGAGAAGGAATCACTAAAACTAGCCACAAGCATAGTTAGTTCAAACGGTTACACGAGATCAAAATCTAATACCCAATCTCGAACTGCGAACAAGACAGCGAGGATCCCACGTGAAGGTAGAATTCCTTTGTGCATCCCCTTCGTCTCTGACTCCTTAACTGCTGCTATACACCGGACTCTTTTGCGAGCACAGCTGCAAGATGATGTTGTGTTGGTGAACATCCCGAACGACAGCATCAAGCGACAGTTAGTTCGCAATAGATTCTATGATAGGCAATGCGGGTCAGAATGTTGCGTGGTTTGTCCGTTCAGTAAGGACGCTGATTGCCCGAACATCGGAGTTATTTACCAAATAGAATGCAACGCTATTTATATTGGAGAAACTGGAAGGATGCTGAAGGTGCGTATCAAGGAACATTTGGCTCGTAAAAGGCGAGGGAGTTCGATGACACCGTTAGGGTGCCACAAAAATGATAAGCATGATGGAAATCAGTTTGAAATAAAACGTACGATATTAGCGCACGAGAAAGAAATATCTGCTAGGAAGGCTTTGGAAGCATTCTGGATTTCCGTCAGGAATCCGTCCATGAATAACAAAAATGAGTGCGTATCTATTACCAATGACTTCTTGCTGTTCGTAACATTCTGTGAGCTATAAGATTGCCCCACATACTGTTCTTTAACGTTATCCAGACACCAGTACTTAAGGATACTGCACAGTGCGTAGATCTCATTCGCCTTGGTGGCAGTCTTAAAGAACGCGGTGGTTCACCAACCCCGCTAGTCGGTTGAACTGGTCAGTTGTTTTCCTTTCGAAGGTCTTGCGTGGTGTACTTGGAACAATATCGAGGCTTGGCGAGCAGAAAGGAGGAGTTTGATGGGATATGCATGGTATCAAAGACCTCGAACCATTTTCAGGCCTTTGAAAAAGAAGAGTTTGTCGAAACGTCAGGCCAATAAAAAAGTTTCACCTAAACCTCGTTGGCACAACAAGAAAACATAAATACACTCTCAAAATGCCAATGTTTCAGGAAGAGAGGACTTTGAGGTTGTTGGAAATCATTCGCATTTTCCATATGGGAAAATCGAGGAGGTATCCTGGAAAAATAGCGTGTATTGGGTCACTTCATAAATAATGCAGTTTTTTTAACAGCACTGGATGGGTAATTTTCGTCATAGGCAAAGCAATTCCAGAGAGGAGAGGTATTAAAAGTCAAACAGAAGATGGACGAGGTCTTTAGAAAATGAAGGGAAGCATATTTCAAATTTGAGAACGTTTTCTTCGTCCTGTTTCGCAGCAAACAGTTTCAGGAAATCAGAGGAAGTTTAGAATATTGTATTATCTATGAGATGAGCCAATATGTCTATGTACTGTATTAAGGGGATTTTTCCAAATGAGGAGGAATGAGTGGGCGTCTGCTCGATCAATTCAGAGAACGATCGTTGTGTCCAGATGATCAAGATTCAAGGTCAAGATGATCGAGATAATTTCCTGACACGAGTCATCTTCTCATCGCAGATTACTTTTTAATATCGTTATCTTCGTCTCAAACCGGTTTACAGTCAGTCAAAACGTCATAATAAACTTTGTTGTGCGTCCATTTTAAGAAGACCAAAAAATAAATGAAATTAACGAAATAATAGTTCATAAACGATAAGGGACCAATGGCTTTAAAACTATGGCATTTTTTCTATTCAAAAAGAACAGTTCTTCTCGAAACACATTCCCAGCTGGTTATAATGGGTAGGCGCGCGCAGCGATCTTAAAGGCAGCGTTTCAGGAATGAAATCGACGTCGAAACCCCAATAAAACGTAGAGTTTGTGTTCTAGATTACGGAAAAAAGCGTGGCTCATCCATCTGAAGACGTCATTTTTTTTACTACGATTTCAGTAGCAACGCGTGCACGCGCCGCGTGTAGGAGCGAGCGACCGAAGATCAATGAGGTCTCCTCACCAGCCTATTCAAGTGAAACCAATGACCAAAAACAAAGGAGTATGTGCGAAAGTGCGCGTTCCTGAGTACTTCGTAGGCTCTAAACCTGTTCCCACGCCGTTTTTTCTTACGTCGATAAGGGAAATGTGTGTGCTCGTTGTTTCGGTGATCAACAACCTCAACTCCAAGTTTTTCCTGGAGATTTCGTACCACGTCAACTTCGTGATACGCCGCCATTAGTGAACGGTTAGAGTCCACTCAGCGTGCACATAGAGAATAAAGGATGAAGAGTCAGTGTTGATGAATCCCTTCGGGGATGCGCCTACGCGTTCGACTTCAATTCAGGAATCGTCTGAGGGTCTATTGAACGCGTGTACAGCTTTAGAATGACACGAAGGGCGAACCTATGAGTGTCCAGCCAGTGTATTCATCCTCCTGGAGGGGTCTGGTATCAATTCGTCTACCGCGGAAAGATGAAAGGCTTGGTTAGCCTGAGGGCAGTTTCGAACCATCGCCCGTGTAGAAGCAGTCGAACTTCTCACCGACTCCGCTGTGTACCCGCGCCGTAAAAACAAATTAGTTTTAAGATTCTCAAAATCCATAATAATATAAGAGGACTATAGCGTAGTCTTAAATATTTATGAGCTCTGAAACCTAGAAATAGGCTTCGCAGACAGGTCATTTAACACCCTTGAACACCTTAAACTCCCCAGCTCAATCGCGAACAGAGAACTTTCCATAATTCCTCAGAAATGTACATATCAAACACTTATAATTTTCCCACGTACTGCAGCATACGTTTTCTTCCTCTTCTTTTTTTTAAAGAAAATAAATTAAGGTTGAAATTGGATCCGGTGATTTAAGTCGTTCACTGCTGAAGATTTTCAAAATTACCGTTATTAATCACCTGGAACTACTCTTGGTTCTCATCAACACCCACATCAACGATGGCATCCGACGTTTTGCGAGGAACTGGAGGCAATTATTACAGAGAAATAAGCAAAAAACTTCCTCAATGAGAAAAAAAAGCAGGTGGATTAGCAGACAAATCTGCTCTAACGTTACACTTCATATGATCCTCTTTATTACACCGTAGCCATCTAATTTTCTGCTTCTGCACGGATTTTGCCATTTCGGAAGGAAAAACTGAGCTGTATTGCGGATTAATTGGAACATAGATATAGATGAGAAACAGCATGGGCGTCGACTAGGTTTTGAAACGATATAGTCATTTTCCGCAGGGGATCCTGTAAAATCTCAGTTTAATTAAGAATAATAGGGCACGGAAAAGGAGTTTCGCGAATTAAAACAAGCGTAGACACTTCCCCCATTGTTTATTACAAGTTAACAGAGCTAATATTATTATATTGCCAGTAACTAAGCAGTAAAACAGTAGTACTAGTGTAATAGTGCAAAGAATTACAAGTACAGTTTAAAGCATGCACATTTAGATAAACCCTAAGGGTCTAAAAATAAACAGAAAAGACGAGTGCATATCCAGTAGATTGGTTCTGTATCAAAATCTTCGCAAGTTTTAATCTACAGGGTTACATTTGCGGGTCCCATCTTAATACATAAGTATTAGGGGAGCGAACTTAACACGCAGAGGTTCTCTAACGCAACGCGAACGGCAACCCGGCCACTTCGGCACAAGCACGCAGGGATTTACGCACTTTTGGTCTTTTGATTTCGGATGTAATTTCCTTAAGGATGATGACTTGTTCTTGATCTGCGAGGCATTTGAGTGAATATAACACAAATGTAGTGACTTTCCAGGCTTTGACGAAGGCGATGACCCCGAAGTATTAGTAAGTATTAGGGGAGCGATCGTAACATGCATTACGAGTACATTATTACACAGTAAAGAATAAAGGATAACGTTTCTGGCGTTAATCAATCCGCTTGGGATGCGCCCCCACGTTCACCTCAATTCAGAATCGTTTTAGGTTTACGAACGTGTGACTGGCCGATACAATGACTTGCGGTGGCTGGCTGATGTGTCAAGTCAGTGTTTTTATCCTCCCAGACAAGTGTGGTCCAATTTAGCGACCCCGGAGTGATGAAAGGCTTGGTGAGCACTAGGGCGGGTTCGAACTTCCGATCGATCGTGCAGGAAGCGGAACCTCTAATCGCTACACTACACCAGCCCCATTATTATACAGTAATCTGTATTATTGTAATGGTGGACTACATCATCTATATGTGTAATTATTATATGTTATTCGTGTATCTTTTCATTCTCAATGAATTATCTGCTCTATACGTTCCTCTTTGCTGTTATATCTCAAATTATCCATCCAAATATCCGAGTGTGAAGCAACCTGTTCCCAACTTTGAATAATTTATTGTCAAATGTACTATGTACATGAAAACGCGACAAATCCGAAGTATGTATTTCCCAAGAAGAAGTAAGAAACCATTTAAACGTTAGATCAATTCTATAAGGATGTCTATGTTCAGAAAACAATGACCTCCATTAATTCCGGAATGCAAAATGCATTGAACTGTTGCAAGGTGACGGAAAAGAGTGATTTGTTTGCGGCAGTGCGGTTGCGGTTGCGCGGATAAACATAAGTATTAGTGACTACGGTTACTAATACGACACTCTGTGGGAAAGTATGATTCTAATATGGTACTGTCCATCTGCATATTTATCATCCTCTCAACACATACCTAACTCGTCCTAATCGTCCTGGGAAACAGCGTGTTTACATCATTTGTTCCTACGAGACACGTTAGAACGCGCCGTTCTTGCACTCAATCCTGCCGCCTGAACAAACTATTCACTTCTTCTAGTTGAACAGGTTGGTGAGGAAACCTCATTGATCTTCGACCGCTTGCTCGTGGACGCGTTCACAGAGGTGAAGGGTTTTCATACACGTCGGAGAAATAAACCCCGCCTTCCATGCACTTTTTTAGGTCCATTAAGGGAAATTGAGCGTGAAGACGCTCATATTCGTAGTCCACGTTTCCAAATCTACTTTTCCATCAGCTTTCCACACTACGTACGTCCATGATACAGCGCCTTTAATGGCAATGAAATTATAACAGGAACAATAATTTCTTTAAATTACTAATTATAAGAGGTTGTTTCTTCAGCTTTTTAACAAAGAAATTATTCGGTTTTTCTGAGTAGGCCCTCAATGCTTACACATGAACAGCGTGGGCGTAGTAACATGCCATTCGTCAACTGCCTACGTACATACAATTGTAGGCGAAATTGAAAAAGCTTCTCTTTCTCTCTCCGAATAATCTTGTAGAAAAAAGAATGACATATCAAGAATAACGGGCGGGTGTAGTGTAGCGGTTATAGGTTCCGCTTCCTGTACGATCTATCGGAGGTTCGAATCCGCCCTAATGCTCACCAAGCCTTTCATCCCTCCGGGGTCGATAATTTGGTACCAGACCTGTCTTGATTCATCAGCTAGCCACCGCAACTCATTGTATAGGCCAGTTACACGTTCGTAAACCTCAAACGATTCTGAATTGAGGTGAACGTGGGGTCGCATCCCAACCGGATTGATTAACGGCAGAAAGTTTAACTTTAACTTTAAAAGGTTGTTCCTTCTTCTTTTTAACAAAGAAATTATTCTGTTTTTAAATAGACCCTCAATGCTTACATATGAGGAGCGTAGGCGTAATAACATTCGTCAAATGCCTACGCACATACAATTGTAGGCGAAATAGAAAAAGCAATCCTTCTCTCTCCGAATAATCTTGTTGAAAAAAGATAAAAGACACAACAAGAATAACGCCGTCTTCTATTATTAATACATTGCAGTCAGAAATGTCTCGAATAAATCCAATATTTATTCTTGTTTTTTAACTCCTAGTCCCTCGAAAACCATTCCAGACCAAAATCGTTCCAGAAATCTCAAAAACTCTTCAAGATTTCTGAACTTTAAAAATTCCATCTCTCTATCGCCCCCACTGTACATCCCTTTTCTCGAATGAATATTACGCCGCATGGCTACGGTCTGGCAGCAGTGAAGTCATCAGACTCTTCCAGAAATTCCACGTCAATCCCTAAGAAGATTATGAGCATAACGAAGATTTTGGGTGAGGATAAACAGGAGTGTTATTCATTCGCAGCACACGTTGTTTACTGAGTTCGATATTACCAAGTTAAACAAAAACAGTTTCAATCCCGGTTTTAGGCAAAGAAAAAATAACCATTTTTGCTCGATTTCTAACAGTTCACCACCCACGAAGTAATTCATCAAGGATTAGATAAAGAAATAGATGTTCTAATGAAATTGAACACTATTCTATTAATAATATTACGATATATTGATATTATTATATTAACATTAGTTATATCAGTATATTGCTAAATTATTAGTGCTAAATTATATTTAAACGATTCTACTGTTATCAATAACGTGCAATCAACAACAAAAGAAGCATTCACATGCGTTTAATGGCATCACCCCACGAATCTGTGGCGGTGCCGTAAAAAACGGCCCGGAAGATGCGGCTTCGAGCGTTCCGCCGCGCTATTTTCCACAACGAGTTCGATTGGAGCGCGCCAACCGTCTGCACGCGCCGCATCTTCCGGGCCGTTCTTTACGGCAATTAGGAAGAAATGGACGGAATCACCCTCCTCTCCATAATCTACGACCCCGTATAGGAACTCTCCACCTGAAACCGGTACCACCCCAGATTCATGGGGTGATGCCTTTAACTGGCAAAAATCCACATTGCATCCCAAATATCTCTACAGCATCCCAGTGACCAAGTTATGGTTAGCAGGAAACTAGCTTCTTAATGACAAAGATAATACCAGAGAATCTTTTAACAAAAAGAGTCTACCTGTTTAAATTTTGAACACCAAATAAAAATTTACTCGTTTTTCGGTTCAGCAATAGCTCATAATTAATCCAACCAGGAAACTCTGTCAGGTGGTTATACTATAACCGCCGCGTTCACTAACTGCGCTGCGTTGTCTGGCTCACTTCTAACTCGTTTTCTTCCTATTCGAGCCTCATTTAAGCAGCTCGTCCCTACTTTTTCTATTGATCCTCAGCGTAAATTCTGGCAACTCTAGGCCCGCTGGATCGGATCAGACAAAGATCATTGGTAACGAACAAAAGGATGGGATCCTCGCTCCAAATTTGGAGGATTACAAAAGATATTAGGGCAACTCCAAAAAGTTCTTGCATCCTTTCCACCCGTCTGATAAAACCTAAAAACCAATATTTCGAGAATCTATCTTATACTCCCTCACTTTTCCTGAACAACGACTCTGTTAACGATTCCAGAGTTTGTTCGTGGTCACAAAAAGAAGTAGGTTGACAATCAGAAGAAATTTCTTTGCGGAACTATAATCTCCGAAACAAGAGGTGTTTGCAAAACATTGAAAAATATCATGAGTTCTACTTACAGGGTCCCGAGACCAAAACTATTTTCGGGCATTCTTGATCACTGAAAATAGAACCCAGCCTGCTGCATAGCACCCAACACCTACAGCAACCCAGAGAGTGATTTTCTCATCAATGATACCTACTGTTATGCTGAAGAAAGAAAATAAGCTCAAGAAAATTTAGGAAAAAAAGAAATTTTGGCTTGAATTTACTTGAAATAGTATTTGAAATATAAAAAAGTACAGAAATCCAACTAAATTTTAAAATCGACGCGATAACGTTTACCATCGAAGAGCAAAGAAACTACTAATTCAATTATTGCAAGTATTTTTTTAGAAAAAAAATCCACATGCAGAGGGAAACGTGGAGAATTGGTCAACTATGTACAATGTGCGGATCTACTGAGGTACGTGAAAGACATCCATAAAAATGTTTTTTCATGTAGTTATGAGATGATAGCATCCTAGAAAATTAAAGAGGAGCGTAAATTTATTTTGCATACATGATTTCTATGGTTCACATGAATTGCAATCCAAGAATTGTCATTAACAGAATGTAGTTCTAATCTCATTCAGAACTTACTCATACCTTTTTTTTTGTTTTTTAAAGAAAGATCACAACTGTATACTGTATTCTCAAAGACCGCCCTGTCCCCGTAGATTTCAAATTCCAAACTAAACAACTTACTCCCTTGCAGTTCATCTCCGAATGTTTTCGTCACGAACTGTTAGGTCAACAACTGTAAATAGCTGTAAACAACAAACAAATTCTCATTTGTTGTTGGTTGAACCGGCTTGTGCGAAGAGGATTAGCACGACGAGTAACTCATAAAGAACTCGGTTTTTGATATGAAAACGAGTGTTTTGGACAAGTTCCAAATTCTCAAAGAGCAAGGCTAATTGATGGTCATTCGAGACTGAATCCATTTGTATGTGTGAAAAGTTTCTACCAAAAAAAAAAGAAGAAAAATTATGTTCCTAATTTCTCCATTTTTCAAAAGAAAAGCGCTGTAAACTGACTATCGGTTGATCACAATTGACTGATCACCACCAATTGTGATCTAGTGATCAAAATCACAGCTAGGCAGATGGCCAAGCGAACAAATAATCATTGCACTGAACCGTAAACAGACAAAGAAAACACTACGAGGATTGTACGTTAGGATCCGATCGAAAAAAAAAACCGTACTGTTTAAAAAAGTCTAGAAATTGGAATTTCCCATGCACTTAAAGGCATCATCTCACGAATCTGGAGTGGTACGGATTTCCGGTGGAGTATTCGTATACGGGATCGTAGATTAAGGAGAGGGGGGAGGGGGGGTAATTCCGTCCATTTCTTCCTTAGTGCCGTAGAAAACGGCTAGTAAAATACGGCTTCGAGCGTTCCGACGCGCTATTTTCTACAACGAGTTCGATTGGAGCGCGTCAGCCGTGTGCACACGTCGCATCTTCCGGGCCATTTTTTTACGCCAATTAGGAAGAAATGAACGGAATCACGCTCCTCCTTATAATCTACGATCCCGTATGCGAATACTCCACCTGAAATCCGTACCAGATTCGTGGAGTGATGCCTTTAACTCCCAGTGATTTTATTTGCCTTTCCGCCCTCGCCTGATGGGAATATTTTTCCCCGTTCATTTCATTGCTGAAAGCGCTCAGCGCTGAAATTCCCGTTCTTCCAAACGTTCCAGCATTGACATCATTGCATGTTTAATCGTCGCTTCATCTCTCAGATGCCGCCTCCGCAGCCCCAAACACGTGGAAAATAAAAGAAAATTATGCGGGACCGTATCCATTGCCATTCTTCTCCAATTTCACCGCAGAACTCAACATTAGTTGTCCAGCAATCCTATGGCAAATACATAGTATTAAATACTTCAATTATATTCAGTTAAATACTACAATTTTCAGATTTTCGACAAAGGCGACGTTGTCGAAACGTCAGGCCATAAATGAAATTTTCACCAAAAACTTCGCTCGCAAATTACGAAAACTTAAACATAAATTCTTTGTTCAAGTAATCGAATCGATTAATCGAATTACATCCTGACACGCAGATATTGTGCTTCATCGAACATTAAGGTACTAACAAAATGACTACGACCGCACTATTACTCTACTAGGAGAAACGGTCCTTGACCCTCTCGAGTCTTCCCCTCTCCCTCATCACTCCTAACTTACTACACTTCCTTTTTGACGGATGAACAAATCTGAGGAAAAAAAATTGGAAATTTGTCGCAAAAATAAAACGCGCGAACTCTGGATGAATATGTACAGAACATTTATTTCCCAATACACAAATTTAAGGCAGAATTAAAGTGACAACATTGAAGTAGAACAATGATCATTGTGGAAGACATATAATACAGGCGTTCACTAAAAAAAAACATACAGAAATGAAAGTAAACCTGGAGCAGTTTTGAATAGGCAAAATATGATGTAAATACTCTACCCTCATTCAGAATGAAAAGGCAAGAACGTTTGAGAGAAGCGACAGCAACGCATTGTACCACAATGGCGCACAAAGAAAGATCCAGAAAACCAGCGACCAATCAATGATCTCATTGATCACTCTTTCATTTCTCCTACCACACATACCATCATGGGATTGGGTCGGATTTCTAGACGCTACTGCTCTTCCAGAAATAGGAAAAGCTACTTATGATTTAAGGTGAAGAGCAGAGAAAAAGAAATCAGGCGAGAAGTTACGAGGTCATTTTAGCACTCACGATGTTTAAGTGAGGGGACTCGAACCTGAACGGAAATCTGTGAGGTCCTCAAAAGGAGACGAAACGTAGAAATGATTAATACAGCTATGATGATTGAACAAATTCTGTGAGAACACTACTAGCCGTTGAAATTGAGGAAAATGTCTCGCGAGTGGGGCAGTACATAGAGAGAAAACGTCTGGTTTAAAGCAGCTAGTCGAACAAAGGCCCCCTGAAAATTGAGAATTTCATAAAATCGAACATTCTTGAAGGAAACGTTATAACTCTACTATAGAATGATTAGACCGTAGATAATCGTAAACTCAAAAAAAAAAAAACAGATTTTCGAAATAGGTCCAATTATGTCGACGAATTTTACGTCTCTCAGCCGCTGAAGATGAGTAAGGTTCTTTATTTTCCACCACCAAAACAAGGAGAAAAATTTCTAAGGTGTTCTCAGTATAACGAAAGAGTGCGGCTCAGTTTTTACAAACTAAAAAAAGTAAGGAATGCAGTAAAAGTAAACGCAACAATGGCCAAATTGTAGGTTATACTGGTCCCAAACTCCCCGATTATATTGTTCATTTCCAGAAATACCAATGAGAAGAAAGTCTTGTCGCAAAAGCTAGCCAAACAACTCGTACGAGAATCCATTTGTTCCCAATATTACGTAAAGTCAACGTGATCTAATACGATTGCATGACCACAGATAGCCAAAAAAAAAAAAGATTCCACATTTCAAAAGCAAAAAAAACTCCGAAGATTGCACTTAAGATTTAATAACTAGTCTTCAAATTTGAATCATGCAAGTACTTAAAGGGAACTTCTTCAGAAATCCAAGAATGTAGGCTGCACACACGGGGGTAAAACAGAGTCTTACGATTATAATTTTTGTTCAAACCCGAGTGTTTTTATTTCTAATGTAGCAGTTAGTATCGTGCATTCAGCATGCATGCATATTTTCTACTCATTAGGAAAGTCTACCTAAAATTAAATTAATTACTTCAATTCAAATTTGAATTAAATTAGTAGAAGTCATCCCATCCAGGAATTTTCAGCTATCCACGAACTATCTTCATATTCTCAAGCATAGGATCCGTTACCGTAACACCCCCCCCCCCCCCCCCCCCACCACCACCACACACAGGACTGCCCTTCTTGAGACAAACTTACGACGTTCCGTTCTGACTTGAGCAGAGACAATAAAGGTTCCCATAATTTATCCATTTTCTAGTCACCATGGTTCCCTTTGACAACACTATTCCTAATGTTAGCAAAAAAAAACATTGACATCCAAAGTACACCCTTCAACGTTCCGTATTACCGGTTCTTTCCAGGCCGCAAATAAGAAAGTTTTCTTAAGAAATTATATCAGCTAAAATCCAAAGCATAAATGCTTACCATCTTTAATTTGGCATGCCTGTGGCATTTTAAGATATGGTTATCCCGTTTAGTTCAAGGCCGAATATCTCCAGCCATTGTGGACTTGATCTGAGCCCATATCCGCTGGATGGACGGCGGCGAACCAGAACGACTCGGTATTCCGGATGATGGCGGTGATGAGTTGTCATTGCATGTGAATCCTCGAGCAGAAACCACTGTGGCACGAGAGTCTGCAACAAAAAGCGGGTACGTGCGACATCAGAAGTGTCTCAATGAAAGGAGGCTGCACAACTTGCTGAACAAAAACAATGGAAGAACCGAATGACGCTTATATGCACTTAGAAAACACAAAGATATAGAAAAAGAAAAAGTGAAAAAGGAGAAATGTTTACATTTCTAAGCTTCAAAGATGAGGAAACATTTGATGCCCGAAAGTTGTGCTTGATTAATGGTATAAATTGCTGAGTGTAACTTTAAGATCTCAGATTTAAACGATCCTACCAACACAAGGATATACGAGTTTAACAGAACTCCCCAGCCTATGGATCAAAAGATATAGAGTATCAATGAAGAAAAAGTCTTGACGCATAATAACCAGCCAGACACTACGAAAATTCAATTCCCTCCAGCATTGCGTCAAGTCAATGGGAGCTAATGTAATTACATAGTCACTTGTCAAAAAAAACAACAACAGTATGTCTGTTTTAACTAGGTTTTTTGAGGAAAGATTATATATCTTCCGGAAAAAGTTCGAAAAGAAACCATTTGCATTTGTATGTTTCTTCTATAAAGGTCAAATTCCGTTCTTTACACAATTCTATGATTCGTCCTTTCAATATAAAACAAAATTTTGCAGAACCGACACGTATAAAAATAGATTTTCCCATCTGAAGTCCCTTGCATTAGTGTCCACGTCCTGATGTAACATCCTATGAAAAGCTATACGCACAATCGAAATGGCTAGGCATTACAGTATAACAGCAAGTTATCTCAACCCTCAACAGCACTTCGCTAGACATAACATGTGGTTACGTAGTCGGATTATTGTGAATTTCAAACACTATCGAAGAATTAAAATATTGGATTGGAACGCACACTACTTTGTACGTATTCAACACGACAACATGTTTTAATGATGTCAGTCAAATAAGCCAAATTCATCCGTGAACCACGGACGATGAAAAAATATTCTGAATAGGAAAAGAGCTTATGAATTTTGAATCCTTCAATACGTCAATCAGTTGTGAAAAGAATCAAGAGTTTCACATGACAAATGAAAGATATCATCAATGACATACAAAGATTCAAACATATGTAACTATTCCGTGCCTAACTTTTAGTAACCATTTTTTTACTTTTAAAAAGAAATAAGCTTTTTGCACAAAACACAATCAGTAGAAATCTCTACTCTGATACAAGAACTACTTCTAAGGCACTAAAAATAAACGAAGCAGATAATGCTTTCGGATGCTAAATAAACACAAAACACAAAATAGCTTTCATGCGAATGTCGATTAAGCAGCAGCTTTAGCAGAAAAAGCCCTCAGGAGAAACGCGTCAAAATTTGAGAAATAATCAAACACGCTCGACTAGACTATTTCCTCTTATTTTCAGAACCAGTATAACCATAAATGACCGGCTTACTCCAGAAACCAAATGACGTCTTAAATCCCAAGAAATTGACCCGCTTAGACACAGCTCCATTATCCCCTCAACCATGGAAAAAAGCTTGATAGCTTCAATTTTTAAGAATGTTAGGAGAAAAAAAAAGGTTCTAATTAATTAACTAGTGTGCGCTGCGACAAATAATTTAACTGACACGTCTGACACTAACCGTTCAACTTTGCGTCTAAAGCATCCTCTGCAGAATCGATTGACAGCCTTTTCTGTGCTTCAGCACTATTTTGTTTAGATTGCTCTGCGTTGCGTTGGTCTTCTAGAGACTGTTGAAGAGCGACTGGAGTCAGCCATTCTTGGGGCAAACACTGAATCACATACAATAAATGAACGCGCAGATATATGACGAGAGCCTGCGATGTGCAAACATTTCCAAAGAGGTAACTGACTCTTTCTAAAAAAGGAATAGATCCACTGAGGTTCGCCAGTCGATTGATCCAGGTCGGAATATCATTTCCAGTAAGCGCCTGGAATATTTGCGATTGATCCAAGTCAGCTAAACGCATAGCTACGACTCACTTTAGCCAGAACAGCACTGAAATGGTTGCAATTTCTAGAGATTAGATGGTATCGGTCTCCTCGATACTCCTGACCAAGCGATTTGATCAGCTCTCGAACTCCAGCGGCAGTAATTGCTGTTTCTCCTATTACAATTGATTGTCTGAAACGGCCATTCATTTCCGACCATTGTATTTTATTCAATAGAAAACACAAGTGAAGTTCATTTTCAGTTCACATGATCATGTTATGGGACCAAATGCTGAAAACCAAATAAGGGTGCGGTGAACAGGTGTGAAGGAAGAAAAGAAAAACGTTAAAACACTATGTTCAGCTGAAACTTAGAAGTTGGAAACATATATTGTCGATTTCGAGAAAAAATACACACAAAATCAAAGTTTGCGTGGAAAGTTTTTGACAGGGACAGAAGAGCAACTTCTACATAGCATACTTTCTGTCAGCGTTCTGGTTTTGAAGCAATTTAGCTAACGTAACACTGCCACTCTTTGACCAAAATATTTGCAAATGGAAGTATGAAGAAACCTTGCTTCCCTTTAGGGTGGAGGATTTTTTTCAAAAATGCGCTGTTTTAAGACCCCCAGTTTTGAAAACAATACGCTTCAACAATAACTCACTTAAATTTGAAGTTTTCTCCTAGTTCTTCAGCATCTTGTGGCGAATTCTCGAAAACTCCGGAGAATGCGTAAGGATGCCCACCGTAAGCATATTCTCAAATCAAATACTTGGCAAAAATTAATGAAAACACAGATTATATTGAAAATCAATGAATAAAGCAATGATGAAAAACCCCAATAACTCACCAACTCCATAGACTTCGATGCCAGAATGGAAAATACCAAATCCTATATTCGATGCATAATCATTTAGCCAGTACTGAAATGAGAACTTATTGTTGAAAAGAAAAACTTTCTTATCTTTTAAATGATGAAAGCCCATCACTACAAAGAAAAACGTGAGGGAAAAAATATGATAAGTTCGCTAGTTAGTCCAAATCATCCAGGTTCCACAAATTATCTACATATTCCCCTTCATTGTTCGCACATGTGAAATTGATAAATACGCTTCCATACACATACGTAATAACTGGTTACGTTAACACTAAAAGAAAAATAACCGAGTGGACAATGGATAAGCTGCGCCATAATCTGTACTCTACCAGCCATCTAATAGAACAAGTCTGATCTCACTTTTTTCCTTGGAATTTTCCAGATTATCGCTCACAAGTCCTTAAAAAGCTATAGTAATGAAAAGCTTCAATAGAGAATCGATAAAGTAACATAGCTGGAACCCATGTTTTTTAAGCTTTCTAAAGCAGTTGCGAAAAAGTGGAATGAGCTATGGAAATTCTTGAAAATCCGTATAATCGCTAACTGTAACTCGCTTGTTGGGTATCCGTAATAAAACCATTCCCTCATAGTGCAGAAATGATAGTTAAAATAACGGTTGTTATGATCCCTTTAAAAAGGAACAAACTCGACGACGTTATTAAGGTAGGAGAAGACTTCTGTGACACGTTCTCGAGTGAAAATAGTGCTCTCAAAATAGCCCCAACATTTTACTACGAGATTCATCTAAATTCTCTCGTAGCCAAACGTTTAGTTAATGTTAAAACTATTTGAACAGTGTTGCTTAAAAGCAGTACCTCTTGCACTCGCAACGAAGAGCGATCTTGTCCTCATCCCTTAAGACTCCAAGGGAGAAAATCTCAAAAAAAATCATAAGTGACGACCACAAAATCCATAGGCTTTGAAGTTCAATCTTTTTAAACTTCTCAACATATACAGCATTAGTTAGAGTATTTTGTTGTTTATACCACTACTACCCCCCATACTATCCTGTGTAGCAAGCCAACAACACTTCCGAAAATTCCAAGAACTGTGATGTATGAGGATTAGCTTGTTGAAACTAAAGGAATCAGTTACAACAACAGAGAAACAACTACTGCCTCTCTCCTTCGTACTCCGAACTATTACCACAAGCTTAATTAGGTTGCTTCCAAAATTAATGACATTTCAGCATATATTTGCAGACATTATTAGGTTACAAGGAACAATTTCTTGCATAATATATATGGAACCATGTCGAGGAATTCCAAAACTTTGGGAATTCGATAAAAATAGAAAGGAAACAGCATTCCACACATTTTCTTTCGTTACAGAGATGTCTCATGCCTATGAATTTAAGGGTGCATCAAACTATGCGTCAAACGCTCGCTGAAATTATCTTCTTAGACCAAATAACCCTACAAACCTTCCACAAGATGACTCAACTTGTGTTTGCTTAAAACTGTCTCATCAACAAAAATACGCAGAAGATTTCACTGTGAACAGCTACTCTTGAACGACTCAAAAAATTGCTGATATTCGAGCAAGGGACGGTTTAGTGCAGTCGGTAAGAGGTTCCGCTGTCCAAACGATTGATCTTGGTTGGTTGGAAATTGGTTCGAATCCGTTCTAGTGCTCACCAACCCTTTCATCTTTCCGGTTCGATAAACTGCTATCAGAAGTGTCTGGAAAAATAAGAACACTGACTTGACACATCGGCCAGACCCCGCAAATCACTGTATGGGATAGTTCGTAAACCTCAAACGATTCTGAATTGATGTGAACGTTGTGGCGCATCCCAAGCGGATTCATTAAAGCCACACACTTTACACACTTTATCCGACCAAATCCTTCGGCACTTCACGCAATTAATGTATGTAGCATGCTTATTTTGGAGATTATGCACGTCCCTACAATCAGGAAAAAAACCGACATGAAACTGGAAATTCAGTCAGGTGAGTTTTATGCTAATTTTATCAGAAACACAGATCTTGTTTACAATGTGATGCAAATCTACTTTAATGAATTCATGACTGCGCATAGAAAAGTTGTAACAAAACAGAAAGGCCAATCGTTTAAAAAAAAATGTATGAAAGCCACGTCTACAAAAGAAGCAATATTAATAAAACTTCCTCAATCGCGTCATTAAAATGGAAAAGAAAAGTGAATGGTATTGGAGGAAGGCCGCATACGTTTTTTCTACAGGAAAAACGCATGTGACTACATAGTAAACAGAGGTGGGAAAATATTTCCATGAATTTAAAATTCACATGTCATTCTTACCACAAAAACAAACAACTGTTTGCTTGTCGACTTCATTCGACATGACGAAATCTTCGATGTGACACATTGATTTAGTACAATTGATGTGGGAACATTGACTAATTACTTACTGAAGTATTTGAAAAAATATATGCTGCAGCAGTTTTGCTCATCAATAGCATTTTTGCAGCGGATTTTAAAAAGTTGTTCTTGAAAAACAAGCAAGGCAGAGTTAAAACGTCATGTCCTCATAACGTAAACAATCAAATTTTGACAGTTAACCGCAATACATTTCGAAAGTAACTAATTAACAGAGCTAATTAAAAAGCAGGAACATTTGTACTCCTAAAGATCTGCGATGAAACCACAGGACTATGAAAACAACGTTACGCTGCAGTTTTCAAATCATGTAGTATAAATAAATAGGTAAACTGCTATTCTTTTGCTGATGTTTAAGGATTTCTTTTCAGTTTTGGTTCAAGGGTATTGTAACAGTAAAGAAATAACCTCTTCTATTCAAGTGTCCACTTCTTTATGCTATAATTCTAATAAGTTTAAAGTTTGTGTATATTTCTTTCTGAGTACAACGGTTCTTTTTGTTCTCCTGCTCTTTATAATAGTTTAAAAATGGAGTATATTCATGAGCAAAAGAAAGACGTTTGTCATGGGAACTACAACTCTTGAGCATAGAGCATTTCATCGTCGCCAAACCAGCCCTGTGTTTGTTTAGCCACGTAGAAGAAATCCGCTGAAACGACCGGTCGACCGGCCAGACTGGCGCCGTTTGCAAACTAGGAGTCGCTAACACCGGACGCAGCTGAGCGGACGACGGAGAAAGTACAAACTGCCTGTTCTATCCGTTCACTGCGTAGAATGATGACGTTTGACAGAAAAAAATCGCTGCACTTATTTGGGGATCAGCCACGTACGAATGATCACATAGCGCAACATAATTCAATTACAAAGCATCAGCATCAATGAATGATGTCAATGCGGTCAGGAAATGAGAGTGTTAGCTAAATAAACCATCGGACAAAGTTCAACTAAACATATAAAGTGTGAAGAACTGCAAATCCCAATTATGATCAAATCTCGTTAGCAAAGGACATCAGACGAGGAACCAGCTGTAGAGAACCACCTCACCTTTAAAAACTACATAATTTTTTTACACATTTTGCAACCTTCCCCTTGCAAAGTCAAGTGTGCATCTGCGAAAGGCTAAATGAGCCATTTAATAGAGATTCGTTTTGTCTTGAAAAAAACACGAAAAACTACTTGACTTAGGGATATTAATAAAGATATGTAAACTACCTTTTTACTTCCCTCATGCACAAAGGAAGCTAATATTGTTAAAACTCAAAAATAGCGCTTACGTGATGCATGTAGGTAAGAAATGATGCAGCAAACGTGCCAATACGAATATATCAAAAGGGAAAAAAAGAGAAACCCACGTATGTATGATGAAGAATAAAAGAAAAAGAACACAACGCACCATATCATAAACATTGAGTCGGACGGGAACTCGTGCCATGGTTGCCAACCAACGCACAGATGGATGAATGGGATAGTCACCAGCCAAGATGTCCCCACAATACACTAGAAAAAGTTTCCATTAATGTAAATCTGAGAGGCGCAGGGAAGCACGAAAGCAAGAAAAATCGAGAACGTTTTATGAGGGAAAAAGAAGAAGACAAATACTGTAGGCTAGCATATGGAACAATAGAAAAACAGCATATATAGTCCGTTGAAACATGTGATCGAAAGCACCGATGTAAAGTATCACCGGATTTGAAATACCACGGGGTGTATCCGGCGCATTGCAGCAGCGCCGTTTTAGTAGAAGTTAGTAATTGGTTTCCACCTATTTCATGATCGTCATCGTTCAAAAACAAGTTTTCATTTTAGGGCAGATTTAAGCTATGAATCAACAAAAAACAATTAAAGCGAAAATGTGGTATGGATAATGCAGTGACTCAAAGTTCTCACAAAACTGCGCCAGCACTGAAACTCGATTTCTCACGAAAATATAGGAATACTGCGGCAAATTGAGACACTTGTATCAATATTGAGGAACCTTCGTCTGTGATATTCATCAAGAACGCGAAGAAGTATAAACACAACAATAACGAGCACTTGCTGCAGCAGCAAAGCCTGTTTTTGCGAAACAAAGGTAGTCATTTCCTTCAATAATTAAGTGTTAATCTGTGAACTGTTTAAATTCGTCATTTGCTGCTTCTAAGCGAGTTTTAATATCTCTGGATTTGATTTGTTAGGAAAGACAAAACATAAGAAATAAACTGTGTGCGTACAAAGTCCGCGTAAAAGGATGAATACCAACCATGTTACAGTAATGAAAATATTCAAAGAAAAAAAAAGTGAGATCACGAACGTAACTAGAATTACGACCCCACATCGTTGTTGAGTAGTCACAGCACATTACACACTAGATAACTTTCAAGTGTGCGCGTAAACAATGTTTTTGGATGGAGATCGCAATTTTCAGGACAAGTTGTTCGTAACCTCTAGTACCATGCTCACAGAGAACTTTTTCTTTGGTAATGTAGCTACTTCGTAAAATTCACGGCTTTTTCTCCTTTAGGTTCATATTACTTGCTGACAGTAATTGAGTGCAACAAAAGCTGACAAATATATCAATCTCATTACAACTAGGTTGCTTTTTTTAATCGCAGTACACTTCGTTGAGATTTGAAAAAGTTTCAGGAAGCAATAACCGAAGACGGAGAAGCTGGAAATGGAATCACTTCCTGGTAGTTCCAGAAAACGTGGAACGACTTCAACGAGTTTACGATGAAACACTACTACTTCTAAGAAAATCCGTTGCAAAGGTGGGGGAACTCTAATTCTACTCAAAAAATACCCACTCAAATCTCGACATGTTCTTGTTTTCAACTTTAATCTTCAACTTTGATGCATTTGTTAGAAAATTATCTGAAAAGTGTCTCTTTCCTTAGAGAAATCGAGAAATGTGATGCTGCTAGACGTGTCACATGTCAACCAAACATTCTAATTAATTGAAAGGAAGTGTCAATGAGCAAGGAAAGAGTATAAAAAAAGCGAAAATAATATTCACCGGCAGTTGTGCGTATGATTAAAACGACTTCAAAGAACTAACATTCGAGGGAAAAACATCTAAAGTTGGAAAAATGAAAGAAATACAGGAATTTCAGGGGGAGAAAAAATTGCACTTTCACCGTACATACTGCTTATATGCTAAGCTGTTTCCGAACAGGATGGATTGTGAATAGTACAATAATCCACAATGATAGACTGTATAATGTGCCGAAAATCAAGCGGATAAAATTGCTTTAATTTTCGTAGTACACATTTTAAGGTTATCCAGTTTTGAACGAGGTTTGTTTGAGAAAGTAAAACTGTATCAACAATAACATATGAAAATAATCAACAATAACACTCAACTTGTGGGAAATCATGCGCTTAATCTAACAGGAAGAGAGAAAATGCGGGAAAAACGACAATAAATCTCTTCTTGTACGTGAACAATAAATAACACGAAAGGTAGGAGGGAATTTATAGTGTGCTTAATTAGAATAGAATAATGAAGATAGGATATATAGATCAGAATAATGAAGTGTCATGGACTAAAAAACGAAATATTAATAATATAAGCTTGTATAACAACAATAATTACGCGCAATTATTAACGAAAATAGTGTTAATAGACCTTCAAATCAATATACGAATAATGAGAGCTTCCGAATCAAGGAATGAGGATTACGTGTGAAGTGGACGGAAGAGAAGAACACGAGTGTGTGTGGCTTTAATGTTGATGATGGGCGGAGGACGATTTCCATGCATATACATACCTGCATACATACACACATACATACATACATGAGGCGGAGTGCGGAACAGGCTCTCGCCGCGACTCAACCGACAGGAGGGCTGCCCCCCGTCGGCAGCGCCGCGATGGCGATCGATATCCACAGCGTCAGCATCTGACGAGGAGCGGTCGGGTCCCCCCGGGGCGGCCCGGACTGGACGGGTTCGGATTAGTGAGAGTGCGACCCGACCAACGAACATCCGACAACCCGGTTCCATTCATCTGCACGCGCAACCCACGCAACAATTTGTTGTCCCAATGCCGTTAGTGCATTGGTCCTATCAAGGCTGAGCTTTGCGCGCTTGCGAAACTCTATCCGTCCGGGCCGGAGTGGATTATTCTGGCTTTGCTGCAGTATGGATGGGCGGAAAGGGGGTTGGGAGCGGGCACACTCCGGTTTTGCTCTAATCGTTTTGTGATTAGAGCACAAAAACAGTACCTAACTGTCAAATAACTTAGGCAGAGTTCAGAACCTTTCGTTTTTGGAGGCTGAAGCCTTACCCAAAAAGCCTCACCTATTAGAGGAAGCGGTAGAAGTTAAAAGAATTGCGATGCAGATGCTTTAACTTCTACCGCTTGAACCGCCTACTGCCTGAGCTTTGAAGTTATTCTAGATAGAGATTCAACTGCGCTCATCTGGGAGAAGACCAAGGTGCTCTATGCAGAATCTCCTTCTTCTTCTTCCTAGCGTTTGTCCCGCGTTGTTGCAGGGTCCGCTTTTCTGCTTCTTGTCTTCCATTTGGTTCTATCCATTGCATCAGCCGTACACAAACGTGCATCTATCATATCCAGCTTCACACGGTCTAACCAGCGAATCTTTGGCCTCCCGCGCGGCCTCACTCCTGAAACGTCGAGCTTCAGAGCGGTTTTGGCAACAGAATCTTCCTCCCGCCGCAATACGTGACCAAACCATCTCAGTCGCGCCTCCTTCATCTTCTCAGTTATCGGGACGACACCGAAGATGGAGCGCACAGTGTCGTTGGATACTTTCTCTTTTAGCGTCACACCTATCGTCCACCTCAACATCCGCATCTCCATAGCGTGCAGCACTCTTTCCAAGGCTTTCGTTGTCGGCCAGCACTCGCATCCGTAAAGGGCAACAGGACGCACTACCGTCCTGTAGATCTTCGACTTCAGTCGAACAGGGACTTTCTTGTCGCACAGTACCCCTGTTGCCATTTTCCATTTCATCCATGCAGCATTAACACGTGCTCGACCTTCTTGATCAATGTCGCCTGTGGAAGTCACTTTGGATCCAAGGTACTTGAAGCAGTTCACCTTGTTTAATTCGGTGCCATCAACACGAATTGAACCATCCTCTATCCTTGGTCCGCACTCCATGTACTCAGTTTTTGATGTGTTGAGGCGCAATCCATATTGCTGCAGCTGATCCTTCCAAGACTGCACTTGTTTCTGAAGATCATCTCGAGACTCCGACGCGAGCATGACATCGTCGGCAAAGAGTAGAGTCCACGGATGCTGCTTCTGGATTTCCTTCGTTATCGTGTCCATGCACAGTATGAACAGCAGAGGTGAGAGGGATGAACCCTGATGAACCCCTACTCGTACAGGGAATGGCCTGCTTGTTCCAACAGCACATCGTACAACGCTGGTAGGCTTCGCATAAAGCAGCTTCGTCCACCTCACATATTCTTCTGGTACTCTATGCGACCTCATGGACATCCATAACAGCTCATGTGGGACACGGTCGAAAGCTTTCTCGAGATCGAGAAAAGCAAGATGCACACTGCGGTTCTTCTCTCGATGTTTCTCCAGGAGGATTCGGACAGCATGGATAGCATCTATAGTGCTGCAGTCCTTCACAAAACCGCACTGGTTGAGTGAAACGCTAACAATTTTCCTCAGACGAGCTTCCAGGACACGCTCAAAAATCTTCATCGTATGGCAGAGCAGTCGTATAGGCCTGTACGAGGTGCAGTCAGCAATGTCTCCTTTCCCTTTCCAGACAGGCACGGTCACGGAAGTTTGCCAAACGTCTGGAGTCCGTCCTTCTGCAACGATCTTGTTAAATAGAGTTGCGAGCCACATGGACCCTCGATCTCCTAGCAGCTTCCAGATATCAACAGGTATGTCATCAGGACCGGTTGCCTTGTTCGACTTCATTTTTGCGAGGGCAGCACTGACTTCGACGGCAGTAATTGGTAGAACAGGACCCTCGACGCTGGGAACGGTTGGGATGGGAGGATGACAGAACTCTTCGTTACACAAGTGATTGTAGTACTCTCGCCACCTCTCCAGGATCTGACCAGAGCGGCGCAGAACGGCTCCATCAGCTCCCTTAACGATCTTGGTGTGCTCCATATCCAACGTTGAGCGATGACGTGCTCTGACTAAACGATACACTGCCCGCTCGCCTTCTCTGGTATCAAGCATGTCGTACACAGCCTTGTAGCGGTCCGACTTCGCCTTGGAGACTGCCTTCTTAGCCTCCCTCTTCGCCGCTAGGTAAGCACCCCGATCTTCAGGCTGACGCGTCCTCCACCAGAGCTTATACTTGGACTTCTTCTCACGAATTGCCGCCTGAACTTCCTCGTTCCAAAACCACGTAGCCTTTTGTACCTTTGGCTTACCTAGAGTCGTCTTTCCCAGAGTGTTTTCCGCGGTCAAGCGTATAACGCTGGAAGTAGACAACCACATTTCCTCCACACTACGAGTAGGGTGGGGAAGTGTAGATGGAGCCACGGACGCGAAAAATACCTCCTTTCGATCCTTCAGATTCCACCATTTGATGCGCTGTGTTTCAGTCCTTGGATGTCTCTTCCTTGGACGGGAGATTTTCAAGTCCATAACGAGCAGATGGTGTTGGGCAGCGACATGATCTGTAGGGATGACTTTTGAATCCTGCAGAAGTCGGCGATCTTGTCGGCGTAACATCCAGAAATCTATTTGTGTTTCACGACCGCCGCTGGTGTACGTGATCAAATGCGATTTTCTTTTCCGATACTGCGTGTTAGCAATGATCAAGTCACTTGCAACAGCATACTCCAGGATTCGCAACCCGTCGTCGTTACGAGCTCCATAGCCGTATCCACCATGACAACTCTCGAATCCGTCTTTCCGGGAACCGACATGTCCGTTGAAGTCTCCTCCGATTAAAAGTACTTCTTCGCTTTCCAGGGATTGGACGTACTGCTCCAGATCTTCCCAAAAGCACGCCTTCTCTTCTTCACTACAGCCCATCTGTGGCGCATAAGCAGAGACGACTCGCAATTCCACTTCTCCTGTATCTACTTTTACAGCCATCAAGCGATCCGATAGTCGATCCACCGCTGTGACGCTATTTCTAAACGACTCGTTCAATATGATACCAACGCCGTTGCGATTTGATGTGCCGTGGTAGATCAGCTTGTAGCCATCGCCTAATTCCCTTGCCTTGGAGCCTTTCCAGCGAGTCTCCTGTACACAACATATGTCAACACGGCGTTTTCTGAGACTGTCTGCCAGTTCACGACTTCTTCCAGTAAGCGTCCCAACGTTAAGTGTTGCCAAGCGCACTGGATGTTGCTGGCGATGGCGGACTAACTTCTTTGGCCGGCTTCGTCCTCTAGCCGGTAGCCCTCGCATATTTGCCACATTGCCCGGGCGAGGACAATGCGCGTCGCTTCTGGGGTACGCCCTAGCTTCTGAAGAACACATAGTAGACATTAGCAGTATGACGCGACGGGGGTGTTGTCCTCGGTCGGCTTGTCGCACTAGCAAGCTAGCAGCCTGGCACCGGAATCGTCGTACTACCTCCTCACTTAGCTAGCCTGTAGCCTTGGCCCAAGGACCGGGCTACTAGCCGGACACCTTTGTGGCATGGTTGAACCTGCCGAGACGAAGTCTCGCCACCATAGCTGCCCGACGGCCAGGGCCACCGCTGCGCCGCTTTGAGGCGTGAGGTAGGATTTGCAGCAGGTGCTCTATGCAGAATAGATGCTTAAAATGATCGAGTGATTGATCAAAAGTCCATCGATCGATTATGTATAATTTACTGAATCAAAACATTAAACGTTCCAATTCCATGACGAAATTCACTTTTAAATCGATTTCAATTGACAATTAATTCAAGAAGAAAAAAAAAAAACAGCTACTTTTCATGTCTTATATATCCCCTACTTGAATGTTGTTGCATCCATATTAATGAAAATTGGCAAAAATAACATAACATAACACTGTCGAATGTTACAGAATCAACGAATAGCGTCCTTTCGGATGACTGGGATCAATATCATCTATAAACTCTTCTTTTTTTGCCTGCCCCGATAATTTAACTTCTCCCCCGTGCCACACTTCAGTTCTCTGATATTAAGGAGGGGATACTTCCTAATGAGTTTCCATTCGACACAAATACTCACGACATTCTTCTCGTTCGGATGCTTATGCTTCTGCATTACTATGAAAAAAAAGAAGATAGAGCTGGAATTACTAGTACCTTAACATTAACGAATTCTCCAAACAAAGTTACTCGAAGTGAATAGCTCAGCCATATCACGTAGTATTTCCCACGAGGAAAAAGAATCAAAAATAGCCCCAGAGATGGTTCCTCCGCAATTCGCAATCGACAGCTAAGAGCGATTTTTGTGCCCTAAGAACGATCTTTGCACTTTAATCGCTAAGAGATTAGAGCAGTCCTGGAGTGCCCTTTCTGAACTCTTTGTTCGACCGTGGCCGAATCTTAGCATCCCAAAACTCAGAAAAACTCACCAAAAAATCTCAACATTTTTAAGCATGTATAGACCTTCTCACGACAGATTTAGTGCAGACTACGCATAATTGTCAGCATATCCTGCAATCTTCTTCGGTAGAATCCATGAAAAAAAAACCAGCATTCCAAAAGGAAACATAGTTTTATCCATTCGGCCCTTCAAATCAACACCTTCCGGCAAGCACATAGTTTCCTATGACGTTTTTAGAGCAAAATAAGCACTAGGATCCATCCAATCAAGAGAAATTATCAGTAGAAATTCCCCTCTCAACTACCTAAGTGGCTCATATATGTTCAATTTTTCTTCTGCCTTTTGACACATTTCGGGAATTTCTCTGTTTATTTCGTGAAACCTAGCGGAATGAGACCGAATCTTCCCAATTTAGTGGAACAGAGAGTTACAAAACCCACCCTTAGATCCATCTATAGCATAATCATGAACGTTAGATTCATTGTATATGGAAAAGAAAAGAAATTGAACAGTCCACTAGCTGTTTATCTTAGTGTGGTCTGTCAGACTACGCGTAATTCATTTAGAATAATATAGCGATTTTCTTGCTTAGTTCTCAAGTTTTTCGTTTTGGAAGCACTAGAAAACGGTGAAAATAAAGATTAGCATTATCCGTAGCGTAGCAATGAAGGCTGGAATGAAGAAGTAAACTTTTAATATCAGCATGGCACAAAGCAAAAATATACTTGGTAGCAAACCCGCTTGACCAAGCGACAACTAACGCGTCACGTTTTTTCCCTACTTATCACGTGCGTTCTCTGTCCCTTTCGTGCTCCAATCGTATACGCACTGCGGTTGTCCGAGTACACATAAGTACTGGCATTTGTGCGTAAAAATTTGCGACCATATATGAATGCTGGGCACGAATGCCACCTGCTTAACGTGATCTGTATAGAAAAATAGGTGCTCAGGGAATTGAACGATTATTCACACGATTTTTCACTTGCTATATCTGAACATATGTGCAAACAACGATTATTTACTAAATCGTTCCGTGATTTATTCTAATTCTTCATCTTCAATTTAAAGCAACATAATTTCGAGCACATATCAATGAACGACAGAGAAAAAGCATCATTTTACAATAGTATCAGGGGTATCCATAAGTAATTACTCATTTCACTGGCAGCAAAAAAAAAATAATTACTCTTAATTTTCGCTTTAGTTGATTATGTAATCTCAATCTGTAGTCATAAACTTTCGTTTCCTTCGGAGGAAAATATGATTCTAGGTGAGCTCGCACTTCATTGATATTTTTGAAACTTTTATTGCTTAGGAAATGTTCCATCGATCGGAATAAATTGAAAATCAGCTGGTGCTATGGTCTGAAGAATATGGGGAATGTGTTAAAACGTCCAAGTTTAGCTGTCTTATGTTTTCCTGGGTTAATCTTGCTGCGTGCGGTCTGGGATTATCGTGGTGGAGTAGACGCGGAACCCCAATACCTTGCCTGTGAACTTCTCCACTTTCTTGAAGATGTCTTTGGACCAACGACCAAATAACCTGTTGAGTGTTTGCTACTTCCTGAATACTCATTTTGGGATTAGTTTCCACCAGTGATTTTGAGGATTCCAGTAGTTCATTATCAACCTCAACAGGGCGTCCACTTCGATCGCCAGCAAACAAGTCGAAATCATCAAAATTTCCTAAATTAGCGTTGACGCTCAGTAACTTTCAATACGTCAAGATGCACATCACAAAATTTCTTTGTTGCAATCGTTGACACCCAATCGAAAATGAATGAAATGACGTGACGTGTTCTTCGAATGGTTGATTGTTCGCCATTATACAACGAAGTCATAAAAACGTTTGAATGTAATTGTCACAAAAGTCAACGTCACGAGTTGTATCATTGCCATATGGAACACTTTTTTATGCATTCACGCTCTGAATTAGACTGAAGCAAATAATCCACACTAATAATCATAGATTACTTATGGGTACCCCTAATAGATTCTCAGTTACCATTTCGTACCTTATTACCGTGTCGTGAGGCTCGTTTCCCTCTTATTTCTCTTAACAGTGCTCTGCATCTACCGAAACCTTAAGATTTCACCTGATTCATTTTGCTCTTGACACTTTTTCCACACTGATGTCAAAGAACCCTCTTGTAAGATGCTATACGAAGCTCTGCGATGCATAACTGTACAATTTTGACGGCGGAACTGGTCACAACAGCAACAGCGCCACGCACTTTGAGATAAGGCGGCACGGTGAGTCGCTGGTGTATCACAAAATGTAGTTTGGGACCCGAGTCCAGCATAAACCTAACACACTGACGAGAATAGAAACCCACAAGCAAGAGGGGTTGTATCGTTTGGCCACATAAGACGACATGTAAATACATGCGTAATAATCGTGCATTAGTAGACGAAAAAGAAAAGAAAAGAAAGAAAAAGAAAAACTACCAAAGATAAGAAAAAAAGAGGTGATACAAAAGGATTGCCATTGCGGCCACGACCCACACATGGTCGTACATGAGAGGACAAAAATATAGCTATGGCCGCTATGTCCAGCGTGTCCAGCGCTATGTCCGCTATGTCCAGCGAAAACTGAAAAGCACGTAGTCGTTAATGTGTTAATGGGACTTCATGGATGGGAACATGGATTCTTCTCCGAAGCACACAATCAAATTCACGATAGTTCTACTATGACGCAAGAAGAAGAAGAAATCGTTTGCGATGTGCATATTCGAAGAAAAGACGCAGGTGTTAAACAAATGGAATGACGGTGCTGCGCCATAATGCGTCGCATTCCCGTCGTCGTAAAGAAGAATCGAAAATTTAAGACGTCGGATATGCATTCATAGAATCAAAAGTTCATGGTGAGTAAGATTATACAGCCTTTGAAGTGTCCCTGGACCGACTGAAAATGACAGCGTCTCAAACGTCTCATGATTAACTATTTTTCCTCATCCGAACACTAGAACTCCTCGGTTAAAGGCAGTATGCCTCGAAATTGACGATGTTGAGATCTCATCACGAGAAAATTTATGTAGGGGTGCAGATCATAGGTAAGGTCGTGACGCTCAATTCCTCCTAATCATCCTGAAAAGTGGCGTGGGAAACTGCCTTCGTGTTCGAGTTTCCCTACGATGCATCTTATAACGCCACTCCCTTATATACTCGGCTGCTCTCTCAACAGTCGATTTATTCGATTTATTGTAACGCACCGGCTTATTAAAGAATAGGAAGTCTAATTTATTACCGTCCCCAGCTCACAGACGCGGTGCGTGCACAGGGACGGTGCGTTACAATTTCTCTCGTAGGAAAGTTCGAAACTGAAGGCCATTTCCCACGCTGTTTTTCAAAACGATCAGGACAAATGAAGTGTGGTTACGCTCATACTCATTACCTACTTCCCAACCCTGTCCTTTCGTGGAGAGATCACAACTTTTTCAACTTTATAGTGTGATGTCGTTAAAAAAAGGTTTGAACACACCATGTTTGTTCCCAAAAGAACTACTTCCGGGAGGATCTGCAGTCTCAAACGTGCAAAAAAGGAGATAATTTAATACGGAGAACTAATGAAATCTATGCATGGCAATTGAGTTCGAAGGGGTCAGGTGCGCAGGAATGCGCTGGATACTGTACGAGATAGTTCCACTCAACAACAATATGTACAACGAATTATTATGAGTCTTCCAGGAAGGGATCATTTCTTTCTACACAATCCTAAATTGATTACGCCCATGCACGCAACTTCTAGCCATTTTTTTTTTAACCGGCGGGGATCCATTTGGCAAATTAGCTTCGTCAAACAGCTATAAATGCGAGTGGGTGAAGCTACAAGGAACTACGATACAAAATCGACTGCTCAATGAACCACAGCAAATTCTTCTTATATCCTTTTTTCCTTGAGTGGTCCTGCACCATGGCGATTTAAGAACCATTCTTTCACTAGGGAAAAAAGAAGCCCTCAGTTGAGACATTTTCCTATCAGATGAATGAAAATAGCGAATAAAAACGGAGTTTTTTTCCTCCAGCCCAATTCAATACGAACATAACGCATGTGGAAACCTTAAGTTAACATACTGGAGGATTTTTGTAAAGCAGGATCAACCGCAGTTGACATTGAATCTCTTCGAGTGAGGCACAACTGACGGAAAAGGGGGTGTACGTGAAAAAGAGGAGGTGTGATTGCTGGAGCCCCGTCGCAGTCGCCTGGGCAAAGAATTTCGACGTCCACTGTAGCGCCATTGCAGACATATCAATCATCTCGGCTACTCGACATGTTTACTTCTCTCTTCACGGTAAGCGGTCGCAGCCAAATTCACCTCCGAATATTTGGGATTCCAGTCCACAGCAATCCGATGAAGAAATTTTGATTTATGGTGAAATATCATGTTCGAAAATCCAAAGCAACGAGAGAGATTCGCTCTGTTCAGCTCCAGATCAGTTGCGGCTCCGGGTGAGTGAGAGTGAGCAAATAACTGGCGTGCCACAATGTGACAAGTTGGCAGCTGTCTCTTCAGACACATAAACAAAAGTTTCTCCAAATCATCCAAACAAATCACTAATGGCTTTGAATTTTCCAGGCTCTGACGAAGGCGATAACGCCGAAACGTTAGCCGTTGTTTAATAAAGACGATCAATGCCAATCTTGGCTACAGCTCAAGGATATCAATTCAAAACTACGTTTCAACATGCTGAGATTCAAAGACAGTCGAACATGGGCAAACGTTTCTCCAACAATTTAAAACATCCTATTTTTCTATTGGCAGCCCGTGAACGCAAGAAAAAAAACAGCACGAATTTTTTGCGAAGAGGTGGGCGTGTGCACTACGTTGCGTGTGTATTACGTTGCGCCCATCTCTTCGGAAATCACTTCCGCGACGGGTTCTGCATGAAAAACTTGTGGGAGCAGATTTGAAACACGAGGAATGGGAATGTAAATGTGTAAATCACAATTTGTTGCGGAGAAAAGTGCGACTTGTTCATTCATTGAGCTTTGCCGTTCCCATGGCTTCAGCTCCCTATTACTTGTCCATTCCGTAGAGAAGAAAAAACTAGGAACTATTATCATCGAATAGAGCATTTACCGAAAAAAGCCACAACATACAGGGAATAGAAGTTAATCAGGCAGAAAAGTACCATAGCATGAGCATTGAATCGAACAACTTGGATGGACATTCCTAGAAAAGAGGGAAATGTAGTCGATTGAGGAACAGATGCCTACTTCCCGCAATTTTTTTCCCACCCACAATGCTCCCCACAAAGTCCCACCACCGCGAAACAAAAAAAAAAAACCGGAACGAGCGTGTCCTTTTGCTCGGACGAGAATCGATGGGAAATGCAACCATTAATAGCTACGCGACAACTGAACTAAGAAAAGTCGCCTTATTCTTAACCTCCTAACCCACCACACTTTGTTACAGTATCCAGTGTTCATCCGCAGGATGCGCGCGCGTTTTACGGGCGTTGCTTGAACTCTGCGGGGTGCGTAAGGATAGTATGAGGTAGTATATGAAATCTACATCTTTTTTCAACAGAAAAAGGAAAAGGAAACAAAGTTGTAAGATCTGATCCATTTGAATTTTTAAAATATATAAAGTCTTCAGAGGAATTCAAACAGGAAAGGACAGAAAAAAACAGTTCCACCGATTCAGATGTCAGGCAGAACTTTGTTCCCCCCTTGTTATAGAGACACATACAATAGTTCCTAGCCATATTATTGAACCCACCGTGAACTGGAAGTATAATTATTGTCTGAATACCTTTTTTCTTTCAACAGACCCTATAATTATTCCTGTCCTGCTGTGTTTTTAACGAGGCAAATCTCTGTATAATGGAAGATCGCAAGTAAGATAACTACCGGTTTCCCAGTGACCTTAACAACCGGTGGCAAATCGGAAGTTTTCTCTTCCTTCGCTAAAAACATGGAACTCGTTCAAGAATAACTTTGCACTGCAGAAAATTAAATAGAATGTTCATATTCGTTAAATAGAATGAAAAATAAGATGGTTTACTGGCTCTCTTCTTCTAAATCTATTATTCAGGGACATCTGAAGAAATAATGGTAATTTCTTACTGTATTAGACTACTGTATTGCATATAAAGTGATTATAGAGTGACAAATAACAGAACTTCGTCAGGATAAACACGGATGCAATTGTCAAAATGCCAAAATTCACGAGTTCGACAACAGCTATCCGGTATAAGCGGAAAGATCTTGCAAATCTCCCTAAAAATCCAGTATGAAGTCCTTCCCAGACTGCCTTACAAAATCTCGTCAGGACAAACACAAATATTACTCGCACCATGCATGAGTTGACAACGCCTGTACTGTATATTCAGGGGATTGCACGCACGTGTACTACCGCAAACTCGTCCTCAAAATCCTAAAATTGGTGCGCTGTTTGAATATCTTCATGAATATTTCCTGATCTCAAATCTAAACGTGTCTAAAGCTATGTCTTGTATTCAATCATTTTGATAGGTATATACTTAAGTATAGGCACATATATTTTCATGGGTATGGTACAAATAGATATTGTGGGCGGAACAATCGTGATCGGACCTCCTCTGATCCATTTTCACAACCAGTTACTGGCAAAAATAAGGTCTTCACGCCTAATATAGGTGGTTAGCGTCAAATATGGTTGAGTTTACAATTTGGTGACCCCAAATAAACAATAATCATTTACCTTTGGGACCCTCCTACCCTATAACTTAAGACAATAATGGTTGAAAAACACTGATCTTCTACTCCATATGAATTAAGAGACATGGTAGATGTTATGATTACTCCTATCTCGTCTCATATCATCAAAAGACATAGTAGGTGCTATGAATCCAATGAAGTTAGGATTTCAGCTATAATTAGAATTTTCAGCTTTTCCTTACTTCATTATTTCCTTTTCCTCTTTTTCATTCTTATAGAGAGATCGAATAAATAAATAATTGAGCAAATAAATAGATACATGAATAAATAGATAATCTGGGAAATTTCTTTGATAATCCAAGATGTGGTCCTCTCTAGACTGCCTTAATTCGCTTTACATAACACGAGGAGAACGTTTTGAATGCTATTTCTCAACTACCATGGTTTTTTTCTGAATAAAACAACACCATTTACAGCACGAAAAAAAGAAGGCAAATTTCTCGTGGAACGAGACGAGTGAAATGAGAGAACGTCATCCTGGTGCGCTCATATATGTGTATATCCTTATGAATAATGCATCTATTATAAAACCATGATAGTTATAAATTACCATCATCATTATAATTCATAATAATAGTGGTAATTTATAACTATCGTATAATTATAATTTATTTCAATTAACTATGTATGCGAGTTAGCAGTGCACATAAAAAGTTATGTACGGAGAACAATGATGCTCATTTATAATCCATTATAGGAAATTGAGTAGGATTTGAGCGTAGGTGATCGTAAATGAATCGATCGTAGGCTTAGATATGTGGTCTGAAGTGAAAATCATGAATGGCTGAGGCAAGTCAGAATGGCTACGAGATGAGCGTAGGAGGGGCGTAGGACGAGATGTGGCACTTGGTTTGCGAAGAAGACGCACCCTTGAGGAGGTACGTGCATATGAGGTGGGTGGTGTAACGACCGGATACTTGCCACATATTTATGTTTTCTTGTTTTTCCAACGTCGCACAGCAAAATGGTTTATTTCACTTGATTTGATTTATTCGATAAAGTTTCACCAAAACGTCGTTGAAAAAAAAAAGAAATTAAATTCAGTTCACCATGCCGAGATTCGAAGAAAAGAGGACTTGGAGATTGTTGGACCTGCTACGTGAACTAAACACTTCTATAAGCATACCTCAAAACAGATATAAACATTTTAAAAGGAATAAATAAAGAAAAATACGAAAGTAGAAAAAGAAAACAACCTAGATATGGTCACCAGAAGAGTAGCAAGACAAAATACTTGGAAAAAATAAGGAAATAGGGTAAACAAAATAAATAGAAAATAACTATTAATGAATGACAATCAACGGATCATGAACCTTAAAGGAGGGTTCAAAATTATATCAAAATTATAAATTGCATTAATTTTTTTGTTCAACAGATAAGGACTTTGTATGTCGCTACATCAATTATCTGTAAAAAGTAAGTTACAGAACTCAAATTTCGCTTTCTCTTTAAAATAAGATGTTAGCATTTTGTATTTTAAAGATGTTAAACTTTAGGTTTTTCTTAAATTTAAATTGGAGTAACGAGAAAGAACGAAGAGAACGTAGAAGTATTGTCCAAGAAATATATGAGATAAGAAATGAATTATTAAAAAGTCAATGAATAAGAGCACGTGATATAAATCCGAATAGTCTAGAACGGCAATATCACTTTTGATTGGATTTCTATTAACGTATAACGGTTTATTTGAATCATAAGAGTACACTGGCAATAACAGTTTCTTGTTCTATTGTTCTCTGGACAAAAATATGGAGGAGTGAGAAAATGTTGGACCTTCACTTCAAGGTTAGCATTTAACTTCGGGCAACCTAGGAAAATTTTCAGTTGTTTTCTTTGGCTGTTCCCCCTTCCCTCCTCCTACCACTCTTTCCGACGACGTAGCTTTTAACACCAATTCCGAACACCAACAGTTTAGTATCCTTATGAAGCTAGTAGTAGTAAGGTAAGACCTGTAATAAGAATTTTTTCCCGCTCCCTCTTGATCGATAGTTTTCCAAATACACTAGTCGATAAATAAATCGATGTTCACCATGGCACGTTGGATTCAATGATGCCGATGCTACTGTGAAATTCCTAGAAATACAAGGACGTTTCCACCTCACTATATCTCCGGTTTTTTTTCTAGAACCATCTCGGAGATCTCAACTAACAGAATGTAATAGTATGAAGAAGCCACTTAGACTGACTTCCTCCGCTCATAGATAGGTTCACGTAGCAGTTTACATCATGTGACGAGTGCACCAGTGAAAAAGTGAAGAATCTCCGTAACCTCTCGACGACGGATCTATGTGGTTTCAGACAGGTTCGATGGATTACACACTACATAGTTCCCGTTTAAAGTCTGACAGAAACGAAAATCCCCATAATTATAGAGAAATATGGATGGAAATAGGGATGCAGTGGTTTTTCGCAAAAAAAAAACACGACAAATAATGTAGAATTAAATAACAAAAAAAGTAATCTCAATATTAAAGCAAACATACAGCGATCACAGTGTTCAGAGGTCACTAGACTTCTACATTTATGTACACGGACGCTTCTCTTTATTTTTATTTCACTCCTCTAAATTTTTAATCTGTTAGAAGACAGCTTTGATTGAAAAAAGTCTTTAGTTCACTTCATTTTCAATAAGAACACTATTATCGTACTCAAATAAATACAGGAATGAAAAAGAAACGAAAATCCTGACGACCCCTATATATACTTCTTTCTAGAGTTCCTGATACGGTAATATTTTCGAAGAATAGCATCAGTTCCACGATGGCTAGTAGTTGTCGCAGCAAGTTTAATAAATAAATAAATAAATACTATTTATTAAACCTAGAAATATGATAACCTATAAAACCTGGCAGGCACATGTAGCGCTGACTCTTTGGAGAAGAGTTTTTTTGTAAAATGTTTTTCGAAAGTATTTTCTTCAGAAACTGACTAGTAGTATCTGAATATTTTAATAAAAAAATAATATTGGGCGAAATAGCTGCTTAGGTTACTGTACCATGTAATTTTCCTCATTTGATATTATTTTTCACGTCACGTAAACATATTTCGACATGTTATTCATAACATATCCCTCATACGTCATTCATGGAACTATGTAAATTTGCATAGACATCAGTGCCGATGAGAAAAAGAGGTCAGCGTTTGCAGAGTCTTCACCTTCCTAAATAAACATTTTCCGAGGCAGTCGTTACGGAGGCGGAACGACAGAGGCAATTCAGCGCCAGAAATCTCACCTTCAACGCAATAGTTTCCGAATAACTATTAGAAATGGTTCCGAATATAGAAGCCAATGCGACTGTAGAGGAAGAAAAAGAGAAAAACGAGAAAACAACAAGGGCAGGTGGGGCCTAGATAATCGATTTCTCTAAATCTACCGCCTTCTATCCAGATCAAAAATTGAAAGGAGAAATTAAATTGAGCACAGTACATAGTGCCATGATGTCAAACATTGAGAACAAATACTGTAATCAAATCCAGTCGTATTGGAGAGAAATTCTTACGTGAACCTGAAACCTATCCTCATAATTTATCCTAAAACACATCAAGAATCGATAAACGGTGGTTGTGACAATAGTGGATAGCTCCAACAGAGCGCAATGATGGCATCAAAGGTTGGAGTGCGATGATTTCACAGAGGATATGCTACAGGTCCAAGTAAACAATAAATAATTTTAACATAGGATGGTGAAGCACTAGAAATACGCCATAAGAGAATAAATAAAATAAATAAATATAACCACTTCATTAAAGATCATACATGCTATAGGAAGGAGCCGTACCCACCTAAGCTGAAGGGAGTTTAGCTCATCCGGTGCAGCTCAAGTGATGATGATCCAAAAAAGAAGTGGTCCCTTTGCCAACTGTCCGAAAGTTATGGTAGTGGGAGCACGGCTCCGACTATCGCATGAATGTTCAAGATGTCCCTCATATACCAAATAGTTTTTACCTTGAGGATTTGATGAGGACCAGTTCTCGCACTAGGTTACTTATACATTAACTTAATTGCGCATAAGATAAAGCTTTCAATAACCAGTTTGTTAACGACAAACACGTCAGACCAGCTTCCAGAATATTCCGGGAGGTCACATAGTAATTGTAAACTAGATAGAAGGCAATCATAGATGATGGATAATAGAATATTATGTGATAGATACGATAGATAATGTAGGTTAATAATGATGCGCCGAAGATATAAGACGGCTTAATTGATCTTGATTCTGAGAGCTTGGAGAGGTGTGGAAGTGGGAGAATGAATGGACGGATAGATGAAAGAGCGATTGAATGGATAAATAAATAAATAAATAAATGGAAAAGCTCTTAGCTCATTCATTCATTCATCTATTCATCATAAATGAATGAATGAATGATGAATGAATGAATGGACTAATGGATGCGTGAACAGATGAAGGGAGTAGTGAATGATTAGATGAATGAATGAGTGAACAAGCGAATGAATGCACGAATGAACGAATGAATGAGAAAATGAACGACCAAATTTGGTCTTTCTATGTACTAGAGACTGCTTCTCTTGAGACATGGTAATAGACGGATCTCACCCCTTTTGCGATCTCCCTAAATATTTTCAAAGTTCAATTTCTTTATCCTACATATATTTTACAAATGAAACGAAATACGACGGAACGTATGTGATGAGTACGTAAATGAAATATGAATATAAATAAATAAGAACTATAAATGACCTATTCAATGAAGATACGAAGCGGAGGGACCATGCAGAGACCAACGACGCGCTGTTCACTGGATTTTTCTCTGCCGATGTACGAAATAGCGCTATGAAATGGGTTGTGAAATGCATTCGTATCGTCCGTCCAGCGTATGACTCATCCATGAATAGGTCCACCCACCAACAATGCGCGCAGTAAAACTAACCCTCGATCGCAAAACGGCTTTCGAACTGGCGTAAGCGTAGAATACTTTAAAATGTGCGAAAAAGTTGCTTGAAGAGAGAAAACGGCCTTCTATAGTCCTTTTGTACGATATTACAGAATTGGCGAAGTGTACTGAACGCAATATTACGTCCCGTTAGCTAATAAGTTTATTTGTGGATATTCGATTGCATGCTGTACTTTAAGAACAAGCAACAATTATGCATTAATTGAGAACCATTGACATGATTAGGGTCATTAAGAAATTCTTGTCCGTAAATTTGTTAATTTTCTGGACTTTAATTAGTTATAATTACTACAGCGCAAATTCCACGACAACATCGTTAAATATTGTTTCAGTTTTTGCTTCAATTGTGGGAAAAAAAACCAGCGCAGACATAGATTAGACGAGATTATAAAAAAGAGGAGAATAATGGTCCGATTTGTCTTTTTTTTCAATACATTCGGGAATAAAGAGCGTCGAAAAAAAGGACGAATCTCTCGCTGATCAATCTTCTTTTTTGGGTGCACAAAAACCAGGATTTATTGGCACATGGAAACAATGCATCGGTTTTCTCCCAGAAAAAAAAGTGTTTAGCATAAGAGTCACGTTCGAATAAAACACGCTCTTGAGGTCAAGAACCGTAATCGAGGGCTTTTGTTTTTCGGCTGTGCCCAGAAACAAGCCCAAAAACATGTATTCAGCGACTAATTTGTTATTTATGGCCGAGAACAACGTAGAGGTTCAGGAGACGGTGATCCAAAACTCATGAATGAATTAAAGACAGCGTGAATTTGACGATGTTGGGATTATCCGCAAATAGGTCCTCCAGTTCACGCCACTAATCCAGGCAAAGATGTCTGAAACAGCTTGTGTGATCCCGTCTCGCCAATGATGCAACTTATTACGGCAATATGTAGATGGAAATCCGCAGCGCATCAGCGACTGCGCAGGTGCGGGAGCTTTTACTGCTTATTTATGCTATACTAGTTGGATTGGACGTGAATGGCCATGGAATTGCCCTCGTTCTATCGCGTAATAAGCTGCATCGTAGGGGAGACGCGAGCGCACGAGGCTGTTTCATATGCGTTTCTTCCGGATTACTAGAGAGAATTGAGCGTGATCACGCTCGTACGCGTGAACCGTTTATTTTCCTTACCCCTCGCAGTTGGGTGAGGGATCCTAGCATCATCTACATCTAAGGCTATTCGGAAGAAATGTTCAGCGATGGCGTCATCGCGTTTCCACGCCTTTTGCCAGCCAAATGTTCTTTGATACGCAGACTAAGTATTCCTCCAAGATAAGTGGCATTGCATGACAGTCATTCGATCTGGTAGATTACTCCGATCTTCTTGCAATCTCTAGTTTTACCGAATGGACAAACAACGCAACACTCCGATACATATTGGTTATGGTAGTCTATTACGAACCAACTGTCGTTTGATGCTGTCGTTCGGGATGTTCACTAATACAGCACATCTTGCAACTGTGCTCATTTGGCTGGTAAACGGCGTGAAAACACGATGACAACATTAAGGAGCCAAAAGAATGAGAAACATGATGGAGATGAGTCTCAAATAAAGAGTACGATATTACCCACGAGGAAGAAATATCTGCTTGCTTTGGATTTCCACAATGCTTCCAATTCCTGTCTAGCAGATATTTCTTTCTCGCGGAGTAGTATCATACAGTCTAGAACCAGGAATCCATAGATTAACAACAGAAATGAGTGCTTATCAATTGTCGATGATTTCATCACTCACTCTGTGAGCTATAACAGTGTCCCGCATGCAGTTGGTTAACACTATCCAGACACAAATACTTAAGGATACTGCAGAGTGCCTATATCTCATTCGCCTTGGATGACAATCTGCAAGAACCAGTGGTTCGGCAGCCCCGCTAGTCGGTGATGCTGGTCACTTTGTTTTCTTTTTGGAGTTCTCGGTTAGTGTACTTAGAACGATGTCGAGGTTTGGCAAGGAGAGAGGAGGAGTTTGATGGGATTTGCATAGCATCAAAGACCTCGAACCATTTTCAGGCCTTTGATAAAGACGAGTTTGTCGAAACGTCAGACCATAAATAAAGTTTCAACAAAACCTCGTTGGCATAACAAGGAAACATAAATGGCGGAAAGGTCAAAATAACAAAAGTTATGGAGGAAAGCAGTGTGCAAGGCAAAGCTCTGCTAGTTAACTGTCGCGATATTGCGACCTCTTGATCTCGTTATCACCTCATCCATGTCCTAAGTGTCACGAGCCCTGTTCGGGACGGAGCATGATATTGCACTTTTGATAAGGACAAACATTCCTGCTCTCTAATGAGTAGTTATTTGTTTTGCTGATTTCAATCCACTTGGAAGATATCCATTCATCTGGCTTTTCTTCTCTTCCACAATCTTTGTTTTGGCTCTTTCTTAAAGAAACGTATGATTCCCATTACTCTGAAGGATGCATGACCTCCCAGAGCGGAATAGGGACGCGAAGCTCTTTCTTAGGGACAGGGACCTTTTTATGGGACTCTATAAATAACTGTCAAGAGAAGCAGAATTGAATATTTAAAAAATAGAGATGTGGCAGTTTATTTTTTCCTTGTTGTGGTAAAATGATGAAAATAATCAGATATGTTTCAAGCTCTACGAATCATGGAGAAAAACTGGTTACGGCGATCTGTAGGAGATCATCGCTGACTATGAGCGAATAGCGGATTCTTCCAGCCGAGTAGCATCGATTTTTCGTTGCAAACGTTTTTTGAGGATGATTAATGATGATTTCATGCATACCAGCGGAGAGGAGCAAGATTGATGTATAAAAACAATGATGGAATGCACATTTCCCGGTGTTTTTCTTATCTTGAGGGAATACACACCGACGCAAGAAAAAGTTTTCGTTTGCTCGAAAACGGGTCGATAAATATTTGTAATGTGACCTGCTATATCGTACATATCATATTTTAAACCAACGCAGAGCACTTACTGTGCGTAGTTGGTGGCGGATTTCAGCGGTTAATAGGAGATCGTTTTAATCCGTGAGATTCAGGTAGGGTTACGGTAGTTAACCACAGCTGTCGTGGCCACAACTGCATGGATCGCTGAATTGTTCGAGGGTAAAGGAATTAAGGTGGTTCACAGAACTGACACTCATCCCTCATGGTTTTGATCTCACGAAGCCTCCCATTCCAAGTTCAAAGCAGTCCCGAAAGCATCAAGATCAGTCGAGCAAAGGTTAAAATCGACCTGCGTACTTTATGGATTTGAAAGATGCAGTAGCACGGACAATTTTGCGTGGTAGTACATGGAATAGTGCACACTTTTCACTTACACATGGTAGTGGGGAGCTCTCAGCTTGTGGCCTTCTTCCACTTTTTCTTTGTTCAGACACGGATCGATAACCATAAATAGAATGCGCTGCTATACAAACATCGCTTTTCTTCTGGGGAGAACCTTCGTCTTCACTGATAAGGATGACGTTACATCAGGTGATCTACGAATTGATAACAGGATGGGAAATGATAAAGAAGACGATGGGTACGGTAGCGAGATAAAGTCAGTAGATGAATTAAGAGGTGACCGCGAGTTGTTTGGTGTGATTTATGGTTAAGTATCAATGTGAACTCTAGTTCTACCGTATTTTTTGAGCGGAAATGGTTCTCAAGTCATTATTAGAGCTGGGAAATCTTACTTATGGATTGAAACAACTAAATGTGTACCCGAGGGTTCAAAAGTTGAATTAACCGATCACCTGCTCAGGATAAAAATACAGATTCGAACAAAAATGAAGCCTCCGAGCAAAGAGCGGCATATAATCAGCTGCTACTGGACAAATAAGGGAATCGAGAGGAGATTCCAAAAAAAAATCGACAAAATTTTTGCGCGGGCAAATTTGTTAGGGCTAAAAACGATACAGCAAAAGTACAGAACACTTGCGGTAAACAAGAAAGTACAGTACACTACAAGTACAGAAGTACGAGAAGTAGAATGTGGCGTAATTTGTTCCATATTTTATTTGATTTAAGGAAAAAGGGTCTCGTAGCAAATCTGTAGACGTGATTTTTGTTCAAATCAAATAGAGACATGGCTATACGCTATGAAGAAGGAGATATTTTTGTGTTAAAATTGCGTTGACCTCGTCAGAATCAGAAGAAGAGAGAATAATTAACCGGAAACTGTTCCGAGTTCAATATGAGCTCGAAGAAAACGACGAATGTGAGAGACTGTGTCATGTGCGCAACAACGGGTTACCAGCTGCGTACCGGTTCTCCGTTAATGCGTTCGCGTTGTGTAACTGTGACAACGTCCTCGCTCTCACCCGCTGTTCCCCTCAGTTCTTAGGTGAAATAAATCACTTAACCTCGAAAACTATCATACGCAAAACAGGAACCAAATCCGTCAAAAAAATTGGAAAAAGATAGAATCGCTGGCTAAAATCGAAATGCTATCAGAGATAGGAAAACACCGTAAATTTCATTGATTTACCACGGCTGTAGCCAAGATTGGTATTTATCTATCTATTTATATTAACGTTTCGGTTGTGCGGGTGTGGTGTAGCGGTTAGAGGTTCCGCTTCCTGCACGATCGATCGGAGGTTCGAATCCACACTAGTGCTTGCAAGCCCCTAATCCCTCAGGGGTCGATAAATTGGTACCAGACTTGTCTGGAAGGAAAAAAAAAACACTGACTTGACACATCGGCTAGCCACCGCAAGTCATTGTATAGGACAGTTACACGTTCGTAAACCTCAAACGATTCTGAATTGAAGTGAACGTGGGACGCATCCGAAGCGGATTGATTAACGCTAGACATTTTATTCTTTATTCATTACTCTTTAACGTTTCGGCGTTATCGCTTTCGTTAGACCCACATTTGCTGGATCTGATAACGTAACAATCGTAATCTCTTGGTGATCTGTTGCGTTACCAGATTCAGCAATTGAGGCTCTGACGAAAGCGACAACGCCGAAACGTCAGCTGTTAGTTAATAAAGAAAGATCAATACTAATCTTGTCTACAGCTCTAGCAAATCAAAAGCAAATGCCAAAATCCAAGGACTGTCGAACATGGACACTCTCTAAGAGAATAAATAGCGCAAAATTTTCAATCCTGCAGTTTCCATCATTATTTGTAATTATTTGTCTGGATATTTAACTGTTTAGGCTCTAATAAACCATCACAATTATAACTGATGTCTGCCATAAGTGTCTAGATCATAAGGGAATCTAGTGACCAGCATGTGCTAGCGATGAACTTATGAAGAATAACGTGATCTCATAGAGCGTGTCATTTGGCCTCTGAACAAGAAAGTTCCACGAAAAGGAAGCAATGTACAGCATTTCAATCGCTTCTACCACACGTTAACATGAAAATTTCCACCGTTTGTTGGTGAAATGTCATTGCCAACTGAAATAAAGAACAACCGACTCGATTCACAGCGATCTATGAAGAATTGCTGCATCCAGTTTTCGCTGTACAAAGGAATTCCGCGAGAAACGGGAAACTGTTGTTGTCGATGACAACCACTTTTTTCAACGAAACATTAGGTGAACTAAGGCAAAATATTCGATTATTTCTAGGACGTTCGACGAAAACATTTAGGCATTTCTCCTTTTTTGACATCCTAGACAATTCATAGTTCCTAAAAAAAAAGTGTCTAAAAAGTGTTGGAACGGTCACGGATCAACATCGTCAGAAGTTAGACCCTGCGTTATCGTGAAGAGGAAAGAATGGATACATACGCTGGTAGGAAGAATTTTTTTAATAATGATCTTCGAATAAGGATGGGGCATGTAACATTGTGGGGAAGGATTCAAGCTCGGACAGTACATGGATAGAAAATTCTGTTCCACTGAATTCCATTAACCTATTGAGGACAACGCGCTTTCGGGCGTGTGGGACAAGGCTAATCGACCTTTGCAAGCTATATTTGTATTATATTCAAGGACAAAAACTCAGCAAGGACAAAAATGTCTTGAAAACTTACGAAATCATGAGGAAAAACGACTGCTGAGAAATATGCGACTCACAGGTATGCCGTGCTGTCATCAAAGGGCTATATAAGGATAACCAGTTCGCCAACCGAGATTTTACCTGCACCTTCCAAGAGCTCTAAATTAACATCCGCATATTCCTGAAGATGCGCTTACGACCGGGTTATTCATTCGCCTCCTAACCGCCTTCGATATATATGGTGCATACGCTGTTTGTGCGCATATTTACACCACAAACAAACTCATTAACAACACATGAAAGGACAGATTATCATCTCATGCGGTGTTGTAAAATCTCATTCGTCGTTATACCCATGCTCGACCACTACCAACATTAGATTAGTTTAACTATCCACAAGAACATTTGAGTATCGAAACCGCAGTTGGCGTTGCAAAGCGGTTCACACGCCGTTTCTTACGACGACCAGTGAGCGCTGAGCGGAACCACCCCCGATCCCGCATTCTACAACCTCATTTCTAGCTTTTCCCAAGTAACATTCTTATTCGCTCACCACGTCAGATACGTGGGATACTGCCTTTGAACTAACTGCGACAGTACGCTCTCGCTTCGGCTGCCCAACGCGCAACGCAGTCATCCATGTAAACATGAGTACACCTACGGATGTTATCGAAAGACAACAAACGACACGCACAACTACCTTGAAGCAGTTGTAGAGCATGTAGTCTCTCCCGTTCGATGTCCTGATCAGTGTGGGAATTGCTGAGAAGGTTCAGGCATCCTGTACGCGCCGTTGATCATTCGATGTATTCTAAGGAAGTTTGCTAAACTCTGTGAGGCTTCCAAATAGATGTTAAATAGCCGAGTTATGACGTGCTGACACAAAGTAGGCAGATGTTAAAGGTTGCGTCGAAAAACCCTTTATTTCTCACAGATTCTCAAAAATACATACAATGCATGAATATATCAAATTCTATCTTCGTGACATATTTATGTAGTACAATATACAATATCAAGGAACAAGAGAAAAGAGAACTGAGAACGTAACCACCAAATAGAAAATTGCGCACAAATTGAAAAAATTCACCTTCACAAATGATGAATGGTACCACTTTCAATTTGGAACTGTATCATCCACACATTTATACAGACAAAAAGAAAACAGAAATTAAAGAGGAATATTTTTGTGAGGAAAACCAATAAACACAGACATGCGTACATTTATATTAAACATAGGTTTTTCAGATTTTCTAGTAAGAAATTGTACCGAAAAGTTACAATAATTCTACACAGCATTTTTTCACATCTTTAGAGAACACGTAAAATAATGACGTCTCAGTCCTTCTGTGGAGGTTTGTTTTTGGTTTCAGAATTGCTGAGAAAATCGAAACTATAAAAGATGTAGATGTATACAGATACAGAATGCCTCACGACTTCGTTGCAACCATGAGAACACCCGATACCCGCAATCATCCACGCCAAACGTATGGGCAGGACTATGTGTAACAAATAGAAAAGAAAAGATAACAAGAAATTCTGAAAAATAATGGATTTTTTATTATCCGCGAAGAAATTCTTCGCGCATAATTCATAAATGTTAGTATTAAGGATATCATAAGGATATTAAGGATAGGGTATTAAGGATACATAATGTTAGTATTAGGATATTAAGGAAGAGAGCAAAAAGTGTCTTCATCAAACTCAAAGTGATCAAAATCGGCCAAATTGAATAGGACTACCTGAATACTGAATAGGACTTGAAACTACCTCTAGCATTTATGCATGTGTTTGTAATGTCGCCGGAAAATAAAATTGTTACTTTTCTCGAGAAAGTAATCTTACTATCCAAATATAGATAATAGATAAACAAATAAATAAACAAATGTGAGTTGAAATCGATAAAAATATCAACGATCTTTTTCGAGATTCTATTACATCACAACCTCTCCAATGACGTGTTCAGTAGGCATGGTAATTCTTCGCCAGAAAATGGGGAACGATTTTTTTCTCGTTTTTTATCTATGACTTGATTCATATTGCTCTACATCATTACATTACACTCTTCCTTTCTATAAATTTTTGGACCTTTTGCATTTATCCAAAACGCTTCTAAAGTTCTGCTATAATTATAAAGCTATTTATAATTATAAAGCTATAATTCCGGGTTCGTACGATAGGATCGTGACAGCTATGCAGAAAGGAACATTTTCATGGCATTGTCTGCGGTGAGCTCCGAGGGGATTTGCTGCATTCGATTGTTTCTTTCCCATTTAGATGTTCTTTAATGCGAACACAAAGGGGTCGCACTGTGTCGCCGATGTATTGGTCCCCACGCGTTCTGCACAAAATTAGATAGACTACACCAAAGACCGTGCAGTCCCCTTCCTTCCCGAATGGGCATATTAAACAGTCTGGAGTAAGACAGAAGCGACAGTACATTCTATTTCGAACTAGTTGCTTCTGAGATTTGTTGGAGGTATTTCCACAATTATCATTTGGTCCTCGAGACCGCATTTCACCAGTCTAGCCCATTCGGGCGTACAGCTTTACTTAAGTCGTCGGTTATGAAGGGTAGGCAGAAATTGATCTTATTCGACTCAACCGCTGTTGCGTATTCTCGCTCCTATGCACCAAGATCTGGCCTACGCGCTACATTACCAGTGTAACCGTTAGAATTCGCGATACGTTGCGCTAGGTTGATCGCATCGATCCGCTCCTGGACATCTGATGTCACCTTTACGGCCGTCATAAACATGTATTTAACCAGAGATTTCTTAGTTTTCCAAGGGTTAGCGGAAAGACAATGAACTAAAATGTTTTTGTTGCTAGGTTTTCGGAATCATCGTGTCTTCCATTCACCATTTGACCACTGTATTTCTACGTTAAGGAAGGACAGCCAATTTTCTTTGGGTTTTTCCCTTGTGAACCGTATGTAAGGGGATTGCTGGTTTAGAAGCTCGAAATAAGTGTTCATCTCGTCTTGAGTGGGACATATAATGCAACAGTCATCAATGTACCGGCAGTACAGAAAAGGTTTTCGTTCCAGCATGGGTTGTTCTATTTTGGACATGAATGCAATGGCTAGTGTGGGAGCTAGTCTTTTTCCCATGGCCAATTCCTTGACCTGTCCATAATAGTGTCCGGTCTAACGAAAAATGGAGCACTTTAAGCATTCATCCAGGAGCGTCATAATTTGCCTTATGGAAAACCCGCGCAAGTCTCGATGTTCTACGGGTAGCTCGAACACAGCTTGCGTTGCAGCGCTGTTTGAAACATTTGTATAAAAATGCGACGATGCGACTCTTTTCCTGAACGCGCTGTTTGAAGCTGCTCAAGGAACATGAGTGTTGGTTAGATGGGCGGGAATTTACTTGAGCAATCGTGCAAGTGTAGCGTTCAAATGCCAAGATATTCTATCCGTAGGACCACCTACATTGCTTATGATAGGACGTACTTTGAATACCTCTGGGTCTTCAGAGAGGAAAGCAGAGGAAGAGAGTTTGTGTGTTTTTATTAGCAGGTATAGAACTGGTCAAGTAGGAAGTTCGTATTTCAGCCTTGTGATCATTGTTTTATGTAACCCCGCAGTCCTTTCGATCTCTACCCTAACTTCATTGAAATGGCGACTTTGTTTTACGAACTCTTCATGTGACGAAGAGTGGTAGAATGTAGCGTCATCCAGATGTTTTCGAGTGATGGCCATGTCTAGTTCACGTAATATGACCACAAACTCTCCTCCCTTATCGCTGATTGTGACATTTATCTCACCACGTGTTGAAAGTTCGCGTATCTCACGTAGGCCAGAGCGTTGCATTGGCGTGAGGCTAGAAATAGGATGTTTCCTCGAAAAACATTTGAGAATAGAGAAAACTGGTGCGGTGATCAAACGAAACTTGACATCCACTCGAGAATGGGGATCCTGTGGTTTAAATATCATTGCGGGAAATGGTACCAAAGCGAAATTTGCATTAATATTACTTCCTCTACCGTCTCTTCCTCTTCGATCTTTGCCCTATATCGTAGACTGTCACGTACGTATTGTAGGCTGCCCACTATTTTTCGTACCACCCTGGGCCCAATCGATTGAACGGGTGAGAAACCTGGCCCATTTCCAAAACTAAGAGCGCATTATTAGAAAGAGACATACTACCTATGACCGAAACGCGAGGCGGTAATTTTGCATTTTCGGAAATATCACTACGGCTAGCACTACCAGGGTCTGCTACTACTCTTATAGACTGTTTTTGATTCATTTCCCGATGAATAAACCTACCGAACTTCCCTTGTAGCCTAGACTTGGCATTAGAGCGAATATTATCGCAAATGACTCTTGACTCACCCTTGATTCTCCTCCAAAGGTTACCAGGAACGAATCGTTTACAACACTCTTCTTTACAAGCATATTTTAACAACATCGAATACAATCGGTCTTGTTTGGTCTTCAGTGGTGTTCGGAGCAGTAGTTGCTCGATTCCTTTCACTTGCTGGCTTCCCTTCATCAGTCCGCATGTTTCGTGAAGTCATTTGTTGGCGATGAAGTACGGAACGACATTGTACTTCAAACAGCGTTTAACCATTCTCTTTTAGACTTATCCCAAGTGAACTTTATACACTCCGACTGCTCATTTAGCACCTTGAAACAGTTGTCCATCTCTGCTTGAGACGAACAGACAAGGAAACAATCGTCGATACATCGGCAATAAAGCAAAGGTTGTGTTTTCCAAATCGGTGCCTCAATTTTAGCCATGAAAGCAATGGCGACCGTTTTCCCATTTTCTTTATGGCAAGACCCCCGATTTGCGGAAAATAGTTTCTCGACCATCTAAAGACAGTGCATTTGAGGCATTCCCTGAAAACTATCATCAAGTGCTCCAGGGAAAAGCCATAAAGATTGACTGAGCTCTGGTGTCCAGTTAAAAGCTCAAAAACTGCCTGTATAGCCGAGTCGTTGGAGACGTTCGTTTACAATCCAGTAACATCGAAAGACTCCATTACACGTGAGTTATCAAAATGCGTGTTCTTTAGATAGTCCAAAAACATATGGGTGTTTGAAAGGTGTGCTGGTACGAATTTCAGCAGCTGCACCAACAATGTGTTTAAGAACCAAGCGATCCCGTCTGTGAACCTCCTGCGCAGCTTATGATAGGTCTTATATTGAACGGTGCAGGATCTTCAGAGGCAAGCTCACTATCAGAGTTCAGCTTGTGAGTTTTTATAGGAAGGTAAGACAGGGAACACAGATAACTCTGTTTTAAGCCGGGTTGCAGTCGAGGGTGGTAAAAGCGTTGATTTACTGGTACTCATCCATACCCTATTGAGTTAATGGTGCTGCGCTAGAAATTCAAAGCCGATTTCACCCTTTCAGGCTCTGAAGGAGGCGATATTCCGAAACTTTAGCCACGAATAAAGGGTAGTAACAACCTCGTGTCCTCCATCCTCAAAGAAATCAATTATTGGAACAGCAACATGCCGAGGTTTATCGAAAGTCGCACATAGAGATTTTTTCGCAAAGCGTCGGCGAAATGTTGACATGGATTGAAAAAAGACATTATTTTCCAATACCGCTAATACTGACAGTTAGTCTCTAGTTAGTAATAGGAAATTTAGTTATTACGAACTTAATAATATTTTCTGTAGTGAAAATTCTCGAGAAAAATTACTAGGAAAAATTACCCAACAGTCAAATATTACAGGTTTAGATGGCACAAATAAACACACCTTGGTTTATGGACATCATTATCAAACTGATACTACGTTATGTTAATTCTGCTTTTCCTAAAACAGAGCGAACTTTTCTTAACACTTCTCTCCGGTCCTTCCTTCACTGCCCAAGATTCTGCAATTGTGGAGAAATACGAATTTCCTACGCAGTCAATCGTAGTGGACATATGATGTTGAAAGGTGGTTCGCTTCTAAAAATTCGGGAAAAATCCACTTCCATTCAGTTCAAGAATATACTTATTCATCGTTTTATAAGAATCGGTGAATAAGTTGAGGTCTGAGGTGAAAAAAAAAATTAAGAAAATTATTCCCACAAAAAGTTTACCGCTTCTGCAACTTTTTTGCTCATTCGATCAATGATAACTGGCACAGAAAGCGCGAATTCCGGTAGAAGGAGACTTCCTAAAACAACCTTTATATAGGCTTGTAGCTCAAATTGGAATGCGGGAAAGAATCACTGTATCAGGTGAATATATACAGCGCCATGACTGGGCTAAATCGGCATCTTCAACTGAGTGACAGCGACGCGTTTGCTACAGTAGGATCGTTAATTCTTCGACAGAAGGCGAAAAAGACGCGAATGTCGAATTCTTCTGTCGAAGAATTAGCTATCTTACTGTACAACGCAAACTGTTTCTCCACTTTCGCGCAGTGTTTTCTTCCTGTGCCTTCCTAATCAAAAACGCTTCACGATCACCCGGTTGAATGAAGTACTAATGTGGTCATTTCTTCTGCAGACCTATAGGAGGTGCCAGAAAGAACTCACATTTTGAAAAATTACTGCGGAACCCCCAAGGCAGTGAGAGGGACCGTTCCGTCAGATAGGGTACATAACAAAGTTTTTAGTCGCCACCAACTCGTAGACAGATGAACATCGTACTGTAGTGGAAGCTGTTTTTTTCAAAAATGTCGAATCTACAAGTGCGACGCGGAGGTCCTTTCGCTCGCGGTTAAGTTCACCTGATAATGAAAGTGTTCCGGACCAAAAGACAATTTTGTTGTGGGTTCAACGAGTACAAGTAACAGGATCTTCACTGAAGAGACATCCACACAGACGTCCTCACCTCAATTTCCGAAGCTGAAATTTTCAAACACTGTCCTCGGTCGCTGGACCAACTAGAGAAGTCCATCCAAAAAGGAATTTCAAGTCCAATGAAAAAAGATGAGTTTTGTTCGACATGCTAGTAAGAGTGATGGGAAACTTCTAAGTACGTGTCCAAAGGTTTTTCGCTGTGTATCAGGCGTCAAGGCTACCACCTGGACGATAAAAGGGTAAAGTAGATAATGTGTCTGGCGTTAATCACTCCGCTTAGGATGCCCCACTACGTTCACTTCAATTCGTTTGAGGTTTACGAAGGTGTAACACGCCTATACAATGACTTGCGGAGGCTAGCCGATGTGTTGAATGTTTTCATTCTCCTCTACACATTAAATACCAATTTCTCGATAACGGATGGAAGAAAGGCTTGGTTTTCACGTGGGCGGATTCAAACCTCCGATCGATCATGCAGTTACGGCGGAATGTTTTAGCGATTGTGCAACATTTGACCCACTTGGACGACATAATTTTCAAAACGTAGGGTAAAAAATGTTTACCTACATTCGGAAGATAAAAAAAATTTGGTGATAGCTCAAACCACTTTTTTTCAACTTCCCTTTTGACTTCCCTTCCCTGGGAGTTGTTTCTGCCGCACCCTCTATATGCTTACCATCAATGAGCGTATACAACGTCGGATAGTCGAATGCACTGCTGTTAGCAATGACACAAATGAGAACAGCAAAGAAGGTACTAGTGCAAATACACGTTGCTGCACAAAATGGGAACACGATTGTTATTGTCCTGAAACATGATAATATAAGAAACCATCATCAATTTACCAAAGACAAGAAATATTTTGGGGTTTTTTCTTATAGGTTTCGTAGATTAGCCCCTTGAATTCCTGTTGTAATTACGAGCAAATTTGGCAGGCATATAAGCACCCCATGCACATACCTACGTTTTTTTCCTATTCCTATGGTGGTCCATTAATATAACAGCTCGGCTACCGAAGTAAGCACAACGACTTGGGCTCTTTTGGTTGAGATGTGATCTCTTATGGGATAGTAACCTGTATTGGATGAGGCATTTGAGAGGATATATCACTCTGATCAGGCTCTCAGGAAGTCGACGATGACAAAGCGTTAGCCGTAATAAGGAGTGTTAACAATATTGCCTCTTGCTCCACATTTATCACCGACGACTTGTAGTCATCATGCTAAAATTCAAGAAAGAACGAATTTTCACGCTTTTTGAGCGATTGATGAGTTAACCTCATCAGCCCCAGTAAGACATGAAGAAAAACGGATAAATCGATAAAATTGAGATTTTCGTTTACAGTGGCTATCGTTTTTGAAACATATTATCCAAGGAAAGTAGAGAAGAAAAAACGAAAAAAACTCCATTAAAAAGGATTCCACTTACTTAAAGTTAGCATAAAGAGAAAAAAAAACAGAAATCAAAGAGTCAGCAAAATTGATATTTTACGAGAATACTACAATAGTTCGACATGCGTCAAAACCCCTGTGGCTGGATTTACAAGAGTTCCTACGAAGATTTCGACATTCCCGCTAAGAGGATGAGTTTCCGTCGTAAAATTGGTATTCATAGAAGAAGCGGAGCCAGAGCGCCCCTTCCCTTTCCCTGCTAGCAGGAGTGTTCTCGATTATCGGACCATACGAAACCAGTTTTTCTACGCTACCATTCCCTCATAAATGATAATGATGATGGAAATTATCTACACCGTTGTGTACTACTTTTTAAGCAGAACCAAGATTGTTATTGATCTTTATTATGGCTAACGTTTCGGTGTCGTTGCCTTCTTCAGAGAATGGAAAAATCAAAGACACGTGTAATTTGCTCCCTCAAACGCCTCGTCATTCCACAAGATATGACTTAGCAAACAGATTATTCAAAGGCAATGTCAGAAAAGCAGACCACCATAGCGCTCACCTTGATAGCCACAAAATCGTGATGTTAGCGGACCACCAGTTGTTAGAGTTGCGCCGCTAGTATTAACTTGTAACGATGCCCCCCGCTTCTGACCCCGTAGGTCAAAACCCGCAAAGGTCTTGATATGGTGCCAGCTCGTTGGTCACAGCGATGCATTCTTCTTAACGATTCATGATTGGATTTTGGCCGTGATATAAAACGCTTCTAACGTTTTTCGCGCCAGAACGTCTGATTCGCATGCTAAGATCGTAACAACTATTTTGAAAGGGGTGTTGTCATGACACTGTCTGCGATAAGCACCTAAAGGGGATGATGTTTTTGATTTTACGAGCCCGTCTAGGTGCTCCTTGACGCGGATACATAGTGATCTTCCTGTTTCGCCAATGTACTCAGCCCCACATAACTGGCAGGTGATTAGATAGATGTCTCCCGATATCACGCAATCACCCTGCCTCCCGTTCGGACAAACGATGCAATTGGGTGTCTCACAAAGTCTGTCATAGGCGCGATTGTGTACTAGGTGCCACTTCAGGTTCGCAGGTGGTATGGCCACTACTCTGACTGAGTCTTGCAGACCCGCCTGTCCTAAGCTTGTTCGCACTGCATTGCTCATGTCATCCGAAATAAAAAGAAGGCAGAAAGGGATCTTTGTTTTTAGTACACAATCAAACTCTACAATACCAAGATTCAAAGAAGGGCAAACTTGGAACTTACCTGCTCCATGACTAAAGAAAAATACGCCTAAAGTAATAAAGACGCTCAGATCTAGCTAGTAGTTAGTTAGTAAACTGAACGAGCCAATACTTCCAAACGAAAAGTAGTTTACAATCTGTGTCCTGCTCTAAAGAGTGTGAGTGGAAAGTTCGGATGAAATTTGTCCACAAACCGAATTTTATATACTAAAGATACATAAATGTATTCAAAGAGATTTCTACTTTATGCCTATAGATTGTGCTATTCGAGAAACGCCACTTTCTCGAAATTGTTTCCAAGCAACAGAATACTTTCTATCAACTAGTTACTACTCTCTTTCACATACCTCAAGTTTTCATTCACATCGTAACGTGCTCGCAGATCTGGGTTACTCTGCAGATGAACGGCGACTCTCTAAACACATTCCTATTTACCTAGCAATTTTCAAACTACAGTAGTGAATGATAGATATCAATGTCATGGAAGTAGGACACGAACAAAAACGACTTCTTTACAACCGAGGAGGTTCAGTAATGAAACGCGTCAGAAACTCACGCCGTTGATGCGCTTTAGTGCGTATAAAATGATCACAGCTGATATTTGCATGATAGCAAGGATACCGAATGTGGAGTACGAAAACCATGGAGACCCTGCTTTTGTCGCCAAGCAATAATAGATTATTCTATCCGAGAAAACCGTATTGTAGTAAAGTATGAAGACAAGAAATGCGACAAGAATGACCTAAAATATTCAGCGAAGTTTCTATTATGCAAATAATTACAATCACATAAAATCTTAGATTATGGATACGAGAACGGAAAATAGTCAATCCCTTTGCGCAGCAACCGCTCTCAATTTATTCGCTCAGTTATTATAGCTCTCATTAATTAAGAATGGGAGCAGGAAATTTTTAAAATGCATGTGTTTTGAAACGAAACACCGCTGCCACGTCTAAGAAACTGCTGGCTGCTCACAGAGCCTTTGATTTAATCTTAAGTTTAACCGGAGCACATAACACCTAGCCGGTCATTTGTAACTCCGACTTAAGAGAAATGTCCATCTTCGCGACCCATCGGAATATATATATATATATATATCGGAGGAAGGCACAGATGGGATGGCCACATTATGAAAAGAAAAACGAAAAAAAAAACGATAGGTGCACTGAAAGAATGCCAGTGGACCCCATGAGCTAAACGCCCTCAAGGCGACCACCCACGACATGGGCTGGTGCGTTCGCCGCAGCTGGAGCCTACTTGGCACAAGCACCTCGTCAACGTCACAAACGAAGCTTTCAGACACTTTGGATAGTGATAGACAGGGGAACGAATGACTAGAAATACATATTGCTGGGATGCGCACATTAATTCATTCAGTGAAATCGTCTAAATATTAAAGTAAGTCATTTGAAAAAAGTTTAAATGCGAAAAATGTTTAATAGAAGAAAACCCATCTATGTTGCTGCAACAAGTATCAAAATTTGATCCGAGCGAAAACGCATTTTACATCTCAACACATGAAGGTTCTTTTTGAGCTGCATAGCAATCTACTCTCGAGAGCGAAATGCGAAGATCGATAAAAAATAAAAATAAAAATAAAATTGTAATAAAATTGAAGCGGAACCTGTACACGGTAGTTACTCATCTCAAATTCCTTGATGATACGGTAACGAATATTGGGCGGACGGAAGGAACTAGATAATTACCAAAACTTATGGATGGAAAATATTGTCGGAAACAAACGAATCAGAATGTTTAGACTGTATAGTGTTCTAATTCTCGAAACGAATGAGAAAGAGGATTTCGAGCTCCATTCTGCGTTAACGATCAAACATCAGTGATGCCCTATTTTTGTCAAGGAAAATATGTTTGTCTGAGCTGGATGCTATAAAAATGCGTATTATCGATGACCTTAAGACAAGAACCATAAGCGTCTGGATTTTGCAATATGAAAGTGAAGATCACTAACTCAATGGCCAGATTCCTTTAGTCCGTCCAAAATCAACACGATGCTCGTTGTCTCTTTAGCATATAGAAGTAATTCTATTTTTTTCACGCGATAAAAAAGAACTGAATCATTACTAGCGTTTGTTCAAGCAGATTTAAAAAATCAAGCACAAAGTGACGAAGATGATATCATGAACTTGGTAAAATATTAGCAGCATCCATGTGATAGTCGGAGCCGGTGCTCCGGCCGCTCTCACTTTAGGGTGGTTGGCGAAGTGGCCCCCTTCACCTAAGCTCTCCAATTACCACGAGAAGAACGAAAATGAGCAAAACAGATGGAACAATGAAATGTTGCAAGATGTAATGCAGTAGTGCAAAATAAAGAAGCAATGTTTTGAAGGAGTCATTTACCAATAAAGCGAGGGTGTACAGTTAGACCGCGCTCGTCACTGCTTGCGAAACTCCGCAGTGTTAAACAGCTAATATCTCCGTTCAGAAGGAAAACCGCAAGGCAATGAAAGGAGTCTGGAAATAAACCAGAACGTTAAAATAAATAGTACACAACACATCCAATGTGGTTTCGTTTCTGCTGAGAAATTGGAGCCCAAAGTTGGGCATGAAAAATTGAGTGATTTCAGTTTTGAGCCCTTAACTTTGTTGTGAGAGAGGCTGACAAAAAACGGGTGGAATATGATCTGGATAAGAAAATTTGCTACACGACATTCTCAATCTTGTCTTTCCACTCTGAAGACTAAACTGACGACTCTGAGAAAAAGGAACCTCAAAGTGGAGACCATAACGTCGATATTTACGAGTTTTTTGCTTCTTTGTCTAGGTATTCGAAAGGATAAGTAGATCTATACCGAGGAAGTCCTAATTTCACGACCTATCAGGACATATGTAACATTTTGAGGAAATCCTTTTTCTTAATGGAGATGAAAGGGTGAAGCGCGCTCGATTGTAAATTCTCCTGCTATACAGTCAATAAAATGTGAGAGAGCCGGGGAAGAGCACGTCAACGATAGCGTTTTCCTCCAATCTTTCTGGAAAAACTGCGCATTTCTGCAATCGAGTGAGTTTCTGTTGTATACAATGAAGAATTTTAGAGCAAATATGTACCTTTCATTGATAGGTTTTCATTTGAAGGCATCACGCTACGAATTTGAGGTGGTACGGATTTCAGGTGGAGTATTCGTGTACGGGAACGTAGATTACGGAGAGAAGGGTGATTCCGTCCATTTCTTCCTAATTTCAGTAAAAAATGGCCGGGAAGATACGGCTTCGAGCATTCCGGTGCGCTGTTTTCCACAACGAGTTCGATTGAAGCGCGCCAACCTTGTGCACGGGCCGCATCTTCCGGACAGTTTTTTTTACACCAATTAGGAAGAAATGGACGGAATCATCCCCTCCCCATAATCTACTATCCCGTAAAAGAATACTCCACCTGAAACCCAATGAAACAATTGATTGCACTGCTGCCAAAAAAACGTTTTATATTCTGGCAACTAAGCTAGCAAGACGAATTCTCCCTTGATCTTATCGTAAATTACGAACCCTTCCCTGGGTGATGACGTTTTAGAGTAAATATTCAACTGATTTAATTAGTTCAATACTTTCCAAATGTTCTTTTGTTGATGATCACTATGAAACAGCTTTCTGAGTTGTCTCCCTTGATCCACAAAGACAAACAATTTTTTTCTTTGAGAGACATTTACATGAAAATATGACATTTTCTATCATGTTAAATGACTGAGATAAACGCATTGATAATTCCCCTCCCCGGTCGTCTATCGATGACCATCTTCACTTTAGACTGTAAAAATTGAGGTGCACCCCCTTTACCTGGCACTTGTGCTCCGACCTATCACATCTACATACAAGCAGCAGAGTCCACTTAGCTGCAAATCTGCAACTTTTACGATAAGTTGTCTCACAGATTCCATTAATAACACTTATTACGATTAAATTAGCGATTATACCAATATTAAATCAATCAGAAAGTAGATTTCACTATAGATTTGGCTGTCAGAAAATAGTACTTCTAGATGCTGTGACCCATATAAAAGCAGCAACCAGGAAGCATTGACGTAATGAAAGTGACAATTACTAACCTGACTTGGCTTAATAGGTGAACTTTGTTACGGCCTAACACAGCTGTCCGCGGCTTATCGTCCTCAAAAATGTCCGACTTTACGACGACGACGCAACCTCCTTCTCAGACGCTTCTCCTGAGCGAAGTCAACAGCAGTATTGGCAACACGTGCAGAATTGAACGTAGATATTGTCGCCACAGATGCAAAGTCAAACTTCTTCCTCGGTGTTAAAACCGGAAGCGTTTTCTTCGCAGCGTCCTCAATGCATTTAGGGAAAGCATCATCCACTCTCTTCTTGGTTCGTAATCGAATATTGATTGACACTCGTTGGAGGAACTTCTTTCTGCATCCGTCGTTTTTTTTCAGACCTGCCAGGTCGAGCTTCGGTTGATGTTGAATTCTACTCCTTTTCTGGAACTGCACCATCGAGCCGAGAAGAATTTGGCGGTGGTCGGAATCAAATGCGACATTCCACGCAACTCTAGATTTTCAGATACCTCACAAATGATGTTTTTTTTTGTCAGAACGTACTCGAGCTAGTCAGACGACTTCCGTTGTCGATGTTTGCTTCATTGGATAGAACCATTTTCCAAGCTTTTGGATTGTTGTTCAAATACCATCTTTGCATTCGCATTAATTTCGAAATTTCCGCCTGCTGGCTTGATATCTTGTATATGAACGTATTGAGTTCATCATGAAATGCGGTTTTGTTGTAGTCCTCAGCCGTTTCCGCAGGTGCTTGAGCACTTACGGTCCAGAAATTGAGTCTCTTAGGATCCCGCAGTCGTACAAAGGTGCATCTTGACAACATTGATCCAATCTCCTCCACCAGTTAGTTGCAGTCGTTCCTCATAGCTACTGAGCACCTTTCTACTTTCCATTCATCAGCGTCGCCGCAGTAGATGGTGTAGTTTTCAATATTGATGAAGGGGTGATCCCTGATGCGTGTTTCCTGAAATACAGCAAACGGGGCATACAGATATCGCAGAAGTCTGGACACAGCGGCTTGTTGGAGTTCACTTGACAGCGACCGGCAGTTGTGTTGTGTTACGAGATGGATGTTTGTTGCCAAAGATTCCATGTTTCCCTTCAAGCAGTTTACCTTCCAGGTTATGAGCTCTAGCGAGGTGCTAGACGAATGAATCTTTTTGCAATGTTAGGGAAGTTTCTGCCATATAACAGCGCGAATATATATAGCTCATAAGCACATACTAAACGTGCCTGATTGCGTTTAGCAAATGCAGGGGGACCACGAGCAGCTAACAACCAATGATTGTTACCTGATTGATTGAAAGTGATAGAAGATAGCAAATTTACGGGAAAATACTGTCTAGCCTCAATCAGCAAAAAGTGTATGAAGCATTACGAGAAACTTTTTCGGAATGTCTTCCCTAGTTCAAATCAGCAACGGTTCAAACACGCATGCTCCGTAGAGAGAAAAAAGACAAAATGTTGCAACGTTCAGTAGAAAACTATGAAATTTCTCCTTCCGTGAGAGGAAGAACACTAAAAAGCTTGCATAGAAACACGTTCATACCTGTAAGACAACAAGTATTGGTCCAATCGCTCTGTTTTCTTCGTATTTAGAAATTTTGATAGTCGAAATTGAACGCTCGATAGATATCATAAAAGGAGAGCTAGAAACGGAACAACGCGTAATGAGAATATGAAAATAAAATGAAATAAAAACATAGCGCATTCAGAGCAACTGTAGGCGAAATTTGATAAGCTGTGATAAATATCGTACAAAAAATTCAAAGAAGACTTGACTTACTCCATATCGAACACAATACTGCACTTCATACTTTATTTTTGAGAAAAAAGCTCTTTGAGAGCCACTTGCCGGTACGTTCCCTTCTCAAATACTGGTCAATTGAAGGCAGCATACCGCGGAATTGACGATGTTGAGACTTATTCATGGAAAAGTAGGGTTGGGGATGTAGATCACAAGTATGGGCGTTGCTTGGATAGGCTATTGAGGAAACATCGAATTTTCGTCGCTCGGAAAAGCGCTTGCGGAGGTGGTGAGTGGTTTTTTTTTAGACAATTGGGGGAAAATAAGCGCGGTGTGCCCATGTTGGTGATGTACACTTCTAACATTGTCGTTTCGAAGAGAGATTACAACGCCGTCAGTTCCGCAGAGTGCTGCCTTTGAAAGATTCAAGAACAACGATTGTGAGAGGTGGTGACATCTGCGGAAATACCGCAGGAATAATACAACGTCCTATTGATAGTACTTGTTTCATTGTGAAAATTTATTTTCCTAATCTCTAAGGAAAATTCGTGTTTTACAAATTGGCGATAAACTAACCTGCCAATAAAGAACATGGAGTAGTTTAGAGGAAGTCGCTGGATAAAGCATCGCATTAATGATGGTAGAACATCACAGCCACTTTCGCGCGGCAATGCGAATCGAAGCAATTCGGTCCCATACAGCACAACTCTGAAATTAACAACCGTACTAACGGCAATAAGATCATTCCAAAACAAAAGAAGGTCCTTCTTAATTCTTTGTGTATATATGTATATGTACCTGTTTTCCATAAAAAGCGACAAATGGACTGATTCTTTGCAAAACCTTGCTGAGGATCGAGTAGGTTGGGCAGAGCTATGTTAAAGGTCGACACACCTCCGTGAAGATTCCGCGAACCGCGCCAGGCACCGATTAACCAGCTCACCGATTGAAGGCATCACCCCACAAATCTGGGGTGGTGCGGGTTTTAAGTGAGTTATACTTATAAGCCGTAGATTACGGAGAGGAGGGTGATTCCGTCCATTTCTTTCTAATTGCCGTAAAAAAACGGCCTGGAAAATACGATTTCGAGTGTTCCGGCGCGCTATTGTCGACAATGAGTTCGGTTGAAGCGCGCCAGGATTGTGCATGGGCCGCATCTTCTGGACCGTTTTTTTACGGTAATTGGGAAGAAATGGACGGAATTACCCTCCTCTCTATAATCTACGACCCCGTATAGGAACTCTCCACCTGAAATCCGCACCACCTCAGATTCATGCGGCGATGCTTTTAAGTCAAGCAAGTGCATGTTCATAGAAAAACACTATTTCCATTCTTCACATGTATACAAATCAAAAAATGTCAGAATATAATGAAGTTAGGATGAATGTGTATATGCATCGGTTTTTCCAACTAGTTCCTCGAACGACAGCTTCTTGACTGTCGATGCATGAGCTGCGCAATTATCTAAAGCAACAAATCCCCCCGCCTCCCTGTCAGTTAAGTGGATCCACACTAACATTTCAAACGTGGACAATCAAACCGGCGCCACCGACAAGCGGGAACTTTGTATCTTCTGAGAATATCGGAGAAGCGGCCGAACGAAAACCGGCAACAGTTCGAAACAAAAAAAGAACGACAGTTACTTCAAACTTGGGTAATTAAATTGGGGTCGAAAGGACATAAACCACGGTGAAGTTGTGTAAGCGGCCGCAGTAGAAGCAATGCGGCAGAGCGTGCGCGGTTAGAATTCAGTTGCACTTTGCTGACACTGTTTCTCACTGTAGTTCGAGATGGTCTCACCTCGATTCTAACCTCTCCACCGCGCCGCTTCTAGCGCAGCCGCTTACGAAAGTGCACCGTGCTTCACGTCGTTTTGACCTTACTATATGCAGCTCCAATGGACAGAGAAGCAGAACAGCGTAAACGTGTCCTCCTGCAATCACCAAACACACTAACACTCGACGTTCTACCTTTAATTCCCATTTTCAGGCGCCTGTAGAGATACTCGCGGCTGTTGATCGCTGATCTCACCATGGCGTAGGAATCTCGTCCAGTATGTATGTATATATGTATATATATCAATTTATAAAGCTCTCATTCTGTAGTTTCTAGCCGTAGAAGAAAAGATATATAAGAATAGATAGAAAGATAAGGCTCGAGGACATCAAAAACGGCCAACGTTTTTCTTTTACCCATCCTGGTATAGAAGAGCGAAAAATCATCATAACTTGACTGAATAGATATAACTACATTTGTAAGCAGTTCAGGTTACTATTCATAATTCCGCTAAAGACCACACACTTGAATGGTTTTTCTCTTCATTTTTTCTTCAGGGAAAAGGAGAACAAAAAGAAGTGTGCGCTCTGGAGAGGTGCATCAGGATTTTATGAGAAAACGACCAATGAAGATGACCAGTAACCCTTATTATCCATGAACCTCAGAACGACTTTTATAATAATAAGTGGCATAATAGACTAGATTTCGGTTACCTGGATAGGGAGTGTATTCCAAGAAAAAGAATATATGCAAGTAATATAACTCTCGTGTTTGGATGTAAAAGCTTCATGTTTTTGATTTTTATAACAGTGAATAATAAAATAGGTATTGAAATTGTTGAACAAATCAAGTGTATAGAAAGCATTAGAATAAGCTTTGTCGATGTCGCTAACGATTCCATTATATCGCAATCCACTTGTGTAGCATTCATTTGTATCCCTGAATAAGTGAGCCATCTACGAAATATGAGCGCAAAAGAGAACAGGCTAAAACTTTTCTATCTTGATAAACCATGAAGAAGTAGCATAGTAGACTACAATACGTTAAAATGTTATACATTTTACATCTTATCGCTACAACCCGACTTCTGCCACAAAAAAACATTCATAAGAACGAGAAGAGAAAGTTTCGAACTTCCGCAAATTTCATACATTGTTCTAAGATCTGAAATTTGCGGAAGTTCGAAACCTGTGGGAATTGCGCAATGGTTAACAATAGTCATTCAAGATTTATAAGCTAAAAAGAAAAGTCGGCATTCTTAGAAGAACTAGAATTAAGAGCACAAATGGTCCCTCCGCACTCCCCTCCCTTACGAGGCGGTGGGCGGAGGAAAAGGAGCAGAGAAGGGTAGAGAAATGTCACAAAATTGAAAAGAGCGGAATAATAACAACTAAGCTTCTGCTGAGTTTTAGCAGCCCCGACTATACTCAATTAACTTTGCATTGCTAGAATTCATTGCTGGAACTCTTAGTACTTCACCACAAGCTACATACTAACCGCTCATCATATTAAGTTCGATTTTCACCTGTTCACATTTGACACTACGGTTAAATACTTGAAAATTAAATTTAAAAAATTAGACACACAAAATAGCTGGTAATAGTAATAGTAGCTTATCCGGAACCATGATTTGCCCTGTTTTTAGCTGATGAGTTAAATTCGGGTTAATTCAAATTTTCACTGCCCAGCACCTACATATAACTCGAAAATAATTTGGTCATATTACAGTAACGAGATGAAAATCGAACTTAATATGATGAGCGGATAGATATATAGCTTGTGGTGAAGTACTAAGAGTTCTAAGAGCAGTGAATTCTAGCAATGCCCTGTTGGAAACAATCCATTGCACTGAGAAACTTTAAAGAAAAAATCTTTGATAGACTGCAGAAAAAGATGTTGATCAATTTTAAGACTCTCCTATGTTGACCATTTGTAACTCGAATAAATTTTAATTGAATTTCACCACTTATACGTTGATTTGTACAAATTATGTTCAAAATTACTAGAATGACCGTCGATATATAATTGTTAAGAAGAAATGTACAGGGCCTCCAGTATCGACAATACGTGCATTAATCTAAAGCAGCATTTCTTTTCAGAGTGGGACGTTTAGGTGCAAAAAACCTAACAATGAAATTCTTCTCAATCCAAATTGTATTTGCCGTGTTTTTTCTCCGATAATTAGTCCGTATAAGCTGGTAATTTCCCGTAATTTTCGAACATTAAAAGATAGATGGATAAAGTGCACGACGCTGATGAATACCTATGGTGACGAGTCTACGAGTTCGACTTCAACTCAGAGTCGTTCGAGATTTACGAACGCGCCTTACATTGACTTGCGAAGGCGAGTCGATATGTCAAGTCAGTGTTTTTATCCTCCCATGCAGATCTAGCACCAATTTACCGGTCTCAGAGGGATTAAAGGCTTGGCTGGCACTGGAGAGGTTTTGAACTAGCGATCGATCGCTCAGTAGCAGCAGAAATTAATCTAATTTATTAATTAAAATTCTCACTAATTTTCAAGGATTAGTCTAAATAGTTCGAATTATGATACTGGTTAAGGGCGGGTGTAGTGTAGCGGTTAGAGGTTCCGCTTCCTGCACAATCGATCGGAGGTTCGAATCCGCCCTAGTGCTCACCAAGCCTTTCATCCCTCCGGGGTCGATAAATTGGTACCAGACTTGTCAGGGAGGATAAAAACACTGACTTGACACATCGGCCAGCCACCGCAAGCCATTGTATAGGCCAGATACACGTTCGTAAACCTCAAACGATTCTGAATTGAGGTGAACGAACTTTCACAAACTTCAAACTTCATGATGTTGGTTGTATCAACGGCAACAAATTCTTCCAAAGTTCTACTACAAGTCAACAACACTATACAAGACAACAAAATTTTAATGCTACACAATTGTACAGAAGAGTCTGTGCAGAAAAATTCAAGGTATCATGATATACACAAACTTGATTAATTCAATATCAAATTGGCACTATTACCCCTCTATAACAATGGGAAACGAAGATTGGATGCACAAACGCTCACAAACCTCAACACCACAAATAGTTTGTTAATCCTCTCTGCTTTTACGCCTGAAGAGAAGGCTACAGAAACAATAACGTTAACATTATAGTAGTGTGTATGCTTTTTCCTTAGCACAACTAATTATACGAACTAGGCAGTAGCATAGTGTACGTATTGGCAGCGGGGAAACACTTAGAACGCTTGAAATTTCTTAAAAAGTGTCGGTCAAGATTTAATTTTGCCCCATTGATGTCAGATCAGTGAAAGAAGTATAAATGAGATTTCACTCCGCAGAAGGTTCGAAAAAAAACGCCGCCATACTTATGGAGCGGTAAACTTGCTTTCTTTTTGTAGAGCTTACATATAGAATCACTGCAGTCGGCAAACCTCATAATCAGAGCTGAACATTTAAATCTAAATGATCCGGAATGTATCACACCAGTGCTACGTCAGAAGAGGTTCATTTTCTTTTTAAATGTTGAAAACCGGATATGATTCAACCAAGTTCTTCGATCAACACCAAAATCCTACAACCGGCTAACGTCGACGCGTTTGGCGTAACAGATGTCTTTCATCCGCTTGACACCTCCAATCCTCAAAGCGATCTACACTAGAGTCAACTGGATATAGAATGTCGGTGTCAATTGTAAGCGATATCGAATGATGAGTGCTTCAGTTAACAATACCTCTAAATTTTCAACAAGAGATGTTAGAACATTTCCTGCTTCACTTCTGATCTCCAAAAAATCGCTGAATGAAGGCAGCATATCACTAAACAATGATGTTGGGGTTTCTGTGGGACAATATAGAGCTTAGGTTGTAGATTACGAAGATGAGCGTTGTGATGTCGTCGTGAGAAAACGTCGTGAGAAACGTTCCTACGAGATACGTTAGAACGCACTACCTTTGTACACGCAAAGCGTGCGCGAGCGAGCGATTGAAGACTGCGGAGGTCTCATCACCAACCTATTGAAAAAAACCAAGGATTAGGCTGCCGGGAGGGAACCGGAGCGTGTACAAAGGTTGTGCGTTCTAACGTATCTCGTAGGAACTAAGGTCATTTCTCACGCCGTTTTCGAGGGTACTTGGCTGGAATTGAGCATCGCAACGCTCGTCTTCGTAATCTACAACCTGAGCCCTATCTTGTCCCACAGAAACCACAACATTGTCAATTTCGTAATATCCCACCTTTAATTTACTGTTGTTTTCAAGAACTCATCGTAGTAATAGTTGGCGAAAGTTTCTGAGAAAAGTCTGATATAGTGGCATTAAAACCAGTTTTTTTTTAAGCATCTGTAATATACATGTACATATAGTCGGGTCAAAACGATCAAAATGGGACCATCGCGATATAGAGCAAGGAGCAGCAAGAGTCCCTCCTGGATCCTAACTGCTACGCTCCGATGCACCGCTTCGAGCGCAACCGCTGACGCAACTGCACCGTGCATCATATCATTTTGACCCTACTATACCCTACTACAAGTTCCATCGCAACAAAGAGAGTTCAATTCACATGACATCTTAAAAGTTTGAGAAACGTGATGCAGGGAACTGCAGAGATTTCCAGAATAAAAATTCCAATTTATGCACCTGTCAGTTGAAAGCATTATTGTTCAGAAAACATGTGGTGAGCTCCGCGATCTAATTACGTTTCTTAAAAAAAAGCTGGAACGAGCTATGCTAACATTGAACGAAGCTTGACTAAATGGACAGTGCACTTCTCTAGAAAGATAGAAAAAGCCCTGTTGAACTTTGTTCAGAACATGGTCGAGGTATTATTAAACAAAAACTAATTTCTGGCATTACTCCTTCAACATCACGACTTTACAGTATGGAAAAAGGCTAGGAAAAAAGGTTTACCGTAGAGTTCTCTCTGCAGAATTCACCTGGAAGTTATCAATCAATTATAATAACTTTACTTACCACATTCCTCTGATTTTTTATAGCCAGACAACGCTTTTTACTTTCATTTTGAATTTCATTATTTCTACCAAATGCTTTCGTAGTCATTTCTTGTTGTGCTTGATTAGTTCAAGTCAGTAGAAACCTCGCAGTAACCGCTGTTGATGATTGAATACGAAGTAGAGAAGAAAACTGTTGTAAATCAATATAAAGAGGGCTTAATGTTTTTAAAAAAAGAGAGAGAAAATGAGATAATAAGAGATAAGAAAAACAAAAAAGCTGAACCTAGCTATTATATCAAAAATCTACCGTGACAGCTGAAATCGTGCATCAAAAACAACGCTTTCGATGTTCACTTTCAGCTGCCCCGGTATCAGCTGTAAGAAAACCAACCACAGTGTAGTTGGACAATAAAAAACTTATCAGCTGTAAGAAAACCAACCACAGTGTAGTTGGACAATAGAAAACTACGTCTTGCTACCCTTACGGCGCAAATGTCTCATGCATCCTACATTTTCAAGCTTTTATTGTCGCATATTTTGCCGCGGAAAGAGATACATCTGAACTCCTATTTGAAATGGCATTCAAACATTCTACAATATTTTAATGCAGGCGCTTATTCAACGAGACAATTAAAAGAACTTCTATAACCAATCTAATTGGCATAATATGTATGACATAGTTTTTTATTGTCCAACTACACTGTGGAATAGTTCTTGGGAAACTGAAACATCTTTCTGGGCATCACATCAAAGTGGACTTACTTCCCAGCGATAAGCAAGGTAGCATTCAAGCAATCACTAAGCTTTTCAAGCTCCAAATAAACTTCAGGAGTTCTTTTAATACCTTCATCCAAACATTTCTGATAGTAGCCCTTAGTCTTCCTCATAACCTAAAGAAAACAATTTGTGCACCTGCTGGCTCCCTGAAACCTGAAAGAGATTCAGCTTACGAAGTTTCTCGAGCTTCTGTTTTAGTTTCCATTTTGAGACAAAACTTTCGAGCATATAGTAGGGTCAAAGCAGGACAGTTGGTGACACAAATCTTCGCTGCACTCCGTAATGGTCCCTTCTCGCTTCCAACCGCTTTCTCCTTTGCACCGCTTCAAGCGCAGCCGCTTACGCCGCTGTACCAGTTTTTTTTTTTCCTCATGTCGTCTTGATCCTATACCTCTAATCTCACTCATACCGTCGAATGTGGATGACGATGACAGATACTAAATATGAAGAACTTTGAAGATAAAGCAAAAAATTAGGTGAGTGTAAAATCTTAAGAAATAGGTTTGAGGGAAACATCTATGAAGTCAGAAATTGAATGCTTTGAAGATTATCCAGCTTATATAACGTTGTTGGGAGACCAGCCAGGACTGCACCCTTAACCTCTATGATGCTATAGTGTTAGTAGCTCTTTCAAATTCGGGAGGAATAGCATTTACTATTTCTACACTATCGGCGAGAAACTCCTCATGAGGGTTTTGATAGGGTCCCATTATTTTTGGCACAAATGTACAACGTGATGGTATGGAACTTCAGAGCAACCACGAAGTGATCCTCGGTCCATATTCAACATTCTACCCGTCTATTTCAGTTGTGTAATGTCATGCTGCGACTGGTCGGATCAAGACCTATCCTAAGACAAACTTTTGCAATGCTAAACTAAAACAACTCAAATCCCATGCTTAAAACTTTAACCTTTAAGGTGTAAAGTTAAAGTGATGTACCGATCTACAATGAGGATACTTCGTTTCCTACAGAATTTCTTGCTGAGGCAAAAGTGGGTTGGAGGTACTCAACACTGCTCTAATCGAGCTGCTCTCGAACTCCATATTAGTGCGCAACATCGCTCTTGTAGTACAGGAAGCCGTTCTTGACTGTCAAATTTCCTTCCAATTTGAGAAGGAGATAGCCCAACAATCGACAGTTCACTGGAAGTGAATAGCTGGTGGGGCCCTGGCACCTAAACATTAGCCTTCGAGGATCTATGGTTACTATGGTGAAGTGTAGATTAAAACCAATAAAAAAAGGAAGATAGAGTTGGAACTACGAATACTTTGATTTCATTAAACTCTCCAACCAGAATTACTGGAATTGAGTAGCGAAGTCATATCTTGTAGTACCTTCAAAGATAAAAAGGACCGAAAACGGCCTGAGAGATGGCTTTCCCGCAATCCGTATTTGACGGTTAAAGGCATCACCCCACCAATCTGGGTGGTGCCGATTTCAGATGGCTCACGCTTATACGGGATCGTAGATTATGGAGAGGAGGGTGATTCCGTCCATTTCTTCGTGAATGCGGTAAAAAAACGGCCCAGAAGATGCGGCGCGTGCACAAGGCTGGTGCGCTCCAGGCGAACTTGTAGAAAATAACGCACCTTAACGCTCGAAGCCGTATCCTGCGGGCCGTTTTTTACGGTAATTAGGAAGAAATAGATGGGATCACCCTTCTTTCCATAATCTACGACTCCGTATAGGCATAACCCACCTGAAACCCGCACCACCCCAGATTCGTGGGGTGATGCCTTCGAGGACCGTTTTTGGGATAAAATGTAGTTGGTGGGGGGGCACTCAATGGTTCCCTTATTTTCCGAAGGAAATAATCAAATCAATCAGGGTTTTAAGGCCTAGGTATTAGTCTTAGAGGGTCTATGACATGTAAGCTGAAGTTACTAAAAGAAAAAAGTAAGCTAGATCGTCGAGAAGGGTCACCGAATGAACCCCCAACTACATTTTCCTCGTCTTTAAACTCTAGGAACGATTTTTGCGCTCCAAGTGCGGTTCGAGTGCAGTTCGATTAGAGCAGTGCTTACCCCCTCCCCACCCTTCCTTCCTTCTTCACTAGTTAACTACCTCTTCCAGACGAACTATCTTAAACCCTTTCTAATCAATATAGAAAACCACTAAGGTATTACATAGCAGCGGACAGAAGAAAGTAAAAATAAATCTCGACAGCAATATTATAATCTTTATTAGACTATAGTTCGAGGTTTCGAGGTTCAAGTAGATGAGGTAGCACAAAAGTAATTACAGTATCATCATGTACATACTATACAAATAAGGCAAGTACCTATGTGTCCGAATCATCAAAATGAGCACAGCTCTCGAGCATACACAAGAGACAAGAGATATACTGCACTATTCTAAAGGAAAGAAAGCTAATTACTTTTTGTCATCATAATATCTGCTTTTCATCGCACGATATTTCCGAAGGGTGTAGAGCGCTTCGATTTCCTTCACCACAAATTCCGCCCTATTAATCAACGCTTCGATCTTTTCCGGATCAGTTTCATTCTGAAAACATTACGGTCGCCATACAATATATTGAAATAAGAGAACTCCTGCATCCTGATTCTCCAGCTGTTGTAAGTATGGTTAATAAGAGCATAGTTAGTAGCTTAGATAACTACCCGTTAAATAAAATAGATGTCATAACCATCAAATGTGTAACACAACGGAATGCCAGGAGCATGAGTACAAGCTTACGGTAGTGCTATGAAACCGCAAACACGAACAATTGCGATAATGAGGAATAGAACTAACTTTATGCTTCAGAAATGCAGCCTTCAACCTAGGGTGGAACCAGTCTTTTCCTCTTGGATAGTCTTTCCCCAAATGATACAACTGTCTGTAGAGTGCGATCACAGCTTGTCGTTGGTTCATCCGAGAAGCGCTGAAATGAAACGAGTAAACAAGTTAAGGGAGTATTCATTGTGAAGACAGGAACTAATTAAAACGCTTGTAAACATAAACAGCCTGCTGCAAAAGTAGTTGGGGGAGAGGCACTCAGTGGCGCCCTTATTTCTCGAAGTGAATAATCAAATCAGTCGGGGCCCTAAGGCCTAAGCATTAGTCTTAGAGGATCTATGACAGGTACACTAAAGTTATTAAGAGAAGAAAGTGAGTTAGATCGTCGGAAAACAAGGGCGTCACTGAATGACCCCCTCTGCCAACTACATTCTACCCAAAAAACCATTCTTAAGCAACAAATATCTTTCCCAGTTAAGAAGACGCTAGTTCATCTATCGACTGTTCATCACTGGGAGTTAATAGTTAAGTCACTCGGGGCTCTAGAACCTAAGCATCAGTCTTCGAGGACCCATGACATGTTGGTTAAACCTTCTTAGAGTTAAACCATTGGTAGTTCCAGTTCAGTCTTCTTTTTTGCTCTCAGTAGCATTCATCTACATGTCCTCAATGATGAATGTTTAGGTTTTAGGACCTCAACTCACTTAGCTATCCATTTCTCGCGATGAACTATCGATTGGTGAATTGTCGCATTCTCAAATGTTTCTCAAATGACAAAGACAATTGCAGTTGAGGACGGTCCTTGCGCTCTAGGGAAGCTTTTTTTGCCAAAGTACACCTCGATTGGAGCAACGTCGATTGCTATCGCCCCGCTACCTTTGCATCAGCATTTTGATGTCTACAACGAGGAATACAACTAGCAAAAAACAGGAAAAGCGACTCAAACATTGTTACGAAATTATACCTGATAGGAAATATGCCACAAAAACCAGTCATATAGTATGCCAAAAAGACATGAAGCACGATGCTATTGCGTAAGCGGCGGGCTGCAGATAACTACTGGAATCGAAGTGGGATCATCGTGAACAACAGCGATGAATGGTGCTAGCAAGGGTCCCACTTCACCCTACGATCTACCATATCGCTTGGAGCGCAGCTGCTTACGCAACTGCACCGAGCTTCAGGTCTTTTTTACCTGACTGTATTCTATACCGAAAGAAACCATATTCTTTACTGAAGACCACAATAGCATTATGTCGTTCAATACAGTATGAAAGCCACCGAATTAATAGTAAATTGGATGTAACGTTTCCTATTTGACACCCATTTGGGAACGGTTGCTGTTCAAAATCGGTCACCTTGTCGATCGACGACCATTGCAAAGATTCTTAGTGAGTTAAGTAGCAATTGCCTACAATGATCATAGTGCAGCGGTCAGCAACAACTAAAGAATATTAAGGACATTGCGTAGTCCTATCGAGAATTGACGAACTCACTCGTGTAGATGGTGTAGCATCTACCACCTATTAGGATAACACGTAATTTATTTAGCAAAGGGATGACGGGTCTTGCTTAGGGATTCTTAACAAAGAATATCGCTACGTGTTAAAGTAACATTGCTGACAGAACAAATCGACACCATGCAGCTCCTACGAGTTATTTAGATCTTAGTCCTAACTTCGAGAACAAATGTGTAACCATGGAATATGAGTAGTAATTGCTACCGTACAGCGGTCACACGGTCGATTATAGAAAATAAAGTCATCCAACTCTAACCTACAACAGGCCTCTGTGATAAGAGATTTACGTTCCTCAAGCCTCCATGCAATACAAAGATTATTAGTATTATAGTGAGCTCAAATCACCGATGACTGATAATGAGCTACTATTTAAAAAACGAAGAGTGAAAATATGTAGATGTAGCTGCGTCAAAATGGATTTCTAACAAAGTATTTGGTATTATATTATTAGTATTTCTGACAAGCAGTTCTAACCGAAAGGCAGATCGAAAGTTTTTTTTTTCATAACAATGCTCCCATAAACATTTATTAGAACATAAATCTGAACGAATCACCGATCTTCAAGAAGAAAAAGAAGCAAATAGGGCGCACAACCCATTCATATTCACTGAAATTTCACCATAAAGAAAATCAGTTCATGAAACGACGTGAACAACAATATAACTCCAAAAAGGTCCCGACGCGAAACACTTTGGACTCGGAAAGTATGAAGAAAACCACCCAGTAAAGTGATAGTGGTCGTCCTCGAAGCGATAACAATCAACAAGTAAAATCAAATAAATCATTCTAAAATAAATGAGAAATTAGTTTTTTTTTTCGGAATAATTACCAACATTGAAACATCTTGCTATTAGTTTACGCAACAACTCATAATAGAAGGCTAGATTACGAGAAATGTTCGAAACTCAAGTTCTTTACATCGATTGGCGATAACATGACAAAGTTTGTGGAGAGAATCACAACTATTCGATGACTTTCAAAACCTTTCCAATGGCAATGGTACGTCCCTCATCACGCAACGTGAAACGACCCAGCTGAGGTAGTTCCTACAAGGAAGAACATCAAAGAGAAGGTAAAAACATAATTTCCAGGAACTAACCATGAAATACGATCAAGAGTAGAATTAAAATGAGGGTTACCTTGAAGGGTTCGAGACAGAACGCTTCCGTGCTTTCAAGCCTCATTATGCACTTCTCGTCTTGTCGAACGAATCTCGACTTTTTCTTAACGCCAGTTTTCTTGTCAATGGTACAGATAACCATCTAAAAAAGTGTGATTCCTCCAGAAAAAGTGTTGGTGCACTACAATTGGACTTAACGAATAAAAATAAATAAAATACAATTTACTTAAGCGGTGAAAAAATGTCTTTTACAATAGATCATATTCCCAGAAGACCTTTACGTTCAATAACGTTCACTCCTTCTGGTTTTCTTGTTCGGTAAAAAAAGAACTAATAAACAAGAATGAGCGCAGCCAATATTTAGTAGACGTGAAAATCACTAACCTTCACAGCAACCTCTTCCACTGCTGACTGAATATGAAGAACACATGTATATCCAGAAGCTATGATGGATTTGTGCTCCAAAATAACAACCTGTGAAAAACACCTCCATATAACTTGTGGGAACAAACATTTTCGAATGTAATCAACGTTAGCAAAAAAAAAAGAGAAACGTCCACCTCAGCGTCGAACACGCGGCCAACTTTACACAGTGCATCTGGCGAACAAATGATAAATCCAGACTGAATTTCGTTCTCTTCAATTCCTTAACAAAAACTGCTTGTGATGTAAACTGAACAAGATCGTGGTTTAGTTGTAAGGGCATTGCAAGTAAACCCGAAACTAAAGTAATGCAGAAAAGAGTCTCGATAAAACAGTTATAGTTTGGTCAAAAGGACATGAAGCACGGTGCAGTTGTGTAAGCCCTGTGTGGTAAGGATCGAGGGGGACCCATGCTTGCGCCTCTCATCGCTGCAATTCGGAATGGTCCCAGCTCGATTCCAACTGCTATCTCCACCGCGTCGCTTGGAGCACAGCCGCATACTTACGCTTACTTATACACAGTGCTTTATGTCGTTTTGTCCCTACTATGCGTGACTACAATGCTCAATTCTATAAAAGTTCAAAAACATAGGTGCGATAGGGAGGAGTCGGACCCTCCTCAGGTGAAGGGGTCTATCTAAGTTCAAGTGAGGGGAGTCCTTTCGCCAACAGTGCAAAAGTGAAGGCGGTCGGAGCACCGCATCCGACTACCGCATATATGTTGAGAAATTCCCAAACCTTTCAATTTGAACTTCACATTATCTCCAGAAACCACGCGATCAGTCTCCACATCGTCTGACCAAATTTGAATCACTTGCACAGATTGCTGTAATTGTGTTCAAATTTGTTCCAGCATTATCGGTCGAGAATCAGTGAGGTCTCCTCAGCAGCTTTTTCAAGTAAAACAATAGAAAGGCTACTGACAGAAAAGGAACGTGAACCAAGATGGGACGTTCTAACATCTTTCGTAGGAACTAAATCTTTAAACTTAAACTTTTCCCCACTTTTCAGGACAAACAGTGGGAATTGAGTGGGGCTGCGCTCGCTTTCATAGTCCATACTCCAAACTCCATTTTTGCCCCAGAGACCCCAACTTCGTAAGTTTTGTGACACCCTACCTTTAGAGAAAGTACAGATAAGTCTTACTTTGTTCGGCATTAGTATCAAATTCTGGCCTTTGACGACTACACCAGACTCCATTTTGCCAATAATTAGGGTACCCATATCCTGAAAAAAAAAACATAGCCTGAGAAGTGAGACCCTCAACTGACAAGCAGTATGTGATAAGTAAATCCGTCTCTGAAGTCAGACTTCAGAAAAGGAGCTGAGATCAACTTGAAGAAAACTGTGGTCGAGCTAATGAAAAAAATTAGTATTACCTCCACGAAAACAAGATATAAAAAGGACTTACAGAGAACTTATCAACAACAATACATCGAACAGGACCATTATAGTCACGAGTCATTGAGACAAGGTGGTTGTCGATGTAATCGATGAAACACGGACCGCTGTAATGGATAGTATTAAAAAATTACGTTACAACAATAATTCTCAGAGATTTTAGGTTAATAGAAAAGCACATAATAACCAAATACAACCAAAATTGTTCCACTTAGATGTACGTCAACGTTGGAAAATAAAAAGCCTGAGGCGCAGCACAAATTTACATATGGGAGAAGTAGTTAATCTCTTAAAGTACATCCCTGCTCAAGAAGAATTAGCCAGTACTAAGAACTTCTCAAGACTTTCTATTTTGATTGAGCGTATAAATGTTAAGTAATTTTTTCTACTGGAGATAACATCAACCAACCTATACCATCCTCCCTGGTCGCAGTTTGGCCTGTCTTTAATAAAAGCACCAGTCAGTCCAGAAACGGGAATGTAAGTCATATCAGTTTTCGGATTAAAACCACATTTACGAAGGTATGGGGTGAGTTTTCCCTGGATTTCGTTGAACCTGGAAAGGAGAATCTTTAGCCGGCGTATCTGCGTATGCGTAATCTCGGAATCATAGCTGTGTTCACCAACCTAGCTTCATCCCATTTCACAGTTGGGTCATCCATTTTGTTAACGAGAATAACTAAATGACGAACACCGGCTGTTTTCACCAACATAGCGTGTTCTCTCGTTTGACCTCCTCGATCAAATCCAGTTTCAAACTCTCCCTTACGTGCGGAAATGACCTTCAATTTCGGGCAGTAATTAAGAGGACCACTTAGAGTTTACTCAATGTAATGAAAACTAACCAGAACAGCCAAATCCGCTTGTGTTGCTCCACTGATCATGTTCGGCACGAAACTTTTGTGTCCGGGTGCGTCCAAAATCGTGAAATGTTTCTTCTCCGTTTCGAAATATGCACGACCACATTCTACCGTTTTTCCTTTCTCCCGCTCTTCTTCGTTGGTGTCCATACACCATGACAAATACCTAAAAATTGTGAATGAGCGCATACGCAAGGAATCGAAATGAAATTCTTGAGAAGTAACAAAAGTAATGAAAGATAATTGACAAAAAGAATAAGTGCAGATTTCAATCCAGAGCAGAACTATGACATTTGCAATCAACACCGGGGGAAATCCTCGAATATCATAACGCTAATCTTTATCCTATTTAAGTAAATGAACAGAGAGAAAAAAACTTGAAGAGAAATTTGCTTACCAACTCTCACGACCCTTTTCTTTCGCTTCTCGTTCATATTTCTCCAGAGTTCGCTTGTCGACCATTCCAGTAAGATACATAAGTTGCCCTAAACAGAAACATCTTGTAAACATATAAATGCTGAACACAGAAAAAAAAAACTTCACATACCTCCAATAGTTGATTTACCCGCATCGACGTGTCCAATAAATACCATATTGACATGCTCCTTATGTGTTCCATCTAAGTGAAATTTTAAAACTATTGCTCAAAAGGCAGCACGTGTGCACACTGATTAGGTAATAGGGCAATTAATATGACATTTAATAATTCAAAATAAATTAACAAATAAACAAGCATATATATAATATATATGTATATATATATATATATATATATATATATATATATATATATATATATATATATATGGCACAACAAAAGACTAACTTATGAAGAGACAAAATATATGAGAACAGACATCGTTCTCACATGACTGCTTGTCAGATTGTACTTGCCAGGGTCAAATCAAGAGATTACACATAATAATTACCGTCAACATATGCGATACGTTCAAACTTCTTTGCTAGAGGAGCTATTGCGTCACTAGCTTCTGAAGCATCCTTATCTTCATCACCGACAGCTTCTTCTAATGTGTCTACAACAGGTTCGGCCTGAAATGCAGGAAATGACATAAGAAGCGTGTTGGCAAAAAAACAAAGGAGTGCTTCCAATATTGGAATGAAATTATCTACTTCGATAATTGTGAACATCTAAAATACAGTGAAGCCGCAATGTTTAAAAAAAGTCAAAAACTAACGAAATTGCGTTATAGAAACCTCACAAAATTTCAAATGAAATTGCTGGAAAAAGAGCAAATGTTAACCAGCTTAAAATTATCGCGCAAGAGACAAATACCTAATGTTCGTTTTTGTTAGTGTTATCGGGAAAACTATTCATAAATACCATATATAGGTAATGTGGTATAGAGAAGAACTGAAGTTCTTTAGCCCGGTATCAAGAGCATAAGAGTTCAAAAATACTAAAATCCGAACGATGAATTTCTACACAAAACCGTTTGAATAAAATTATTAGGGAAATGGCAAATTTTAAATGGTACCATACGTAAGAAAAGAGAAAACAATCTAACCTTAACTTCTGGTTCAGGTTCAGAAGCAACAACAGGCACATCTTGCTGTACTTCTTCTACGGGAGCATCCGGCACTTCAGCATCCCATTCTTAAACAGCAAATGGATTACCAGCAACTTGCATTTTAGCATCATTTTTGAGTTCCACAATTTTATGAATCGATTCCACTTGAGAAGTTCTGAGGAGACACATTTACCTTCTGCTGGAGGTTCAGCAGGAGCTGATGCTGGTGGTGGAACAGGCTCCGACGGAATGTATGGCTGACCGGGCACAAACGGTCGTGCGTTCACATTGGGTACGAATGCTGCCGCATTCACATTCCACCCACCACTCGACATTTCCACGGTGCACGACGGCTTCCGGGAATTCACCTAAAATGACAAAAAACTGGAAACCTAAAAGGATGTTCTCGAATGCAATCAATCAATCTGAAACAACAAAACCCCAAAAAGAGCAAAATACTACGAATGATAAAATACACTCGTATTTTTACTGATCAAACAAGACAAGTCCAAAAAGAACAGAATACGGTAAGAAATAGATAACAGTGTGAATACAAGGCAGAAATCACAAAAAAAAAAAGAAATACCAAGCAATTCTAGATATTTATAATAAATTCTATTTCTAAAAAAGTGCTGTTTCCTGAACTTTTCTAGTGAAATGCAATTCTCAACGACAAAAGTGTTGCAGTAGGGTAAAACTTTCACTGCACATTTAATTAGTTGGCATTGTGCCGTATTGAAGAACTATCTGAAAACCATCAGAAGGAAAATGAAAACTATCAAAAAGTAAGAAGAAGCTTCGCCATGTATGGGACAAACATATTCTATACAATTTTATTCGGAGACCTACCAAATCCGGGTAAAGTGTCGTTGGGGAGGGGGCACTCAGTGGCGCCCTTATTTCCCAAAGCTCTTACTTACTTTTTTCTAATAGTAACTTAAGTTTACATGTCATGGATCCACACCTCCAACCACACTACACCAAATCCAACTAGTGAGATGCAGATTCCCTCAGAGATTATAACAGTAAACATAGGATACTAAAAAATCTGAAGGGCTATTTCTTTTCGGCCAAATACGCTCATATTCAGTCTTTTCGGGATCGAAGTAATAGAAGATCGAAGGAAGACAACAACAACAACACTGCTATCGAAGAGTATGGAATGGTCTTCGTATAAAGACCGCATTCATTGATCATATTTCATTTGAAGTGTCATCACACCCGCATCATACAGTTAGAAGAAAACCGGAATGGTGAAAGTCAGCCTATATTACTACTACTAGTCCCCAGAACTATTTTTTTTTTGTTCAGCTGGTATTGGAACGAACATTAGTTACTACTTCCACTGTTCCCTTCGATATCGACCTGAAATCTTTGGTTAAAATCTCAACCAGCAAAGATGGAAAGAAGAGGAAAATCAGTGAGTTGTTAGTATACACTAACTACAGCGCCTACGTCTCGTTAAATCAGTTTTTAAACTTCCCCATCTACATATAAAACACGCAAAACAAGGACAGAGGAAAGCATAAATCCTATAACTGCAGCCTGTAATACACTTGGGAATTGGTAATTAGCCTGAAATAGTATAGCTAATTTTGTGGTCAATCGTAGAAACAGCTTCCAACCTACTCAATTACCTATTTCATCCAGACAGCATTTAATGCGGAAAATAAAAAATACAGGGAATACCAAACTAGGAATAAAATGAGAAATTAAAGGTCGTAACAGGAAGGAACAACAACTTCGACTGTCATACTGGACAGCAGAAATAACTAAGACAAAACAAGCATGAAACTATTCTCCACATTGGCGAAAACTTTAAAGGACACATTGAGAACATGGAAAGGAGCAAGGTTTGTCATTGGCGCATACAACTACTGACGCAGTCTAGTTGTTTGTGAACTATTGTGCTATTTGGTTATTTTCAATCATTTCTCCCTTGAATGGATCTGCAACGTATTTTCTAAAGTAAGTAAGTTTCTGCTGGAGTAAGGACGCAAAATGTACGGGGTATTTTGTGTGAGATTTTCTCTCTTGCGTAGAAGACGGTTTGGGGTGTTGTGGAACTTCTTACATTCGATCTGGTAGATTGGCTGACGGGACAGTTAGGAGTAAAGGACAGTGACCTGAAGTACCTGAAGTGAAGTAATTGCAGAACTGGGCGAAAAGGGAGTTGCAAAAGCAGCGCAAAACTGCCCTAACCGAACTGCACTTGCAGCTGAGCTCAAAGAATCGTTTTTAGAGCACAAAGATCGTTCTTAAATGTCAATGGAGGATTCCGGAGAAACCATCTCTTTGTCCATTTTGGCTCATTTTCTCTGTTAGAAGCACTACATGGTATAGGTGGGTCAAAACGACATAAAGCACGGTGCAATTGCGTACGCGGCTTCTCTCAAGGTGGTGCGGTAGAGCGTAGCGGATAGGACCGTACTGGAATCCTTGCATAGGGATTGCAAGCGATGGGTGGTGCCATCGCAAACTGCAGCGATGGCACCACCCATCGCTGCAGTTTGCGATGCTCACACTTCGGTTGCAGCTGCTGCCTCCACCGCGCCGTTTCGAGCGCGTACGCAAATGCACTGTGCTTCATGTCGTTTTGACCCTACCATATGAGTTAGCTATTCACTTCCAGTAAGCCTGTTTGAAGTCTTTGGTAAAGTTAGAACATAGCTCCAGCTGTGTGTGAAGTTGAGGGAGGGGGACACCAGAGGCGCCCTTATCCCTCGATGCTCTAACTTACTTTTTTTCTCTTCATAACTTTAGCTTTTATGTCCTCTAAGACCTATGCTTAGGTCTTAGAGCCCTGACTTAAAAAGGCGAACATAAATCTTCTGAGCGAGAAAAACGTTGCGAGTATTCGTGTGGAGTGGAAATTTTCTAAGAGTGTCTTTTCTTTAGTATCAGAGAACTGGTGTGTTGCACCGGAAAGGTCTAATTATCGGAAATCTGGGCAAACCATTTGACAGTTAAGAAAAAAATCGTCCTCGGAGCAAAAAGAACAGTTAAGTCCTTTGTGCTCCAAGGACGATTTTTTTTTCGCTCTGATTGTAGCTCGATTCGAGAGCAGTCCTAAATGTACCATCGACTACGATAATCGTAAAGGGACGTGGTATGAAATGCGCTCCGCTGTTTCGGTTATTTGGTGCCATAACTACTTGCATCGCTTTAGAGTACGGCATACAACGTTCTGCCCACTCATTCAGTCGTCCACCTTCATTGCACATTTCTCCGTCTGTACAATAAATTATTCCACTGAACAACCGTCTCGGTCCGTTCAAATAAGGTATTAAAAATCCTTAATCTCTTTTGGTGTGCTCCCTCCCCCGTCCCAATCCCAACTCCCTTTTCGCCAAAGAAATGTAATGCTGGCAGTGGAGGAGAAGCACCTTGTGGTTTTCATGAGCGCAACAGTAAGGCAACCGCTGAGCGGCTGCGTTATTTCCGGATATGAAAGTCCATTTCTCTCCATCTGTGTAACCACTGATTGATCGGATCACTCATGCTGTATTGAATGGACATATTGATTCGTAACTGACCACTTAACAGCCCTTGAATTTTTCTTCATTTAAAAGCAATAAGTCATCTTTTGTGGTCTTCGTTGGTAATTAGCTCTATAGTCGCCGTCGACTGTGTTCACTCGGGTTGACGTGACGCGTATGCTGCAACGCAACCTCGTTCTCTGCCAAATACATGCTCTCTCTTATATCGCCGCGATCGAAGGCGCATCGCGCTCATCCGGTCGAACATGTTCGGCGCCGACTACGCATACGAAACGAAGCGATTTCTCCGTGACTGCACAACGATTGAAAACAGTTTGAAAAATGTTTATCTGTTTTTAAAATTTAATGCATTGCAGTTAATCAGCAAAGAAATTACTGTATCGGTAAACAAAATATGGTCCGTTGTTCGGTAGGTTTGGATTGTATCCGTAGGTTGGCTCGTAGAGGTACGTTCCTTGCCATGTTTTGGTGTTGCCAGTTCTGAAGCAGAGTTTCTTTTTTTTCCCAAGGAGTTAAATCCATCAACCAGTAGTTAGTAGTCAATAAAACGATATCATATAACTATAAATTTGATATAAATGTGTGCAAATAGAAGTGAATGAGTATGTGAAATACAGAGGAAGGAAACGGAAAAATTTAGGGAACTAGGTCTTACCAATGTGATTGTACAGAATCTTCTCACCTAAATAATTTGTCGTAAAATCCAGTACGTGCAAATGATGACGGTTCACCGCGTAATAGCCTCATCCTGTCATCATATTCGTCTAAATTCTTGAAAAAATATCAAAAAAGTAGACTTTGTACCAACGGTTCAAATGTGAATATTATTATACGTGCAGTACTCGCCAGAAACAACTCACTTTGTCCAGTTCTCTCTAAACATGGATAATGAATTTTATAGTTAATTCTTTGCGGGAGGCAAGGAGGTCCGAGGTTGTACGCAAAAATTGAGGTTAAGAAGAGTGGAAGTATGAACGCTGGAAGCATAGTCAGCGCTAATCAGGATAGAGGATCGATATTGCTGATTGAACTTTGGAATCCGAGAAAGTGAAAGCGCTACGAACGGATAGAAATTGACGCCAGTTGTGAATGGAAGTCCTATTGTTTTTGGTTAGGGCGGGAATTTGAACGTGCGCTTCTGAAGACTAAGGATTGGGATCAGGATTTGAGGCTCATCCACAGGATCTAGCTAATGTGTATGATTTCTCCTACTGGAACGACTCGATATCGATCCAAAATGAGTATAACTCAGACATTACAGAGCAAATGGTCTTCTTACCAGATCGTAGTTGTTGTTTTTTTACGCAATACGCATCGTATCTGTTCAACCACAGCTGATGCAACGCATTCGCGGCGAAGGCGAGGACCTGTGCTCTGGCTCATGCGCTTGCCGTCGATTGTGCTGCTCTATTAGTGGCTGCCTTTGCCATATGCGCGTTGCGTTAGCCTGGTTGAACACCACTGGGACAGATTGCTGTTTTTTTCCGGTCCTAGCTGAATGCGATGGGGTTTCTTCTTTTCTTCTAAACTATAGGCCAAGGCTGACACGCTCGTGAAAATTCTATCTGAAATTTGTGAAGGTTCAATTTGAGTACAAGTGAGGGTATAGTTGGTGAAAACGAAAGGAAGCTCGGTGGAGTTGCGCAAGCGGCTGCGCTCGAACCGGTGCAGTGAAGCGTAGCGGTCACCATCGAGGATACCCTCCTTAGCACCACTCATTGCTGCTGCTCGAGATGGTCCCACCTCGATTCCAACCGTTGTCTACCGCATAGCGGCTTCGAGTGCAGCCGCTTACGCAACTGCACTTCATGTCATGTTCATGTTTTTAAAGGCATCACCCCACGAATCTGAGGTGGTACGGATTTCAGGTGGAGTATTCGTATACGGTATGGGAAACTACGGAGGGAGGGGTGATTCCGTTCATTTCTTCCTAATTGCCGTAAAAAACGGCCCGGAAGATACGGCTTCATTCGTTTTGGCGCACCATTTTGTACAAGAGGTTCGATTGGAGCGCGCCAGTCTTGTGCGGCGCCGCATCTTCCGGGCCGTTTTTTTACGGTAATTAGCAAGAAATGGACGGAATCATCTCCTTCTCCGTAGTCTCCCATCCCGTATACGAATACTTCGCCTGAAATCTGCACCACCTCAGATTCGTGGTATGCTGCCTTTAACCGACTATACTTTGCTTCCGGAGCAAACATTGCTTGTACAGTAATCTCTCCCAATGCGAAATAGAAATGAAATTCAAATATATCCTGTCGAAATAGCATGATCTATGGTGTAATTCTGTCAGTTGCGCTTCATGAGGTGAGAGGAATGGAGGGAAACGATGAGTCTATGTATTGCTAATTTGATTTTCTGTAACCAATCCCGCCACGAATGTACAATGGAGACAACCACACCGCTATGTATTTGCGTGAAAGAACACCTGGATGGAAAAAGGAAGTCAGATGAGTCCACTGATTTAAGTCGGTAATCCAGCAAAATAATATTTCCCATTGTAGTACCTCAGAATGTTACGTCGACGGGAACGTAATTTCCAGCACTTTCTATTGACGAAATTGAAAGTATTTATTAATACATACATGAAGTGTACATGAAAAGAAGAAAACATTGTTATATTGACGGCAAATAACTTCTATTGTTATTGGTTGTTTGCAAGTTTTGTTGTTTCAATGTGCTCACGTTTCCGTTCAAGTAAGGCAGATAATTCGTTGAAGGCTGCTGAAAATTGGATATCTGAAAGGAAACGTTTAAGAAAAATCAACTATCCGTATCAAAGATTAGAATCCACAGAAGACAAATGATATGTGTGTATATACTTTTTTAATCGCGGATGTATTAATGTCCTCTTGTCGCAAACGCAACTGCCAACCGCTAAAGTAACTATGCTGCAACAATTCGGGAGCGCTCCATCGTCGATCCGGGCTCATTTCGAAGCATTTCTGAAAAAAAGGTGGGAAAAACCTGGTAGGTGTCGAGCTGTACGTGGAATTTAATACTTACGTATAAAAAATCAAGCTGAACACTGGTTGCATTCGGTAAACGTAGCGGTAATGGTTCCTGTTGATCAGGTTCTGGAATGGAAAGACCGAAGAAGAATTGATTCGAGCGGAAGACGGACACGTGTCGTGGCAGGAGTTCCCCTTAAAAACTCATGTCATGTCGCGATAATCCAAAGGTTTGAGATAGTGGAAATACAAAAGACATGCTAAAAATACAAAAAACTAGAGAAGAAAAGACAAAAATCTACTTCAAACTCCCATCCCATAAATTCCCATGAAGGATAGAAGAATAAACTGCACGGTGTCAACCAAGCCCTACGGGCTTAAATTCAAAACCGTTTGAAGTTCACGAAAGTGTCCAGCCTAAACAATGACCTGCGAGCGGTACCCAATGTATCAAGTCATTGTTTGTGGGACTAGGATGGATCCGAACTAGCGATCGATCGCCCCGCCACGGTGGAACCTCTTACCGGCTGCGCCACACCCGCCACATTTCTATTCAAAATAATTTTGGAACTTATGGTCTTTTTTCAATTGTTTTTTTTTTCAATTTTTCATTTGTGAGATTCTTCATTTAATCCAAATTTCATCTCCTTTTAACCGCTTTTAATGCTTCGCGTATGGGTCATGAAGTGATGCTATGGAAATTCTTGAACTACTTCACTAATTTTCTCTTTTTTGATCTACTGGAGCAATACTCACGTGCTTCACTTGCGTTCACGTGCTGATTCACGTGCTGGTGATTCACGAATATATCGGGGCAGGTCATGAATATGTAGTACACTAATCCATAACCGTTTTGTTTTCCAAATTTATGACAAACCAAACTATCCTTTCAATCCAAGGTATACTCTTTTTCATTTTCTACAATCCTCTTTCATCTTTCTGCCGGATTTTCAATGTTTTTCTTCCAAAATTTACTTGCCTGTGACGAAAAGTACAAATTTAAGCTATGAAAAAAAACATTATTTATTGGGTGACTCAATTTCACAAGACAATACTACAGTAGATAATATTACTGTATGTAGATTACTACTATACAAAGTATAATTATATTTTCTAGAATTTGGACTGTTTTTATAACGTATAAACCGTTAAAACTTAAGTAAATGACCACCCATGTGATTGAAAATAAAAGTAATTAGATTGTTAGGCCACGCCCACACACATGTACAGTGTAGCTCTAATTACCTAATAAAGAAGTAGTTTTTTTTTTTACTTTTTTACTAATCATTCCAAAGCACAAAAAAGTCTCCGTGAACTTTATTATCGAAGATAACGCGCCTGTAATCACCTATGGCCGCGTATCGCTAATTGCTAGGTGTTCTTCCTCTAACTACATATGTAGGCTGCCATAGCAACTATTTTATTGTGGAAAAAAATAGCACAGTCAGTATTAAAGTATGGAAAAAATAATTCTTTATGACGAGCACAAACATGACTAACTCGCCGGAGAATTAATTTTATTCCTTTAGTTGGATTTACTTTTTTATTTATTTGATAACTAACCAACAAGATACCCAAGAACTGTTTTGAGAAACGCAGGTGTAGACAAAGCAGCATTTTTCTTTTTCTTTCTTTTATTTAGAGAATGTAAAGGGATGATTCCTTATATATTGTGCCGAAATTGCGAGAAATATTTTTAAAATAGAATTTTCAGCTTTGCTCTCGAAAATCGATTTCCATTGACTCGAATTCGTTAGGAATCACTCAGGAGAAGTAACTACTAGAAATCTTCAATTTTTTTTTCGGCTTTGAGGATTAGCTGCATACTTGCAGGATCACTTCAAAGAATTCTTTTCTAGATATGCATGATCCCAGTCACGGTGACGTTTGTTTCGGAATTTCGCCACTTTTCTGGATTCTCAACTTCAGGGGGACTAATGGTGGCAATCGATCACTGTTACCATTGCTGCAAACACCAGCGATCATTCAAAGCTGAGAAATTCAGAATCCAGAACAGCTGTGTACTTGTTTGTTTTTGTCAGATTACCATGAAAACAAGGCCAAATCTGCAAAAAAAAATAGAATACAAGAGTTAACAATAATTTTTGCCAGGGAAACGCATGATGCCCCCGAATATAAATAATAAATAATATAGATAATATAAATATAAATAACGTAGGGATATGTCGGCACAGACCGGTTAAAACAAGCTGATCCCTGATGTCTTGCGTAAACGAGATCGGACTCGGTTACTGCAATCGGGCTACGGAAGTGGGAGAGGGTCCCGGCACGAGCGCAACCGCTAGCGTCACCCCTCCACTTCGAGCACAGCCATTTACGCAACAGTGCTAGGCACAGATGGTTCTGATCCGACTTATATCAACATAAAAACATACTAGATAGTTTCGATGAGGTCCCACCTCTAAACAAAATACAGTACTTTAAAGAAGGACGCCTGCTCAAGCGAATTCCAATAACTACAATAATGTAAAGAACAACCCACCAATAGTCTTCCTAATGAGGTAGAGTTGATCAATGTCACTTCTTCCAGGCCATAGTGCTTCACCTGTGATCAGTTCGGCCAATACACATCCAACTGCCCATATATCCACTGGTGGACCGTATACCGTGTCGCCGACGAGGAGTTCTGGAAAGAAGAGCTGAGATGTAGCGAGAATGGAATGAAGAATTTCTAGTAGTTTTGACAGTGTAGGAAATCTACGAGTATTTAAAAGCAGAGTATCACGATTTTGCGCTAACCGCGATTTATTCATGGCGGTTAGCGTAGAGTGAGCGTCTTTACGCTGACCGTAAATACGCTACGCTAGCCATAAATAAAACAGCGTGGGAACCACTTTAATTTCTACGAGCTACATTGAAACACGCTTCCATGTACACGTTCCAGTCCCCTCAGTAGCCTATTCATTGGTCTCACTTGAGTAGGTTGGTTGGTTGAGAAGACATCACCGATCTTCGACCGCTCGCACCTGGATGCGGCGCATGCACAATCACGAGGCGGTTGCAACTGAAATCGTCTCAAAAAAGTCTCTTCCACACTGCTTCATACGACGATCAGTGAGAGATGAACGGAACCATCCCTGATCCCGCAAACTACTTCCCAAACCAAACGTTTTCGTTGTGGGTTCCGCAGCACGTCAGAATTGTGAAACGCTCCCTTTAATACACATTTGAACTAACTGGGATAATTATAGTAAGATTGAAATTTTATTAGAATTGAGAATATCGCGTGATTAGAAGATAAAGGGTGAAATGTGTGATGTTAATCAATCCGCCTAAGGTGCGCCACCACATTCACTTCAGTTCAGAATTTTTTGAGGTTTACGACCGATATGTGCTCACTCTATATGTACACGGGCCAGCCGATGTATGAAGTCTGCGTTTTTATCCTCCCAGACAAGCCTGGTACCAGTTTATCGAGCATGCAGGGATGAAACGCTTGGTTGGCTCTAGAGGAGATTCGAACTTCCGATCGACCGTGCCGTCAGAGCGGAACCTGCGCTGCACCCGCCCTGTCGTGCGATTAAGCAAGAAATGCAATTCTATGTAGACGAAATAATTATGGTGGTATAAAGTGGAGAAAAGTTCGGTTAGTTCTTCCTTAAAAAATACATCTTCAAATGTAGAACTAACGTAATCGATAGAAGTATGAGAGGGGTAGGTAAACTTTTCATGAGTTGAATTCCTAATTCTTATTGGAGTTCAATGACGAGGTGTGACAAATCGCTAATTTTGCGCCCTCTTGTTAGATAAAGACTGAGCATATGAGTATTTACGGCTAACTAAGGAACAATTCACTTGTATATGTTTATAAAACGAAAAAAATATAAATATTCTGTCAAATAAGCAGAGGTAGGAAATAAATGCATACCTGGACTTCGGTACCATCGTGTGGCCACGTAGTCGGTGTACATTTCTTGCGGATCTGAATTTAAAAATTAATTGCTTTGATGAAAAGGAACTGAATCAGACAATGTTTAGGCTCAAACAACCAAATAATTAAAACGAGGCAAATAAGTAACTGAATAAAAATTGTTACTAACTCTCTCATGTTTTCTACTCGCTGTTTTTAGCACGGGATTGAAAGCAACGAATAAACAAATAAGTGAATAACTAACTAATTATACGTGCGAATCCGAAGTCGGCTAGTTTGACGACGTCGTTTTTTGTTAGCAGAATATTTTCGGGTTTCACATCTCTGGAATTGTAGCTCAGGATGATCAAAACTATATTTTAAGTGACATTTTAGGGACGCAGTTATCAGAAAGATTTTGGGACGATAAAAGATCAGAACGATGAAGAGATCCATACCAGAGTTGTGGGTGTGAAATTTCATTTAAATCAGACTAGACTAATTTTTGATTTTTTCTCCTGTAAATCGTCAACAGTTCTACTCACCGATGTATACATTTATGAGAATGGCAAAACCGTAGCGCTTCCAATAACTGCCATGTTATTTTCTTCGTCAACTCGTCAGGAACACTGCAAATAATCATTCAAAGAACAGTCATAGAAACAGGTTGAATAAATACTGAAAATCCAGAAATGAGCAGAAAAGATGATTGCATTGCGATCAGAAACGCACTAGCTCCATATCAATCTCTGTGCGGATTTTGATCTACGGGTCGGGTGGTCAGTTCCCTTACAAGAACCCTAGTGACTTATAGTTGTGGGACGTGGTGTTCTGTTACGTTACCAGATTCAACAAATGGGGAAGACAGAAGACACTTGAGGACATAAATCAGTGATGGCTTCGATTTTTCCGGATTCGATGGCTGCGATAATGCCGAAACGCTAGCTGTTAATAAAGAAAGATCAATAGTACCCCTCTTGGCTACAGCTCATGAAGTGAATGAAAAGTCATAAGAACATGCATATTCCGTAACTTATGCTTGCCAGAAAGCCCGTAGTAGGCGCTCGATTTGCTGAGGACCGAGCGCGACGAAAAAATGGGTTAGAAAGACATACATAAAGTAACTCAGGTATAGCACGACTGATTAGTTTTTACCGCAGTACGGTGCTAATATTGCTGCGGACGCTCTGCGACCGCCCAGACAAACCTAGGTCTTAGCCCCTCGAATAAATTCGAATCGTTTTCATATAAGATAACGTGAAAAAGATACGCCTCAATATTGTTGATGTTTTTAACATGAAAACGCAGAAAACAAACAAAAACAACAACCAGAGGATAAGTTATGCCTTAGATTTTGGAGAATTTTGCAAAACTCCGTAAAAAAAAAGGGTGACAGCATTGCTCAGCAAAGTGAGACGCGTGAAAATTTCCAGCTATTTTGGACTTGAGTTCAAAATCTACTGATATATTATAAAGAACATAAAATAACGCAGGTACAGTATGAATGCTCAGTTTTTTAAGTAGTACAGTACTAATGTCGGTGAATGCTTGTACCAAGTTTTATTTGAACCTGTTGACATCACTGTAATTTTTTTGAAGTTTTAAAGTAGCTGTACTTTTATTGCAGAGGCAAACATTTCCGATGCACACTAAAGGTACCACTTGCATTCATGTATCCCTTATTTTTGCGTAGTATACTGTACTATACATGTATATTAGTGCTCGCCTAAATCGCGATGAAGGAAATGGTAGCGCTCTGTGGGACTCTTTGAGCACTCCAGAAGTGATTTCGTTTCTTTTCTCGAAAGACATTCTACAATAAGTTTAAAAAGACGAAGCAGTTCAAATATCTGGAAATGAAAATAGAGAATCAATCTCAGAATGGTTTAGGATTTGTTTTTTCCACTCCGTCTCAAGAATGTTTCTTTTAAAGACTGCTTATCATAAAATGCTTTCGGAAAAGTTCATTTAGCTTCGTTCGCCACAGGACCTACCCATTTGGATACTTCTCCAGATCGTGTAGCACGGTACGATCACAATGCTCGAACACCAGATGTAGTTTCCTATTCCGCTTGAAAACCTCCAATAATGAGACGAGATTCGGATGTTTCAGTTGCTGGAATGTGTAGTAGATGGTTATTGATCGGATAGTGTTTTTCAAGAGTTTCTTCCTGGCTATCAGTACCTAATATATTGGACAAAAAGGCACCAGAAATTAGCTTCAATTCGCCTATTGCCTTAATGTTTTATTTCCGCATGGGAGAAAATAAAAGCCTGTCTTTATTGGAAGAGGCTTTACTCTAGACCTCTTTACCCTAGAAAAATTATCGTTTTCGTGCAGACTCACCAAATTTGATAATTTCCACGCAAAAAAAATAAATTGAAAAAAAAATCCAGAAAAACAAGCTCCACAGGTAAATTTCGCCCAGACTTTGAACGTAAGTATTTTGCAGAGTTAATAAAATCCCAACGAGGATGTCACGTGTATGACAATAAGTTTAGTATCCACACAAATTCGTCTGGTTTTCCCGCATTCGTTTGGGGAACTTAGTGATTAGCTCCGATTTCCACTGATTTGCTTCTATTTGTTGGAACTTTTAAATGAACATACCTTTAACATTCGAATTTCACGCAGCGCAATTTTTTTGATTTGTGGATCGTCCTCTGTTTCCACGAATTTTTTTATAGCAACAATCTAAAAAGAGTGTTTTTTGTTTCGCTTTGCTTTCGCTTTCGCGGTTTTTTTAGCTTGCTCAGTCTAGAAGATTTTTTCAGAATGTTTATTATTTACTCAACTGTGGGAGAAAAGGTCGTAATTTAAGTAAGTACAGAATAAATAGGTCACCTGTCCATTATCTCTGTTTCTGCACTTGTAGACCACACCATAAGATCCTTCACCGATTTTCCCCAATTTTTCGTACTTTTCCATCGCTTCCACCTTTCGTCGGATTCCCCTGAAATCGTCGACATCTCACTTTTTTACAGAATAAACCTACGGATAGATTCTTACACGGATATGATAGGTATTGATTGAGCAGTTCTAGGAGGTAAAGGGATGGAACCCCATCTGGCAAGCATCATGGGAGCGGCAAATGGTTTTCACCATAGTGATAGGTTTCGTTGCACTAAGCAACCGTGGATGTCTTCAAAAGAGAAAAAAATGCATGCGCGGAGAAGGAGGAATTATAGAAGATTGTTGTCGGGCACCCGTTTTTAGCTATGTGTCTCAGGATAAAAAAAAACAAGGAATGGTGCCTAAGGATCACTTTTGCCATGCCGAAAACGGAAGAGAACCCCCATTTCAACAACTTTTATCATTCAATATGAAAATATGGAAATAATAAAGTAAAAAGTCTTTGTAAGTCAACATGACTAGAACACTGTGGCCTTCTCCTGCCTTACCCTCACCCCCAGGTCACTTAAAGGCATCACTCCACGAATCTGGGGTGGTGCGGGTTTCAGGTGGGTTATGCCTATACACTTGGTCGTAATTATGGGGAGGAAGGTGACTCCGTTCATTTCTTCCTAATTGCCTTAAAAAACGACCCAAAAGATGCGGCACGTGCACAAGGCCGGTGCGCTCCAATCGAACTCGTTGTAGAAAATAGCGCCCCGGAACTCTCAAAGCCGCATCTTCAAGGCCGTTTTTTACGACAATTAGGAAGAAATGGACGGAATCACCCTCCTCCCCATATTCGACGACCCCGTATAGGCATAACCCACCTGAAACCCGCACCACTCCAGATTCGAGGGTGATGCCTTCAAGCATTCATAAAATCCTAAAGAAAAAAGTTCTGAATAATTTACATTTAATGACAAAAGTTCATATTTTTCCTGGATTTTTCTTCTTCCTAAAAATTTCAGACTTTCGCCAACCATCTGCAAAGTTTTAACGATGGAGGTAAATTTTGATGGTTATCCAGAATTAAAATAATTTGAAAACTAACCGCTTAGAGGAAATAATTACATGCTGACAGTACATGAGAACTTGCTCAGACAAAGAACGCTAGCCATCAAGGTCTTTCACAACAATGGGCTAGCTGTTTTCTTTTCTGTCGCTTCCCTCTCTTCTAATTGAAAAAAGAGAACTAATGAGCATTCTTCAGTAAAAATGACAAAGAACCTGACTGACGTTCGGTTGAATAATGGGGAACTCCACTAATTAGCACTTTTGTACGCTGATTCGAAAAAAACCCCTTTTTTAAGCCTTTTTATTTATTTTTAAAAAACCAAAAGTATAAGGGGGTTTTTAAAAAAAAAAAAAAAAAAAAAAAAAAAAAAAAAAAAAATTTTTTTTAAAAAAAAAAAAAAAAAGGATATTTTAAAAAAAAAAAAAGGGTTAAAAAAAAAAAAAAAAAATTAAAAAAAAAAAAAAAAAAAAAAAAAAAAAAAAAAAAAAAAAAAATAATTAAAAAAAAAATTGGGGAATTGTTACATTTCAAAAGAACACTTATACCATTGATTCATTTTAAAAAAAAAAAGTATATGAGATTATTGTTATTGTATTCTGAATACGATACGATACGTAGTTATTCACGTTTCGATGGAAATGTCCAATCAGAAACAGTATAGAACAAAATATTCTAAAAAAGGGAAAATCCTAAAAGTATATCCAATAATTCCAATTGTCAAGTTATGAAATTTCTACCAAAACAAGGTAATAAGGAATAAGAAGCTAAATATTCGAAACTTTCATAAAATTTAGATGCAAAATGCATGAAATCATGAGATAGCGCAGCTCCACTTTAATTAATCACACATTAAGGTGATGTTATCGGGTGTGGCGCAGTCGGTAAGAGGCCTGTTGTTGCCACGCCACACGGTCGAGGGTTCGGAACCGCCGTAGCGCAAACCAAGTCCTTCATCCCTCTGTTGTCGATAAATTATCACCAGACTTGTCTGTGAGGATAAAAACACTGACTTGATCATCGGCTGGCCCCCGCAAGTCATTGTATAGGCCAACACGCGTTCCAAAACCTCAACGATTACGAATTCCAGTAATAGGCGTTGGCGCATCCCAAGTGGATTCATACGCCAGTGATTTTATCCTTTATCCTTTCAAAAATGATGTTCTGTGCAATTTTACGTGAGAAGTTTGAAAAAAAAAACACAAAGTGGAAACTGTTGCATGTTTATTGAATGTTGTGATCTCTGTTTTAGTTACGAGATTCATCGTTTTAATTGCGAGCTCTGAAAGCTATTTGAAAAGAAGAACAAACAGATAAAAAGCAGAAAATGGCTTCCCCTAATGGTGATTTCGTTCCTTTCGTTTTTTATCTTATGCGGCTTATGCGAATACTGTACGATACAGTATCAGTACCAATAAGACGCTAAGATCCAACCGTCGTAAAATGTGCAGATTTTAGCAGGCTACTACATCCACTTTGAGCTTCTTCAGTTAGAAACTCACTGAACTACCTCATCAAATCGTGACGTGTGGAGGGATTGTTTGCCTCACGTGATACACGTTACGATTAGCACGATGGAAAAAAGTGCAATTTCATCGCTAACGAAAAGTTTCTACGACTAATTTACAATGGATAGATTAGCTCATTAACTTTCAAGCTACATTTGACGTAAAAATGCGGACTAGTGTTTCTACAGAAGGTAATTTTCCCCTTAAAACACATTGAAGACAAACAGATACAAGTAGGCTGAAACCGTACAGCGGTAAAGGTAAGGTAGAGAAGTGGAAGAGAATGGAAAAAAATATGCTACGCTGTTTTGCAGTTTTTTGAGATAGCCTTTTAGGTAGATGTTCTCAAGGGAGCAATTAACAGCAATTTTCTGCAAATTATATATGAGGTAATCACTACCCGCCGATTACGAACAAAGCGCACGAATGTGACGTGAAGTTGGCGCTTTGCCAGGTTTACGGTTTCAGAATTTTCGCTTCAGTACACATCTTGGGCCAGTATACTGAAATGCCTGATTAACTAGTATGTGAGTAGTAACTTGCACAATTATACGACGAAAGTTACGTAAAAAAATTATAAGAATAAAACTATTATAAAAAGGTACTACATCTTTTTTCAGACGGAAGGATAGGTTAGAAGCAAGAATCTCAAGGGCAAAAGTAAAAAGAGATCACTTGGGGGTCTTCAGTAAGAAGAAGTGAGTGTGAAATTATGACGATGTGGAAAAACTACCTTTATTTAGCTTCAATGAAACAAGGAAAAAAGAAAAAAAAAAAAAAATCCCGGGGTTAAAAAAAACCCCCCAAGAACCCAAAAAAAAAAAAAAAAACGGATGCGATCCTCCGATCGATCGCGCAGGAAGCGGAACCTCTAACCGCTACACCACAACCGCCTCTAGTGAGGCAAGAGGAGGGTTTAAATAACCATGGAGATACGGTGAGTGTAGGAGCTGGATATCCTAAAAACAGAGTAGATAATAGCAGTTTAGAAAAAAAATCTTATTAAGAAGATTTTGTGCAATTCCCTATATTTGTACGTGATACGCGTATTAGTAGTTAAGCATTTGATGATATCATGAATAGTAATATTTAGAAATAGAAGAGAAATATTGTAAAAAGTGCTGTTGTACAGAATACTGCCAAAACCCATCCCTAGCAGGTCAAATAACTGGAGGAACCGTGGAATCTGTGGTAACTCTTTTCGTTACGTTAAACTGCTGGACATGGTCAACTTAAGGTGCTCGGGTCACTCGGTGTCGATAGGCAGTTCACAGGCAGGCAGTGAGATCCCAAGTCTCGCAGGATGTGGAACAGTGACGGATGTATGGATTCTGCACGAGCTTCAGCTGTAAATCGAGAAGGTTCGGCAGACCTGTGTTCAAGGACGACACGCCTCGGCGAAGATGCCAGCGACCACGTCAGGTCCTAACAGCAGTCCATCGATTAGGCAAGAAAAAAAAGTAAGTAAGTAATAAATAAAGAAATAAAACAAACAAATAAACAAGAAGCGGCCACCAACTATTTGACTCAGTCTGCTGCTAACTACAGGCAAAAATGGTAAATAATAACTAATGTAGCAGTAATACAGTGAATTTTCAAACTAAAAAAAATTTGAACCCAGTGCTTTTTACAGTGTCACTAAGATTGATGCTAGAGAAAAGCTAGAAAGTTGGAAAAACAATAAACTTATTAGTACCTACAGTAGGAAAATTACTGTTTACCGGGAATATGTATGCATAATAACTATGATTCAAGTAACTACACGAAGAAAAACCACTTAACCAAGAATCGTGGTGTTATTCCCCACAGTTGCAATGCACAAAAAGCTGAGTAATTGTGCATAAAGTTGGACCCTAGCCCAGACGAAGAGGGTCCCATCTATGTTGCTGCTTTCAATTATTGAAATTGAAATTTGCTTAGGCTTATAATAGCGAGGAACAATGAAGGCTAATACAGTTTGTTACCAACGGCAACTAATACACTGAGAAGTTGTCGGGGATCATTTCTCGCGGTATTAATTTACGTGCCGTTCAAATCGAAGACTTTCAAGAAACATGCAAATAAATGGAGAAACAATATTTCTGGAATGTCGTTACATATATTTTTCCCGGTAAAAGTGAACCGACATGGACTGCGGCAAAGATGTGTGTGAGACAAAGAGAGTATGTACTAAGACGAAGGGGTGGCGGTCGTCTGGATAAACATAAGTACCAGAACAACTATAAATCACAGATAAATAGAAGAAATGTAATAGAACTATGCTCAGTTGTTGACTCAGGAAAATTGCTAGAAATTTCGGAGCGAAAGGATAATATTATAAATACGTCTGACTATCCTCAGCCCTTCGGAAAAGGTGTCCTTTTCCCTTGCAATTACGGTACATAATTTGCTCCGTTCTCGTCCCGAAAATATACAAAATTGATTGATTTTTTCACGAATCACTTGTTCGTGACTGATCTAAAGTTTCAAGAGCAATTATTTTAACAACAAGAGTGTAAGCGACATACAGACAGATAGGCAAAGCAGCGTTTGGAAAATTTGCTCAAGCCTAGCAGGAATTGATGTTTTTGCGCAATGCAACGGTATAATTTGATTCTAGCAACGCAAAGCAGAGCTTAGCAACCGATTTTCTACCGTATATAAAACGTCTGATTAGTTTTCGTGAGAAATCTGTACGCGGATTGTGTACTAAAGGTTCTGAGCATTGTGGATCATTACAAATCCCCGGGTAAACTATGAGAAAAACAAAGATTTGGGAAAAAAAAACAAAATGATAAACGAGATGAAAATTCTTTGGAATACAGTGTAGGAAGATAATATGGAGTGAAATTTCAAACAAACTGAACTATCAAAAAAACTTCAGTACACTGTTTTTCTTCTGATAAGTACAGCCGAGTGACGTTAAAAGCCAAAAAAAAGCTTGTTTACACCGAAAGATCCGCGCATTTTGTTTTATTTCCAGCAAAAATCAGTGGGCAGACAATAGATGTGAAGTAGAGAACTAGTGCTTCTGCTTCTTCCGTTTACTAGTACTACGTACTAGTAAGATGTAGTAAGCAGTAACTGAGGGAAACTGTATCAGTAGCAAGTGGGAAACCGTTGTACTGTTTTCTGGCAACAATAATTCACGCATAGTCGATCGCCATGGAGACCGGCGGCGGCGAAGCGCAGCCGCTGGGCCCGATGCTGCTCGTCGTTGTCAACGATGTGGGTTTCTGATGAGCTTAGGGATTCGGATTCTGTTCAGGGATTTTAGTGGCTATGATATTTCAAACGTCAAGAAATATAACTTCTGTGTTGTGAAAAAATAAATTTACGTGAGATTAGATGGTATGATCTGAAGTATAAAAGGGTCGGCTGTGCATTTTTCAAGTAAAAAATTTTCTATGCGTCTAATCTTTAAATGGAATTTCTTTTTGAAAAATCAGTTTCATGTTTGGGAACAAATCTCATTTCGAGATTAAAACACCCAAGTCTAGCTGAACTTCTTCAAATCTCCCACGATTCACAATTGTTTCCTTTTCAAAATTTACGTCATCCAATTACCACGAAGAGTATGTGTTATTTTTGTCATGTTCGCGGACTTCCCAAACAGAAAGCTGACCTTAACAGAGAAAAAAAAACATATAGTGCACACATCGTACATTAGAGCCATATAATCTTTGATAATACTTGATATTTCGCGACTGATGCTTAGAATAAATCCAAAATTTCAGAAGAATCCAAAGATATCCGCAAAGTTTTCTGCCCAAAAGTGAATAGTAATAAGGAAATATGACCAGCTCCACGCATTCCTGTCACGTTAATGATCGAAAGCAATGGCCTGCACAAATATTAATAATTGCAGGAGCGGCAATAAACATCGTTGATGCGGATGTGATTATCAAAGATTGCGGAGCAACCAGTAGAGCAATACACTCGTTAAATTCATGATAGGCGACGGGGAGCAATGAGATAAAGAAAAAAATTAACAGAGTTCCGTATGTGCTTCAAAATATATCCGTAAAATTATCTTCGAAAAAGATTAGACTTGAAAATGAACCTCACAGTAATTTCTGGAAAAAAAGTGTAAAAAGATGAACGATACGAAATTTTAATTCCTTCACTTTCAGATTAAAATGGTCAGATATTCTCACACGATGGCGAAATCATTCAGCATATGCTACGTTATTTCCGTCAACTGAAATGATCAAGACCCATGTTCGAGCGAGTGAGAGCGAGGCGCAGAGGGAGTGTGTGTAGGTAAGGACTAGAAAGCGAGTGAGTTGCTGCAGACGCGTGGCGGTTGTCCCAGTAGACATAAGTCTTGGTTATAATTAGCCTAGTTAAATTAGAGCAATGTTTTGATAAGGGAGACGACAAACTATTATATAAATCATGAGTGAAAAAAGAACATATAGTGCACACATCACACGTTAGAGCCATATAATCTTTGATAGTACCTAATATTTCGCGACTGATGCTTAGAATAAATTCAATTTGCTTGATCGATTGCTTTATCGATCAAAAGAGGTGATAAAGGATAAACACAATGGATAAAGCACATGGCACTGACCTACTCCCATGGTGATGTGTCCGCGCATTTGACTTTCTTCAGAATCGTTTAAGGATTGGGATGCCTATACAATGACTTGCTGAGGGAACCAATCCATGAAATCATTTTTTCTATCCTTTCAGACAGGTGTGGTACTAATTTGTCGATCCCTGAGGGACGAAAGTCTTGGTACACAGTAGTTCGGTTTCGAACTACCGACCGAGCAGTCACAGGTGAACCTCTTACAGACTGCGCTACATCCACCTCGCTGTAATATTAGCAGCATTCTATCGATTTTTCGAAAGGCACGAATTTGAAGCTAAGATCTAATAGCATACACTACGTTTCAAGTAGAATCAGTGAGTAAATAATAAAAATAAGCCCCGAATATATGCATAATAATCCTTTACAATGTGCTTAGTCTGTATCTATGTGTCACAGGACTACTTTATGCACAACAGTGAAGCGTATAAAAGGGGCTGAGACGGGTCCCATGCCGCCGCGATGGCGTAAAAAGGTTGAACGACGAAAGATTCGGCGAAGTTGGTCTCACGGAGTCATTCTCTAATACGAAGGGGAATCCTTTCGATCGACACCGAATAATCGCAATTTTCGACTATTCATGAACCTCGTCATGACGGTATGTCGGTTTTTCCCCAGGTTAGTATTAAGCATCATTTCGAACTCTTCCTCTCAATTAGATGACTCAAAAAATAAACATTGAGACGGATGAAACGTATGTTCTCGTTGATGATAAAGTCGATATTTCAACCTCGTTCAACTTCTCCACTTCCGAGAACTAATTGAGTAGAAGTTCAGGACTTATAAAAAATATCAGGCGATATTCTGCCAATAGATGGCTAATTGAATGTGCCTAAAGGGTACGGTAACTTGAAGAATATGCTCCATTAACAGTAATTCGCTCAGGTGCCCATGCATAAAATTGTATTTTGTCCATATAGCTTTTCTTGACACCGTAATTTTAGTCAACAGGTAACTATTAAGACTCTTACCTCACCCTTTTCATCCCCGCCCTGCATCTCTTTTCATTCACATCCGTGAAAGTCTGCGGCAGTCAAGCATCCAACAACCGACGGCCGGAAATGTGATGTAGGAAAACATTCTGAACACATTGGGACATTTCCGGTGCATGCTGGCACGTGTCCGGTGTCGGGCAGCATTAACTGCAATAATTATGCGCCCTATGCGTCTACCACAGTTCAGAGGTCAATTGTGGTTCCTGAAAATATCGACACCAAGTGGTACCGCTAGGTGGAACGGATGGCGGTAAAAAACCCTTAGCACAAACATTTCCTCGGTGATTGGTCATAGCGGTTACTGCAGAGGGTGAGGAGGGAAGGAGGACAATATTCACTACTTTGTTAACTTTTTTAAATGAGGCTTGCTTAGTGATCTCCAGTCGAAAAAAACGCTCCATTAAAAAACACTATGCATAAGAGAGAAACACGAGTTGCTACGACTTATTTTATACTTATTAGATTTTTAATATTACATTTAGACTTCTTTTTTAAACTTCCTGTTTATTTTCAGATTGTTTGTCCCACAAGTTTGGCATTAGTTATCACATTGGTCGCAAATATTGTCATTAAAAAAAACAAAGCAATTAAATTCTGTCACAAAGGGTTAGTCAATGTGCACATACGTACATCACTGAGATCCCTAGAGCCTCAAAGCAATCAATAATAATGACGGCTTGTCCTTGGGTCCCATAGCAATAAATGATAATGGATAATCGAATTAATCCCTTTTATAATGGAATTTTCAAAAACTAATCCAAAATTACGAATTTTCCGGCAACATCTAGTTTATTTTTGTATTTTGTTCTATATTATTTAATCTTTTTAATTTAAACTGCATTTTTCTACAATATCTCACCAGAAAAGGCTATACTTCAAGATTAGTGTATTTTTTTCAGAAAAGGATTCCGTTAAAAAATAATAATAATAATAATAACAGAAATGATAATTAGTAATAAAAATTATAATAATGATTAATATTTAATAATAAAAATCCTCAACAATTTCCCGTTCCACTTCCACTAGAATAGTAGACCCATCCCCGCCGATATTGGGTAGACGCTCTCTCGAGGTTCTTACAACGCCTGTAATCATTGCGGGAAACGTGGACTTCCATCATGCAACCTTCCTGAAAACATAGTGTTTTCCACCGTAATTTCCGTGCTTGGCCCTACTTAGGCCGTCATCGCGCGCAAAGTGCTCGATTATTAATGGGCGCTTTTAGTCAGGAAGTTAGTGAGGAATTCGACATCCTTGCGCTACCATGGAAACTCTCGTAGACACCTCAAAATGGAGCAGATTTAGAAGCAGGTGAATCATACTACATGGTAGCGAGTTTATGCATTTATCTGATCGCTTCCGTTTTTAATGGTTTGCAGGAAATGCCAGAAAATCTCGACACCTGAATAGTCATTCGAATTTATTGATTCTCATAATTGATCTCCTATGAGCTAAAAAATACCACAACGTAAACAGATTTCGATCAAAATTTATAAGAAGACATACTGGGGTGGGTGATCAGATAAGGATATGTAGATAATAGACCTCCTTTTCCGCTGATATGTTCAATAATCTACAATTACATTGATTTTATTGGTTTTATTGATTTTATTATGTTTGTGCGTTATCAAATCCTGCCAAAACAAGTGAGTTTGTGATTCAAAAGATTATCGGTCGTCGTAGAAATCCGAAAAATATTTTCGACTTCATAAAACAAAAATAGGTGTAGTATAAAATATATAAGAATGTAGAAATATCGATTTTATCAAGTCATTGATCTGTTCCCCATTTTTCCCGGTCTACATGAAGTAATGTATTAATAAATAAATAATAATTACACTTGCAAAGGTTCTCAAATGCATTGATTGGAAACATTATAGCCGTTTTATCCAGCATCATTCTGAAAAGAACCTGAACAATAGAGAACTGCAAAATGTAGGTTTTTTTGCAGAAAATCTTTATCATCTAAGTTTTTTTCTGTACTTTATGGAAAAATCATAGAAAATTCTCAAAGTTCTTATCGAGGAATTAATTTTCAATGTGTTCGCGTGACACACGAAAGGTCTTAAGCATCATTTTATTCATTCGAAGTTAGCATATTTCATCTCGCCTCTGGATAATCAGCATTTATGACATAGTCCACGAATATGTATATAAGCAAAGCATGCTATCGAGACGTAGCTTCGCTCTACTTCTCCGTATGCGCCAGACGTGAATCGCCTACGGCATCGATTATTCGGAAATGCAAATGGCAGGGTTCTGTGCTTGAGAAAAGGATCTCTACCGAGGATTTCTCATCTCTTGGAGCAGGAGATTGACCTGTGAACGCTCCAGACAATGAGCTATGAAGGCCAAACCATATTGTGTAAAATTTAGGCCGAAATTCAGAGTGCTGTGTCCCTTGTTTCAATTCTATAGGTTCCTGTGAGTGTTCTCAAATAAATAAATAAATAAATAAATCTTATGTTGACGACGTTCTCATCCGCAATACCGGTAGAACAATTTCATGTAGATTCAATCTCTATTTTCCATCTTTTATTAGTTCTTATAAAAATGGCATCGAAGTAGAACCGTATGAAGCGACGGACAAAAAATGTACACGGAAAGAAGGTCATTCTCAAAAAAACTTATTTTCTTCCCATAACCTTCATAATATTACTATGTTAAATTCACAATCTTGTATTTTGAGACTTTTCCAAAAACTTCACATATTCACAAACAGATATTATTATTAACACAGATATTATTTTCCAAAGATTTCAAATGTTTTCCTCGGTGCTAGTTGTTTTAGAGTTTCACGTTTCTACCCTAATAACTTCTTGTAGCTCCCTAACTTCCCGTGAACTAGCGGAAAATTCGAAAACGATCTTTTTCTTAAAAATTTGTCTACCATTCACGTGCTCACTTAGACAAGCCAACATCATTTCTCAAATTGTTTACCGTTTTTTGGGATCTGCTGAACTTGAGAATTGAATAACGCACCATAAGAAACGTTATAGTCGGCTGAGTAATAGAATATTTCCATTAAAAAAAGTATATGATATAATGCACCGAACGAAAGGTGATTTTTTGCTGTTTACTTGCATTATTTCCTTTGCATATACTGTGAGCAAAAGGCTGGGAAACATTTTTCGTAATCAGAATAGGAGAATAACTTCTTTGAAAGTGGAGTATTTAACCTTTGCTCGAAATAAAATAGCGAACGGATAAGATTAAAAACAATTAAGATCGCGGAATTAGATGACTTGAACCGATAACGGTAGAAGGAGTAAAAACTAGGAAGCGTAGAGAATTCCCAATAGCCCTCTCAATTCACTCTTCTTGATCTTTCTTTCATGTCCCAACTCCCTATAGTTTTACGTTGAACATTCTTTCTTCCTAAGCATTTTTCAGCATTCTTCAGAACTCGTACCACGTATAATGTAAACAATCTATCTAAAATAATAGAATAACCCACCCTCTACTGGCGAAAAAGAGGTTGTTTTCCATCGCTTCCATTGTTCGTTCACCGACGGAAATCATGCTGAAATTAAGAAATGTGGCTAAGCCTAGGCACAAAAAAAAAGGCTGCTCAAAAGACTTCGTTACATGATCAATTGGGTTTAAAATTAACAAAATTTTAAATGGTGTTTTATAGCGTTATAACTTAAACGCCGTTAAAGCGTTATATGCACAAAAGATGGCCTTACTTACTCTTGGTTACGAATTTCGTCCTTGGAAAACCTTTCTTTTGTAACTGTTTTCGTCATTTTTCTAAGCATTAAATGAAGGTTCGCTTGGTTTTCTGGAATCGCTTTAATGACTGCTACATTCTTCTCCGGGAAAGTCAAGCTTTGCTAGCATTATAACGGTTAAAATGTCCAAAATGCAATGGAAATTGAAGTTTTTCAAAAGAAAACTAATGATTTTCGGCGAAATCAACAAAAATTTCTGAAAAATGTGGAATGTGTGGCAGATATATACGGACTTAAAAGAGAACGTATAGCAACGTATACCAAAGGAAAATCTGACATTTACCACGGTGACATTTTCCAATCATGTACGGGGACTCATCCTCTCTGCTACTCTATTGTGTTCTAATGGAGAGTAATCCTTAGGCAGGGGAATTTGTAGCAGTACTAATCAACGAAGACAACATTTTACATTTTTTACTATCCAGTTCAAAGGGAGTTTTCTTAAAATGTGTGCGGTTGAGAATTCCACAAGTTTTCCATGTACGATATTGAGGACGAAGTGATGAAGAATGCACGGCGATCCTAATGAAGACATTTAGCATCAAGCTTTTTTTTCCAAATTTTCAATGCAAAACCATGAAAAGGATTTCTTCTCCAGAAATCTCATGAAGAAAATAGCTGCGTGAAGGTACATATATAAAGGCTGATTCCGTATAACTAATCGATTATGTTGATTGATGATTGGGAATTTTGACCACGTTCATCTGGAAGAACTGCTCCAAAAATGACGAAAATCCACACATTACATTTGGCACATACCATAACCTTCTTATGCGTTTCCAATGAATTTTATGCAAAATGAACGCAGAGAATGAAAAGAAAAGGAAAGAATGTCGCTAGAAAGTCGTAAGATAAGAATAAATATTCACCTCTCCACAGGTACATTTTGAATGTTAAAAAACTCCTCAGTATTTTTGCTGTCTTCTAGAAGCGAGAAAGAATCTGAATGTTTCCCGAAAATTTCGTTTGGGTTTGTTAGCTAGGGAGTATATTATTATTATTACTGTTACTAATAAAAGTGCTCCCGCCAAAAGAAAAATCCTCAGGACTCTTGGTTTCCGAGCACATATTATTTGAAAACTAATTATTTTATTATACAAGTTGAGACAGAGAGAAAAAACTTTATTGTTTCGGATTAAAGAACACACACACAAAGTTTCTAGACTCCACTTAGGATCTATGGTTAATTCGTTAGCGCTTCATTTGCATACAATATATTAGTTTTCCAGAAAAAAATAAAGTTCACATGACTTTTATTGCCAATCTACTCCGTTCAAAAGCCATCACTATAACGGCCTATGTAGGCCGATACGATATTTCCTGGATTTGATGGCCCGTTGCCCCATTAGATTAGCCTTTTCGGGAAGTACCATATTTATGAGAAGTAGGCAGTGAAACGAAGAGAATATAGAGAGAATATAGACATCAATAAGTGGGATCTAAGAAAAAAATTGCAGACGAGATCTATTTGCAGGAATCCAAAATTTTTTGAGATCCTTGAAGATGCAGGAACATAATGAGAATGGCAAAATATTCGAAGAGACATCGAGGAGATATTTCCCTATGTAATTCGCACGAGAAATAAACTATGGGAGAAAAGGAAAATTCCTGAGAAAACTGCACAATCAAGCAGAACAAAGAAAGTTAAAGAAGTTAAGTGATGTTCATCACATGTTCAATAAAATTGCTCCCGCCAAAAGAAAAATCCTCAAGACTCTTGGGTTTCGAGCACATATTATTTGAAAACTAAATATTTGTGAGAATTTTTCAGTAGAATGTGGATTTTTTCCTAGGGAATTAGATTTGGAGTACCTAAGAAATTTACAACAATACGTAGGACTTCAGAAATGTATTCAAACAGAAAACAATATGTAAAGTGCATTAATGAAGAGTGCTAATACAGTATCCAGACGCTATTACAGGACAAGCACATGGGTTTTAAATGCAAGAAATTTGCTGAAAACCTATGAAAGTGAAAAAAGTTTTCCTCGTGGAGGCACTTTTATGCAATTATGCTGTATTAAACACGATAGGAGACTATAAATTAAATAAAATACGGTTGGCAGCCAGAATTTCCTCACAGTCAATAAGTCAATGTCAATTAGTAGCTGCTGATCATCTAACTGTAATACATAGTCACCTTTTATCTCTTGAAGTGATCTAACCATGCAAAATGCACCTCATCTGACGAAATAAAGACTCACCCTTGCTTGCGTAGCCGCTGGTTCCGCTGCACGGCAGGGTTCTTCCAGCTCTTCTTCGACCAATCCGTTTTGACCGTAAACCGTCGATCGATGTTCAACCCTACGCGATCGATAGTTGTATTTGGTTCGTCGTCGTCGATGGGAATTTCGACCGCCACCGGACGTGCGTCGACGATGTTGTCGATAGGGTCGGCGGCGGCGGAGGCAGCGCTGGTTACCGCTTCTGCTCTTGTCGCTGCTTGAGTTCGCATCCACGCCGAAAACATGGCCGCCACGCCCACTACCTGCTCGTGACGTCATCCATATCCTGGATGGCGGGAATCGCGATGGTCTAGAGGTGTTTTAGCAAATTTTGCACACGGGAACGAAGATCTGCTTGAAATTCCCGCAAATACTTTTGGAAAAGTGAGTTCATATTATTTCCTGAGCACATTCATTCTAAGTTAGAACCTTAACGCATTTATTTTTCTTTAGCAAAAAAAAAAACTGAATCACACGTTGCGACAAAATGTAATTGCTCATGAAAAAAATTAAATAATAGGTAACCAGTTTGCCTCCAAAACAGCTACAAACGTAATTTTTATGTTTAAGTACAATAAAAGGTGTGAATTCGTAAAGCTAAGTTTGGCATAGTTCCTGTCGCCAAAACTAGGCTGCAATTATTTTTCTTTTTTTTCTATTTTTTTTTCTCATTTTTTTTTTTCTTTCCGACCAACGACAGCGGTTATTTATGTCGTGATGTTGACAATTTCAGGAAAAAAAAGTTTCGCTGGCGCTGAGAGTCGGAAAACCAAGCAGAGGATTAATAAAAATTGTGTCAATTGTTACTGAGCATTTTACGCAAATATGTTTAAAAGTATTTCTACATTCTTCCGGGACTACATTCCCAAGGTTTCGACATCCTTCCGGGAAAAGATTTCATTTGGTCTGCGTAAATCCACATGCCTTTATAGGACTTCGCCAAGCCAAAAGAAGTTTTTTTCTTCTCTGAATAAAAGATACTCATTCATTCTGTATTAATTAACCGATTTTACAAACTGAAGGTATTTTATGCAGGTTCCGTAACTACAGTAACTAAAGCTTCTGTAACTAGCTATCGTTTGGCACCTAACTCCTAACGGAAATTCGAAAAACTACTAGCGGGGGTCCAAGATGCTGACTTCATCACCAGTGAAGCGAAGATCACCGCCACTACAGATCAGAGCTCCATGGATGCGATAGTCGGAGCCCTGACCCCCTTCACTTTTGAACAGTTGGGGAAGGGACCCCCTTCACTTGAGGGTCCGGTTTCTTCCTATCGCACCTATGGAGAAGATCGCTCGAAAACTTCTATGCGCATAGGATATGTTAAAGGCATCACCCCACGAATCTGAGGTGGTACGGATTTCAGGTTCAGTATTCGTATACGGGGTGGGAGACTATGGAGAGGGGGGTGATTCCGTCCATTTCTTCCTAATTGCCGTAAAAAACGGCCCGGAAGATGCGGCGCCGCACAAGGCTGGCGCGCTCCAGTCGTGGAAAATAGTGCGCCAGAACGCCTGAAGCCGCATCTTCCGGGACGTTTTTTACGCCAGTTAGGAAGAAATGGACGGAATCACCCCCCTCTCCATAGTCTCCCATCCCGTATATGAATACTCCACCTGAAATCCGTACCACCTCAGGTTCGTGGGGTGATGCCTTTAAGCTGTTCCTCGATTTTCCAAAGATTTCCCGGCAACGAAATTTTGAAATGACACTAAAATTAAATATTATATCACTAATATTAAATATTAGAAATTAAGAAAAAGTGAATCGGAAATAATTTATGTTTTGAGAACGAAAAAGAGAGAAAGCTACGACGAAGTGTGGCATCCCAAGCACCACAATGCTGGAATCATTGACATAACTTAACTTCAAAGGGAAATGAATCCATAATTTAGATGAATTCCAAAGAGACAGAGGGGGAACTTCAATTCTGAAAAATTACGCCATTGAAATCGCTGAAACACGAAGTAGTTCCCCTTTAAAGATATAGTTGAAAAGGGTGAATAGATAAGCTTTATAGTATTGAAAAGCGATACACGTTAACGTAAATGTTGAAATCAAGAGGAACAACCGCAGCACACTACTTTCATAATGAGAACAGCAATAATGATAGTGTTTTGTAATCATCGCTAATGGACGTTTCAAGGATTTCATGAGGATTATACTTATCGCCGATTAGTGGATACAATATTTAGAATGAGAAATCACCACAAGCGTGACGTTGCGATCACCACGGTGGGATAAAATAGAAGACAAAAAATATTGTGGAATTGAAATTTCAAACAACGAGAATAAACAATAAGAATAAGAAAATAATTAATAGAATTTGTTAGAGACTGTACACAATAAATCAATAGATCAACAAGCAGAGATCGACGAGATGAGAGAGACACAGGTACTCTCCAGATTCTGGATTTGCGTACTTACAAAAATTTCCCCGAATCTCTCGAATTGACTAGATATCTGCAAAATGACTACATTAACAGTGGGGAATTACGGTAGGATTTTCTCAGAAACATCACAGAACTGAAACACAGCTGCGCTTGTACGCAACTGCACACAACATCTATTGCAACTGTGTACGTGTGTGCAGGAAGTAAGCAATTTACTGAGAGAATTTTCTATTCTAGCAATAAAGTGCGAAGTACAACAAAATAGGTGCGTGTTTGAGATTATTTCTAGAACTTTTTTTTCCTAAGTTTGGTACATTTACTTACGTAATTCTGCAAATGCACAAACGACTGTGAATTCTTAAATTTCGGAAATTCGAAAATAGAGATTTCAAAAAAATTATACTTCTAGCAAATTGCAGAAATCAGCTGGTGTATTTCCTAGAAAAGTAATACGCTGGTATGTTTCTGTAATTAAATGCGAAGAAATTTTACGATCTAACAATGTACCCCAGTTTGCTGCCAGGAAAAATCCAGAAACAAATAAGGAAGCGATTATGTTTTGTTCAACATTCGCAGGAAGTTCTGATGACGTCACGATATGGGAGAACGATATGTTATGCATTGCTAACACCCGCATCCGGAAGATACAAACAAAAAATCAATAAAACCAATGAAACAAGTAAATGGCTATTTGTGATCCAAAAAATCGCCCGCTGGCGTTCGTCCATTATCGGACGACCTGTTAACAGCCAGTCGATCGATACTTTCAATCGATTCCTTTGTATTGATCTGGCGCATAATTACCGTAATATTATTGATGACACTATCTCCGTAGCGTGCCATCCAGACGCTAACTGAGCGTACTCTGGAGTTTAGCATCGCCGACAATTTCATCGGAACTGCTGGAGCCAAACGCTCAACGAACGAGTTGAACTAAAAGTTTCGTTAATTGGAGCAATTAGGGTCCTTACTAAAGGAGCTCAAATAAACTATCGTACCTTTGGAATGTCGTCAATTTTTACTATACCTCGCGCAAACGTCTGAAGGAAAATGTCGACCGGAAGTCTATTGCCGTGAACACTGAAAACATGAGAGGTCGGAGAAACCAAATAGGTGTGAACAGTAACTTCATCGCATTAAAAAAAAAAGAATTTGATACAAAAGAAGAAAATAATCTCTGAAAAACGCCGGAGAAAATAACCAAGACCAAAATTCTCATATTTCCAAACACCTCAATGTTTTCGAATTCTACCGTGTTGCTGCAATCATCTTGAAGTAAATATCAAGTTTTCAAATCTAGAAAACCAGAAAACTACGCAAGGTCGAAGCAGAATGGAGCTAACAGTTAAAAGGTGACAGAAAAAAGAAAAGAAAAAAATCCTTTAACTCCAGTCACTGCTTTCATTTTTCCAAACAAATTCAGATTTCTATTTTGACTGAAAATGACGAAGTTCAATGTTATTGCAACATTTATAAAAAGGGAACTTACGCTTCTTTGAGTCGATCCATATTCTCCAGAACATACGACGTAAAATGGTTGACTGGGTGATTGTAGCTGCAAGAAAGGTAAAGTTGAAAATGAGTTCGAAAAAAATTCAAAAACGAAGCGAAGCAGATGAACAAATTGAGAAATTCGGAGAAAAATGGAGGAAAAAAGAATTCCAGGTATTTTTCTCACACAACTCAACATATTTTGTTATATAAGTTCAGTTAGAAATCTTCTATGTTAATTGTTTACAGAAATACGTAGATTCAGATATTAGTACTCAAAGGATAATTTTTCCCCGCGGAATAGTTTGTAAGAAGAGCGAGAACTCGTCCCCTCGATCTTTCAAAGTTAAAAAAAGGATAGGTTTCCACAAAACGATTAAATTGTCGTGAAAATTTTCCAAGCAGCACCAATACAATAACATCTTCAAGAAACAAACCTAGCATAACCAGCACACATGGGTAGTAAATCTACTGGTACCTCGTTGAAGAAGAGCCCATCGAATATCCTGAAAAAAAGCCAAAAAGAAACACTCGCTAGGTCACTGATTTAATTTCACTTGTTTACCGATGGATATGCTCTTTTTTCTTGCTCGCTCCCAGCGCTATCCATATTCGTTCCCTTTCCGTTTGATAAATTTCCGTTTCCCATTTCGAATACATAAATTCGAATATGTCATCGTTACCATACATCACAGCTGTCGAATACAAGGGTTGTCGAAGATACGGTGGGATTCTAAAGTAGATATAGATTGCTAGAACGATGAAGGCACGCTGCAAACCCCTTCAAGGATTGGTTCGCGATTTCGGGGTAAAGAAACCCTATAAGTTGCAGTACAATGGTGCAAAAGATTTAGTATTTCATAATATCACACCGGTGCTCTCTGAGGATTTAATCTCTGTTACAGCAAGAAGAAAACTTATAAGAAAATGTAAAATATAGAAGGATTTTAGGAATTCTAGAAAGACAGCAGTTTTTAAAAGCAGCGTGTCACGAAATCAACGTGGTAAGGATACCCCAAAAAGAACGTAGAGTTCAGGTTGTAGATTAGGGAAATAAAATCCTGGTGGTCCTGCTCGATTCCTTCTAGTCGTTCTAGACGGCGTGGGAAGCGCTCTAGTTCCTACGATGCACATTGGAACGCGCAAACTTATCACGCTCCGTTCCCCTCAGCAACATATTCATTGCTTTTACCTGAAAAGGCCGATGTGGAGACCTCACTGTTCTTCGACTACTAGCTCGAGGAGGTGGCGTGCAAAGGTGAAACGTTTTCACGTACCTCGTAGGAATAAACAAAGTTTCCCACGCCGTCTATAAGACGACTAGGGAGAATTGAGCGGAGGCACGCTAATCTACAACCCGAACTCTACGTGTTTGGTATTAAGGGGTTTAGGTATCACATAATTTTCGTGATAGGCTGCCTTCAAAAGTTATAGAATCTCCATTCAAAGACGGATGCATTGTGACCAAGTACGAACGCCACTTAAAGGAATCACCCCACGAATCTGAGGTGGTGCAGATTTCAGGTGGAGTATTCGTATACGGGATGGGAGACTACGGAGAGGGAGGTGATTCCGTCCATTTCTTGCTAATTGCCGTAAAAAACGGCCCGGAAGATGCGGCGCCGCACAATACTGGCGCGCTCCAATCGAACCTCTTGTACAAAATGGTGCGCCAAAACGAATGAACGAATGAATGTGCGGCGCCGCATCTTCCAGGCCGTTTTTTACGGCAATTAGGAAGAAATGGACGGAATCACCCCCCTCCCCGTAGTCTCCCATCCCGTATACGAATACTCCACCTGAAATCTGCACCTCCTCAGATTCGTGGGGTGATGCCTTTAAACGGCGGGATAAACTGCGTTTGGTCCTACGAGGTATGTGAAACCGTTCCACCATTGCGCACGCGCCGCGCCTAGATTGTTCGCCCGCTGTTGCCGGGGATTAAGTAGCGTTCATACTTGCTCGCATTGCATCTGTTCTCGTTGAATGAAGATCGAGAACAATCCGGAACCACTCACGTATTACACGTCCTGTTACTCAGCATACTATTCGCACAAGATATCCTTAGTTTATTTAATAGCTCCAAAGAATAATCGACACATGCTCGATGACCATTTAAACATACACGAGTGTATACAGTACCTCGTAGATCGCTGAAAGAAGCACTGAAAGAGCAGCATCCATGTTCGTTACAAAAAAAATAATAAAAATTTTTTGTATGATATGTGTTCACAGAAGCAGAAGCCAACACCTTTTCATTATGATCAATAATGGAAAAATTTTGAATGGTCACATAAAAAACGCAAATAACTGCCCGAGTGTAGCAAAAAAACGAACTATATTAGAGAAGAAGTTGTTGTGAACTTACTCCTCGTGGATTTTTACATCATTTTCGAGTGGATGCCGTTGAAAATGTTCGAACAATGGCTCCAAGATAGCGATGATGAATTTCTAAAAGTAGGGAGAAACTGTATTTCGAAAAATTATGGATTATTTAGCAACAAAAAATACTTATTGTTCAGCTAAAGCGTAGAGTGTAAGCTAAAAATTGAAGCACAGACAGATCAAATAACGAAGGCATGCAAATCAGGGATTTTTTTTCGCCTTTTTTAGCGCTCTGTAGAGCTTCGGGTAAGTTGCTCTTACTGATTTCACTGATTCTTGAGGGGCGACTGTAGCGCAGTCGGTAGGAGGTTTGGTTATGACGGCACGATCGATGGTTTGAAACCTCCAAGTCTCAACCAAAGCTTTCATTCCTCCAGGGCAGATAAAGTGCTACCAGACTTGTCTAGGAGGTTAAAAACACTGACTTGACACATCAGCTAGCCCCCGTAAGCGATTGTGTAGCCCAGTCTAGCGAGGGTGCGCGCACGAGTTTGTCTGCTGCCTGTTCTCGCTGTCGCTCTGTTTTTTCTAAATGCAGTCAGGCACTTGAGTATACGCTCTGGAGACGTACAAACTGTATTAGTTCCACTGCTATAAGGCGGACGTTATCCAGATATTGCAAGAAAGGTACTGTCGCCCAGCACACCAGCAAAACACAAACAAAATAGGCCCAATATTTAGACAGAGCGCGGAATCTTCATGAACAACTCTCCGATTGATACATCGGTGACTTTATCCTCTTTGTTAGGGAGATCTTGTGCAATTCCGTGTATTTGCATGTGACATCTTTATTAATAATTATGCACTTGAAGATACCATGAATAGTAATATTTAGAGATAGAAGAGAAATATTGCAAAGTCCAGCCCACAATCAAAACCCAAGCGCAGTAGATCAAATACCTAGTGTCCGTGGAATCTGTGGTAACTCCGTTTCGTTACTCTGAACAGTCCGACGTTGTCAACCTAAGGTACTCGGGTCACTCGGATGGACGAATGGATGGATTCTGTGTGAGGCCACGCCAGACACTAGCACCACCACGCCGACTAGCAAATTGAAGACCAAGCGGCGCCTTACATATCCGCCGCGTGGGACCACGTGTGACCACCTTTTTTCTCGCGCGTCAGTTTCTCGGCTGGATTGTCGGACTATGTTCCAGAAAACAGATTACAGAACATTAAATATTCAACAAATCTTCATGGTAATTTTTTTCTATGGATCCCCCAACATCATCGGAAATTGTTGTACACGGCAAAAAAGTGTCTGTAAGTAAGTAAGTCAATCTACTACCGCTTAGTTGAGCATATCAACATTTAACACAAAATAAATATGCAAATGAAGCTTGTTTTTGCGTAAAAGTTGTTTACGAAACACAATTCTCCACTTAGAATATTTTATTTCGAAGCAACTGATGAAATAAATTGATAGATATAATTATGAAATAATTTGGAAATATTACCAAGCCTAATTCGAAAGATAAAATCAAGGCCCTCAAATTGAAATTGCGAAATTTGAAAACAGTGAGATAACTCCGGATCCTTCTCAAACATTAAAAAAATCTTCAAGTAAAAAATAATGAGTATGTATTGGAGCTCCCAAATGCAGTTGTTCTATGATATTCCCTTAATTTCGTTCCTTTTTAGTCGTACTTTTATGGACCCTTTAGAAATTTCTCCGAGAAAAATAGGTACCTGAAATAACGGAAACTTTGGATGTGCGGTGAGGCGTGATACGAGAAAATCCAAGTGCGCATGTAGCATTTTCACCGGTGGATAAGCAGTCTATAATGAAAAAAATGACCAAATAGATACTATCCTGAAAAATACGAGAAATTTATGCAAAATTCTCTAGAGCTCTGCGTGGGTTTCTGGTTGATTCCATTAATGCGTCTTTCTTTCGTCTTAATTTTCTAAATTTACTGAAAAAATTTCTGTTCCATACTTCTCATGTAAATCCATCCACTGAGCCACACGGCACTATGAACTCATGTGGGATTGCGCACAAGATGGGGATGGACTATGGTACCTTGGCGTTCAGTAACCTCACCTCCTTCCGCAAGTACACCGAAATGTTCAACGCATGCGCATACGATAGATTTCCCACTTCTGCCAGTGTAAACGAGTCGTCCATAAGACGAGTGCTGAACGTAGGGCATATTTAAGCTTTTCCTAGAAATTCGTGGTAGGAACAACTTACCGTGCTGCCACCGGGATACAATTCGGATCAGCGTGAAGTCGTGCGGTAATGTCCAGATAGAGTTCCGCATCGTAGCGTATTCGAACAAAACTTCTGCCTTCTCGATCGAGTACCGTATCCTTGCCGAGGTCAAGAATAGCTGTAATGCTGTAGTTTTTGAATAAGGGACTTTGACAGATGCCATGGCGCGGAGCGGGGCGTAAAGTCAACATTCTTCATTCTAATATGCGGACAGACCAGTAAAATATTATCTTTAAACTTCAAAGATATCAGAATTAGAAAACTCGAATATGGGAAATTTCGAAAGGTTCGACTGTCAATGAATATCAGGATAGTAAGATGTCGTATTGATTTTAAATGACGTGAACGCGAAGTAATTATAAGTTGAAAAAAAGGATAATGTAATAGCTGATGATAATTAATTATAAGTTAGTAATTATAAGTTGAAAATAATTGAAAACAATAATATGTAGTTGAAAATAAAATAATATTAAGATAATTAGTAATTATAAGTTGAAAAAATAATGATAATAAAAATAAGTAATTTTATTGGCTATCGTTTTGGCAAAATCGTCTTCTTCAGATCCTGAAATGAGCAATTTTATTTACAATCTAACCGACCAAACCTCTCCACAACTAACAGATAAACTATAAGCCTTTTTTTTCAAAAACTAACGTAGCGACTACGCTGAATCCTCATCTTAGGTTGGAGAAGCCTACTGTTGATCGCTGAATGATCGATCACGAGAACGAATGATTCAAATATCTCATTCAGATCGAATGAGTCATTCGAGATATGGGGCGAGTTCCCGCGCTATCAAGAAACATTCACTTTTGAGGTTCATTTTAGGATTTTCAGCGTGGATCTAAAATTCCTCCAACGTTTTAGATTCGAGCGCTAACGTTTGAACCGTGATTTCAAAATTGTCCTCGTCGTTTTTTTGTGTTCTACGGTCGCCTAATGGTATCCACTCCGGTAGCCTATTCTTTTGAAAACAAGAAAGCTACAATTAACAATATGTTCCCACAGAAAACGTTTGTGATGGACTTGAGGAGAGAAGAGAATAGATAACTTTTCCTCGCAAAATTGCTGTCTCTAGTGGTTATGAGAATCGATCGTCTGAAAAAAGACGATACCGAAGTGTACGAGCACGACAGCTGGAAACTCCTGAAGAAGGAGATTTTGCCGAAACGTTAATAAGTAGAATTATTTAACAACCTCGTGTACAGGCCGTTAAAAAATCAATACGACATAATGGAGATTTCAGTTATTCGGCTAGTCGAAAGTTCGAAGAGACTAGTCTTCCTCGAATTTTTGTTTCAGCACTAGTTTGCACCTTAAATTTTAAGAGTAAAAAATCCGAAAAAAAAATCACTCCTTTTGCTGACAATGGAAATGCAGCGCAGATATCACTTACCCGTACTGTTTTCAACCAACCATTTTACAGTTGGCTCCAAAGTGAGTGGATCACGAAGGAATAACGGGATTTTCCACTGAACACCACTGTGTTTATGACCGGGAACATGCTAAAATACCGTAACCTAAACTAGATACATTTGAAGTGACAAGTAGAATTAGTGGTAATTCACTCTGTAGATTTCCTGAGTGACTTGCACTTTCCCATCTGGCCGCTTTCGAACGTATAATATAGGAAAGCCTTTTTGATAGATCCATGTCTCGATAACTTCAGCCAAAGTGAAATTTTGGTCAGCTAAGCGACCACCGACAGAAGAGCCAGTATAAACTCTAAAAAAGAATGTTCGCTCTACGAGAACTGGTCTCCATCTTTTGGAAGTTATTTGATTCCTATGTATTTTTCCTGAATTTGTTCATTAGCTCTAAATCACCACCAAAAGAAGTCAATTCGACGTTAATATTACGTGTGAATGGTAGAGCAAGCAACAATCAAAACCTTAAAGTGCCTAAATTCGTTTTTAAGGTTTAATAACTTGAACATAAGTGATTCCAAGAATCTTTCAAATAGAAGTGTTGAAAGAAATGTTTAAACAAGTTCTTACTCCTTATTTTCAAGCTGTTTTCATTATCCTATTTCCAACGTGTTTAAGAAAGCTATATTCAACACTTAGTACAGAAGTTCAAATGGAACGCGCAATAATTTCGAGAAAACCAATTATGCATCGATTGATCTAAGTAGTACCTCGTGATCATGGCCAAAAGATCATTATGATCAACATTTTTGTACATGAACTGATTGAGAAACAACCGTAGACCATCGCGAAATGACACTTCACCGACGATATGCTCCACCATCAAAATGATCAACATCGCCTAAAACAAGCACATGTGTATTGATCCATCGATTTGTTTAATGTGATGAAGTCTTCAGCATATAAAATTCAAACGCAGTAAGGAATAAGAAAGATAAAGATTAAAAAATTGGAATTAGAGTGGAAGTGAAACGAAAAAGACCATTAACAGTTTAAGGACTAAAACGAGGATACGATCGTTGTGCCGACATCTGACTTTTATAAACTATATTCGAGGAAGGAGGTAATAATAATAAGTAGTAATAATAATGAAATAATAAAATAATAAAATAAATAATAATAAATAAATAATATAATAATAATAATAATAATAAATAATGGTATTAAGTATGAATAACTGAAAAAAAAGTTTGGGAAGTCATGAAAAAATAACCGTTAAAAATTGCGCAGACCACTGTTGAGCCGCGCTGTCGTTAAAGGATTCAATTTTTAGTTGCATATTCAAAAAGCCTTTTCATTACAATATTGCTTGTTTGTGTTTTGATTAAGCATCAAAACACACGAATAAAATTCACACTAAAGTCACTTGCAAAAATGTTGACCTTCTTGTAGGTGTTCGACGTGAATGCTGTTTCTGGATCGAATGCTTCATCACGTCTGGAAACTGGTAAACTATTCGGCAATTGATCGTTTCGCATCGCTCTGGCTATGTCCACAGATAACTCGTCCTAAAACTTACAAGCTTATTAATTCACATAACCCGAAGCAGCATGTGACATCTACTTCTGTTTCCTTTGAATTCTACGTATTTCTGTTTTTTTCCCCTTCACTCTTTCTCGCCCTATTGAGGGATTAATCAGAACGAATACAAGGAACTAACAGAAAGATTTCTCGCTGACAATTTATGGCTGTCTTATACCAGTCGCAAACTAGATTTGTTAACGAAATAAAGTCAAGTAAAAGCTTTTTATTGTAGACTTTCTAGATTTTTTGCAAGCACTGCTGTAGAAAATACGGTAATTCTGGTACCTGTATCTTTGACTGCGCAATTTTTGTAAAATCCTTCAGTAAGTGTTTTTGGTTGAGTGTGATTCGGCAAAACGCAGTAATACTTAAGTTTAAAAATTTAGGTCAACATTAAAAAGTGATCGTTTCTATCAAGGAGAATTTTTAAACCAGAGCTGTATCCGAACAGATTTTTAAAATTTAAAAGAAATTCCATTTTAAACAAAAAAGACATTCGCTGAGAAATATTTTGATATAAAAAATTAGCTAACCACAACCACAACGTTTCTCGTCTAACGTCTACATTGCTGAGACTACGGGGTTTAAGCTATAGTTTGAAAATTCAATGGTAAAAAGAAAACTAGGCCAGTTAGGTACCTGGTCTATCTTCTTCTACACACTTTTTCCTCTATCACTCTTTAAATTTACATATTTACCTTCTTTGCTTTTCAAATGAGGACTGTAATGTTCTGCGAAAAATTGAGAATGAGATGTGTTGTCTTGAGATCTTAAGGTCTTATGTTGGATCACTACACAAGTACCCGACTAAGAGGCGAATTATCCACGACATCGTTCGCCTTTAAGCCGATCATTGATGCGAAACCTTCGTTAAGCCATAGATCATCCCACCATTTCATCGTCACCAAATTTCCAAACCACTGTAATTTGCATTATCGTCTAAGTTTCCCATGGCTGTATGCCAGAATTGAAAAAAAGCTGACAGCTCACCTGGTGAGCGATTTCATGTGCGAGCACAATCGATGTGAGACGAGTTTCCGTCAACGTGGAGATGGTGCTGTTGTTCAACAGTAGCTTCTGTCGGACAGTAATAAGGCCTTAAATAAGGTGAAAAGTGCATTAATTACGGCAGACGTTAAGTAGGACTCAACCACAACGATGTTAACAACAACCACGACACAACAACGAGAAATCACCCCAATTTTCCATCGCAGCCACTTTCATCATTGTTATTCCGTAGATGTCTGCAAAATAAATGATACAAAGCTATAAAAAAACTAACTGGTTAGTGTTTTTTAGTAATACGGCATTTTCCAGTTTCAAAGATTCATCTGAAAAAATTTTCTCCGTTCGTTACGAATGCCGAGAAAATTCTGGATTCGGAAAGAAAAAAACCGGCAAGGAAACCGTACGAAACCACCGCTACCTTTCACTTGGATCTCTTGATTCCGATCGACGACATCCCAAAACATTAAAAAATTAATTCAAAAAATTCGAATCCCAAAACTTGTGATGTGACGAAGCAGGTTTCAAATAAAATCGATAAATTATGACCGCGTATTTATAGTTAAGACATAAAACAAGATTTTCAAAACTGCAATAGATGTGAATACTTCAGCTATCCCAACCCCTATTGTAGGATGTATGTATTTCTCTTAGGAAAAATTATTGAAAGATTTTGAGATTTATTTGAACTTATTCTAGAGAATGACTAGCAGAAGTTACCGTCCAAAGGAGAAAAAAGCAAAAATTTTTAATGAGTTATCACTAGAGAAAAATGTGAGAAAAAAATCAATTTCTTGATAATAATTTCAAAAAAGAGATAGAATTCTTTTTTCTGTTCAGAATACCGCTAGCAGTTTTTTAAATACGGTATAATATCATCATGAAATACATTAAAAGACTATTACAGTCTGAAAGAAAGTTGGAAGTAAAAACCACTTCACTCTACATTTCCACTCAAAAAAGAATTGAAAAAGTTAAAATTCAAATGCCAAGATCACCACGTACTTTTGGAAATTTCGCTATTTTCATTTCTTTGGTGGTTATTTTTATTCGCACAGCCTTGTACGGATCACTTGTTCGCAGTGACGCAACGATAATCATGTTTTGTCGCATAAAACTGGCCGCCTCGGTGCGATCGACAACCATCTCAGTCGCCTTCTTCGATTATATCATTGGCTTACATCCGATCATTCCAGTCATTCACCTCAATCGATCATTCTGGTTGTTTGTGGTCCCACCTACATGGAACAAGAACAAGACGAACATAACTAGCAGCAAAGCTTTCGAGCTTCGCGCCATGATCGCCTCGCTGCTGCCGTTCCTCCTTCTCATAACTCCACACTTCATTCCTTACTCCTGTGGCCAAGTTCTGGTCCAGTACCACTTGCGAGACCTGTGGCGAACGCGCCGCTCTAGTGGCGTTCACCTTTTCCCCACACTAATCTCTTCCGTATACCCTGGATTCGCAGGATTTAAACGAGACACTGGTGCGAGTCGTATTCACATGTCAACGGAAGACGTGCAGAGCTACGCGAAAGAATTGAATGGATCAGAAGTGATATCAATTTGCTCGTACACCTATATGAAGTCGGTCTTCTATGTTGTGAACACGGATGAAATTCTCAACGGAGACACGGTAGAGATCTCGCTGAACTTGACAATGCTCGAACTGGAGACAACCACGGAGGAAATGTTGGCGAAACAAATGAAGCCGTCATACATTTGCCGAGGAGCTGATGGACGTTTTCAGTAAGGAATTTGCACATCTGAAAATCGTCTGTCCCAAAAGTCACGCATGGGCTCATTCACTCATTGAGTATGCAACGAATCTCGAGTTCTATGTTTTGCTTCACTGCTCTGCTAATGAAGCGTGACTTCTACCAGGCGAAAGCACGCTGCGCAACT